>NC_091997.1:93493495-94197846 GCF_044704955.1 Pristiophorus japonicus | reverse complement strand
GGAGGAGGGGGGCGAGGGGAGGGGGAGGAGGGGGGGCGAGGGGAGGGGAGGAGGGGGGCGAGGGGAGGGGAGGAGGGGGGCGAGGGGAGGGGAGGAGGGGGGCGAGGGGAGGGGAGGAGGGGGGGGCGAGGGGAGGGGAGGGAGGAGGGGGGCGAGGGGAGGGGAGGAGGGGGGCGAGGGGAGGGGAGGAGGGGGGCGAGGGGAGGGAGGAGGGGGGCGAGGGGAGGGGAGGAGGGGGGCGAGGGGAGGGGAGGAGGGGGGCGAGGGGAGGGGAGGAGGGGGCGAGGGGAGGGGAGGGGAGGAGGGGGGCGAGGGAGGGGAGGGAGGGGAGGAGGGAGGGGAGGAGGGGGGCGAGGGGAGGGGAGGGGAGGGAGGGGGAGGGGAGGAGGGGGGCGAGGGGAGGGGGAGGGGAGGAGGGGGCGAGGGGAGGGGAGGGGAGGAGGGGGCGAGGGGAGGGGAGGGGAGGGGGGGGCGAGGGGAGGGAGGGAGGGGAGGAGGGTGGCGAGGGGAGGGGAGGGGAGCGATGGGAGGGGGAGGGGATGAGGGGGGCGAGGGGAGGGGAGAGGAGGAGGGGGCGAGGGGAGGGGAGGAGGGGGGCGAGGGGAGGGGAGGGGAGGAGGGGGGCGAGGGAGGGGAGGAGGGGGGCGAGGGGAGGGGAGGAGGGGGGCGAGGGGAGGGGAGGAGGGGGGCGAGGGGAGGGGAGGGATGGGGGGAGGGGAGGAGGGGAGGGGAAGAGGGGGGGCGAGGGGAAGGGAGGGGAGGAGGGGGGCGAGGGGAGGGGAGGGGAGGGGAGGAGGGGGGCGAGGGGAGGAGGGGGGCGAGGGGAGGGGAGGAGGAGGGCGAGGGGAGGGCAGGAGGGGGGCGAGGGGAGGGCAGGAGGGGGGCGAGGGGAGGGGATGAGGGGGGCGAGGGGAGGGGATGAGGGGGGCGAGGGGAGGGGATGAGGGGTGCGAGGGGAGGGCAGGAGGGGGCGAGGGGAGGGCAGGAGGGGGGCGAGGGGAGGGCAGGAGGGGGGCGAGGGGAGGGCAGGAGGGGTCGAGGGGAGAGCAGGAGGGGGGCGAGGGGAGGGCAGGAGGGGGGCGAGGGGAGGGCAGGAGGGGGGCGAGGGGAGGGCAGGAGGGGGGCGAGGGGAGGGCAGGAGGGGGGCGAGGGGAGGGGCGAGGGGAGGGGAGGAGGGGGGCGAGCGGAGGGGAGGGTAGGAGGGGGGCGAGGGGAGGGGAGGGGAGGGGAGGAGGCGGGCGAGGGGAGGGGAAGGGAGGAGGGGGGGCGAGGGGAGGGGAGGGGAGGAGGGGGGCGAGGGGAGGGGAGGAGGGGGGCGAGGGGAGGGGAGGAGGGGGGCGAGGGGAGGGGAGGAGGGGGGCGAGGGGAGGGGAGGAGGGGGGCGAGGGGAGGGGGGCGAGGGGAGGGGAGGAGGGGGGGCGAGGGGAGGGGAGGAGGGGGGCGAGGGGAGGGGAGGAGGGGGGCGAGGGGAGGGGAGGAGGGGGGCGAGGGGAGGGGAGGAGGGGGGCGAGGGGAGGGGAGGAGGGGGGCGAGGGGAGGGGAGGAGGGGGGGCGAGGGGAGGGGAGGAGGGGGGCGAGGGGAGGGGAGGAGGGGGGCGAGGGGAGGGGAGGAGGGGGGCGAGGGGAGGGGGGGAGGGGGGCGAGGGGAGGGGAGGGGAGGAGGGGGGGCGAGGGGAGGGGAGGGGAGGAGGGGGGGAGGGGTGGAGGGGAGGAGGGGGGGACGGGAGGAGGGGGGCGAGGGGAGGGGAGGGGAGGAGGGGGCGAGGGGAGGGGAGGAGGGGGGCGAGGGGAGGGGAGGAGGGGGGCGAGGGGAGGGGAGGAGGGGGGCGAGGGGAGGGGAGGAGGGGGCGAGGGGAGGGGAGGGGAGGAGGGGGGCGAGGGGAGGGGAGGGGAGCGAGGGGAGGGGAGGGGATGAGGGGGGCGAGGGGAGGGGAGAGGAGGAGGGGGGCGAGGGGAGGGGAGGAGGGGGGCGAGGGGAGGGGAGGAGGGGGGCGAGGGGAGGGGAGGGGAGGAGGGGGGCGAGGGGAGGGGAGGGGAGTAGGGGGGCGAGGGGAGGGGAGGAGGGGGGCGAGGGGAGGGGAGGAGGGGGGCGAGGGGAGGGGAGGAGGGGGCGAGGGGAGGGGAGGAGGGGGGCGAGGGGAGGGGAGGGGAGCGAGGGGAGGGGAGCGAGGGGAGGGGAGGGGAGGAGGGGGGCGAGGGGAGGGGAGGGAGGAGGGGGGCGAGGGGAGGGGAGGGGAGGAGGGGGCGAGGGGAGGGGAGGAGGGGGGCGAGGGGAGGGGAGGGGAGATGGGGGGAGGGGAGGAGGGGAGGGGAAGAGGGGGGGCGAGGGGAAGGGAGGGGAGGAGGGGGGCGAGGGGAGGGGAGGGGAGGGGAGGAGGGGGGCGAGGGGAGGGGAGGAGGGGGGCGAGGGGAGGGGAGTGGAGGAGGGGGGCGAGGGGAGGGGAGTGGAGGAGGGGGTCGAGGGGAGGGGAGGGGAGGAGGGGAGCGAGGGGAGGGGAGGGGAGGAGGGGGGCAAGGGGAGGGGAGGAGGGGGGCGAGGGGAGGGGAGGAGGGGAGCGAGGGGAGGGGAGGAGGGGGGGCGAGGGTAGGGGAGGGGAGGAGGGGGGCGAGGGGAGGGGAGGGGAGGAGAGGGCGAGGGGAGGGGAGGAGGGGGGCAAGGGGAGGGGAGGAGGGGGGGGCAAGGGGAGGGGAGGAGGGGGGCAAGGGGAGGGGAGGAGGGGGGCGAGGGGAGGGGAGGGGAGGAGGGGGGCGAGGGGAGGGGAGGGGAGGAGGGGGGCGAGGGGAGGGGAGGGGAGGAGGGGGGCGAGGGGAGGAGGGGGACGAGGGGAGGGGAGGAGGGTGGCAAGGGAAGATGTGGGGAGGGGAGGGGAGGAGGGGGGGGGAGGGGGGCGGGGGCGAGGGGAGGAGGGGGGCGAGGGGAGGAGGGGTGCGAGGGGAGGAGGAGGGGGGCGAGGGGAGGGGAGGAGGGGTGCGAGGGGAGGGGAGGGGAGGAGGGGGGCGAGGGGAGGGGAGGGGAGGGGAGGAGGGGGGCGAGGGGAGGAGGGGGGCGAGGGGAGGGTAGGAGGGGGCGAGGGGCGGGGAGGAGGGGGGCGAGGAGAGGGGAGGAGGGGGGCGAGGAGAGGGGAGGGGAGGAGGGGAGCGAGGGGAGGGGAGGAGGGGGGCGAGGGGAGGGGAGGAGGGGGGCGAGGGGAGGGGAGGAGGGGGGCGAGGGGAGGGGAGGGGAGGAGGGGGGCGAGGGGAGGGGAGGAGGGGGGCGAGGGGAGGGGAGGAGGGGGGCGAGGGGAGGGGAGGAGGGGGGCGAGGGGAGGGGAGGAGGGGGCGAGGGGAGGGGAGGAGGGGGGCGAGGGGAGGGGAGGAGGGGGGCGAGGGGAGGGGAGGAGGGGGGCGAGGGAGGGGAGGAGGGGGGCGAGGGGAGGGGAGGAGGGGGGCGAGGGGAGGGGAGGAGGGGGGCGAGGGGAGGGGAGGAGGGGGGCGAGGGGAGGGGAGGAGGGGGGCGAGGGGAGGGGAGGAGGGGGGCGAGGGGAGGGGAGGAGGGGGGCGAGGGGAGGGGAGGAGGGGGGCGAGGGGAGGGGAGGAGGGGGGCGAGGGGAGGGGAGGAGGGGGGCGAGGGGAGGGGAGGAGGGGGGCGAGGGGAGGGGAGGAGGGGGGCGAGGGGAGGGGAGGAGGGGGCGAGGGGAGGGGAGGAGGGGGGCGAGGGGAGGGGAGGAGGGGGGCGAGGGGAGGGGAGGAGGGGGGCGAGGGGAGGGGAGGAGGGGGGCGAGGGGAGGGGAGGAGGGGGGCGAGGGGAGGGGATGAGGGGGCGAGGGGAGGGGATGAGGGGGGCGAGGGGAGGGGATGAGGGGTGCGAGGGGAGGGCAGGAGGGGGCGAGGGGAGGGCAGGAGGGGGGCGAGGGGAGGGCAGGAGGGGGGCGAGGGGAGGGCAGGAGGGGGGCGAGGGGAGAGCAGGAGGGGGGCGAGGGGAGGGCAGGAGGGGGGCGAGGGGAGGGCAGGAGGGGGGCGAGGGGAGGGCAGGAGGGGGGCGAGGGGAGGGCAGGAGGGGGGCGAGGGGAGGGCAGGAGGAGGGCGAGGGGAGGGCAGGAGGGGGGCGAGGGGAGGGCAGGAGGGGGGCGAGGGGAGGGGCGAGGGGAGGGGAGGAGGGGGGCGAGCGGAGGGGAGGGTAGGAGGGGGGCGAGGGAGGGGAGGGGAGGGGAGGAGGCGGGCGAGGGGAGGGGAAGGGAGGAGGGGGGGCGAGGGGAGGGGAGGGGAGGAGGGGGGCGAGGGGAGGGGAGGAGGGGGGCGAGGGGAGGGGAGGAGGGGGCGAGGGGAGGGGAGGAGGGGGGCGAGGGGAGGGGAGGAGGGGGGCGAGGGGAGGGGAGGAGGGGGGCGAGGGGAGGGGAGGAGGGGGGCGAGGGGAGGGGAGGAGGGGGGCGAGGGGAGGGGAGGAGGGGGGCGAGGGGAGGGGAGGAGGGGGGCGAGGGGAGGGGGGCGAGGGGAGGGGAGGAGGGGGGCGAGGGGAGGGGAGGAGGGGGGCGAGGGGAGGGGAGGAGGGGGGCGAGGGGAGGGGAGGAGGGGGGCGAGGGGAGGGGAGGAGGGGGGCGAGGGGAGGGGAGGAGGGGGGCGAGGGGAGGGGAGGAGGGGGGCGAGGGGAGGGGAGGAGGGGGGCGAGGGGAGGGGAGGAGGGGGGCGAGGGGAGGGGAGGAGGGGGGCGAGGGGAGGGGAGGAGGGGGGCGAGGGGAGGGGAGGAGGGGGGCGAGGGGAGGGGAGGAGGGGGGCGAGGGGAGGGGGGGAGGGGGGCGAGGGGAGGGGAGGGAGGAGGGGGGGCGAGGGGAGGGGAGGGGAGGAGGGGGGGAGGGGTGGAGGGGAGGAGGGGGGGACGGGAGGAGGGGGGCGAGGGGAGGGGAGGGGAGGAGGGGGCGAGGGGAGGGGAGGAGGGGGGCGAGGGGAGGGGAGGAGGGGGGCGAGGGGAGGGGAGGAGGGGGGGCGAGGGGAGGGGAGGAGGGGGGCGAGGGGAGGGGAGGGGAGGAGGGGGGCGAGGGGAGGGGAGGGGAGCGAGGGGAGGGGAGGGGATGAGGGGGGCGAGGGGAGGGGAGGGGAGCGAGGGGAGGGGAGGGGATGAGGGGGGCGAGGGGAGGGGAGAGGAGGAGGGGGGCGAGGGGAGGGGAGGAGGGGGGCGAGGGGAGGGGAGGGGAGGAGGGGGCGAGGGGAGGGGAGGAGGGGGGCGAGGGGAGGGGAGGAGGGGGGCGAGGGGAGGGGAGGAGGGGGGCGAGGGGAGGGGAGGAGGGGGGCGAGGGGAGGGGAGGGGAGGGGGCGAGGTGAGGGGAGGAGGGGGGCGAGGGAAGGGGAGGGGAGCAGGCGAGGGGAGGGGAGTGGAGGAGGGGGCGAGGGGAGGAGGGGGGCGAGGGGAGGGGAGGAGGGGGGCGAGGGGAGGGGAGGAGGGGGGCGAGGGGAGGGGAGGAGGGGGCGAGGGGAGGGGAGGAGTGGGGTGAGGGGAGGGGAGGGGAGGGGGCGAGGTGAGGGGAGGAGGGGGGCGAGGGAAGGGGAGGGGAGGAGGCGAGGGGAGGGGAGTGGAGGACGGGGGCGAGGGGAGGGGAGGGGAGGAGGGGGGCGAGGGGAGGGGAGGGGAGGAGGGGAGCGAGGGGAGGGGAGGAGGGGGGCGAGGGGAGGGGAGGAGGGGGGCGAGGGGAGGGGAGGAGGGGGGCGAGGGGAGGAGGGGGGCGAGGGGAGGAGGGGGGCGAGGGGAGGAGGGGGGCGAGGGGAGGGGAGGAGGAGGGGCGAGGGGAGGGGAGGAGGAGGGCGAGGGGAGGGGAGGAGGAGGGCGAGGGGAGGGCAGGAGGGGGGCGAGGGGAGGGCAGGAGGGGGCGAGGGGAGGGCATGAGGGGGGCGAGGGGAGGGCATGAGGGGGGCGAGGGGAGGGATGAGGGGGGCGAGGGGAGGGGATGAGGGGGGCGAGGGGAGGGCAGGAGGGGGGCGAGGGGAGGGCAGGAGGGGGGCGAGGGGAGGGCAGGAGGGGGGCGAGGGGAGGGCAGGAGGGGGGCGAGGGGAGGGGAGGAGGGGGGCGAGGGGAGGGGAGGAGGGGGGCGAGGGGAGGGGAGGAGGGGGGCGAGGGAGGGGAGGAGGGGGGCGAGGGGAGGGGGAGGGGGGCGAGGGGAGGGGAGGAGGGGGGCGAGGGGAGGGGAGGAGGGGGCGAGGGGAGGGGAGGAGGGGGGCGAGGGGAGGGGAGGAGGGGGGCGAGGGGAGGGGAGGAGGGGGGCGAGGGGAGGGGAGGAGGGGGGCGAGGGGAGGGGAGGAGGGGGCGAGGGGAGGGGAGGAGGGGGGCGAGGGGAGGGGAGGAGGGGGGCGAGGGGAGGGGAGGAGGGGGGCGAGGGGAGGGGAGGAGGGGGGCGAGGGGAGGGGAGGAGGGGGGCGAGGGGAGGGGAGGAGGGGGGCGAGGGGAGGGGAGGAGGGGGGCGAGGGGGAGGGAGGAGGGGGGGCGAGGGGAGGGGAGGGGAGGAGGGGGGCGAGGGAAGGGGAGGGGAGGGGAGGAGGGGGGGAGGGGAGGAGGGGGGCGAGGGGAGGGGAGGGAGGGAGGGGAGGAGGGGGCGAGGGGAGGGGAGGGGAGGAGGGGGCGAGGGGAGGGGAGGGGAGGAGGGGGCGAGGGGAGGGGAGGGGAGGAGGGGGGCGAGGGGAGGGGAGGGGAGGGGAGGAGGGTGGCGAGGGGAGGGGAGGGGAGCGATGGGAGGGGGAGGGGATGAGGGGGGCGAGGGGAGGGGAGAGGAGGAGGGGGGCGAGGGGAGGGGAGGAGGGGGGCGAGGGGAGGGGAGGGGAGGAGGGGGGCGAGGGGAGGGGAGGAGGGGGCGAGGGGAGGGGAGGAGGGGGGCGAGGGGAGGGGAGGAGGGGGGCGAGGGGAGGGGAGGGGAGATGGGGGGAGGGGAGGAGGGGAGGGGAAGAGGGGGGGCGAGGGGAAGGGAGGGGAGGAGGGGGGCGAGGGGAGGGGAGGGGAGGGGAGGAGGGGGGCGAGGGGAGGAGGGGGGCGAGGGGAGGGGAGGAGGAGGGCGAGGGGAGGGCAGGAGGGGGCGAGGGGAGGGCAGGAGGGGGGCGAGGGGAGGGGATGAGGGGGGCGAGGGGAGGGGATGAGGGGGCGAGGGGAGGGGATGAGGGGTGCGAGGGGAGGGCAGGAGGGGGCGAGGGGAGGGCAGGAGGGGGGCGAGGGGAGGGCAGGAGGGGGGCGAGGGGAGGGCAGGAGGGGTCGAGGGGAGAGCAGGAGGGGGGCGAGGGGAGGGCAGGAGGGGGGCGAGGGGAGGGCAGGAGGGGGGCGAGGGGAGGGCGGGAGGGGGGCGAGGGGAGCAGGAGGGGGGCGAGGGGAGGGGCGAGGGGAGGGGAGGAGGGGGGCGAGCGGAGGGGAGGGTAGGAGGGGGGCGAGGGGAGGGGAGGGGAGGGGAGGAGGCGGGCGAGGGGAGGGGAAGGGAGGAGGGGGGGCGAGGGGAGGGGAGGGGAGGAGGGGGGCGAGGGGAGGGGAGGAGGGGGGCGAGGGGAGGGGAGGAGGGGGGCGAGGGGAGGGGAGGAGGGGGGCGAGGGGAGGGGAGGAGGGGGCGAGGGAGGGGGAGGGGGGCGAGGGGAGGGGAGGAGGGGGGCGAGGGGAGGGGAGGAGGGGGGCGAGGGGAGGGGAGGAGGGGGGCGAGGGGAGGGGAGGAGGGGGGCGAGGGGAGGGGAGGAGGGGGGCGAGGGGAGGGGAGGAGGGGGGCGAGGGGAGGGGAGGAGGGGGGCGAGGGGAGGGGAGGAGGGGGGCGAGGGGAGGGGAGGAGGGGGGCGAGGGGAGGGGAGGAGGGGGGCGAGGGGAGGGGGGGAGGGGGGCGAGGGGAGGGGAGGGGAGGAGGGGGGCGAGGGGAGGGGAGGGGAGGAGGGGGGGAGGGGTGGAGGGGAGGAGGGGGGGACGGGAGGAGGGGGGCGAGGGGAGGGGAGGGGAGGAGGGAGGGGGCGAGGGGAGGGGAGGAGGGGGGCGAGGGGAGGGGAGGAGGGGGGCGAGGGGAGGGGAGGAGGGGGGCGAGGGGAGGGGAGGGAGGAGGGGGGCGAGGGGAGGGGAGGGGAGGAGGGGGCGAGGGGAGGGGAGGGGAGGAGGGGGGCGAGGGGAGGGGAGGGGAGCGAGGGGAGGGGAGGGGATGAGGGGGCGAGGGGAGGGGAGAGGAGGAGGGGGGCGAGGGGAGGGGAGGAGGGGGGCGTGGGGAGGGGAGGAGGGGGGCGAGGGGAGGGGAGGGGAGGAGGGGGGCGAGGGGAGGGGAGGTGGGCCGAGTGAGATGGGGGGGGGGAGGAGGGGAGGGGAAGAGGGGGGGCGAGGGGAAGGGAGGGGAGGAGGGGGGCGAGGGGAGGGGAGGGGAGGGGAGGAGGGGGGCGAGGGAGGGGAGGAGGGGGGCGAGGGGAGGGGAGGAGGGGGGCGAGGGGAGGGGAGTGGAGGAGGGGGTCGAGGGGAGGGGAGGGGAGGGGAGGAGGGGAGCGAGGGGAAGGGAGGGGAGGAGGGGGCAAGGGGAGGGAGGAGGGGGGCGAGGGGAGGGGAGGAGGGGGGCGAGGGGAGGGGAGGAGGGGAGCGAGGGGAGGGGAGGAGGGGCGCGAGGGGGGGGAGGGGAGGAGGGGGGCGAGGGGAGGGGAGGGGAGGTGAGGGCGAGGGGAGGGGAGGAGGGGGACAAGGGGAGGGGAGGAGGGGGGGGCAAGGGGAGGGGAGGAGGGGGGCAAGGGGAGGGGAGGAGGGGGGCGAGGGGAGGGGAGGAGGGGGGCGAGGGGAGGGGAGGAGGGGGGCGAGGGGAGGGGAGGGGAGGAGGGGGGCGAGGGAGGAGGGGGGCGAGGGGAGGAGGGGGACGAGGGGAGGGGAGGAGGGGGGCAAGGGGAAGATGTGGGGAGGGGAGGAGGGGGGGGAGGGGAGGGGAGGAGGGGGGCGGGGGCGAGGGGAGGAGGGGTGCGAGGGGAGGAGGGGGGCGAGGGGAGGGGAGGGGAGGAGGGGTGCGAGGGGAGGGGAGGGGAGGAGGGGGCGAGGGGAGGGAGGGGGGAGCGAGGGGAGGGGAGGAGGGGGTCAAGGGGAGGGGAGGGGAGGGGAGGAGGGGGTCAAGGGGAGGGGAGGGGGGCGAGGGGAGGGGGGGCGAGGGGAGGGGAGGAGGGGGGCGAGGGGAGGGGAGGAGGGGGGCGAGGGGAGGGGAGGAGGGGGGCGAGGGGAGGGGAGGAGGGGGGCGAAGGTAGGGGAGGAGGGGGGCGAGGGGAGGGGGAGGAGGGGGGCGAGGGGAGGGGAGGAGAGGGCGAGGGGAGGGGAGGAGGGGGGCGAGGGGAGGGGAGGGGAGGGGAGGAGGGGGGCGAGGGGAGGGGAGGAGGGGAGGGGAGGGGAGGAGGGGGTCGAGGGGATGGGGAGGAGGGGAGGGGAGGGGAGGAGGGGGGCGAGGGGAGGGGAGGAGGGGGGCGAGGGGAGGGGAGGAGGGGGCGGGGGGGAGGGGAGGAAGGGGGCGAGGGGAGGGGAGGAGTGGGGCGAGGGGAGGGGAGGGGAGGGGGCGAGGTGAGGGGAGGAGGGGGGCGAGGGAAGGGGAGGGGAGGAGGCAAGGGGAGGGGAGTGGAGGACGGGGGCGAGGGGAGGGGAGGGGAGGAGGGGAGCGAGGGGAGGGGAGGGGAGGAGGGGAGCGAGGGGAGGGGAGGAGGGGGGCGAGGGGAGGGGAGGAGGGGGGCGAGGGGAGGGGAGGAGGGGGGCGAGGGGAGGGGAGGAGGGGGGCGAGGGAGGGGAGGAGGGGGGCGAGGGGAGGGGAGGAGGGGGGCGAGGGGAGGGGATGAGGGGGGCGAGGGGAGGGGAGGAGGGGGGCGAGGGGAGGGGAGGAGGGGGGCGAGGGGAGGGAGGGGAGGAGGGGGCGAGGGGAGGGGAGGAGGGGGGCGAGGGGAGGGGAGGAGGGGGGCGAGGGGAGGGGAGGAGGGGGGCGAGGGGAGGGGAGGGGAGGGGGCGAGGTGAGGGGAGGAGGGGGGCGAGGGAAGGGGAGGGGAGGAGGCGAGAGGAGGGGAGTGGAGGAGGGGGGCGAGGGGAGGGGAGGGGAGGAGGGGAGCGAGGGGAGGGGAGGGGAGGAGGGGGCGAGGGGAGGGGAGGACGGGGGCGAGGGGAGGGGAGGAGGGGGGCGAGGGGAGGGGAGGAGGGGGGCGAGGGGAGGGGAGGAGGGGGGCGAGGAGAGGGGAGGAGGGGGGCGAGGGGAGGGGAGCAGGGGGCGAGGGGAGGGGAGCAGGGGGCGAGGGGAGGGGAGCAGGGGGGCGAGGGGAGGGGAGCAGGGGGGCGAGGGGAGGGGAGCAGGGGGGCGAGGGGAGGGGAGCAGGGGGGCGAGGGGAGGAGGGGGGCGAGGGGAGGAGGGGGGCGAGGGGAGGGGAGGAGGAGGGCGAGGGGAGGGGAGGAGGAGGGCGAGGGGAGGGCAGGAGGGGGCGAGGGGAGGGCATGAGGGGGGCGAGGGGAGGGCATGAGGGGGGCGAGGGGAGGGCATGAGGGGGGCGAGGGGAGGGGATGAGGGGGGCGAGGGAGGGCAGGAGGGGGGCGAGGGGAGGGGATGAGGGGGCGAGGGGAGGGGAGGAGGGGGGCGAGGGGAGGGGAGGAGGGGGGCGAGGGGAGGGGAGGGGAGGAGGGGGCGAGGGGAGGGGAGGAGGGGGGCGAGGGGAGGGGAGGAGGGGGGCGAGGGGAGGGGAGGAGGGGGGCGAGGGAGGGGAGGGAGGGGGCGAGGTGAGGGGAGGAGGGGGGCGAGGGAAGGGGAGGGGAGGAGGCGAGAGGAGGGGAGTGGAGGAGGGGGGCGAGGGGAGGGGAGGGGAGGAGGGGAGCGAGGGAGGGGAGGGGAGGAGGGGGCGAGGGGAGGGGAGGACGGGGGCGAGGGGAGGGGAGGAGGGGGGCGAGGGGAGGGGAGGAGGGGGGCGAGGGGAGGGGAGGAGGGGGGCGAGGAGAGGGGAGGAGGGGGGCGAGGGGAGGGGAGCAGGGGGGCGAGGGGAGGGGAGCAGGGGGGCGAGGGGAGGGGAGCAGGGGGGCGAGGGGAGGGGAGCAGGGGGGCGAGGGGAGGGGAGCAGGGGGGCGAGGGGAGGGGAGCAGGGGGGCGAGGGGAGGAGGGGGGCGAGGGGAGGAGGGGGGCGAGGGGAGGGGAGGAGGAGGGCGAGGGGAGGGGAGGAGGAGGGCGAGGGGAGGGCAGGAGGGGGCGAGGGGAGGGCATGAGGGGGGCGAGGGGAGGGCATGAGGGGGGCGAGGGGAGGGCATGAGGGGGGCGAGGGGAGGGGATGAGGGGGGCGAGGGGAGGGCAGGAGGGGGGCGAGGGGAGGGCAGGAGGGGGGCGAGGGAGGGCAGGAGGGGGGCGAGGGGAGGGCAGGAGGGGGGCGAGGGGAGGGGAGGAGGGGGGCGAGGGGAGGGGAGGAGGGGGGCGAGGGGAGGGGAGGAGGGGGGCGAGGGGAGGGGAGGAGGGGGGCGAGGGGAGGGGAGGAGGGGGGCGAGGGGAGGGGAGAGGGGGGGCGAGGGGAGGGGAGGAGGGGGGCGAGGGGAGGGGAGGAGGGGGGCGAGGGGAGGGAGGAGGGGGCGAGGGGAGGGGAGGGAGGGGGCGAGGGGAGGGGAGGAGGGGGGCGAGGGGAGGGGAGGAGGGGGGCGAGGGAGGGGAGGAGGGGGGCGAGGGGAGGGGAGGAGGGGGGCGAGGGGAGGGGAGGAGGGGGGGCGAGGGGAGGGGAGGAGGGGGGCGAGGGAAGGGGAGGGGAGGGGAGGAGGGGGGGAGGGGAGGAGGGGGGCGAGGGGAGGGGAGGGGAGGGGAGGAGGGGGGGAGGGGAGGAGGGGGGCGAGGGGAGGGGAGGGGAGGAGGGGGCGAGGGAGGGGAGGGGAGGAGGGGGCGAGGGAGGGGAGGGAGGAGGGGGGCGAGGGGAGGGGAGGGGAGGGGAGGAGGGTGGCGAGGGGAGGGGAGGGGAGCGAGGGGAGGGGAGGGGATGAGGGGGGCGAGGGGAGGGAGAGGAGGAGGGGGGCGAGGGAGGGGGAGGAGGGGGGCGAGGGGAGGGGAGGGGAGGAGGGGGGCGAGGGAGGGGAGGAGGGGGGCGAGGGGAGGGGAGGGGAGATGGGGGGAGGGGAGGAGGGGAGGGGAAGAGGGGGGGCGAGGGGAAGGGAGGGGAGGAGGGGGGCGAGGGGAGGGGAGGGGAGGGGAGGAGGGGGGCGAGGGGAGGAGGGGGGCGAGGGGAGGGGAGGAGGAGGGCGAGGGGAGGGCAGGAGGGGGGCGAGGGGAGGGCAGGAGGGGGGCGAGGGGAGGGGATGAGGGGGGGCGAGGGGAGGGGATGAGGGGGGCGAGGGGAGGGGATGAGGTGTGCGAGGGGAGGGCAGGAGGGGGCGAGGGGAGGGCAGGAGGGGGGCGAGGGGAGGGCAGGAGGGGGCGAGGGAGGGCAGGAGGGGGGCGAGGGGAGAGCAGGAGGGGGGCGAGGGGAGGGCAGGAGGGGGGCGAGGGGAGGGCAGGAGGGGGGCGAGGGGAGGGCAGGAGGGGGGCGAGGGGAGGGCAGGAGGGGGGCGAGGGGAGGGCAGGAGGGGGGCGAGGGGAGGGCAGGAGGGGGGCGAGGGGAGGGCAGGAGGGGGGCGAGGGGAGGGCAGGAGGGGGGCGAGGGGAGGGCAGGAGGGGGGCGAGGGGAGGGGCGAGGGGAGGGGAGGAGGGGGGCGAGCGGAGGGGAGGGTAGGAGGGGGCGAGGGGAGGGGAGGGGAGGGGAGGAGGCGGGCGAGGGGAGGGGAAGGGAGGAGGGGGGCGAGGGGAGGGGAGGCGAGGAGGGGGGCGAGGGGAGGGGAGGGGAGGAGGGGGGCGAGGGGAGGGGAGGAGGGGGGCGAGGGGAGGGGAGGAGGGGGGCGAGGGGAGGGGAGGAGGGGGGCGAGGGGAGGGGGGCGAGGGGAGGGGAGGAGGGGGGCGAGGGGAGGGGAGGAGGGGGGCGAGGGGAGGGGAGGAGGGGGGCGAGGGGAGGGGAGGAGGGGGCGAGGGGAGGGGAGGAGGGGGGCGAGGGGAGGGGAGGAGGGGGGCGAGGGGAGGGGAGGAGGGGGGCGAGGGGAGGGGAGGAGGGGGGCGAGGGGAGGGGAGGAGGGGGGCGAGGGGAGGGGAGGAGGGGGGCGAGGGGAGGGGAGGAGGGGGGGCGAGGGGAGGGGGGGAGGGGGGCGAGGGGAGGGGAGGGGAGGAGGGGGGCGAGGGGAGGGGAGGGGAGGAGGGGGGGAGGGGTGGAGGGGAGGAGGGGGGGACGGGAGGAGGGGGGCGAGGGGAGGGGAGGGGAGGAGGGGGCGAGGGGAGGGGAGGAGGGGGGCGAGGGGAGGGGAGGAGGGGGGCGAGGGGAGGGGAGGAGGGGGGCGAGGGAGGGGAGGGGAGGAGGGGTGCGAGGGGAGGGGAGGGGAGCGAGGGGAGGGGAGGGGATGAGGGGGGCGAGGGGAGGGGAGAGGAGGAGGGGGGCGAGGGGAGGGGAGGAGGGGGCGAGGGGAGGGGAGGAGGGGGGCGAGGGGAGGGGAGGGGAGGAGGGGGGCGAGGGGAGGGGAGGAGGGGGGCGAGGGGAGGGGAGGGGAGATGGGGGGAGGGGAGGAGGGGAGGGGAAGAGGGGGGGCGAGGGGAAGGGAGGGGAGGAGGGGGGCGAGGGGAGGGGAGGGGAGGAGGGGGGCGAGGGGAGGGGAGGAGGGGGGCGAGGGGAGGGGAGGAGGGGGGCGAGGGGAGGGGAGTGGAGGAGGGGGTCGAGGGGAGGGGAGGGGAGGGGAGGAGGGGAGCGAGGGGAAGGGAGGGGAGGAGGGGGGCAAGGGGAGGGGAGGAGGGGGGCGAGGGGAGGGGAGGAGGAGGGCGAGGGGAGGGGAGGAGGGGAGCGAGGGGAGGGGAGGAGGGGCGCGAGGGAGGGGAGGGGAGGAGGGGGGCGAGGGGAGGGGAGGGGAGGTGAGGGCGAGGGGAGGGGAGGAGGGGGACAAGGGGAGGGGAGGAGGGGGGGGCAAGGGGAGGGGAGGAGGGGGCAAGGGGAGGGGAGGAGGGGGGCGAGGGGAGGGGAGGAGGGGGGCGAGGGGAGGGGAGGGGAGGAGGGGGGCGAGGGGAGGAGGGGGACGAGGGGAGGGGAGGAGGGGGGCAAGGGAAGATGTGGGGAGGGGAGGAGGGGGGGGAGGGGAGGGGAGGAGGGGGGCGGGGGCGAGGGGAGGAGGGGTGCGAGGGGAGGAGGGGGGCGAGGGGAGGGGAGGGGAGGAGGGGTGCGAGGGGAGGGGAGGGGAGGAGGGGGGCGAGGGGAGGGGAGGGGGGAGCGAGGGGAGGGGAGGAGGGGGTCAAGGGGAGGGGAGGGGAGGGGAGGAGGGGGTCAAGGGGAGGGTAGGGGGGCGAGGGGAGGGGAGGGGGGGCGAGGGGAGGGGAGGAGGGGGGCGAGGGGAGGGGAGGAGGGGGGCGAGGGGAGGGGAGGAGGGGGGCGAAGGGAGGGGAGGAGGGGGGCGAGGGGAGGGGAGGAGGGGGGCGAGGGGAGGGGAGGAGAGGGCGAGGGGAGGGGAGGAGGGGGGCGAGGGGAGGGGAGGGGAGGGGAGGAGGGGGCGAGGGGAGGGAGGAGGGGAGGGGAGGGGAGGAGGGGGGCGAGGGGAGGGGAGGAGGGGGGCGAGGGGAGGGGAGGAGGGGGGCGGGGGGAGGGGAGGAAGGGGGCGAGGGGAGGGGAGGAGGGGGGCGAGGGGAGGGGAGGAGGGGGGCGAGGGGAGGGGAGGAGGGGGCGAGGGGAGGGGAGGAGGGGGCGAGGGGAGGGGAGGAGGGGGGCGAGGGGAGGGGAGGAGGGGGGCGAGGGGAGGGGAGGAGGGGGGCGAGGGGAGGGGAGGAGGGGGGCGAGGGGAGGGGAGGAGGGGGGCGAGGGAGGGGAGGAGGGGGGCGAGGGGAGGGGAGGAGGGGGGCGACGGGAGGGGAGGAGGGGGGCGAGGGGAGGGGAGGAGGGGGGCGAGGGGAGGGGAGGAGGGGGGCGAGGGGAGGGGAGGAGGGGGGCGAGGGGAGGGGAGGAGGGGGGCGAGGGGAGGGGAGGAGGGGGGCGAGGGGAGGGGAGGAGGGGGGCGAGGGGAGGGGAGGAGGGAGGGGAGGGGAGGGGGAGGAGGGGAGGGGAGATGGGGGAGGGGAGGGGAGATGGGGGAGGGGAGGAGGGAGGGGAAGAGGGGGGGCGAGGGAAGGGAGGGGAGGTTGGGGGCGAGGGGAGGGGAGGGGAGCGGAGGAGGGGGCGAGGGGAGGGGAGGAGGGGGGCGAGGGGAGGGGAGGAGGGGGCGAGGGGAGGGGAAGGGAGGAGGGGGGCGAGGGGAGGAGGGGGGCGAGGGGAGGAGGGGGACGAGGGGAGGGGAGGAGGGGGGCAAGGGAAGATGTGGGGAGGGGAGGGGAGGGGGGGGGAGGGGAGGGGAGGAGGGGGGCGGGGGCGAGGGGAGGAGGGGTGCGAGGGGAGGAGGAGGGGGGCGAGGGGAGGAGGGGTGCGAGGGGGGGGAGGGGAGGAGGGGGGCGAGGGGAGGGGAGGAGGGGGGCGAGGGGAGGGTAGGAGGGGGCGAGGGGAGGGGAGGAGGGGGCGAGGGGAGGGGAGGAGGGCGAGGGGAGGGGAGGAGGGGGCGAGGGGAGGGGAGGAGGGGGGCGAGGAGAGGGGAGGAGGGGGCGAGGGGAGGGGAGGGGAGGAGGGGAGCGAGGGGAGGGGAGGAGGGGGGTGAGGGGAGGAGAGGAGGGGGCGAGGGGAGGGGAGGAGGGGGGCGAGGGGAGGGGAGGAGGGGGCGAGGGGAGGGGATGGGAGGAGGGGGCGAGGGGGCGAGGGGAGGGGAGGAGGGGGGCGAGGGGAGGGGAGGAGGGGGGCGAGGGGAGGGGAGGAGGGGGGCGAGGGGAGGGGAGGAGGGGGGCGAGGGGAGGGGAGGAGGGGGGCGAGGGGAGGGGAGGAGGGGGGCGAGGGGAGGGGAGGGGGGCGAGGGGAGGGGAGGAGGGGGGCGAGGGGAGGGGAGGAGGGGGGCGAGGGGAGGGGAGGAGGGGGGCGAGGGGAGGGGAGGAGGGTGGCGAGGGGAGGGGAGGAGGGGGGCGAGGGGAGGGGAGGAGGGGGGCGAGGGGAGGGGAGGAGGGGGGCGAGGGGAGGGGAGGAGGGGGGCGAGGGGAGGGGAGGAGGGGGGCGAGGGGAGGGGAGGAGGGGGGCGAGGGGAGGGGAGGAGGGGGGCGAGGGGAGGGGAGGATGGGGGCGAGGGGAGGGGAGGAGGGGGGCGAGGGGAGGGGAGGAGGGGGGCGAGGGGAGGGGAGGAGGGGGGCGAGGGGAGGGGAGGAGGGGGGCGAGGGGAGGGGAGGAGGGGGCGAGAGGAGGGAAGGGGGGGGGGAGGGGAGGGGGGCGAGGGGGGGGGAGGAGGGGGTCGAGGGGAGGGGAGGAGGGGGGCGAGGGGAGGGGAGGAGGGGGGCGAGGGGAGGGGAGGAGGGGGGCGAGGGGAGGGGAGGAGGGGGGCGAGGGGAGGGGAGGAGGGGGGCGAGGGGAGGGGAGGAGGGGGGCGAGGGGAGGGGAGGAGGGGGGTGAGGGGAGGGGAGGAGGGGGGCGAGGGGAGGGGAGGAGGGGGGGCGAGGGGAGGGGAGGAGGGGGGCGAGGGGAGGGGAGGGGAGGAGGGGGGGCGAGGGGAGGGGAGGGGAGGAGGGGGGGAGGGGGGGAGGGGAGGAGGGGGGCGAGGGGAGGGGAGGGGAGGAGGGGGCGAGGGGAGGGGAGAAGGGGGGCGAGGGGAGGGGAGGAGGGGGGCGAGGGGAGGGTAGGAGGGGGCGAGGGGAGGGGAGGAGGGGGCGAGGGGAGGGGAGGAGGGGGGCGAGGAGAGGGGAGGAGGGGGGCGAGGGGAGGGGAGGGGAGGAGGGGAGCGAGGGGAGGGGAGGAGGGGGGCGAGGGGAGGGGAGGAGGGGGGCGAGGGGAGGGGAGGAGGGGGGGCGAGGGGAGGGGAGGAGGGGGGCGAGGGGAGGGGAGGAGGGGGGCGAGGGGAGGGGAGGGGAGGAGGGGGGCGAGGGGAGGGGAGGGGAGGAGGGGGGGAGGGGGGGAGGGGAGGAGGGGGGCGAGGGGAGGGGAGGGGAGGAGGGGGCGAGGGGAGGGGAGAAGGGGGGCGAGGGGAGGGGAGGAGGGGGGCGAGGGGAGGGTAGGAGGGGGCGAGGGGAGGGGAGGAGGGGGCGAGGGGAGGGGAGGAGGGGGGCGAGGAGAGGGGAGGAGGGGGGCGAGGGGAGGGGAGGGGAGGAGGGGAGCGAGGGGAGGGGAGGAGGGGGGCGAGGGGAGGGGAGGAGGGGGGCGAGGGGAGGGGGGCGAGGGGAGGGGAGGAGGGGGGCGAGGGGAGGGGAGGGGCGAGGGGAGGGCAGGAGGGGGGCGAGGGGAGGGGAGGAGGGGGGCGAGGGGAGGGGAGGATGGGGGGGGAGGGGAGGGGATGAGGTGGGCGAGGGGAGGGGAGGGGAGGAGTGGGCGAGGGGAGGGGAGGGGAGGAGGGGGAGGGGAGGGGAGGAGGAGGAGGGGAGGGGAGGGGGAGGAGGGGAGGGGAGGGTAGGGGAGAAGGAGGGGGCGAGGGGAGTGGAGAGGAGGGAGAGAAACTGTTCATGATGGATTTTGGTCTACAAGGGAGTCAGCGTAATGGGCTGAAGGGCTAATTTCTGTTCCCACACTAAAACACTAGAAATGAGAAGTGAGCAGTTTATTAACATAATTTCAGCACCGAGATGCATGCAGCGCACTGCAGACTAATGTTGCTGGTTATAGGGTTTATCGAAATGTAAACATTTCCCCTGTTCCCAAAGATAATGCAGTTTGTGCTCAGATATATTCAGCATGTGAATATCACATGAAATAATCTGCAGTCAGGGAGATTTACGTCAATCTATATATTACAGATGCAGCAGACAAATCCATGGTGAACAGCCTTATAAATACAGTGCTAATCAGACTTTTGGCTGCCAACTGAGGTGGATGTAAAAGATCCCGTGGCACTATTCAAAGGAAGAGAGGCGACGCTGCCAGTGCCTTGGTCAACACTTGTCCCTCAACCAACAGCACTAAAAAAAAGCAGAGAACCTGGCCATTCCTCGGCTGGTTCAGGGTGCTGGCTATGTGTGGATTTAATTACCGTTATGCCACTGCATTTCAAACAGTAATCTCTTGTAAAGCTCTTTCGCAAGTCAGGAAGACAAGATAACAGCATGTAACGCCAACTAAATAAATGGACTGAGCAACACACTGCACTGAAAGTAACTTTGTTATTGCAAAATAACGAGCCAACACCTTCTACTCACCAACATTCTTCAGCTTGAGGAACAGAATGGATTCCAGGTCAAATTCTCCACTTCTTGACTTGAGCAGCTCCACTGTGATTTTTACATTTTTATCTGTTGAAAACAAAGAGAAACAGAAAAGAAATGCTGGATGAGCACAGGTTCGATGAACGGGGGATGCTCGAAGGGTCGGGGGAGGGATCAGGTGTAGTGTCGGTGGGAGCCGGGGGTCAGGCGGTGGGGCAGTCAGCTGTTAGAGGGATCAATGGGGTGGTCAGGGGGGTTCGGTGGAGGAGTCAGTGAGCGGGGTCAGGGGTCAGGGTGTGGAGGGGGGTCGGATGAGTGGGGGCAGTGAGTCGGGTCAGGGATCAGTGGGGGGGCAGTGAGCAGGGTCAGTGAGCGGGGTCAGGGGTCAGGGTGTGGAGGGGAGTAGGATGAGTGGGGACAGTGAGTCGGGTCAGGGATCAGTGGGGGGCAGTGAGCAGGGTCAGTGAGCGGGGTCAGGGTGTGGAGGGGGGTCGGATGAGTGGGGCAGTGAGTCGGGTCAGGGATCAGTGAGAGGCAGTGAGCAGGGTCAGTGAGCAGGGTCAGGGGTCAGGGGTTAGGGTGTGGAGGGGGGTCGGATGTGTGGGGGCAGTGAGTCGGGTCAGGGATCAGTGGGGGGCAGTGAGCGGGGTCAGGGATCAGTGGGGGGCAGTGAGCAGGGTCAGTGAGCGGGGTCAGGGGTCAGGGTGTGGAGGGGGGTCGGATGAGTGGGGGCAGTGAGTCGGGTCAGGGATCAGTGGGGGGCAGTGAGCGGGGTCAGGGATCAGTGGGGGGCAGTGAGCAGGGTCAGTGAGCGGGGTCAGGGGTCAGGGTGTGGAGGGGGGTCGGATGAGTGGGGGCAGTGAGTCGGGTCAGGGATCAGTGGGGGGCAGTGAGCAGGGTCAGTGAGCGGGGTCAGGGGTCAGGGTGTGGAGGGGGGTCGGATGAGTGGGGGCAGTGAGTCGGGTCAGGGATCAGTGGGGGGGCAGTGAGCAAGGTCAGTGAGCGGGGTCAGGGGTCAGGGTGTGGAGGGGGGTCGGATGTGTGGGGGCAGAGAGTCGGATCAGGGATCAGTGGAGGGCAGTGAGCGGGGTCAGGGATCAGTAGGGGTTAGTGAGCAGGGTCAGGGATCAGTGGGGGGCAGGGAGCAGGGTCAGGGATCAGTGGGGGACAGTGAGCGGGGTCAGGGATCAGTGGGGGGCAGTGAGCGGGGTCAGGGATCAGTGGGGGGCAGTGAGCGGGGTCAGGGATCAGTGGGGGGCAGTGAGCAGGGTCAGGGATCAGTGGGGGGCAGTGAGCGGGGTCAGGGATCAGTGGGGGGCAGTGAGCAGGGTCAGGGATCAGTGGGGGGCAGTGAGCAGGGTCAGTGAGCGGGGTCAGGGGTCAGGGTGTGGAGGGGGGTCGGATGAGTGGGGACAGTGAGCGGGGTCAGGGATCAGTGGGGGGCAGTGAGCGGGGTCATGGATCAGTGGGGGGCAGTGAGCGGGGTCAGGGATCAGTGGGGGGCAGTGAGCGGGGTCAGGGATCAATGGGGGGCAGTGAGCGGGGTCAGGGATCAGTGGGGGGCAGTGAGCGGGGTCAGTGATCAGTGGGGGGCAATGAGCGGGGTCAGGGATCAGTGGGAGGCAGTGAGCGCGGTCAGGGATCAGTGGGGGGCAGTGAGCGGGGTCAGGGATCAGTGGGGGGCAGTGAGCGGGGTCAGGGATCAGTGGGGGGCAGTGAGCGGGGTCAGGGATCAGTGGGGGGCAGTGAGCGGGGTCAGGGATCAGTGGGGGGCAGTGAGCTGGGTCAGGGATCAGTGGGGGGGCAGTGAGCGGGGTCAGGGTTCAGTGGGGGGCAGTGAGCGGGGTCATGGATCAGTGGGGGGCAGTGAGCGGGGTCATGGATCAGTGGGGGGCAGTGAGCGGGGTCAGGGTTCAGTGGGGGGCAGTGAGCGGGGTCATGGATCAGTGGGGGGCAGTGAGCGGGGTCAGGGATCAGTGGGGGGCAGTGAGCTGGGTCATGGATCAGTGGGGGGCAGTGAGCGGGGTCAGGGATCAGTGGGGGGCAGTGAGCGGGGTCAGGGATCAATGGGGGGCAGTGAGCGGGGTCAGGGATCAGTGGAGGGCAGTGAGCGGGGTCAGTGATCAGTGGGGGGCAGTGAGCGGGGTCAGGGATCAGTGGGAGGCAGTGAGCGCGGTCAGGGATCAGTGGGGGGCAGTGAGCGGGGTCAGGGATCAGTGGGGGGCAGTGAGCGGGGTCAGGGATCAGTGGGGGGCAGTGAGCGGGGTCAGGGATCAGTGGGGGGCAGTGAGCTGGGTCAGGGATCAGTGGGGGGCAGTGAGCTGGGTCAGGGATCAGTGGGGGGGCAGTGAGCGGGGTCAGGGTTCAGTGGGGGGCAGTGAGCTGGGTCAGGGATCAGTGGGGGACAGTGAGCGGGGTCAGGGATCAGTGGGGGACAGTGAGCGGGGTCAGGGATCAGTGGGGGGCAGTGAGCGGGGTCAGGGATCAGTGGGGGGGCAGTGAGCGGGGTCAGGGATCAGTGGGGGGCAGTGAGCGGGGTCAGGGATCAGTGGGGGGCAGTGAGCGGGGTCAGGGATCAGTGGGGGGGCAGTGAGCGGTGTCAGGGATCAGTGGGGGGCAGTGAGCGGGGTCAGGGATCAGTGGGGGGCAGTGAGCGGGGTCAGGGATCAGTGGGGGGCAGTGAGCGGGGTCAGGGATCAGTGGGGGGCAGTGAGCAGGGTCAGGGATCAGTGGGGGGCAGTGAGCAGGGTCAGTGAGCGGGGTCAGGGGTCAGGGTGTGGAGGGGGGTCGGATGAGTGGGGACAGTGAGCGGGGTCAGGGATCAGTGGGGGGCAGTGAGCGGGGTCATGGATCAGTGGGGGGCAGTGAGCGGGGTCAGGGATCAGTGGGGGGCAGTGAGCGGGGTCAGGGATCAGTGGGGGGCAGTGAGCGGGGTCAGGGATCAGTGGGGGGCAGTGAGCGGGGTCAGGGATCAGTGGGGGGCAGTGAGCTGGGTCAGGGATCAGTGGGGGGCAGTGAGCTGGGTCAGGGATCAGTGGGGGGGCAGTGAGCGGGGTCAGGGTTCAGTGGGGGGCAGTGAGCGGGGTCATGGATCAGTGGGGGGCAATGAGCGGGGTCAGGGTTCAGTGGGGGGCAGTGAGCGGGGTCATGGATCAGTGGGGGGCAATGAGCGGGGTCAGGGTTCAGTGGGGGGCAGTGAGCGGGGTCATGGATCAGTGGGGGGCAGTGAGCTGGGTCAGGGATCAGTGGGGGGCAGTGAGCGGGGTCAGGGATCAGTGGGGGGCAGTGAGCGGGGTCGGGGTCGGGGTCGGGGCCGACCCGCGGTGTGAAGCGTCCCTCACCCGCTCTCTCCGCCTCCATCCCCGCCGCACGGAGCCGTGGCCCGGGTGACTGTCCGGGGCCTCGGCCTCACGCTCAGACGCTCTCCCGCTCGGTACCGAATGGCTCCGGCCCGCAGTGACCGAGCCCCGCCGCAAGGTTCATCCAGGGCCCGGCCCGGTATCCGGGCAACTGCGGCTGTGCTGCTTGACGGCAGAAGGGAAATTTCACGACACCGCTGGGGAGGGGAGGAGTGGGGCTGGGGTGGAGGAGGGGGCTGCTGGGGAGTGGGGTTGTGGCAGTGGGAGGGAATGGGTTGGCTGAGGGAGGAGGAATGGGGCTTAGGTTGAGTGGGGTTTGGGGGGGTGGGAGAGGGGAGGGGAATGAGTTTTGGGTGGGGGTTGAGAAGGAGTGGGGATGGGGGGGAGTGGGAGTAGGGCTGGGGAGGGGGAGGGGTAGGGTGAGTGGAGTTTGAGGGGAGGAGGAGGAGTGGGGTCGGGCGAGAGGAGGAACAGTGGGCTGTGGGTTTGAGGTGGGGGGTGAGTGGGATTCTGGGGGTGGGGAAGAGTGGGGTGGGGTGGGGGGGAGTGGGACTGGAGGGAGTCGGGTTGGAGGGGGGAGTGGGGCTGGGTGGGGGTGGTGAAGTGGGGGTGGGGTGGGAGAGTGCGGAGGGTCTGGGGCCGGTTGATGAGTTGCCACTCTCCAGCATTTTCCTGGTATCTCCCGGTTTACACTTTAATCCCATGGACACTGCTGTGGGCACCTCGGGGAAAGTCATCGCAGTGTTGAAATAAAATTGTGTGTATTTTTATTTTACTTTCTTTCAACATTTTTATTCGTGACAAAATATATTGGAGATGACTAAAAAATACTGTTTGATCGGGTGGAGCAGTTGGAGGCATGCGATCAAGCAATGGTAGCTCCAGGAATATCATTGTTATCATCGGCAATCCCTTGAAATGAGGATAGAAACATAGAAAATAGGTGCAGGAGCAGGCCATTTGGCCCTTCAAGCCTGCACCACCATTCAATATGATCATGGCAGAACATGCAACTTCAGTACCCCATTCCTGCTTTCTCTCCTTACCCAATGATCCCTTTAGCCGTAAGGGCCATATCTAACTCCCTTTTGAATATATCTAATGAACTGGCCTCAACAACTTTCTGTGGTAGAGAATTCCACAGGTTCACAATTCTCTAAGTGAAGAAGTTTCTCCTCATTTCGGTCCTCGATGGCTTACCCCTTATCCTTAGACTGTGACCCCTGGTTCTGGACTTCCCCAACATCGGAAACATTCTTCCTGCATCTAACTTGTCCAATCCTGTCAAGATTTTATATGTTTCTATGAGTTCCCCTCTCATTTTTTTAAATTCCACTGAATATAAGCCTAGTGGATCCAGTTTTTCTACACATGTCATTCCTGCCATCCCGGGAATCAGTCTGGTGAACCTTCGCTGCACTCCCTCAATAGCAAGAATGTCCTTTCTCAGATTAGGAGACCAAAACTGTACACAATATTCAAGGTGTGGCCTCACCAAGGCCCTGTACAACTGCAGCAAGACCTCCCTGCTCCTATATTCAAATCCTCTCGCTATGAAGGCCAACATGCCATTTGCTTTCTTTACTGCCTGCTGTACCTGCATGTCTACTTTCAATGACTGTGGTATCATGACACCTAGGTCTCGTTGCACCTCCCCTTTTACTAATCTGTCACCTTTCAGATAATAATCTGCCTTCCTGTTTTTGCCACCAAAGTGGATAACCTCACATTTATCCACATTATACTGCATCTGCCATGCATTTGCCCACTCACCTAACCTGTCCAAATCACCCTGCAGCCTCTTAACAGCTCACACTGCCACCCAGCTTAGTGTCATCTGAAAACCTGGAGATATTACATTAAATTCCTTTGTCTAAATCATTAATGTATATTGTAAATAGCTGGGTTCCCAGCACTGAACCTTGCGGTACCCCACTGGTCACTGCCTGCCATTCTGAAAAGGACCCGTTTATTCCTATTCTTTGCTTCCTGTCTGCCAACCAGTTCTCTATCCACTTCAATACATTACCCCCAATCCCATACGCCTTAATTTTGCACACTAATCTCTTGTGTGGGACCTTGTCAAAAGCCTTTTGAAAGTCCAAATACACCACATCCACTGGTTCTCCCTTATCCACTCTCCTAATTACATGCTCAAAAAATTCTAGAAGATTTGTCAAGCATGATTTCCCTTTCATAAATCCATGCTGACTTGGACCGATCCTGTCACTGCTTTCCAAATGTGCTGCTATTTCATCTTTAATAATTGATTCCAGCATTTTCCCAACTACCAATGTCAGGCTAACCGGTCTATAATTCCCTGTTTTCTCTCTCCCTCCTTTTTTAAAAAGTGGGATTCCATTAGCTACCCTCCAATCCATAGCAACTGATCCAGATGACTTGCTTCAATGCCGAAAAGGGATGAGTTCACAGGTGTATCAATGAAGGACCGAATATTCCAGATCCCAAACTACATCCTGAAGGGTGGAAGATGCCTGTGCGTGGATTTAATTTAACGTGGGGTGGCCGTTGCACACGAGTCACCACACGGGCTTGACAGAGCTAGGTCTTGGTCCAGTGAGAAGGATTAACCAGGACAACTGGAGACCTCCTCTGCTGCACGGGCCTAGTGCGCACACATATCGGAGTGTGGGCTGGCCCGTGCTGCCCCTGGGCCCTCGCCTCAATCCGGGAACACACTCGCTCGCCCCCACTGTTGGCCATCCATTTGGATAAACATTTGTGGGGAGCATGCAACAAATATCCACCATCTGCTTTCAGTGGGCCAATCTCTTGAACAGATATACAAGTTTGTAAAATTATCCACATTGCATCATTACCGAAGTAGCAAAATGTAATTTATTTAACTGGTGGAAGTTACTTGGACACAAATGAGATGCACAAGGTTAAAAATTATTTTCACGACAAGGAACATAGGAACAGGAGGAGACCATTCAATCCCTCGAGCCTATTCCGCCATTCAATTAGATAATGGCTGATATAGAAACATAGAAATTTACAGCGCAGAGGAGGCCATTTCGGTCCATCATGTCCACGCCGGCCGACAAAGAGCCGCACAGCCCTCGGTCAGCAGCCCTGAAGGTTACATATAAACCTATGAACAAAGGCAGAAAGACAAAAAGCACCCAGCCCAACCAGTCCGCCTCACACAACTGCGACACCCCTTATACTGAAACATTCTACACTCCACCCCAACCGGAGCCATGTGATCTCCTGGGAGAGGCAAAAGCCAGATAAATATCCAGGCCAATTTAGGGAGAAAAACATCTGGGAAAATTCCTCTCTGACCCATCCAGCTGATCGACATTAGTCCAGGAGATCACCCTGGCTGTATTCTATTCCCTGCAGTACTTACATTATATCTGCACCGTCCAACAAAAGGTTATCCAGTCTAATCCCAATTACCAGCTCTAGGTCCGTAACCCTGCAGGTTACTGCACTTTAAGTGCCCATCCAACCATCTCTTAAATGTGGTGAGGGTTTCTGCATCCACCACTCTTCCAGGCAGCGAGTTTCAGATCCCCACAACCCTCTGTGTAAAGAAGCCCCCCTCAAATCCCCTCTAAACCTTCCACCAACCACCTTGTAATAGATCCTTCCACCAATGGAAATAGGTCCTTACTATCCACTATGTCCAGGTCCCTCAATATTTTGTACACCTCAATAAGGTCTCTTCTCAACCTCTTCTGTTCCAATGAGAACAAACCCAGGCTATCCAATCTGTCCTCATATCTAAGATTCTCCATTCCAGGCAGCATCCAAGTAAATCTCCTCTGCACCCTCTCTAGTGCAATCACGTCCTTCCTATAATACGGTGACCAGAACTGTCCAGCTGTGGCCTAACCAAAGTATTATACAATTTAAGCATAACCTTCCTGCTCTTATATTCTATGCCTCGGCCAATAAAGGCAAGCATTCCATTTGCCTTCTTAACCACCTTATCCACCTGGCCTGCTACTTTCAGGGATCTGTGGACAAGTACTGCAAGGTCCTTTGTTCATCTACACTATTAAGTGGCCTACCACTTAATGTGTATACTCTTTCCTTATTAGCCCTCACAAAGTGCATCACCTCACATTTCTCGGAATTAAATTCCATTTGCCACTGCTCTGCCCACCTGAACAGTAGATTGATATCCTGTAGCCCATGCCTTTCCTCTTCATTATTAACCACACAGCCACTTTTAGTGTCATATGCAAACTTCTTAATCATAATCCCTTTATTCAAATCTAAATCGTTGATATATACCACAAAAAGCAAGGGACCCAGTACTGAGCCCTGCGGAACCCCATTGGAAACATCCTTCCAGTCACAAAAACATCCATCAATCATTACCCTTTGCTTCCTACCTCCAAGTCAATTTTGGATCCAACTTGCCACTTTTCCCTGTATCCCATGGGCTTTAACCTTCGTGACCAGTCTACCATGTGGGACCTTATCAATAGCCTTGCTAAAGTCCATATATACTACATCGTATGCACTACCCTCATCGACCCTCTTGGTTACTGTGGTATATTCACAGAGCACAGCACACACAGCTTTCTATAATGGCAGACAGCATCTCAGATGTTCCAGAAGCTTCTGGTCAGCTGACTCATTTATTCACCTTTAGTTGCAGTAACACAATACGTCCACATCTACAGTGTGACGCTACAACATTACAGACATTATTACATTTCTCCCTCCTTAATGAAGAAGTTATTATAACAAACATCATACATAACTTGCATGGTTATACTTAAAGGATATGGAGTTATTTTGCCATATTTACAAATTTAACTTAACCACTCGTTTTCTGTTTCGCTCTCGAACAGAACCTTCCGAACATGGTGTCGAATTTAAACTCATTCGAGGCTGATCCTTGATTCCCATTTGAACTCACTCTAACTTCAGATTGTTTGTTTTCCTGACTCGGACTCAGACTTACATTCTGATTTTCTCTTGGATTTGTTTCCAGTACATTGGATTTAGGATTTGCGACTGGTGTATCAAAACTATCTGAAGAATCAGAAAAAATTGAATCATTCCCACCTTCAACTCCTTCCACGTCTGTAGGTAAAATATGATCAATATGAACAAACCTAACCTGTCCATTATCAAACATCTTTACCAAATATGTGCGAGGACCACATATCTTCACCACTCTTCCTGGTAACCACTTTAACCATTTATGGTGATGGTTCTTCACTCTCACCTTCTGATTTAATTTCACACTTCTCTCTTTTACTCTACCTCTATCATGATTCTCTTTCTGTTTTAATTGTGTTTGGACTGTGCCAAATCTTGTTTTAACAATGAGCATCTGGTTCGTGGCTGTCGTTTGAGAAACAACTCTACTGGTGTTCCACCAGTAGTTGTGTGAGGAGTATAACGATACGTAATTAGAAAATTAGCCAATTTGTGATCCAATGACAACTGTCGCTTCTTTGTATTTGGATCTAACATTTGTTTGATGAGGGCACGTTTTACAATTTGTACAGTGCGCTCTGCTGCACCATTCGAAGCAGGGTGGTACGGTGGAACCTTGGTATGTTTCACACCATTTTTTCTCGTGAATTGTGCAAAGTCTTCTGAACAAAATTATGGTCCATTATCCGAAACAATTTCTTCTGGGAGGCCAAATGAAGAAAATAAACTTCGCAAAATGTCGAATGTTTTACTTGTTGTTATTTTCCACATTGGAAACACCCCAACCCACTTTGAATGGCTATCAATCACAATGAACAATTGTTGTCCTTCTAACTCAGCAAAATCGATATGTAACCTTTGCCACACCCTGGGAGGCCATTTCCATGGCTGTAATGGTACTGATGGTGGTGGCTTGCATACCGATTGACATGTCATACACTGACTGACGATGTACTCTATATCTTTATCAAGACCTGGCCATCATAAGTAACTGCGTGCAAAACTCTTAGTCAAGCACATTCCCAGGTGCTGGTCATGGAGGTCTCCTAATAATTTGGACCTGAATTTATTTGGTATAACCACTCTTGCACCCCACATGATGCAATCTTTATCGACAGATAATTCATTCCTACAAATGAAGAATGGATGTTTATCTTTGTCTGTTACCTGGTTTGGCCATCCATTTGCAATATAATCATACATCTTTGACATCACTGGGTCACGTTTGGTTGCTCTACCAATCTCTCCAGCTGTGACTGGCAGTTCATCAGTGTATGAAAAATAGAACACTTCTTCCCTATCGGGTGTAACTTGTGATGGGGAAGGCAATCTAGACATCAGCATTACTTTGATAAGCTGATCGTCTGTATTCAATATCATATGTATATGCTGATAAAATCAAAGCCCATCTCTGCATTCGGGCTGCAGCTAATGTTGGAACTGGGGACTTTGGATGGAGGATTGCTGTCTGGGGATTATGGTCCGTAACGATGGTAAACTTACGACCATACAAGTACTTGTGGAACTTCTTGACCCCAAAAATTAATGCCAAAGCTTCCCTTTCGATTTGCGCATAATTACTCTCACTGGCACTGAGAGTGCGTGAAGCTAAAATAATTGGTCTCTCCTCCCCACTACATAATACATGAGAGATTACTGCCCCAACTCCATATGGAGAGGCATCACATGCTAGCTTAATCTCCTTAGATATGTCATAATGAACTAACATGGTTCTCTCTACCAATTTGCTTTTACACTCCTTGAATGCTGTATCGCATTCTTTTGACCACTTCCAATGGACCTTTTTTTTCAATAGTTAATTCAGTGGATGTAATACTGTAGCCAAATTTGGTAGGAACTTCCCATAATAGTTCAAAAGACCCAAGAATGAACAAAGTTCAGTGACATTCCTGGGAGTGGATACATTTCTAATTGCATCCGGTTTTCCCATGGTTGGATGTAAACCATCTTTGTCTACTCTGTACCCTAAGTACTCCACTGAGTTTTTAAATTACTCACACTTACGAGCAGACACTCTTACTCTGTGCTTCTCTAGCCGTTTGAGGACTTCATTCAATATGTTATTATGAATTTGCCTATTTGGTGCTGAAATTAGTATGTCATCCAAATAACATACTACCCCTTCAATACCTTGCAAAATCTGGTTCATCACCCCTTGGAATATGGCAGAGGCGGAAGACACTCCAAACGGTAGCCTATTAAATTGATATAGGCCTAGATGAGTATTTATAGTCAAACATGACTTGAACTCCTCATCTAGTTCAAGTTGTAAGTAGGCATTCGTAAGATCCAACTTTGAGAAGATCTGACCACCTGTCAGTGTTGTGAACAAATCGATATTTGGCAATGTATTGGGGACATTACCCTCTAGAACCTGGTTTACGGTTACTTTATAATCACCACACAATCTTACCTTACCATCGGACTTAGGTACAACAACAATGGGTGTAGCCCAATTACATCGATCTATCTTAGAAACAATGTTCTCAGTCTCTAGTCTTTTGAGTTCTTGCTCAACTTTCTCCTTGAGTACATATGGTACAGAACGTGGCTTGTAGTAAACCGATCTAGCGTCCTTCTGTACCCTGACACTCGCCTTGAAGCCTTGGATCGGACTGCCCATTTTGCAGAACACCTTCGGATAACTCTTGATAACATTATCCTTTGATGCAAATCTCGTTTCAACACGAAAAATCTCACTCCAATCCAGCTTCAGTGATCTAAACCTAGTAAGGCAGGCTTGTCTCCTTTCACTACTATTAGAGGAATATTCTCTCCCGAGTAGCCTCTCAGCTCCATCTTGGATTTCTCCAGTAGGAAATCACGCAATTTGTCGCGATATAGTGATTCCGGTACTACACTCATGGATGCACCTGTGTCGATTTCCATTGGCATCTATGTGGATTTTGATACTTTTCAAATCGCTGTCCGTTAACCTCGTGCTCTTGATGACGTGTAACTCTAACATCTCCTCATCCTGTTGTTGTTCTTCCATGCTATGTAGTTTCTGGGGATTTCTACTCATAGCTTTGAAAGCTGGTTTCATAGCTTTGGAAGCTGGTTTACCCTTCAGTTGGCATGCCTTCGCAAGCTGCCCAGTCTTCCTGCAGAAAAAACACTCTGTCTTCACATATGGACAACTTTGAGCAATGTGTTGTCGACACTCTATTAGAATTTCCAGTTTCTGAGACTTTGGGCACTCACTGCCTTTTACTTTTAACCTGCAGGCGATTCACCTCGGTTGTCTGATGACTGTAATTATTATGAAATTCTCAGGAATATTGGTCGGCCATGCCCATCGATCTCATTGTCTGACAAGCTATATCAAAAGTCAAGTCAGGCGTTGTCAATAACTTTCTTCTGATCGCATCACTTTTCATCCCACAAACAAAACGGTCCCACAATGCTCGGTTTTGAAAAGTTCCAAAATTACAGTGAATAGATAGCTTTTTTAATACTACAATCTACTCACTGATATTTTCATCAGTCTTTTG
Organism: Pristiophorus japonicus; assembly: GCF_044704955.1. Lineage (NCBI taxonomy): Eukaryota > Metazoa > Chordata > Chondrichthyes > Pristiophoridae > Pristiophorus > Pristiophorus japonicus. The sequence continues at coordinate 94,167,873 of NC_091997.1, read as the reverse complement.
ATCTTGTATACCGAAACGATAGCTTTCAGCAATTTCTAATGGTACCGGGTTGTAATGCTGCTCCAACTTCATTAAAATCTCTTTAAGCATCGTGTCCTTTGGCTCGGCAAGCACAAGCAGATTTACCAGGGTTTTATACAATTTAGGTCCCGCTTCCGATAAGAAGATAGCTCGCTTCCATTCCAACACAGCCTGGTTCTGATCTGCATTCTCTGGAACTTTGATTATATTATTTGCAGTGAAATACATTTCTAGCTGGTCCACATACACCTTAAACCTTTCCTGGTCACGTTTATATTCACTTAAGTGTTCCATTACTGCTATGGGTGCCGCCATTTTGACTTTGCAGTTTAAACTAGTGTGATCTTTTTTTAACCTCGGATTTTGTAGCTTTTTCCAAAGACAGAGAAGCTTCCAAAGTCTCTCTGTCGGCTGGCTGAATCCTTCACCAACAAAATTTCAGCTTTATATCATCCAAAAATCCCATCTCGTCACCAAATGTGATATATTCACAGAACACAACATACACAGCTTTCTATAATGGCAGACAGCATCTCAGAAGTTCTGGAAGCTTCTGGTCAGCTGACTCATTTAGTCACCTTTAGTTGCAGTAACACAATACGTCCACATCCACAGTGTGAAGCTACAACATTACAAGCTTACAGACATTCCAGTTACCTCCTCAAAAAATTTAATCAGGTTAGTCAAACACGATCTTCCCTTAACAAATCTGTGCTGACTGTCCCTAATTAATCCTTGCCTTTCCAAATGCAGATTTATCCTATCTTTCATGATTTTTTCCAATAATTTCCCCACCACTGAGATTAGGCTGACAGGCCTGTAATTACTTGGCCTATCCCTTTCTCCCTTCTTAAACAAGGATACGACATTAGCAATCCTCCATTCCTCCGGCACCATGCCCAGAGGACTGGAAAATAATGGTCAAGGCCTCTATTTCCTCTTTTACTTCGCTCAACAGCCTGGAATGCATTTCATCCGGGCCTGGGGACTTACATCTACTTTCAAAGCTGCTAAACCCCTTAATACTTCCTCTCACTATATTTATTTAATCCAGAATATCACACTCCTCCTCGATAGCAGTATCTGCATTGCCCCTTTCCTTTGTGAAAACAGATGCAAAGTATTCGTTAAGAACCCTACCAACATCTTCCGCCTCCACGCACAGATTACCCTCATGGTCTCTAATAGGCCCTATCCTTTCTTTAGTTACCCTCTTACTCTTAATCTATTTATAGAATATATTTGGGTTTTCCTTAATTTTATTGGCCAAGAATTTCTCAAGCTCTCTCTTAGCATTCTGAATATCCTTTTTAATTTTGCCTCTTAACTCTCTATATTCCTCTAACGATTCTATAGTATTTGACATAAGCGTTGGTATATGACATAAGCGTCCCTTTTTTTCTATATCCTCCCCTGTAAGCCCCTAGACATCCAGGGGCTCTAGAATTATTTTTCCCAGTCTTTTTCTGTAAGGCCACATGTTTGGTCTGAGCCTTCCGGATCTCCTCCTTGAATGCCTCCCACTGTTCCGACACTGATTTACCCACAAGTGTCCTAAATCCAATTACTCACCTTGTTCCATATTTTTCATGACATCACTGAATGAAAAACTTCACATATTCTTTCGTATCCTTATCTAAGAAAAGTCTATTATTAAGTTTTGACATCTTCAATTATATAGAAACATAGAAAATAGGTGCAGTAGTAGGCCATTCGGCCCTTCGAGCCTGCACCACCATTCAATATGATCATGGTTGATCATGCAACTTCAGTACCCCATTCCTGCCTTCTCTCCATACTCCCTGATCCCTTTAGCCGGAAGGGCCACATCTAACTCCCTTTTGAATATATCTAACGAACTGACCTTCACAATTCTCTGAGTGAAGAAGAGGCTGCAAAGAGATTTAGATAGGTTAAGCGAATGGGCTAAGGTTTGGCAGATAGAATACAATGTCGGAAAATGTGAGATCATACACCTTGGGAAAAAAACAGTAAAAGGGAATATTATTTGAATGGAGAGAAATTACAACATGCTGAGATGCAGAGAGACCTGGGGGTCCTTGTGCATGAATCCCAAAAAGTTAGTTTGCAGGTGCAGCAGGTAATCAGGAAGGCGAATGGAATGTTGGTCTTCATTGCGAGAGGGATGGAGTACAAAAGCAGGGAGGTCCTGCTGCAACTGTATAGGGTATTGGTGAGGCCGCACCTGGAGTACTGTGTGCAGTTTTGGTCACCTTACTTAAGGAAGGATATACTGGCTTTAGAGGGGGTACAGAGACAATTCACTAGGCTGATTCCGGAGATGAGGGGGTTACCTTATGATGATAGATTGAGTAGACTGGATCTTTACTCGTTGGAGTTCAGAAGGATGAGGGGTGATCTTATAGAAACATTTAAAATAATGAAAGGGATAGACAAGATAGAGGCAGAGAGGTTGTTTCCACTGGTAGGGGAGACTAGAACTAGGGGGCACAGCTTCAAAATATGGGGGAGCCAATTTAAAACCGAGTTGAGAAGGAATTTCTTCTCCCAGAGGGTTGTGAATCTGTGGAATTCTATGCCCAAGGAAGCAGTTGAGGCTAGCTCATTGAATGTATTCAAGTCACAGATAGATAGATTTTTAACCAATAAGGGAATTAAGGGTTACGGGGTGCGGGCGGGTAAGTGGAGCTGAGTCCACGGCCAGATCAGCCATGATCTTGTTGAATGGCGGAGCAGGCTCGAGGGGCTAGATGGCCTACTCCTGTTCCTAATTCTTATGTTCTTATGTTCCTCATCTCGGTCCTAAATGGCTTACCCCTTATCCTTAGACTTGACTCCTGGTTCTGGACTTTCCCAACATCGGGAACATTCTTCCTGCATCTAACCTGTTCAATCCCATCAAAATTGTATATGTTTCTATGAGATCCCCTCTCATCCTTCTAAACTCCAGTGAATGCAGGCCCAGTCGATCCATTCTCTCCTCATATGTCAGTCCTGCCATCCCAGGAATCAATCTGGTGAACCTTCGCTGCACTCCCTCAATAGCAAGAATGTCCTTCCTCAGATTAGGAGACCAAAACTGAACACAATATTCAAGGTGTGGCCTCACCAAGGCCCTGTACAATGGCAGAATACTCAAATCCCCTAGCTGTGAAGGCCAACATACCATTTGCCTCCTTCACCGCCTGCTGTACCTGCATGCCAAATTTCAATGACTGATTAAGAAATGATCAAATTCAGGTGTTTGACCTAGCCTTAGTAGGTTTTTGGAGGGAGAGTTTTCCAGATATTCACTGCCCTTTGTGTGAAGAAGTGTTTTTGGACATCGCTCCTGAACGGCCTGGCTCTGATTTTAATGCTAGTTTCTCTCTATCTTATCATGTAATCATCTTAACAACCTGAATTCGATCATTTCTTAATCCTTTATACACATGGTCATACATGGCAATCTTTCCTCACCATTTAACCCTTTTAGCCCCCTGTACCTACCGCTGCATATCAGTTTGGTATTTAAATGTTCATATTCACGAATGAGGTGGTTGGGAGAGATTGACTTGACTTACCGAGTTACCAAAATCCAGCTTCTGGCTTCTAAATAGAAGGGCAGGGAGAGTAATTTTTCATGACGACATCACTGAATGGAAAACTTCACACCATCTCTTAATGCAGAGTTGTGAGGGACATAAGAGCAGAGAGGTCAAAGAACCAGGAAAAATAAATGAAATAAATTAAAAACAACACAGGCTTCTGAAGAGAATGTCCAAACCCAGTGATTTACTGCAGTCATTTCAGGCTCTGAACCAGCTGGTTGATGGAAGCAATATTGTTGATCGTGATTTTCAGAAATCAGTTCACAAAGTCCTTCAGGAAAGACTGAAAGCCAAGGTGAAAGTTCATGGAATTGAGAAAGAAGTTGTAAATTGAGCAGTGAATTGTCTGGGCAATGGGATAGAATGGGTAATTGCGAGCCCAATCCTCGGACTCTGTGATTCCCAATGGTCTCAAAGAGAGCACTTTCAACACTTTCAAAATAAAGGGAATGAAAATCAACTATCAGTGAAGCCCTCATCCATGCCTTTGTTACCTCCAGACTTGACCATTCCAACGCACTCCTGGCTGGCCTCCCACATTCTACTCTCGTAAACTTGAGCTCTCCCAAACTCGGCTGACCCGTGTCCTAACTCGCACCAAGTCCCGCTCACCCATCATCCCCTGTGCCCCGTATCCTAACTCGCACCAAGTCCCGCTCACCCATCACCCCTGTGCTTGCTGCCTGTGACCTAACTCGCACCAAGTCCCGCTCACCCATCACCCCCTGTGCTTGCTGCCTGTGACCTAACTCGCACCAAATCCCGCTCACCCATCATCCCCTGTGCTCACTGCCCCATGTCCTAACTCGCACCGAGTCCCGCTCACCCATCACCCCCTGTGCTCACTGCCCCGTGTCCTAACTCGCACCGAGTCCCGCTCACCCATCACCCCCTGTGCTCACTGCCCCATGTCCTAACTCGCACCGAGTCCCGCCCACCCATCACCCCCTGTGCTCACTGCCCCGTGTCCTAACTCGCACCAAGTCCCGCTCATCCATCACCCCCGTGTCCCGTGTCCTAACTTGCACTGAGTCCCGCTCACCCATCACCCCCTGTGCTTGCTGCCCCCTGTCCTAACTCGCACCAAGTCCTGCTCATCCATCACCCCCTGTGCCCCGTGTCCTAACTCACACCGAGTCCTGCTCACCCATCACCCCCTATGCTCACTGCCCCGTGTCCTAACTCGCACCAAGTCCCGCTCACCCATCACCCCCTATGCTCACTGCCCCGTGTCCTAACTCGCACCGAGTCCCACTCACCCATCACCCCCTGTGCTCGCTGACCTACATTAGCTCTCGGTGAAGCAACGCCTTGATTTTTAAATTCTCATTCTTGTTTTCAAATCCCTCTATGGCCTCACCCCTCCCTATCTCTGTAATCTCCTCCAACCCCACAACCCCCTGAAATGTCTGCACTCCTCTAATTCTGCCCTCTTGAGCATCCCTGATTATAATCGCTCCACCATCGGTGGCCGTGCCTTCAGGTGCCTGAGCCCCAAGCTCTGGAATTTTTTGCCTGCCTATCTCTCTTTCCTCCTTTAAGATGCTCATTAAAATCTATCTCTTTAACCAAGCTTTTTGTTATCAACACTCATTTCTCCTGATAGGGCTCGGTGTCAAATCTTTTGTCTTGTAATACTCCTGTGAAGTGCCTTGGGACGGTTCACTATGTTAAAGGCGCTATATAAATACACGTTATTGTTGCTGAATTGCACAAAGGAAGGTGTGTCCTCACCAGCATTAGCTCGGGTTAATCCACAGTCTGTGTCTGAGCTGGGAATCCCGTCCCTGATCACTGTCATCCCCACTGAAAACTCCACGGCATGGTGGGTCAGGCCCAAACCATAGCTGGGATCTGGTCCACCTCCCCTCCCCCCACCCCCCCCCCCCGCCCCCTCACCCCTTCCCCACCACACCCCACACCCCTCCCATCCTCCCCCTCCCAAACGCCTCCCCCCACCCACCCTCCACATCCATCCCCCCACACCCCACCCCGCTCCCCCCCACACACACCCCCTCCCCCTTGCCCCCCCCACACACCCCGCCTCCCCCCTCCCCCCCCCCACCCCGCATCCCCCATGGTCAATTTATCTCTCAACACATCGAATAAACTCAATAAATCCAATGAGGAATTCAGGAGAAATTTCCGTACCTCTTTGACCAAACTTTTGGTCACCTGTCCCAATAACTCCTTCTGTCACTTGGTGTCAAACCCTGTTCGATAATGCTCCTGTGAGGTACCTTGGGACAGTGTTACTTTGTGAACGGCGCTATAACAAGGCAAGTTGGTGTTTTGTTTTCTTTCAGGCATGTTATAAAATGCTGATGTCTATCCAAGGTTCTCCACATGCAGCACTTTAATATTAATAAACTATAAGCCGATTTAACCTCTGTTCCCAATTTGCTGGTTATTTTTAGAAAATCATTCCCAATTTTCTAAATTGAGCATCTATTAAATTCATGGTGAACACCACAAAGGACTGTAAATAAAAAGAAAGGCTTATCGCAAGTCTCAAAGCGCTTCTATGAAGTGTAGTCACTGTTGTAAAGTGGGAAATGCGGCAGACAATTTGTGCACAGCAAGCTCCCACAAACAAGCAATGAGATAATGACCAGATAATCTGCTTTCAGAGAAAATTGGTTGAGGGATAAATATTGGCCAGGACACTGGGGAGAACTCCGCTGCTCTTCTCCAAATACTACCATGGGATCTTTTATGTCCGCCTGAGAGAGTAACGGGGCCTCAGTTTAATGTCTCATCCGAAAGACGGCACCTCCGACAGTGCAGCATTCCCTCAGTACTGCCCCCCGACAATGCGGCGCTCCCTCAGTACCGCTCCTCTGACAGAGCATCGCACCCTCAGTCCTGCCCCTCTAAAATTGAGGCTCTCCCTCAGTACTGCCCCTCCGACATGGCGGTGCTCCCACATTACAGCCCCACCGACAGTGTGGCGCTCCCTCAGTATTGCCCCTCTGACAGCGCGGTGCTCCCTCAGTACTGCCCCACCGACAGTGCAGTGCTCCCTCAGTACTGCCCCTCCGACCGAGCAGCGCTCCTTCAGTACTGCCCCTCTGACAGCGCGGTGCTCCCTCAGTACTGCCCCACCGACAGTGCAGTGCTCCCTCAGTACTGCCCCTCCGACCGAGCAGCGCTCCCTCAGTATTGCCCCTCTGACAGCGCGGTGCTCCCTCAGTACTGCCCCTCCGACATAGCGGTGCTCCCACATTACAGCCCCACCGACAGTGCGGCGCTCCCACATTACAGCCCCTCTGACAGCGCGGTGCTCCCTCAGTACTGCCCCACCGACAGTGCAGTGCTCCCTCAGTACTGCCCCTCCGACCGAGCAGCGCTCCTTCAGTACTGTCCCTCTGACAGCGCGGTGCTCCCTCAGTACTGCCCCACCGACAGTGCAGCGCTCCCTCAGTACTGCCCCTCCGACAGTGCAGCGCTCCCTCAGTATTGCCCCTCAAACAGTGCGGCGCTCCCTCAGTACTGCCCCTCCGACAGTGCGGCGCTCCCTCAGTACTGCCTCTCCCACAGCGCGGCACCCACTCAGTACTACCCCTCCGACAGAGCAGTGCTCCCTCAGTACTGCCTCTCCGACAGTGCGGTGCTCCGTCAGAACTGTCCCTCCGACATTGCAGCAATCCCTCAGTACTGCCCCTCCGACATTGCGGCACTCCCTCATTACTGACCCTCGACAGTGCTACGCTTCCCCAGTACTGCCTTCCAACAGTGTAGCACTCACTCAGTACCACCCCTCCAACAGTGCAACACTCCCCCAGTACAGATCCCCGACAGTGGAGCGCTCCCTCAGTACTGCCCCTCCGACAGAGCAAACTCTGTCAGTACTGATCCTCCGACAGAGCAAACACGCTCAGTACTGACCCTCCGGCAGTGCGGCCTCCCTCAGTACTGCCCCTCCAACAATGTGGTGATCCCTCCGTACTGTCCCTCCAACAGTCCTGCATTCCCTCAGAACTGTTCCTCCAACGGTGCGACGCTCTCTCAGTACTGCCCCTCCGACGGTGCGACGCTCCCTCAGTACTGCCCCTCCGACAGTGCAGCACTCCCGCAGTACCACCCCTCCGACAGTGCGGCACTCCCTCAGTACTGCCCCTCTGACAGTGCAGCATTCCCTCAGTACCACCCCTCCGACAGTGCGGCACTCCCTCATTACCGTCCCTCCGAGAATGCGGCACTCTCTCAGTACTGCCCCTCCGACAGCGCAGCACTCCCTCTGTACTGCTTCTCCAACTGTGCAGCGCTCTCTCAGTACTGACCCCCCAAAAGGCAGCTCTCCCTCAGTACTGCCCCTCCGCAAGTGCAGCACTCTGTCAGTACTGCCCCTCCAACTGTGCAGCGCTCCCTCAGTACTGTCCCTCCATAATGCGGCGCTCCCTCAGCACTGTCGCTCCGACAGTGCAGCCCTCCCTCAGTACTGCCCCTCCAACAGTGCTGTGCTCCTTCAGTACTTCCCCTCCGACAGTCCGATGCTCCCTCAATACTGCCCCTCCGACAGTGCGGCCCTCCCTCAGAACTGCCCCTCCAATAGTGCAGCGCTCCGTCAGTACTGCCTCTCCGACATTACGGCGCTCCCTCAGTACTGCCCCTCCGACAGTGCGGTGTTCCCTCAGTACTGCCCCTCCGATAGTGCGGTGTTCGCTCAGTACTGCCCCTCCGACAGTGCGGTGTTCCCTCAGTACTGCCCCTCCGACAGTTTGGTGCTCCCTCAGTACTGTCCTTCCGACAGTGCAGCACCCCCTCAGTACTGCCCCTCTGACAGTGCAGCACCCCCTCAGTACTGCCCCTCCGACAGTGCGGTGTTCCCTCAGTACTGCCCCACCGACAGTGCAGCACTCCCTCAGTACTGCTCCTCTGACAGCGCGGCGCTCCCTCAGTACTGCACCTCCGATAGTGCTGTGTTCCCTCAGTACTGCCCCTCCGACAGTGCTGTGCTCCTTCAGTACTTCCCCTCCGACAGTCCGATGCTCCCTCAGTACTGCCCCTCCGACAGTGTGGCCATCCCTCAGAACTGCTCTACCAACAGTGCAGCGCTCCCTCAGTACTGCCCCTCCGACAGTGCAGCGCTCCCTCAGTATTGCCCCTCCGACAGTGCGGCGTTCCCTCAGTACTGCCCCTCCGACAGTGCAGCACTCCCTCAGTACTGCCCCTCCGACAGTGCGGCGCTCCCTCAGTACTGTCCCTCCGACAGTGCAGCACTCCCTCAGTACTGCCTCTCCGACAGTGCGGTGTTCCCTCAGCACTGCCACTCCGACAGTGCGGTGCTCCCTCAGTACTGCCCCTCCGACAGTGCGGCACTCCCTCAGTTCTGCCCCTCTGACAGTGCAGCGTTCCCTTTGTACTCTCCCTCGACAGTGCGGCGCTCCCTCAGTACTGTCCCTCGACAGTGCGGGGCTCTCTCAGTCCTCCACCTCCGACAGTGCAGCGTCCCTCAGTACTGCCCCTCCGACAGTGCGGACGTCCCTCAGAACTGCCCTTTCGACAATGCAGCACAAACTCAGTATTGCCCCTCCAACAGTGCGCACTCCCTCAGTACTGTCCATCCAACAGTGCAGTGTCCCTTAGCACTGCCCCTCCGACAGTGCAGCACTCCCTCAGTACTGTCCCTCCGACAGTGCAGCGCTCCCTCAGTACTGCCCCTCCAACAGTGCAGCACTCTCTCAGTCTTGCAACCTCCGACAGTGCGGCACACCCTCAGTACTTCCCCTCCGACAGTGCAGTCCTCCCTCAGTACTTCCCTTCTGACAGTGCGGCACTCCCTCAGTACTGCTCCTCCGACAGTGCAGTACTCGCTCAGTACTGCCCCTCCGACAGTGTGGTGCTCCCTCAGTACTGACCCTCCGACAGTGCAAACTCCCTCAGTACTGCCCCTCCAACAGTGCAGCGATCCCTCTGTACTGCACCTCCGACAGTGCAGCGCTCGCTCAGTACAGCCCCTCCAACAGTGCAGCACTCCCTCAGTACTGCCCCTCTGACAGTGCGGTGTTCCCTCAGTACTGGCCCTCCGACAGTGCAGCACTCCCTCAGTACTGCTCCTCTGACAGTGCGGCGCTCCCTCAGTACTGCACCTCCGACAGAGCAGCACTCCATCAGTACTGACCCTCCGACAGTGCAGTGCTCCCTCAGTACTGTCCCTCCGACAGTGCAGCACTCCCTCAGTACTGCCCCTCCGATAGTGCGGTGTTCCCTCAGCACTGCCCCTCCGACAATGCGATGTTCCCTCAGCACTGCCCCTCCGACAGTGCGGTGCTCCATCAGTACTGTCCCTCCGAAAGTGCAGCACTCCCTCAGTTCTGCTCCTGTGACAGTGCAGCATTCCCTTTGTACTCTCCCTCGACAGTGCGGCGCTCCCTCAGTACTGTCCGTCGACAATGCGGTGCTCTCTCAGTCCTACCCCTCCGACAGTGCGAGGCTCCCTCAGTACTGCCCGTCCGACAGTGCAGCGTCCCTCAGTACTGCCCCTCCAATGGTGCAGCGCTCCCTCAATACTGCCCCTCCGACAGTGCGGCCCTCCCTCAGAACTGCCCTTTCAACAGTGCAGCACACTCAGTATTGCCCCTCCAACAGTGCGGCACTCCCTCAGTACTGCCCATCCAACAGTGCAGTGTCCCTTAGCACTGCCCCTCCGACAGTGCAGCACTCCCTCAGTACTGTCCCTCCGACAATGCAGCGCTCCCTCAGTACTGCCCCTCCAACAGTGCAGCACTCTCTCAGTATTGCCCCTCCGACAGTGCAGCACTCCCTCAGTACATCCCTTCTGACAGTGTGGCACTCCCTCAGTATTGCTCCTCCAACAGTGCAGTACTCCCTCAGTACTGCCCCTCTGACAGTGCGGTGCTCCCTCAGTGCTGCCCATCCCACAGTGCATGGGTCCCTCAGTACTGCCCCTCCAACAGTGTGGCGTTCCCTCAGTACTGCCCCACCGATAGTGCGGTGCTCCCTCAGTACTGCCCCTCCCACAGTGCAGTGCTCCCTCAGTACCGCCCCTCTGACAGTGCAGTGCTCCCACAATACTGCCCCTCCGACGGTGCGGCGCTCCCTCAGTACTGCCCCTCCGACAGTGTGGTGCTCCCTCAGTACTCACCCTCCGACACTGCAGCGCTTCCTCAGTACTGCCCCTTGGCAGTGCGGCACTCCCTCAGTACTGCCCTCCGACAGGGCAGCATTCCCTCAGTTCTGTCCCTTAGACAGTGCAACACTGTCTCAGTAGTGACCCTCTGACAGTGCAGCGCTCCCTCTGTACTCTCCCTCGACAGTGCGGCACTCCTGCAGTAATGCCCTCTGACAGTGCGGTGCACCCTCAGCACTGCCCCTCCGACAGAGCAAACTCCCTCAGTACTGACCCTCCAACAGTGCAAACTCCCTCAGTACTGCCCCTCCAACAGTGCAGCGATCCCTCCGTACTGCACCTCCGACAGTGCAGTGCTCACTCAGTACTGCCCCTCCAACAGTGCGGCGCTCCCTCAGTACTGTCCCTCCGACAGTCCTGCGTTCCCTCAGTACAGCCCCTCCAACAGTGCGGCACTCCCTCATTACCGCCCCTCTGACAGTGCGTTGCTTCCTCAGAACTGTCCCTCCGACAGTGCGGCACTCGCTCAGAACTGCACCTCCGACACTGGGTGCTCCCTCTGTACTGCCCCTCGGACCGTGTGGTAATCCCTCAATACTGAACCCCAACAGTGCAGCACTCCCTCAGAACTGCCCCTCCGAGAATGCAGCAGTCTCTCAGTACTGCCCCTCCGACATCGCGGCATTCCCTCTGTACTGCCCCTCCAACTGTGCAGCGTTCCCTCAGTACTGTCCCTCAAAGGGCAGCTCTCCCTCAGTACTGTCTCTCCGACAGGACCGCCCTCTCTCAATACTGCCTCTGCAACAGTTCAGCACTCGCTCAGTACTGCACCTCCAACAGTGCGGCACTCCCTCAGTACTGCCCCTCCGACAGTGCGGTGCTCCCTCAGTACTGTCCCTCCGACAGTGCAGCACTCCCTCAGTACTGCCCCTCCGACGGTGCGGCACTCCCTCAGTACTTCCCATCCGACAGTGCGGCCTTGCCTCAGTACTTCCCTTCTGACAGCGCGGCACTCCCTCAGTACTGCTCCTCTGACAGTGCAGTAGTCCCTCAGTACTGCGCCTCCCACAGTGCATGGGTCCCTCACTACTGCCCCTCCGACAGTGTGGCGTTCCCTCAGTACTGCCCCTCCGACAGTGCGGTGCTCCCTCAGTACTGCCTCTCCCACAGTGCATGGGTCCCTCACTACTGCCCCTCCGACAGTGTGGCGTTCCCTCAGTACTGCTCCTCTGACAGTGCAGTAGTCCCTCAGTACTGCCTCTCCCACAGTGCATGGGTCCATCAGTACTGCCCCTCCGACAGTGTGGCGTTCCCTCAGTACCGCCACTCTGACAGTGCAGCGCTCCCACAATATTGCCCCTCCGACGGTGCGGCGCTCCCTCAGTACTGCACCTCCGACAGTGTGGTGCTCCCTCAGTACTCACCCTCCGACACTGCGGCGCTCCCTCAGTACTGCCCCTGGGACAGTGCGGCGCTCCCTCAGTACTGCCCCTCCGACAGTGCAGCCCTCCCTCAGTACTGCCACTCCGACAATGCGGCACTCCCTAAGTACTGCCACTCCGACAATGCGGCACTCCCTCAGTATTGCCATTCCGACAATGCAACCCTCCCTTAGTACTGCCCCTCCGACAGTGTTGCGTTCCCTCAGTACTGCCCCTCCAACAGTGCAGTGTCCCTCAGTACTGCCCCTCCGACAGTGCGGTCCTCCCTCAGTACTTCCCTTCTGACAGTGCGGCACTCCCTCAGTACTGTTCATCCGACAGTGCAGTGTCCCTCAGTACTGCCCCTCCGACAGTTCAGCGCTCGCTCATTACCGACCCTCGACAGTGCTGCGCTCCCTCAGTACTGGCCTCCAACAGGTCAGCATTCCCTCAGTACTGCCCCTCAGACAGTGCAACACTGCCTCAGTAGTGACCCTCTGACAGTGCAGCGCTCCCTCTGTACTCTCCCTCGACAGTGCGGCACTCCCGCAGTAATGCCCCTCCGACAGCGCGGTGCTCCCTCAGTACTGCCCCTCCGAAAGTGCGGCCCTCCCTCAGTACTGTCCCTCCGACAGTGCGGTGTTCCTTCAGTACTGCCCCTCTGACAGTGCAGTACCCCCTCAGTACTGCCCCTCTGACAATGCAGCTCTCCTTCAGTACTGCCCCTCCGATAGTGCAGCACTCTCTCAGTACTGCCCCTCCAATAGTGCTGTGCTCCCTCAGTACTGCCCATCCGACAGTGCAGCACTCCCTCAGTACTGCCCCTCCGACAGTTCGGTGTTCCCTCAGTACTGCCCTTCCGACAGTGCAGCACTCCCTCAGTACTGCCCCTCCGACAGTGCGATGTTCCCTCAGCACTGCCCCACCGACAGTGCGGTGTTCCCTCAGTACTGCCCTTCCGACAGTGCAGCACTCCCTCAGTACTGCCCCTCCGATCGTGCGGTGTTCCCTCAGTACTGCACATCCGACAGTGCAGCACTCCCTCAGTACTGACCTCCCAAAGGGCAGCTCTCCCTCAGTACTGCCCCTCCGATAGGGCAGCACTCTCTTAGTACTGCCCCTCCATAGTGCGTCGCTCCCTCAGCACTGTCCCTCCGACAGTGCAGCCCTCCCTCAGTACTGCTGCTCCAACTGTGCTGTGCTACTTCAGTACTTCCCCTCCGACAGTCCGATGCTCCCTCAGTACTGCCCCTCCGAAAGTCCGATGCTCCCTCAGTGCTGTCCCTCCGATAGTGCGGTGTTCCCTCAGTACTGCCCCTCCGACAGTGCGGTGTTCCCTCAGTACTGCCCCTCCGACAGTGCAGCACTCCCTCAGTACTGTCCCTCCGATAGTGCGGTCCCTCACTACTGCCCCTCTGACAGTGCGAGGCTCCCTCAGTACTGTCCGTCCGACAGTGCAGTGTCCCTCAGTACTGCCCCTCAGACGGTGCAGCGCTCCCTCAATACTGCCCCTCCGACAGTGCGGCCCTCCCTCAGAACTGCCCTTTTGACAGTGCAGATAACACTCAGTATTGCCCCTCCAACAGTGCAGCACTCCCTCAGTACTGCCCATCCAACAGTGCAGTGTCCCTGAGCACTGCCACTCCGACAGTGCAGCACTCCCTCAGTACTGTCCCTCCGACAGTGCAGCGCTCCCTCAGTACTGCCCCTCCAACATTGCAGCACTCCCTCAGTATTGAAACCTCCGACAGTGTGGCACACCCTCAGTATTCCCCTCCGACAGTGCGGCCCTCCCTCAGTACTTCCCTTCTGACAGTGCGGCACTCCCTCAGTACTGTTCATCCGACAGTGCGGTGCTCCCTCAGTACTGCCCCTCCCACAGTGCATGGGTCCCTCAGTACTGCCCCTCCGACAGTATGGCGTTCCCTCAGTACTGCCCCTCCGACAGTGCGGTGCTCCCTCAGTACTGCCCCTCCCACAGTGCATGGGTCCCTCAGTACTGCCCCTCCGACAGTGTGGCGGTCCCTCTGTACTGCCACTCTGACAATGCAACCCTCCCTCAGTACAGCCCCTCCGACAGTGCGGCGCTCCCTCAGTACCGCCCCTCTGACAGTGCGGTGCTCCCTCAGAATTGTCCCTCCAACATTGCAGCACTCCCTCAGTATTGAAACCTCCGACAGTGCGGCACTCCCTCAGTAATTCCCCTCCGACAGTGCGGTCCTCCCTCAGTACTTCCCTTCTGACAGTGCGGCACTCCCTCAGTACTGTTCATCCGACAGTGCGGTGCTCCCTCAGTACTGCCCCTCCCACAGTGCATGGGTCCCTCAGTACTGCCCCTCCGACAGTATGGCGTTCCCTCAGTACTGCCCCTCCGACAGTGCGGTGCTCCCTCAGTACTGCCCCTCCGACAGTGCATGGGTCCCTCAGTACTGCGCCTCCGACAGTGTGGCGGTCCCTCTGTACTGCCACTCTGACAATGCAACCCTCCCTCAGTACAGCTCCTCCGACAGTGCGCCGCTCCCTCAGTACCGCCCCTCTGACAGTGCGGTGCTCCCTCAGTACTGTCCCTCCGTCAGTGCAGCACTCCCTCAGTACTGCCCCTCCGATAGTGTGGTGTTCCCTCAGTACTGCCCCTCCGAGAGTGCGGTGTTCCCTCAGTACTGCCCCTCCGACAGTTCAGCACTCCCTCAGAACTGTACCTCCGACAGTGCAGTGCTCCCTCAGTACTGTCCCTCGACAGTGCTGTGCTCTCTCAGTCCTACCCCTCCGACAGTGCGAGGCTCCCTCAGTACTGTCCGTCCGACAGTGCAGTGCCCCTCAGTACTGCCCCTCCGACAGTGCGGCCCTCCCTCAGAACTGCCCTTTTGACAGTGCAGCACTCACTCAGTATTGCCCCTCCAACAGTGCGGCACTCCCTCAGTACTTCCCCTCCGACAGTGCAGTACTCCCTTAGTACTGCCCCTCCCACAGTTTAGCACTCCCTCAGTACTGCCCCTCCGATAGTGCGGTGTTCCCTCAGTACTGCCCCTCCGACAGTGCAGCACCCCCTCAGTACTGCCCCTCTGACAATGCAGCACTCCCTCAGTACTGACCCCCCAAAGGGCAGCTCTCCCTCAGTACTGCCCCTCCGAAAGTGCAACACTCTCTCAGTACTGCCCCTCCAATAGTGCGGCGCTCCCTCAGCACTGACCCTCCAACAGTGCAGCCCTCCCTCAGTACTGCCCCTCCGACAGTGCTGTGCACCTTCAGTACTTCCCCTTCGACAGTGCGGCGCTCCCTCAGTACAGCCCATCCGACAGTGCAGCACTCCCTCAGTACTGTCCCTCCGATAGTGCGGTGTTCCCTCAGAACTGCCCCTCCGACAGTTCAGCACTCCCTCAGAACTGTACCTCCGACAGTACAGTGCTCCCTCAGTACTGCCCCTCCGACAGTGCGGCACTCCCTCAGTTCTGCCCCTCTGACAGTGCAGCGTTCCCTTTGTACTCTCCCTTGACAGTGCAGCACTCTCTCAGTATTGAAACCTCCGACAGTGCGGCACTCCCTCAGTACTTCCCTTCTGACAGTGCGGCACTCCCTCAGTACTGTTCATCCGACAGTGCAGTACTCTCTCAGTGCTGCCCCTCCGACAGTGCGGTGCTCCCTCAGTACTGCCCCTCCCACAGTGCATGGGTCCCTCAGTACTGCCCCTCCGACAGTATGGCGTTCCCTCAGTACTGCCCTTCTGACAGTGCAGTGCTCCCTCAGTACTGCCCCTCCCACAGTGCATGGGTCCCTCAGTACTGCCCCTCCGACAGTGTGGCGTTCCCTCAGTACTGCCACTCTGACAATGCAACCCTCCCTCAGTACAGCCCCTCCGACAGTGCGGCGCTCCCTCAGTACCGCCCCTCCGACAGTGCGGTACTCCCTCATTACTACCCCTGGGACAGTGCGGTACTCCCTCAGTACTGCCCCTCCGACAGGGCGGCCCTCTCTCAGTGCTGTCTCTGCAACAGTTCAGCACTCCCTCAGTACTGCACCTCTGACAGTGCGGCACTCCCTCAGTGTCCCCCTCAGACAGTGCAGTGCTCCATCAGTTCTGCCCCTTCGACAATGCTGCGATCTCTTAGTACTGCCCCTCCGACTGTGCAGCACTCGCACAGTACTGCCCCTCCGACAGGCGGCGCTCCCTTAGTACTGCCCCTCCGACAGTGTGGCGCTCCCTCAGCACTGTCCCTCCGACAGTGTGGCGCTCCCTCAGCACTGCCCCTCCGACAGTGCGGCACTCCCTCATTACTACCTCTGGGACAGTACAGCGCTCCCTCAGTACTGCCCCTCCGACAGAACGATGCTCTTTCAGTACTGCCAGTCCAACAATTGCAGCACTCCCTCAGTACTGCCCCTCCGACAGTGCAGCACTCCCTCAGTACTGCCCCTCCGACAGTGCAGCACTCCCTCAGTATTCCCCCTCCGACGGTGCGGTGCTCTCTAAGTACTGCCCCTCCCACAGTGCATGGGTCCCTCAGTACTGCCCCTCCGACAGTATGGCGTTCCCTCAGTACTGCCCATCCAACAGTGCGGTGCTCCCTCAGTACTGCCCCTCCCACAGTGCAGCACTCCCTCAGTACAGCCCCTCCGACAGTGCAGCACTCCCTCAGTACTGTCCCTCCGATAGTGCGGTGTTCCCTCAGAACTGCCCCTCCGACAGTTGAGCACTCCCTCAGAACTGTACCTCCGACAGTGCAGTGCTCCCTCAGTACTGCCCCTCCGACAGTGCGGCACTCCCTCAGTTCTGCCCCTCTGACAGTGCAGCGTTCCCTTTGTACTCTCCCTTGACAGTGCAGCACTCTCTCAGTATTGAAACCTCCGACAGTGCGGCACTCCCTCAATACTTCCCCTCCAACATTGCGGCCCTCCCTCAGTACTGCCCCTCCGACAGTGCAGCACTCCCTCAGTATTCCCCCTCCGACGGTGCGGTGCTCTCTAAGTACTGCCCCACCGACAGTGTAGCATTCCCTCAGTACTGCTCCTCCAACAGTGCAGTGTCCCTTAGTACTGCCCCTCCGACACTGCAGCTCTCCCTTAGTCCTGCCCCTCCGACAGTGTAACATTCCCTCAGTACTGCTCCTCCAACAGTGCAGTGTCCCTTAGTACTGCCCCTCCGACACTGCAGCCCTCCCTCAGTCCTGCCACTCCGACAGTGCAGCACTCCCTCAGTACTGCCCCTCCAACAGTGCAGAGTCCCTCAGTACTGCCCCTCCGACAGTGCGGCCCTCTCTCAGTACTGCCCCTCCGACAGTGCGGCGCTCCCTCAGTACTGCCCCTCCGACAGTGCAGCCCTCTCTTAGTACTGCCCCTCCGACAGTGCGGCGCTCCCTCAGTACTGCCCCTCCAACAGTGCAGCGTCCCTCAGTATTGCCCCTCCGACAGTGCGGCCCTCTCTCAGTACTGTCGCTGCAACAGCTCAGCACTCCCTCACCAATACCCTGTACAGTTGTAGCAGGACTTCCCTGCTTTTATACTCTATCCCGCTTACAATAAAGGCCAACATTCCATTTGCCTTCCTGATTACTTGCTGTACCTGATTACCAAATTTTTGTGTTTCATGCACAAGGACCCCCAGGTCCCTCTGTACTGCAACACTTTGTAATCTCTCTCCATTTAAATAATACTTTGCTTTTTTATTCTTCCTACCTAAGTGGATAACCTCACATTTTACTCCATCTGCCAAATTCTTGCCCACTCACTTAATCCTATCTATATCCCTTTGCAGATTTGTTCTGTCCTCTTCACAACTTGCTTACTGATTATAGTTCTGTAACATTTGGAGATAAATATTTATGAGGACTTGCAGCAAGCACTTTAAACGTGATGTAATCAGAGCAAGGTTCGGCTTCCGGGCAGAAGGGGTTGAATGTAGGCGGTATAGCTCTCATTCCCACTACCTACCTTTAATAGAACACAACACCATGCTTCTGAGCAAACACTACGGCAACTGATGCCTTCTCTTATGGAAGCACATTATATTTTCAGAATAATCTCTGTTTATGATTAATGGGAATATGAATTTTGATTCTTCTGAACTTCAATCTGGAAGTTTAAAAATATTCTAACTATAAACACAATATCCACCAACACTCACACATCCGTAAATAAAAAAACCATAAGGAAATAAAGTGTATAGGAACTCAGAAAAAGAATCACCTTGAGCGTTGTAATTTAAAGTGAATTGTTTGAGCTAAGGGAATTGCTCCTCTAAATACTAAGAGTAGCTTATGTGACACAAAAATGGACTTGTATTTTTACACATTTTGGAGTGTAGTCACTGTTGCAATGTAGGAAACACAGCAGCCAAATTGCGCACAGCAAGCTCCCACACACAGCAATGTGATAATGACCAGATAATCTGTTTTTGTTATAAGAACATAAGAAATAGGAGCAGGAGTCGGCCATTCGGCCTCTCAAGCCTGCTCCACCATTTAATAAGATCATGGCTGATCTGATCATGGACTCAACTCCACTTCCCTGCCCTGCTCCCCATAACCCTTGACTGCCTTATTATTCAAAAATCTGTCTATCTCCGCCTTAAATATATTCAATGACCCAGCCTCCACAGCTCTCTGGGGCAGAGAATTCCACAGATTTATGACCCTCTGAGAGAAGAAATTCCTCCTCATTTCCGTTTTAAATGGGCGACCCCTTAGTCTGAGACTATGCCCCCAGTTCTAGATTCCCCCACGTTGAGAAACATCCTCTCTGCATCTACCCTGTCAAGCCCCCTCAGAATCTTAAACGTTTCAATAAGATCACCTCTCATTCTTCTAAACTCTAATGAGTGAGTA
Source organism: Pristiophorus japonicus (assembly GCF_044704955.1). Taxonomy (NCBI): domain Eukaryota; kingdom Metazoa; phylum Chordata; class Chondrichthyes; family Pristiophoridae; genus Pristiophorus; species Pristiophorus japonicus. The sequence continues at coordinate 94,148,948 of NC_091997.1, read as the reverse complement.
TATGCCCAACCTCCTCAATCTTTCTTCATAAGACAACCCCTTCATCTCAGGAATTAACCTTCTCTGAACTGCCTCCTATGCAAGTATATCCTTCCTTAAACACAGAGACCAAAACTGTACACAGTACTCCAGGTATGGCAGGACTTCCCTGTATTTATACTCTATCCCCCTTGCAATAAAGACCAACATTGCATTTTCCTTCCTGATCATGCAGCATCCCACTCTGCCATACATTATAACTGACAGCCTGAGTTAGAAGTTAAAACCCCTTTCAGACACAATACGTTGAGTTCCTTACATCCCAGGGCAGGGGAAGCCGCCCCCTAGGGGCTCCTGCAGGCGGGGCTGAGCCAGTTTGAGGCGAAGCTCACAGCGGATCCCAGCGAGCTGTCCCTGGTGAAAGTGCTGGAGCAGGGAGACAGAGAGAGGTGGGAGGGGGATTCAGATACAAGCATCCGACCACAGGAGGGTGGGAAAATGTGACCCTTCCCTCCTAGCCCAGGGCTGGTGGCAGCGGCTCGACTGACACGCCGAGAGCGGAGCGCACCAAACAGAACAAAACCCACTCGCAACTGATGCCGGCTGGTGCTTCTGAAATTCAATGCGGGCTGGAGAATCTCAGGCGTGGGATCGCGCCGTGTAAATGCCGTAAATGCATATAGTACAAGGATCGCCCGGAACTGCCAATGTGATGCATCTGTACAACAGGAATGTCACTGGTTTAAGATGGGTAATAAGCAGACGATATTTACTGATGAACAACTAGACGCATATCAGGTAAGGGGGAAGGAACCGCAAGCACCTGTGCAGGCAATGTCTCCAAATAAACAATTCTGCCTTTTCCTGAAACTGTCTGTATTGCAACACTCGACCAGGGCTGTAAACACAGCAGCATCCGGCTCCTTGTTCATTTCAAGACAAAATATTTCTTCTCGAAAAAATGTTTACTTTTAGCGTTCTAGTTGAATTCAATGTTGTAGATTTAGTTAACATAAACTGGTAACAGTAACACGGTATTATATCAGCCTAACACATTTATCGCTGTCTCGCTTTCAAATCTTTCTGCAAACCAGAGAACACATAAAACTTGCAATTTACCAGATCTGTTCAAAGTTTGCAGCCAGCTGGTGAAAATTGTCTGAATTTAACAGGAACTTCGTTATTAATGTGTTAATTATCTTTTTTAATTATTTCAATGTCTGAACTGAGGTGCCTCTCTCTCTCTGACACGGTTTTTACACAACAGCCTCTCTGACAGCCCCGGGCTGCATCAATCCCGCCAATGCAATCTGCAGTTTAACGCTAAACACTTTGAGAATTATTTTTCTCGGAAGTGACTGCGGGTTATTTCAGGCGGAGAGGAAGACAGGGAGCAGCGAAATTCAACTCGGCGTAAAATGTAAATACACGCAAGCCGGGCTTTTGTGCACCGTGTGTATTTATTTATTCAGTGAGAAAAGCAGCTTGCAATCTGCATGGAGCCGCAGTGTCCCGCTGCCAACCGGCTGCTTGTAAATGTCATGTCAGTTTCTTGCACAGATAACCAACCCAGAGCTCGTGTTTACCCGCGCTCAGCCACACACACCGCCTCCCCGCGAGAGGACTGGCAAAAGAGCGAGACACAGCAGAAAGGCCCAATTAACTTTTTAAACCGATAATATTCCAAGAGAAAGACACCCAGCTGCTGGGTCTAATCCTGAGTGTGGCAGCGACCTGTACAGTATCAGCAGGATAAGAGAGAGGGAAATGTTGTGACAAGTGATGCTGCAATGAAATGATGTGTACATTTCCAGCAGTTAGTCTCACATGATCCACGAGCCAGTAACTACAAGTAGTTCTGTGGCACATCTCACTCAGCCCTGCAGTATATTTTCCTGCTCAGCTTTCGGCGTTAGCTGCGGCTCACTGGCAGCGCTGTCGCCTCCCAATTGTAAGGTTGTGGATTGACTCCAGAGATTGACCCCAAGGATCGAGGCTGACGTTCCACTGCGGTACTGAGGGAGGCGCTGCCTCCTGGGTCAGAGCTTAAGGCGAGGCGCTCAGTTGGATGTAAAAGATCCCATGGCACTCTTTCAAAGAAGAGCAGGGGAGTCCTGACTAATATTTATCCCCCAGTTAATACCACTAAAACAGATTATCTGCTCATTATCTCATTGCTGTTTGTGGGAGCTTGCTGTCCACAAATTGGTGGCCGCGTTTCCCACATTACAACAGTGACTACACTCCAAAATTACTTGGCGGTAAAACGCTTTGGGACATCCTAAGGTCACTAAAGGTGCTATATAAATGCAAGTCTTTCTTATTCATTCAGCCTGACTGCCTGCCTCTCTTCCGCACCGACATCCGGGCCAGGGTGTCCTTAGAGATGGAGCACGCGGTGTCCACCGGTACGCTCGCGGCCTTCCGCGAGAGGTGGGCGCTGGAGGGACTGGAGTGCATCATCACCCCCGGCAACCAAATTTTAATTTGATTTTATGTTTTAAAGTTTAATTTGTTTTAATTGCCGGGTTTTTAGTGTCCCCCTCCCCTTTTATAGGGGGCACTTGTAAATTATATGATTTTAATGCCCCCAAATTTTTTTTTTAAAACCCCCCCCATAAAAAACAAAACATTTTTTAAAAGAGGGCAGTTAAAAGTGTCTGGAGTGTCCCCCAGATCGGGGGGCACTCGATCTAATGTTTAATTTGTCTCCCCCAAAAAGAGTTGTGGCAGCGACCTGTACAGTATCAGCAGGATAAGAGAGAGGGAAATGATGTGACAAGTGATGCTGCAATGAAATGATGTGTACATTTCCAGCAGTTAGTCTCACATGATCCACGAGCCAGTAACTACAAGTAGTTCTGTGGCACACCTCACTCAGCCCTGCAGTATATTTTCCTGCTCAGCTTTCGGCGTTAACTGCGGCTCACTGGCAGTGCTGTCGCCTCCCAATTGTAAGGTTGTGGATTGACTCCAGAGATTGATCCCAAGGATCGAGGCTGACGTTCCACTGCGGTACTGAGGGAGGCGCTGCCTCCTGGGTCAGAGCTCAGTTGGATGTAAAAGATCCCATGGCACTCTTTCAAAGAAGAGCAGGGGAGTCCTGACTAATATTTATCCCCCAGTCAATACCACTAAAACAGATTATCTGCTCATTATCTCATTGCTGTTTGTGGGAGCTTGCTGTGCAAAAATTGGTGGCCGCGTTTCCCACATTACAACAGTGACTACACTCCAAAAGTACTTGGCGGTAAAACGCTTTGGGACATCCTAAGGCCACAAAAGGTGCTATATAAATGCAAGTCATTCTTATAATGCTCCTAAGCATTCAGATGTCCTTACCGCTGGCAAAGAAGCACAAGAATGAAATGGGTCAAAATGGATAATTCATCAACAAATAGCAACATAAAACGGCTCTTTAAATCAAACATTTAACTCTAACAGTTGTGTGGTTTCATTGTAAAAGTATTGTTTACTGATTATAGTTCTATAACATTTGGAGATAAATATTTATGAGGACTTGCAGCAAGCACTTTAGTCGTGATGTAATCAGAGCGAGAGTCTGCATCAGGGCAGAAGGGGTTGAATGTAGACGGTATAGCTCTCATTCCCAACACCTGCCTTTAATAAAACACAACACCATGCTTCTGAGCAAACACTGTGGCAACTGATGCCTTCTCTCATGGGGCGTTACATTTGTGGTTTTCCAACCCACTGGGACCTCTCCAGAATCCAGGGAATTTTGGTAGATTACAACCAATCATAGAACCACAGAAATTTACAGCACGGAAGGAGGCCATTCGGCCCATCGTGTCCGCGCCGGCCAACCAAGAGCTATCCAGCCTAATCCCACTTTCCAGCTCTGGGTCCGTAGCCCTGTAGGTTACAGCACTTTTAAGTTCACATCCAAGTATTTTAAAAATGTGGTGAGGGCTTCTGCCCCTATCACCCTTTCAGGCAGTGAGTTCCAGACCCCCACCACCCTCTGGGTGAAGACATTTCCCCTCATATCTCCTCTAAACCTCCCCCCAATTACTTTAAATCTATGCCCCCTGGTTGTTGACCCCTCTGCTAAGGGAAACAGGTCCTTCCTATCCACTCTATCCAGGCTCCTCATCATTTTATACACCTCAGTCAGGTCTTCCCTCAGCCTCCTCTGTTCCAAAGAAAACAGACCCAGCATCTCCAATCTTTCCTCATAGCCAAAATTCTCTAGTCCAGGCAACATTCTTGTAAATCTCCTCTGCACCCTCTCCAGTGCAATCACATCTTTCCTGTAATGTGATGACCAGAACTGCACACAGTACTCCAGCTGCGGCCTAACCAGTGTTTTATACAGTTCAAGCATACCCTCCTTGCTCTTGTATTCTATGCCTCGAATAATAAAGGCAAGTTGCTTTCCTAACCACCTTATCCACCTGGCCTGCTACCTTCAGGGATCTGTGGACCTGCACTCCAAGGTCCCTTTGTTCCTCTACACTTTTCAGTGTTGTACCATTTAATGTGTATTCCCTTGCCTTGTTAGCCCTCCCCAAATGCATTACCTCACATTTATCCGGATTGAATTCCATTTGCCACTGATCTGCCCACCTGACCAGTATATTGATATCTTCCTACAATCCACAGCTTTCTTCTTCATTATCCACCACACAGCCTATTTTAGTGTCATAGAAAAATAGAAACATAGAAATTTACAGCGCAGACGGAGGCCATTTCAGCCCATCGTGTCCGCGTTGGCCGACAAAGAGCCACACGGCCCTCGGTCAGCAGCCTTGAAGGTTAGATACAAACCCATGAACAATGGCGAAAAGGTAAAGAGCACCCGGCCCAACCAGTCCGCAACACCCCTTACACCGAAACATTCTACACTCCACCTCAACCGGAGCCATGTGATCTCCTGGGAGAGGCAAAAACCAGATAAAAACCCAGGCCAATTGGGGGAAAAAAAAATCTGGGAAAATTTCTCTCTGACCCATCCAGGCGATCGAAACTAGTCCAGGAGATCACCCTGGCTGTATTCGATTCCCTGCAGTATTTATCATCACACCATTATGTTTCTATGGGGATCAAGGGGTATGGAGAAAAAGCAGGAAAGGAGTACTGAAGGAATGATCAGCCATGATCTTGTTGAATGGTGGTGCAGGCTCGAAGGGCCAAATGGCCTACTCCTGCATCTATTTTCTATCTGCGCTGGCCAACAAGAGGTTGTCCAGTCTACTGCACTTTAAGTGCCCATCCAAGCACTTAAATGTGGTGAGGGTTTCTGCATCCACCACCCTTCCAGGCAGTGAGTTGCAGATCCCCACAACCCTCTGCGTGAAGAAGCCCCACCTCAAATCCCCTCTAAACCTTCCAACAACCACCTTAAAATGATGCCCCCTTTTAATAGACCCCTCCACCAATGGAAATAGGCCCTTGCTATCTACTATATCTAAGTCCCTCAAAATTTTGTACCTCAATGAGGTCTCTTCTCAACCTCATCTGTCCCAAGGAGAACAAACCCAGCCTATCCAATCTGTCCTCATAGCTAAGATTTTTCATTCCAGGCAGCATCCTCGTAAATCTCCTCTGCACCCTCTTAGCCTCGGCCAATAAAGGCAAGCATTCTGTATGCTTTCTTAACCACCTGGCCTGCTACTTTCAGGGATCTGCAGACTTCTTGTTCATACTCCCAGCATTCAAGTCCAAGTTATTGATATATACCACAAAAAGCAAGGGACCCAACACTGAGCCTTGCGGAACCCCACTGGATACAGCCTTCCAGTCACAAAAACATCCATCAACCATTATCCTTTGTTTCCTGCCTCTGCGCCAATTTTGGATCCAATTTCCACTTTGCCCTTTATCCCATGGGCATTCGTGACCAGTCTGCCATGTGGGACCTTATCAAAAGCTTTGCTAAAATCCATGTACACTACACCATGCACACTGCCCTCATCTACCCTCCTGGTTACCTCCTCGAAAAATTCAATCAAGTTATTCAGACACGACCTTCCCTTAACAAATCCAAGCTGACAGTCCTTGATTAATCCATGTTTTTCCAAATGAAGATTTATCCTGTCCCTTAGGACTTTTTCCAATAGTTTTGCCACCACTGAGGTTAGGCTGACTGGTCTGTAATTACTCGGTCTATCTCTTTCTCTCTTTTTAAACAAAGGTACAACATTAGCAGTCCTCCAGTCCTCTGGCACCACACCTGTAGCCAGAGAGGATTGGAAAATGATGGTCAGAGCCTCTGCTATTTCCTCTTTTGCTTCTCTTAACAGCCCGGGATACATTTCACCAGGACTGGGGATTTATCCACTTTCAAAGCTGCTAAGCCTCTTAATACTTCTTCTCTCACTATGTTTATCTTATCTAATATTTTACATTCCTCCTCCCTCATTGCAAAGTCTGCGTCGCCCCCTCTCTTTTGTGAAAACAAATGCAAAGTATTCATTAAGAATCATACCCTCCACACACAAGATTTCCTTTATGGTCTCTAATAGGCCCTTTCTAATAGGACTCTTTCTCTAGTTATCCTCTTACTCTTAATGTATTTATAAAATATCTTTGGGTTTTCCCTGACTTTACCTGCCTACATTCTTTCATGCTATCCTGATATCTTTTTATACTAACCTAGAATGTTTGCAGTATCCACTATCCAATGCATCCATTATCTCTGCAGCCACGTCTTTTAAGACCCTAGGATGCAGGCCATCAGGTCCAGGGGACTTGTCCACCTTTAGTCCCATTAGTTTGTCTAGTACTTTATCTCTAGTGATAGTGATTGTTTTAAGTTCCCCTCTCCCTCTATAGTCCCTTGATTATCTATTGTTATTAGGATGCTTTTAGTATCTTCTACCATGATGACTGATACACAATATTTGTTCAATGTCTCTGCCATTTCTCTGTTCCCTATTATTAATTCCCCGAGTCTCATCCGCTAAGGGACCAATGTTTACTTTAGCTACTCTCTTCCTTTTTATATACCTGTAGAAGCTCTTCCTGTCTGTTTTTATATTTCTTGCTGGTTTACTCTCAATCTGTCTTCTCTCTCTTTCTTATTTTTTTTAGTCGTCCTTTGCTGGTTTCTAAAAATGTCCCAATCCTCTGGCCTTCTACTGTCCTTCGCAATATTGTATGCCTCTGTTTCCAATTTGATACCATCCTTAACTTCCTTAGTTAGCCAGTGATAGTTCATCCTTCTCTTAGAGTCTTTCTTTCTCACTGGAATATATCTTTGCTGAGAGATATGAAATATCTCCTTAAATATCTGCCGCTGCTTAATTATCATCTTACCTTTAATCTATTTTCCCAGTCCACTTTAGCCAACTCTTTCTTCACACCTTTGTAATTGCCTTTATTTAAGTTCAGGACACTAGTTTGAGATGCAAGTTTCTCAGCCTCAAACTGAATTTGAAATTCTACCATGCTATGATTATTCTTCCCTAGAGGATCCTTTAATATGAGATCATTAATTAATCGTATCTCATTATACATTAGCAGATCTAAAATAGCCTGTTCACTGGTTGGTTCCACAATGTATTGTTCGAAGATACCAACCCAAATACAGTCTATGAACTCTTCCTCAAGGCTACCTTTGCCAATTTGATTTGTCCAATCAATATGAAGATTAAAATCACCCATGATTATTGCCATACCTTTCTTACAAACCTCCATTATTTCTTGATTTATTCTCTGTTATACAGTGTGGCTACTGTTTGGGGCCTGTAAACCACTCCCACCAGTGACTGCTTTCCTTTATTATTTCTTAGCTCCACCCAAACTGATTCTACATCTTGATCTTCTGAGCCAATAACATTTCTCACTGCACTAATCTCATCCTTTATTAACAGAGCTACCCCACCTCCTTTTCCTTTCTGTCTGTCCTTCCAAAATGTCAAGTACCCCTGAATATTCAGCCTTGGTCACCTTGCAACCATGTCTCTGTAATAGCTATCAGATCATATCCATTTATTACTATTTGTGCTGTCAACTCATCTATCTTGTTATGAATGCGATGTGCATTCAGATAAAGAGCTTTTAATTTTGTCTTTTTACTATTTTTCCCTACTCTGACCCCACTTTCTGATGCACTTTTATGTTTGTACATTCTGTCCCTTCCTGTCACGCTTTGGTTATCATTACCCCATCGCTACCCTGCTCTATTGCCTTCTCCTTTCTCTTTGACTTTTAAATTTCCACTCACCTGTACTCTCCCCCCCCACCCCTCCCCACTATTTAGTTTAAAGCCCTCTATACAGCCCTAGTTATTCGATTCGTCAGGACCCTAGTCCCAGCACGGTCTAAGTGGAGCCCGTCCCGATGGAACAGCTCCCTCTTACCCCAGTACTGGTGCCAGTGTCCTACGAACCAAAACCCATTTCTCCCACACCAATCTTTGAGCCATGTGTTTAACTCTCTGATCTTATATACCCTATGCCAATTTGGTTGTGGCTCAGGTAGTGATCCAGAAATTATTATCTTTGTGGTTCTGTTTTTTAATTTAGCCCCTAGCTGCTCATATTCACTCAGCACAACCTCTTTGTCCTACGTATGTCGTTGGTACCCACATGGACCACGGCAACTGGCCATGACCTCTCCCACTCCAAGTTCCTCTCCAGCCCAGAGGATATGTCCTTAACCCTGGCACCAGGCAGACAACACAGCCTTCGGGACTCATGCTCTCAGCTGCAGAGAACAGTATCTATCCCCCTAACTATACTGTCCCCTTCCACTACAACGGTTCTTTTTACTCCCCCTATTGAATGGCCCCCTGTACCACGGTGCTGTGGTCAGTTTGCTCATCCTCCCTGCAGTCCCTGCTCTCATCCACACGGGGAGCAAGAGCCTCGAACCTGTTGGACAAGAGCAAGGGCCGAGGCTCCCTCATCACTACCTCCTGGGCCCCCAAACCTTTCTCACTCGTAGTCACACCCTCCTGTCCCTGACCACGGACCAAATTTGAAGTATTTAATCGAAGGGGAGTGACTGCCTCCTGGAACACAGTGTCCGGGTAACTCTCCCCTCCCTGATGTGTCGCAGTGTCTGCAGCTCAGACTCCAGCCCATCAACACGGAGCCCAAGTTCCTCGAGCCACAGACACTTGCTGCAGATGTGGTCGCCGTGGATCTCACTGGTGCCTACCAGCTCCCACACACTGCAGCTGCAACACATCGCCTGCCACGCTATCTCTAATGTATTTTAATTTAACTAATTAGGTTTTCAAGTTTTGAAATTTCAATTATCTATGCATAGTTTTTAATCTGAAATCACAGCTCTTAATTTAAACCAACACCCAAGTTTTGAAAAAAGAGAAATACTCACCTACCAATCACTTACCTGCTTTCCTGTGATGTCACATTTCGATTTAAAAAAAAATTCCCTCACATGTCTGTTTACTCTGCTTCCAGCAAGCTCCCCACTGCTGGTCTCGGGCGCTGCTTTTTACGTTGATTGAGGGATAAATATTGGCCAGGACACTGGAGATAACTCCCCTGCTCTTTTTAAAAATGTGCCACGGAATTGTTATGTCCACCTGAGAGAGCACACTTCTGTAAATACACAGAATATTCACCAACTCTCACAATCTGTAAATACACAGAATATCCGGTTTAACATCTCATCTGAAAGAGGGCACCCCTGACAGTGCAGCACTCCCTCAGCACTGCACTGGATAACTAAAGTCTCCAACTTAAATTACAGGTAATTGGCAGCCGAGATTTTTGTGCTCAAGTGGGATTTGAACCCACAACCTTTCTGACTCTGCGACAAGGATGATACCACAGCTTACACCTGATCCGTGTAGCATAACAGATTGCAAGGAAGGAGTCACATGTCACTAATTCCATCAAGGGTTGGTTCAGATGACATCAGAAAGTGTGACAAGAAAAAGCCACTGAAACCTTGTGATAGATTCACCACCTTTAATTCATTTACTCAAATTTTTCAATAATGTATAAAGTGTGTATTGTAATGGTTTTTTTGCATTTTATATATTTGAAACCACCTAAAACTTTTGCTCTAACGTAGTAATTGTGCTGATTGTGTCAGGAAGATAAACTATGTGCAGAAATGAGGCCAATGTAATGAGGCAGCAGTCATTGGAGATGTTTAAATTGAAATAGAATCACGTGACATGATCATCATATTTGATTTTAAATGGATCAAACTAGGTGAAAGGCCAAGGGCATAGTGCAGGTTAACACCGAAATTGAAAAGAGCTGGAGTGAAGGCAAGATAAATCAAGAAGCATTGGCTAGATGATGAAAATCTTCGATCTGCAAAGCCTGTGGGGGGAGGAAGTACTGAGGGAGGCAAGCAGATTCACGCCTGGAGACCCCCCCTCAAACGCCCCTCCGTATTTGGCCCCCAGTTCACCTCGGTGCAAATCAATTAAGTGGCTTCAAGGATGGCAGAATTTCGGGCATAAGTGAGTCAGGCACGTAACAACAACAACTTGTATTTATATAGCACCTCTAACAGTAAAATGTCCCAAGGCGCTTCACAGCAGTGTTATAAAAAAAATTGACATCGAGCCACACAAGATATTAAGGGCAGATGACCAAAAGCTTGGTGTTGAAAGAGGAAAGAGAGGTGGAGGGGTTTAGGGAGGGAGTTCCAGAGCTTGGGGCCCAGGTAGCTGAAGGCACGGCCACCAATGGTGGAGTGATTATAATCAGGATGCTCAAGAGGGCAGAATTAGAGGAGCGCAGACATCTCGGGGGGGTTGTGGGGCTGGAAGAGATTATGATACGCCCAAATCTCCTTGATCTTTTACAGCCCTCTATCGATCACTCTGCCCGAACATATCTCCACCCATAAACCTTGCCCCACCCCCACATGTGAGCTTTCTGCAATCACGCTTGGTCAGAGTCTTCCTGCAACCCGGACCAGGAAAGGAAGTTATTTTCCTGGCATTTTATTGCCTTTTTTCAGAGCTTATGTTAAATTTATCCTCACTGACACCTGCTGTGTATTTTCTGTTTCGTTGAATGGATTTTTATGACACGATCATAAGTCACATTAAAAATGGAAAAGCTTCCTCGATTGCAGGTTATGCGACACTCTGTGCCTGATGGGCCTGAGCGATGGTGATATCAGCTCAACCCTAAATATTCTTACTTTAAATATATGGCATGAGTTAACTGCTTTCTTTGGTCGCAATTGTTTATGGTGATTTACATCCTGTTACACCCATTGTTACGCTCGGGATATTTCAGTGAGATTGGGAGAAAACTTGGGCGTGACTTGACATCGGCAGAATAGGCACATTTTGTAGTCGAACATCCGAGTTGTGCCCGCTAAAGAAACTCCAGGCCATAAAGTTTAAGGGCTAGAAATGTGATTGGAGGGTTCATAAGGAGCTGATGTCGGGCAGGCGGTAAATTTAGCGGTGGAGATTTTTTAGCGGTGGGACCAGCACATTTCAGTGTTTGCTCCCTGAGAGTGGAGCAGAGCACGAAGGGAAGCATTCTACATTTCACTTAGGGCGCTCGGCCGAGTGGGCAACTAAATATCCCCAGCTAAAGAGAGGCCGCCCTGAAACCAAAAAAATTCGTAGCAAATAACATTCTCGATACATTACTCACCCCAAATAAAGTTAAATCGCAAAAATAAAATTATCACTCACACTTCCCTCCTGAAGTTATTCCTTCCCTTCGTGCCCCAGGACAGTTCTGCATGCCAGCTTTCTCTGGCAGGGTCACTAGGGGCGCTACCAAACCAAATTTTGCTTCCGTGTCGATACCGAGGGTGTTGCACGCTGCTGCTCCCGGCCGATGCTCCTCAGCGCTGATGGTAGCAACACGTTGCCCCTGTTCCGACTCTCGCGAGGGGCGCTGTCCAACCAAATTTCTCCCCCGAAATCTTTAATCTGCAGGTACTGCATGCTGCAGCTACTAACTGATCTTAGTGTTCCCAATTAGGATTTATTCAGCATTCAGGTTAAGCACCCTACACAGTAACAGTTTGGTAAGTTGCAGTTCGAATGCTGGTTTGCATTTTGGGCATTCAGCATTCAAAAGGACATTGTCCCGGGAGAGTCCCAGTGAGGAGAGTCCCGGGGGATTAGCAATACACTTACATAATGAGGCTCACAGAGCAACGGGACATAACCAGGTTTTTACAAGACTGAGGAGTGTAAACTTGAGCTCATCTGAAACTCGGCTGCCCATATCATAACTTGCACCCAGCCCTGCTCACCCATCACCCCTGGGCTCGCTGACCGACATTGGCTCTTAGTCCAGCAAGACCTCAATTTTAAAATTATCATCCTCCTGTTCAAATCCCTCCTTGGCCTCGCCCCTCCATATCTCTGTAAACAGAGCAGGTCTCCAGTCGCCCTGGTTAACCCTTGCCACTGGATAAAGGCCTAGCTCTGTTAAGCCCGTGTGGTGGCTGATGTGCAACGGTCACCACACGTTAAAAAAATCCACCCACAGGCATCTTCCACCCCCTCAATTGGGAGTTCAGGACTGGAACATCGGGTCCTTCATTGAAACATCTGTGAACTCGTGTGGAAGCAAGTCATCCTCGTTCGAGGGACTGTCTGTGATGATGAGGAATCTTTTCCAGCCCTATAACCTTCCGTGATCTCTGCGCTACTCCAATTCTACCCTGATTTGCATTGAGCCACCATCGGTGGCCATGCCTTCAGCTGCCTCAGCCCTAAGCTCTGGAATTCCCTCCCTAAACTCTCCACCTCTCCACCTCCCCCTCCTCCTTTGTCACTCGTTCAAACCTATTTATTTGACCAAGCTTTTGGTCACCTGTCCTAATATCTCTTTATTTGACTCACTGTCAAACTTTGTCTGATATTGCTCCTGTGAAGCATCTGGGGACGTTTTTACAATAAAGGTGCCATGTAAATGCAATATGTTGTTGTATGAAGTTTTATTAAATTGCATTGTGAGTGCAGACCTATAGCATGCGTGAGTGACATTAATAATGTTTGAAACAACTTGAGATTGGTGGATTATAGAAAGGTTTTTACTGAATGAATCATACCATAGATTCTATGCAAAGTATTTAAAGGGGAGAGACTTATAAGTTGGGTTCAAAAATAGAAAATTGTTAAGTTACCTAAGGTACATCAATGAGACACAATTGATTGAAGTTAGAAGATATTGGAGAAGGTAAATCAGAGAAGTTGGGAATATAGATTAAACATAAATAAAAGAAGTCAAAGTCATGTAATAAAGAGAAAGGATATCCTGTAAGTGAGTCCTTCAACGTGGAAATAGAGTAATTCGAGTTATTTATCGGCAGTCCAATGATGCCAGGTGACCAATCGTACAGAGGTATCTAAATACATGTAAAATCAGCCTGATGACAAACAGAATGCGTGTGTGGTCAAAGCTTCGTATTGAAGTTAAATTAGACTGAAGGAAGACTGCAGGTACAGTGCTATAACTGAATGCTGATAATCAGGTCGAACAAGCAGAATGACAGCTGAGCTAGTGCCAGGTAAGAGGGAGGCAATGCAGCAGATTATGAGAGCACTGACACACAGTGGGCACCTTATTCAGAGTCACAACTGAAGTTGATGGTAATAGTTTAAGAGACAATCACAACAGAATGGGTACTGGTGGTGCTCGTCCAGTACTATAACTGCTCGACTATTATACCCATTCTGAATTCATAAACCCACCAGGGAAAAGTGTAAAAATGAATTCAATAAATCTGGTCATTTGTGGCTGGTGCCAGAAGATGAACAGGTTGTCGTCATCATCATCATCATCATAGGCAGTCCCTCGGAATCGAGGAAGACTTGCTTCCACTCTAAAATGGAGTTCTCAACTGACTGAACAGTCCAATACGGGAATTACAGTCTCGGTCACAGGTGGGACAGACAGTGGTTGAAGGAAGGGGTGGGTGGGGAACCTGGTTTGCCACACGCTCCTTCCACTGCCTGCGCTTGGTTTCTGCATGCTCTCGGCGATGAGACTCGAGGTGCTCAGCGCCCTCCCGGATGTACTTCCTCCACTTAGGGTGGTCTTTGGCCAGGGACTCCCAGATGTCGGTGGGGATGTTGCATTTTATCAGGGAGACTTTGAGGGTGTCCTTGTAACGTTTCCTCTGCCCACCTGGGGCTCGCTTGCCGTGTAAGAGTAAAATCCCAACTAATATCCAACTAATATCCTTCAAGGAAAGGAAGCTGTCACTCCCTACCTAGCCTGGCCTACACGTGAGCCCACTCCCACATTAGGTGCTGGACTCAAGGCCCTAGGGCATTATATACAACCTGTGCCAGTCTTGCCCAGATGCTGCTGGATGATATGATGATATGGGCAGCGGGTGCAACGTCAGAGGCCAATACAAGCCATCAGTTCTCCTTGTTGTTGCGTGTAATGGGAAGAACTGCTGCTGGGAGGAGCTGCTGCTGGAGGGACTGGAGCACTGCCACTCCGTGTGATGTTCCGTGTAATGGGAAGAGCTGCTGCTGGGAGGAGCTGCTGCTGGAGGGACTGGAGCACTGCCACTCCATGTGATGTTCCGTGTGATGGGAGGAGCTGCTGCTGGGAGGTGTACTATGGCTCACCGTCGGACAGCCTCCTGAGATGTTGAGTGGAGAAATGAGGTGCCTCCTGCGACAGATCTCAGGGAGCGGGTTCCAGGGTCTGGGACTCAGGGCCCCAGTCACACTCCGGGCTGTCCCTCACCTTCCAGGTGTGGGGCAGGTGGGCTCTGTGTCCGTGCCCTGTGCGGATTGGGTGGAGCGCTCGCGGCCCACCGTCTCCCAGGGAGCTCAGAGCCTGGGACCCCTGCTGTCGGGTCAGCGATGAGGTGGGGCTACTTTATCTTACCTGTGGCCCATGATTCCCTCCCTCTGGACAGTGGGCCGTGTGAATCTTGCCCGCTGTTTCCCAGAATGTCCGGAGACATTTTAAACACTTTCACGGGGGGGAGTGTCACATCTTCGTCAATGGGGCAGGCACTATAAATATGGTCATCTGCAGAGTGGAAAAGATACAAAGAGAGAGCTATGGGTAGCCATACAATCCTAAATGTTATAATGTGAGCTAGCTGCATCTGTATTAATACAATTCAGTAACTCCTTGTCATCTATGTTTATACTTGGTCTCACTTGACATCATTAGCCTCTATTCTAATGACACAGTGATGGAGGAGTGCTGCTGTCTGAT
This sequence comes from Pristiophorus japonicus, assembly GCF_044704955.1. Classification (NCBI taxonomy): domain Eukaryota; kingdom Metazoa; phylum Chordata; class Chondrichthyes; family Pristiophoridae; genus Pristiophorus; species Pristiophorus japonicus. The sequence goes on along the minus strand of NC_091997.1, from coordinate 94,133,841 downwards.
GACCACTATTTCTGTTCATGATACTAGCAAAACAGAGCAGGTCTCCAGTCGTCCTGGTTAATCTTTGCCACTGGACCAAGACCTAGCTCTGTCAAGCCCGTGTGGTGGCTGGTGTGCAACAGTCACCACACGTTAAAAAAGTCCATGCACAGGCATTTTCCACCCCCTCAATTGGAATTCAGGACTGGAACATCGGGTCCTTCAATGAAACATCTGTGAACTCAATCCTTTTGGTGTGGAAGCAAGTCATCTTCGTTCAAGGGACCGCCTGTGATGATGATGATGATGTTACCAGCACAAAGCTTCACCATGCTGAGAAGGAGCTCGACACAAAATATTTCTTGTCAGGCTATTTCTAAGCAATGATTCCACAACAACTTAGAGATAATAAGCTCGGATGCCAGCTGAGGGAGGCAGAGGGACCAACATTCTCCTAATGTCGGTCTTGGGGAGCAGCAAATGCCAATGGCTGGCTTGGTCTTCTTGCCCTGGTGGACTGTGAACTGCTTGATGCTCGGTGCCAAGGGCCAGTGCTTCAGAAGGAAGTGTTTCAGGAGATCTGTCCATGAGGAGCAGCTATATAATTTCTTGGTTTCCCAACACTGGGACTGACTTCGTCGTGAATTCCCTTTTTTGCGTTACCATGACCACAACTAACTGCTCCCTCTGATAATATTTAGGATTAGGTGGTAGTTTGCTGGAGTACGTGGCCTAGATTCCTGAATAACATGGCACGGACACGCTCCTGTCAAATCCTCCCCACATGATGTCCCGTCACACCCCTGCCCCCTGGTTTGCCGCTGTGTCACAGGGAAAGGGGATAAATTGCCGGCCCTGCCCCTGCAGCACTACTGACCCATCGTGACCCCACCTTGCAATCTCGGGAAGGAGGGCTGGAGCCTCGTTCGGCTGCCTCTCCTTCCCCTGCTGCCAGGTCTCCCTGAGGGCTCAATCACAGATGTTGAGATTCTAAAGGTTGGGATGTCTTCAGCCGACTTGTGTCTCCTTTATCAGAAGCTCTGCCCCATTCCCGGTGCTGTAGCACCCCAGGACATTCCACCCCACTCGGAGTGGCGTCCGATTGAGGGGAGAAATTCCACTCTGACCCACTCTAGCAACGATAGCCCATTGGTTGAACAGCTTAGGGAGATTTCATCTTTAAGGTGATCTCAACTTTGAAAAGAACTCAGTGAATATCCGATTCGGGACAGGGCTGACCATTGCCTAGATGAGACATAGATGAGGAGAACTTTTTTTATGCAGCGAGTTATTAAGATCTGGAATGCGCTGCCTGAAAGGGCGGTGGAAGCAGATTCAATAGTAACTTTCAAAAGGGAATTCGATACATACTTAAAATGGGAATTCTTTGTTGGGGCTATGGGGAAAGTACAGGGGTGTGAGATTAATTGAATCGCTGTTTCACAGAGCCTGCCCAGGCACAATGGGCCTAATGGGCTCCTTCTGTGCTGTGTGATTCAAAGCAGGAATAACTCAGTACCTTAGCGCCTCCTGTTAGCGCCAGCAGATGGCAGTAATGCCATGGGATGTGGTGAATCCAGCACTGCACGGCAAATCCCACCTCACTCCCCTCACCCCTCTCCCCCCCGTTCCCCCACTCCCGCCCCTCACCCCCCCGTTGTACCACCGGTAAGAGGTACCGCTGGGGATTTCAATTCCAGGCCAATCATGATGTCAGTGAGCATGCAACACTCACTGGCTGCCCGATCGGGAAAATTCATTGTCGCCACAACCAGACAGCGGCAGGGAGAGCAGGCGCACACGAGCCAGACGCTGGCTCAGGTGATGTTATTTAAAGGTATCAGCATTAATCACTCCCTGCTGTCAGGGCAGGTTAGTTTTAGTGGTTTGTTATCAGTTTCACCCACTAGAGCAGTTCCGAGAGTAATTTCAAGCGTCCTTTGTATCAGCAGTCTTCTGGCAACTACAAAGTGGCGACATTTATTGTTCAAAGGTTCAAACTGCTACACTTGGAAACATTAATGGGGGCTGTGCTGACATCCCATCTCACCCCACCCCACCTCGCCCCACCCTACCTCGCCCCACATCACCTCGCCACCTCGCCCCATGCCACCTCGCCCCATCCCACCTCGCCCCCTCGCCCCACCTCACCTCACCCCACCCCGCCTCACCCCACCTCGCCCCACGCCACCTCGCCCCATGCCACCTCGCCCCATCCCACCTCGCCACCTCGCCCCATCCCACCTCACCCCCTCGCCCCACCTCACCGCACCTCGCCCCCACCTCACCTCACCTCACCCCACCCCACCTTATCTCACCCCACCCCGCCTCACCCCACCTCGCCCCATGCCACCTCACCCCATGCCACCTCGCCCCATGACACCTCGCCCCATCCCACCTCACCCCCTCGCCCCACCTCACCTCACCCCACCCCGCCCCACCCCACCTCACCCTTTAGGATCTAGGATTTAGGATTTAGGAGCGGAGGCAGCCAGAAATGTGCGACCATGTGCACAGAGGAATGAGGAGGGACATCAGGGCTCTCACTAGGAGGCCTTACCCTCTGAGGGTACACCCCTCCCAACTTGAATTAAGCGAAGAGCAGTGTACTAGACGGCTCCACATCACCAAGGAGGTGGTCAGAGAAATCACACCAGGATGACTTAAACCCCAGATCCCTTTTGTTCACCATATGCTCATTCTGGTGCCATGCTATATCACAGCATCCTCCTGGAAGGTGAAGTGAGAGATACCACAAAATATTGCAAACTCCATTAATAAATTTATGCATAAACATATCACACAGATCACATTCCTTCTAATAACAAATGACCCTTGTGCCTGCCATAGTTGAATAGCTGTCACTGTGTGAGTGTTGGGAGGTAGAGTATGTTGGTGGGTGAACACTGGGGGTGTGGTGCAGAGGGTGATGACTGTGGTACAGATGATGGTATGTAGCATTTGTTGAAACCTTCACTGACCACCCGACTGAGGGGAGATCTGCTTCCGTCCGCTGGCTCCTTCTCCTTGACCTGCTGCTTGCTGGGGCAGCTGCACAGCCAGCAATGCTGAGACTGAGATGCTGCAGTCTCAATGAACCTCCCCTTTAAAAACTGGAAAAAGCCTGTGGCAATGATGAGTTGCGATGGGACTGCACCCGATATTTGAATGTAACGCCAATGAGCTTGGCCTTTAAGACTTGAATTAGTGCTCCAAACATTTCTTTGAGCAGTGAGAATGAATTTTGCGCTGTCTAAGTCATTCACCCCTGGCGCTAATTCTCAAATGTTTCTAAAGATACCACCCATTCCTGGGCTATAATGAACTTCTAGCCTGAAGTCTCGATGATATATATCCAATTAAAAACAAGGGCATACAATGTGGCCAAAACTAGTGGGAGGACAGAAGATTGGGAAGCGTTTAAAAGCCAATAAAGTATGACTAAAAAAATGATTAAGAAAGGGAAGGTAGACTATGAAAGTAAACTAGCACGAAATATAAAAACAGATCGCAATATAGGTATATAAAAAGGAAAAGAGTGGCTAGAGTAAATATTGGTCCCTTGGAGGACGAGAGCGGGGAATTGGTAATGGGGAACATGAAGGTGGTAGAAACTCTGAACAAATATTTTGTTTCAGGCTTTACGGTAGAGGATACTAATAATATTCCAGCAGTGAATAGTCAAGGGGCTATAGGGCGGGGGGGAGGAACTTAACACAATCACAATCAATAAGGAGGTGGTACTCAGTAAGATAATGGGACTAAAGGCAGATAAATCCCCTGGACCTGATGGCTTGTATCCTAGGGTCCGAAGAGAAGTAGTGGCAGGGATTGTGGATGCATTGGTTGTAATTTACTAAAATTCCCTGGATTCTGGGGAGGTCCCAGCAGATTGGAAAACTGCAAATATAACATCCCTATTTAAAAAAGGAGGCAGACAAAAAGCAGGAAACTATAGACCAGTTAGCCTAACAACTGTGGTTGGGAAAATGTTGGAGTCCATTATTAAAGAAGCAGTAGCAGGACATTTGGAAAAGCAAAATTCGGTCAGGCAGAGTCAGCATGGATTTATGAAGGGGAAGTCATGTTTGACAAATTTGCTAGAATTCTTTGAGGATGTAACGAAGAGGGTGGATAAAGGGGAACCAGTGGATGTGGTGTATTTGGATTTCCAGAAGGCATTTGACAAGGTGCCACATAAAAGATGCACAAGATAAAAGTTCACAGGGATGTGCGTAATATATTAGCATGGATAGAGGATTAGCTAACTAACAGAGAACAGAGAGTCGGGATAAATAGTTCATTCTTGGGTTGGCAATCAGTAACCAGTGGGGTGCCGCAGGGATCAGTGCTGGGACCCCAACTATTTACAATCTATATTAATGACTTGGAGGAAGGGACTGAGTGTAATGTAGCCAAATTTGCTGATGATACAAAGATGGGAGGAAAAGCAATGTGTGAGGAGGACACAAAAAATATGCAAATGACATACACAGGCTAAGTGAGCGGGCAAAAATTTGGCAGATGAAGTATAAGGTTGGAAAGTGTGAGTTCATGCACTTTGGCAGAAAAAAAAATTAAAGAGCAAGTTATTATTTAAATGGAGAAAGATTGCAAAGTGCTGCAGTACAGTGGGACCTGGGAGTACTTGTGCATGAAACACAAAAGTTAGTATGCAGGTACAGCAAGTGATCAGGAAGGCCAATGAAATCTTGGCCTTTATTGCAAAGGGGATGGAGTATAAAAGTAGGGAAGTCTTGTTACAGTTATACAGAGTATTGGTGAGGCCACACCTGGAATATTACGAAGAGTTTTGTTTTCCATATTCACGAAAGGATATAATTCCTCTGGAGGCAGTTCAGAGAAGGTTCACAAGGTTGATTCCAGAGATGAGGGGGTTGACTTATGAGGAAAGGTTGCGTAGGTTGGGTCTCAACTCATTGGAATAATGAATTCAGAAGAATGAGAGGTGATCTTATCGAAACGTATAAGATTGTATGAATGTGTGTGGAAGGCGTCCGCTGGGGTGGAATGTTTCATTGTGAGTAATCTGGGGCTTCCCTTGTGGGACAAATTTCCCAGAACTTTATCTCGGATTTTCTGTTAGTCCTCCACTGCCCTCAGGAGATTCAATAAATTGGTGAGGGCCCATGAAAGAAAAAAAGACTTGCATTTATATAGCACATTGCACAACCTCAGGATGCCCCATAGCACATTTTTGAAGTGCAGTCACTGTTGTAATATAGGAAACGCGGCAGCCAATTTGCGCACTGCAAGCTTCCACAAACAGCAATGTGACAATGACCAGATACTCTGTTTTCGTGATATTGGTTGAAGGATAAATATTGTCCAAAATTCTGTGGAGGACTCACCTGTTTTTCAAAAATGTCACAGGATCTTTTATATCTACCTGAGAGAGTAGAAGTGTAACTTCTCATATGAAGGATGGCACCTCTGACAGTGCAGCACTCCCTCAGCACTGTCAGCCTAGATTTTCTGCTCAAGTCCCTGGAGTGGGAGTTGAACCCACAACTTTCTAACTCTAGCGGTGAGCGTGCTACCCACTAAGCCAGGGCAAATTGTTTGCTACCTATTGCACTGGATAGAGGGACCAATGGATAATGTGCTCACTGCAATCCTAACTCATCATCCTAGGCAGTCCCTCGGAATCGAGGAAGACCTGCTTCCACTCCTGAAGTGAGTTCTTTGGTGGCTGAACAGTCCAATATGAGAGTCACAGACTCTGTCACAGGTGGATCAGACAGTCGTTGAGGGAAAGGAGGGTGGGACTGGTTTGCCGCACGCTCTTTCCACTGCCTGCGCTTGATTTCTGCACGCTCTCGGCGTTGAAACTCGAAGTGCTCAGCGCCCTCCCAGATGCACTTTCTCTACTTAGGGCGGTCTTTGGCCAGGGACCCCAGGTGTCAGTGGGGATGTTGTACTTTATCAGGGAGGCTTTGAGAGTGTCCTTGTAAGAGTTTTCGCTGCCCACCTTTGGCTCATTTGCTGTGAAGGAGCTCTGCATAGAGCACTTGCTTTGGGAGTCTTGTGTCTGGACTGCGAACTATGTGGCCTGCCCAGCGGAGCTAATCGAGTGTGGTCAATGCTTCAATACTGGGGATGTTGGCCTGGTCGAGGACACTGATGTTGGTGCACCTGTCCTCCCAGGGGATTTGTAGGATCTTGCGGAGACATCATTGGTGAATATCTCCAGTGACTTGAGGTGTCTTCTGTACATCGTCCATGTCTCTGAGCCATACATGAGGGCGGGTATTACTACAGCCCTGTAGACCATGAGCTTGGTAGTAGTTTTGAGGGCCTGGTTTTCAAACACTCTTTTCCTCAGGTGGCCGAAGGCTGCACTGGAGCACTGGAGGCGGTGTTGAATCTCGTCGTCAATGCCTGCTCTTGTTGATAAGAGGCTCCCGAGGTATGGGAAATGGTCCACGTTGTCCAGGACCGTGCCGTGGATCTTGATGACTGGGGGGCAGTGCTGTGTGGCAAGGACAGGCTGGTGGAGGACCTTTGTCTTGCTGATGTTTAGCATAAGGCCCATGCTTTCGTACGCCTCGGCAAATACGTCGACTATGTCCTGGAGTTCAGCCTCTGTATGTGCGCAGACGCAGGAGTCATCCGCGTACTGTAGCTCGACAACAGAGGTTGGGGTGGTCTTGGACCTGGCTTGGAGATGGCGTAAGTTAAATAGCTTCCCACTGGTTCTGTAGTTTAGTTCCACTCCAGCAGGGAGCTTGTTAACTGTGAGGTAGAGCATGGCAGCAAGGAAGATTGAGAAGAGGATTGGAGCGATGATGCAGCCCTGTTTGACCTCAGTCAGGACGTGGATTGGGTCTGTAACGGATCCGTTGGTAAGGATTCACAGCCTGCATGTTGTCGTGGAGCAGGCGAAGGATGTTGACAAACTTTGTAAGGTTGAAAAAGGTTATGTATAAAGGGCTGGTGCTGTTCCCTGCATTTTTCCTGCAGCTGTCGTGCTGCAAAGATCATGTCCGTTGTGTCCCGTAGGGGACGGAATCCGCACTGTGACTTTGGGAGGAGCTCCTCGGCCACACGGAGAAGACGGTTGAGGAGGACTCTAGAGACAGCTTTCCCAGTGGCTGATAGCAAGGAGATTCCTCTGTAATTGCCGCAGTCGGACTTGTCCCCTTTTTTAAAGATGGTCACCCAGCTAAGAGAACCCTAGACAGCCAGCGCCTCACAACTAACCAGCGTGCCTTGATGACCTTGAGATGCTGAATGCCCACAGTGCTTGGTCTGCCCTCCAGGTCTCCATAACCAGTGCCTGCGAAAAGACACTCGGTCACTCAACTAGAAAACACCAGGACTGGTTTGTTGAGAATGATCAGGAGATCCCAGAACTAATAGATCGCAAGCACAGAACATTTCTGAGCTTCAAGCAACAACTCAACTCGGGAGCAAAAAAACAGATGGCTCAAGGCTGAGGTCCAACAAAAAACCCGGGACCTAAAGAACAGGTGGTGGGTGGATGGAGAGAGCACAGAAGGTACAACAACTGGCCAACAGCCATGATGTGCGAGGATTCTTCATCGTAGTCAATCCTCACTAAGATCAGCTAACTCAGCACAGTCCGGGGATCAGACCTCGGAATGGTCTGCTTTTAGCTAATGAGAACTGTCTTAAAGTTGCAGGTGCCTGCCCAATTGCTCACTGCCCTATGTGGCCTGGTACACAGCCCAGGTGTCTCCCCTGTTTGATATAAGAACAATATTTAAATGGCATCTTTAACGTAGTAAAATATCCCAAGGTGCTTCACAGGAGGATTATCAAACAACATTTGACAGGGAGCCACATTAGGAGATATTAGGACATGTGACCAGAAGCTTGATCAAAGAGATGGGGTTTAAGGAGCGTTTTAAAGGAGGCAAGAGCCTAGGGCCTAGGCAACAGCCAATGGTAGAGCGATTATAATCAGGATGCTCAGGAGGCCAGAATTGGAGAAGAGCAGATATCTCTGGTTCACAGGGCTCACTGTCTTGCTTTTCAATCTATTGGAAAATGCTAATGAAGTTACAATAACTCATTGCACGTCCTACAATCTCCACTGAACAGCAAGATAAGGCATGAACTGCTCTGAAAGCCTGGTCTTTAATTATTCCGCTGGACTCCAGATAAACAAGGCATCACAGTTTAAATTAAAAGGGAATTTTGGACTTGAATCACATTAAGATCGCGACAGATTTTCCAATTGCGAAGTAGAGGCCAGACACAGTCCCCATTCCTAGGGACGTAAAAACAGGAAAATCGGAACAGGAGGAGGCCATTCAGCCCCTCGAGCCTGCTTTGCCATTCAATTAGATCACAGCTGATCTGTCCCTCAACTCCATTTACTCACCTTTGAATCATAGAATCACAGAACGGTTACAGCACAGAAGGAGGCCATTCGGCCTGTCGAGCCCGTGCCGGCTCTCTGCAAGAGCACTTCAGCCAGTCCCCTCCCCGCCCTTTCCCCATAACCTCAGCCAGTACCCCCCCCCCCCCGCCCTTTCCCCGTAGCTCTGCAAGTCTCTCTCCTTCAGGCACTTATCCAATTCCCTTTTGAAAGCAGTGATCGAGTCTGCCTCCATCACCCTCTCAGGCAGCGCATTCCAGATCCTAACCACTCGCTGCGTAAAATGTTTTCCCTCATGTCACCTTTGGTTCTTCTGCCAATCGCCTTAAATCTGTGTCCTCTGGTTCTCGACCCTTCCACCAATGGGAACAGTTTCTCTCTCTCTACTCTGTCCAGACCCCTCATGATATTGAACACCTCGATCAAATCTCCTCTCAACCCTCTCTGCTCCAGGGAGAACAACCCCAGCTACTGCAGTAACTGAAGGCCCTCATCCCTGGACTCATTCTGGTAAATCTTCTCTGCACCCTCTCTAAGGCCCCTGCTCGCCATCCCTTGATGCTTTTACCCAACACAAAGCTACATTCTCAGTATTGAAAGCTCCAATTGGCCCCAGCTTCCCCAGCCGTTTAAAGCAGAGAGTTTTTATTACCCTTTGAAAAAGTGCTTGCTGATTGCCTCCTAAATGGCCTAGCTCGAATTTTAAGATTATGTCCCGTTGCTCTTTATTCCCAAGCGGAGGAAATACTTTCTCGTATCTACACAATCAAATCTTTTTAACATTTTAAACACCGATCAGATTTCCTCTCAATCTCTCCAGCCCTCAAGTTAATGTAAGCCAAGTTGATGAAGATACCCCAGATGGACCTATTGCCGTGAGACCAAAGTAGATGCCTGGGAGCAGTTACTGACTTCTCGACGGGGAATTCTGCATAACAGAGGGGGCCTCTGTACACGGGAAATGGAAAAAAATCATTAAAAAATTCCTGCACTCCAAACTTTCCATTTTACTAATCGTTATTTCTATGTAATGCACACCCAGGAACTCCAAACTGTGTGCACCCAAACCCTGATTTTAGTATTGTGTGTGGTTCCTTGCAATCCAGTCATCATTTTTGTTTCGCAAAATGTCGGAGTGTATTTTGGGGTAAAGTGTGTTAGAGAGGATAGGTATTTATTACTTATAATTTACTCCTCAAATCAATAGGTTTCATGGATGGCCATGGATTTATTAAATATAAAGTAATTAAACATGCGCTAAACATACTCCCCAATTGGAAAATCTGTCGCGATCTTAATGTGATTCACGTCCAAAATTCCTTTTTAATTTAAACTGTGATGCCTTGTTTAACTTGTGGGTTTAGTTGGAGGACATGTTGTAGTTCTGAGCTCAGTATCTTCGGCCTTTACCAATCCTAAGTATCTGTTCTAACACCCCTTTTCCGTACCCCTTCTACATGACAATCCACACATTGCTCCAGTTCCCAATAAAACTGCAGATCAGGTCAATGTTGATGAGCTTGGCCCTTACCAATAACTTCCGTTTAATTCAGTTTGTTTTTCCATGGACCGGTACAATTCCCCAACTTTGTTATCTCAGTGATAGTTTTACATATAATTGCTATTCTACTAAGTGCAATGGCTAATTATAAATCTGTACCGTTCCTCACCAATCTCCTGATTCTACAAGGATGCTGTATCCTTCTACAGAATGTGTTAGCACTAATTACAATTCTCTGAAATCAATGAATCGCACCGCACTGGAGTGCCTGTTAATTAGGTACTGAACTGAGCATTGCTTTAAGGTCTGTCTTAATTCAACACTTCAGTGATCACTGCATGTTGTACTCCCTTACTTAACCGGCAACGGTCAAAGGTTAACACGACTACACTATAAAGACCGATTAATTGCTGTGCAGCGACCTTTTTGCGACTGGAATGTCAGTGCCTTTATTGTGGCAGTAGTGTTCCCAATCCTGGGCAGATCTTTCCTTCGATTCTCTTCCCCTCGATTGTGTTATTCTTTTTCTCGGTTTTGAAAACTCTTGTTTTGAGGGATGGGGCAATGAATCAGCCCCTTTCTCGTCTCTACAATTCCAACTTCTTCGATTCACTGCGGGTTTAATTCCATCTTTGGGTGGCTACCAGGCCAGAAAGGGGCTGAATACTGAATGTTAGAACGTTGGAAAAGCTATAAACTAGACAAAGGGAACTAAATTTCCACATTCATTTTTGATCATGAATGACCCGGGCAGGTTATGTTACTGGAGGAGTAACCCAGATGCCTGGACCTGAGTTAACCCGGCAAAATCCTCCTTTTTAACCTCTGGGGACTGGTGCCAAAATTGGGAGAGCTGGCCCACACACTTTTTTAATTTTTTTTATTTTTTTAAAAATCCAATTTCGTTCCAGATCAACTCTAACGCCAAAGATCACTTTGCGCCAATGTGTTTGATCTTAGGCCAAAAGGCCGAGAGGCGAAGTTGCACCGTTCCTGGAAATATTGCAATACCAGGTCGGTGCATGGAGTGGACGGGGCAAGCCCCTGATCCAAGCAATAGCCCAACACAGGACTATCAGCCAACATCCCAGACTCCTCCGTCACCCTCCTTGGGTATTTCCTGTCCCACCGGCAGGACAGACTGACCAGAGGTGTACAGTCGGGTGGGAGTGGCCCTGGGAGTCCTCAGCATTGACTCCGCACCCCATTCAGCTACTTGGTTAGAAGTAAGTGCCAACCTTTTAGCCCTCTGCACCATTTCTGCCAACCTAGAAATTCAACCAGGACTTTGAGCGGATTATATGAGCAAAAAGTAACCAATCAGAATCCAATAGGTCAATATTTTCTATTCATAACGGAATTATCCAGTTGTTATTAAATGTGATTTGGTTTAATTCAATGCAGTCGAATGCAATGATGTATTTAAGGGGAAGCTGGATAAACACATGAGGGAGAAAGGAATAGCAGGAGACGGTGATGGGGGGGAGATGGAGAGGGGTGGGAGGAGGCTCGTGTGGAGCATAAACCCCGGCACGGACCCGATGGGCCGAATGTCCTGTTCCTGTGCTGTATGTCCTATGAAATTCTACGTAAGAAATCGCCACTTAGAAACCAGATGAACTTTGCTGTAGATTTGAATGTCTTACACTGGCCGTGTTTCTGGATATGTGTTGCTGAGGGGGAGATAACTAATTGACCTGTAGTTTGAGCACAGAGTGAGCGATGGGATATTTGTGGCTCTCGGGTGCATGGCCCAGTAATTGAATGTTAAATTGACTCTGGCTCTTATTTCAGTTTGCACAGTTCCAGTCACCATTATTGCCGCCAGGGGACTGGGGTAGAGCCTGCCCTTTTGTCCCGGAGGTAACACAATACACTAGCTGAGGATTGGAAGAACATACAGGGTCCAGTGAGACGCAGAGGAGCTTAATAATTAAAGGGAATCAAGTGTAAGAGCTCATCTTGAAACACGAGATATCTTAAATAATCCCATCCTAATGTCTAGATTGGCTTCTGTTTTCTTAATTGAAGTGCTCAACCATCAGTCTCACGTTTCATTCTATGGAATATCAGAGTCGCACATCAAATCTTAGAGAATATTTGTCCCCCGACAGTAAATGCTTCGTTCTGATTAATTTCCTGAGACTTTAAGAATGTCGGCAGGAGACCTTTGTGTTATTCCATTTTCTGTGACAGTATTTTCTGCATTAAAGCAAACCACACAATGAATATTCAACAGACTGGCATTTTCATATCCTGGATTACTGGCAGGCACTGTCCCTTTAAATTATTTTAATTCAAGATTGATCTATTTTAAATTCTGCTTTTGTTTTTGATAATCTCTCAACTAAAACTATTGTAAATAAGATTGTTCTGAATTTTTATTGATTTGTATGAGCTAAGCAGGTAAATACAGACAAAATGCAATGAAAAGAAAAGAGCCTTAAAATTCGTCCGTGCAGCGCCTGATTTTCAAGCATTAAATGGCTACCTAAGTCTCAAATATGGTGGGCAGGAAACGCGCTCTCGTTACGAGCCAGAACTGCACTACCCACCATATTGGTAAAGGGCAAAGAGTTAGCGTGCAGTGCCCACGTCCGAAACAGGCATTCGGCCTTTTCCATCTGCAAATCTGGGGCCTGACACCTGTTGGCGGCCTCCACAGGAGGATTAGTTTGCCTAGGCAGGCCTAGGCTGACACACATCCTAACAGGCAGTCCTTAAAGGGACGCTGAGGGCCACAACTAACGAGCTATACATACTGTGCGCACAATATACACTGAACCTAACACACAGTGACAAAGAAGAAGTGTTATAATAGATAATGCTAATGGATAAAAATATCAAGAAAGAGCAGAGATTTCATTTTACTTTCAATACTTTCACCTGCACTATTATTTTCTGGTCTAAGTTGCTGCAGTGCAACAATTGTCATAAATCCAGAAAATTTGCGAACATGATTGAGGGGATGGAGCTATGACGATCAATTTCACGCAGTTTCAGCGAGAGTTTGAACGGAGCAGCGCAGAAGTCCCAGGAAATGACGGCATGCGGTGAATATTGGCTTAACTCACTTACACCTTAATTTCCTGGGACATGTATGATGTGAACCGATCCCAGCACCCTAGATAGCCCATTCCAGTGGTGCAAGTGTCCAGGAAATTCTGGGCCGGTTTGTTTGAATGTTTTATGTTGTGTCATTGAACCACTGAATAAAACATCAAAGTGGTATCTCGTGCCAAAGGCCATTAAACAAATTGGTCATTTTAGCCAACACTGTATCAAAACGTGGATCACTGGGCAACATTTAGCATTGGGGCCCACCGCAATAAATCTGAATCCACTAACACTCGAAGGACAGACTTGCCAGACGGGCTGTGGATGTTGAGGGTGGGTCATTAGTCATAGCACGGGTTTCCTCAGTGAAGCGACAGTCCAGGGTTTGTTGTGGGAACTCGACTTCCTGCGGTTGGACTAAAACTATTGTTTTCTCTCTTTCAGGACTGCACTTTTTTTACCCGCAAAGAAATTCTTCGGTGAGTGACGACATCGCTGGGCTGGGGATGGGGTCTCTTTTCCGGCACAGTTTCTATTTTATTAAGCGTGATGGCAAGAGTGATTATGCAAAGTTCTCGGGTAGAAATTCACCTTTGGTGGCTGCACAAAGTATTGAATCGGCCTCTTGTTACGCTCCCTATCCAAAACACAGTTCCATTCACTTCTAATGAATCTGAGTCTTCGACGGAGCATTTAAAAATAGTGAAAGCTCCATTTCTGCACCCGCATTTTGTCTACAGTTTTAGAATGAGATAAATTCAATCTTTTCTTCAATTGAAAGAATGAACTTGCATTTATATAGTGCCGTTAATGACTTCCCAAAGTGCTTTACAGCCAATGAAGCATTTTTGCAGTGTAGACACTGTTGTAATGTAGAAAACGCAGCAACCAATTTGTGCACAGCAATGTGATAATGACCAGATAATCTGTTTTAGTGATGTTGATTGAGGGATAATTATTGGCCAGGACACCGGGGATAACTCCCCTGCTCTTCTTCAAATAGTGCCATGGGATCTTTTACATCCACCTGAGATCGCAGATGGGGCCTCGATTTAACTTCTCACCCAAAATACGGCACTTCTGACAATGCAGCACTCCCTCAGTACTGCAGGGTTAGCCTAGATTTTGTCCTCTTGTCCGTGGAGTGGGACTTGAACCCACGACCTTCTGACTCAGAGATAAGAGTGCTATCCACTGAGCCATGGCTGACTGCGTGTACATTGGAGCAGGGTTTGCGGTGGGTATAACGGCTTGCTCTCAGAGTACACCGTCATACCACCTTTGAAATGGACAGCAAGTTCTGATGCGCCAAATTCCGATCTCGCGATCTGTCAAGTTCTGACTTGGCAGATCATCCTCTCCGACTATTATCCTCACTGCTGGTGCAGACTTGGGCTAATTGCCAAGCAACTACCCAGCAATTATTCATGAAGTTTTATGGCTGGTGCAGCAGCCAGCTTGCACAGCGTAACACCTTTAATTATAACTCTCTTTGTCCTTTCAGCTTTAAAAAGGGTCCAAGTTTCTGAAAGTAACCTGCTCCCTACCCATTCATGGCTCCACCTGCAACCACACTCCCCCCACCCCCCAAAACTGAAAAGTTGAGGAATTAATAGAATGTCTCGATTTAAAAAATAACTGTTGGAATTTGTTTCAAGATGTAATTTAAATCAATTATTACTTTCTCTAAAGAAAAAAAACAATATTATTTTATGTGGAAGGATAAGGTGGAGTGGAACTTTCTTAGAATGATCGCAATGTAAAAAACTGTTATACCCGAGTATAAAAGTTTCGATAATTAGCGATTGTATTGCGGATCAGCCTAACAAAGTCGCATTCTCCCTGGGATCCTGAGCTTCATGAATAGAGTACAAAAGTGTGGCTATTATGATGAACCTGTATAAAACACTAGTTCAGTCTCAGCTGGAGTATTGTGTCAAATTCTGGGCACCGCACTTTAGGAAGGATGTCAAGGCCTTAGAGACGGTGCAGAAAAGATTTACGAGAATGGTTCCAGGGATGAGGGACTTCAGTTACGAGGATAAACCGGAGAAGCTGGGGTTGTTCTCCTTAGAGCAGAAAAGGTTGAGAGGAGATTTGATCGAGGTGTTCAAAATCATGAGGGGTCTGGATAGAGTAGATAGAGAGAAACTGTTCCCATTGGTGGAAGGGTCGAGAACCAGAGGACACAGATTTAAGGCGATTGGCAAAAGAACCAAAGGTGACATGAGGAAAAACTTTTTACGCAGCGAGTGGTTAGGATCTGGAATGTGCTGCCTGAAAGGGTGGTGGAGGCAGACTCGATCACTGCTTTCAAAAGGGAACTGGATAAGTTTCTGAAGGAGAGAGATTTGCAGAGCTACGGGGAAAGGGCGGGGGAGTGGGATTAGCTGAGGTGCTCTTCCAGAGAACGGCCAAATGGCCTTCTTCCGTGCTGTAACTGTTCTATGATTCTATATCTAAAGATTTAATTCAATACCGATATTACCAGCTTAGGATTAATAAATATGCAAAAGAAGCACTAGCCTCTAGGACTCAGGCCAAGTGGCCTGTTTCTGTGCCGTATATCCTATGCTGCAGTAAAACAGAGACGGTTAAATAAGCTCCACAGGAATCAAGCCCCTTACCACTCTCAGCATGGGGGCTCCCTCAGGCCCCTCGGAGCTTGATGCCGCGCTCCTGGACATCATGAGGCACGTGCTCCACACAACCTGCGGCATCCAGCGAGTGTATGTGTGGGGCCCTGCACCAGTTAAGTACGGATTCCTGTTGGAGGTCAGTGCCGTACTCCATACCTACGGCACCGACCGCAACTTCAATTTGCTTTCCCACCCATCTTTGTATCATCAGCAAACTTGGCTACATTACACTCGGTCCCTTCATCCAAATCATTAATATAGATTGTAAATAGTTGAGGACCTAGCACTCCATACCTGCGGCACCCCACTAGTTACTGATTGCCAACCGGAAAATTACCCATTTATCCCGACTCTCTGTTTGCTGTTAGTTAGCAAATCCTCTATCCATGCTAATATATGCTGTGAACTTTTATCTTGTGCAGTAACCTTTTATGTAGCACCTTATTGAATGCCTTCTGGAAATCCAAATATACCACATCCACTGGTTCCCCCCTTGACCACCCTGCTCGTTACATCCGCAAAGAACTCCAGCAATTTGTCAAACAAGATTTCCCTTTCATAAAACCATGCTGACTCTGCTTGATTGAATTTTGCTTTTCCAAATGTCCCACTACTGTTTCCTTAATAATGGACTCCAACATTTTCCCAAGCACAGATATTAGGCTAACTGGTCTATAGTTTCCTGCTTTTTGTCTGCCTCCTTTTTTAAATAGGGGCATTACATTTGCGATTTTCCAATTTGCTGGGACCTCCCCAGAATCCAGGGAATTTTGGTAGATTACAACCAACGCATCCACTATCTCTGAAGTTACTTCTCTTAAGACCCTAGGGTGTTAGGCATCAGGTCCAGGGGACTTGTCCACCTTTAGTCCAATTATTTTTCTGAGTACTACTTCTTTAGTGATTGTGATTGTGTTAAGTTCCTCCCTACCTATAGTCCCTTGTTTATCCACTATTGGGTTGTTTTAGTATCTTCTACCGTGAAGACTGATACAAAATATTTGTTCAACGTCTCTGCCATTTCCCTGTTTTCCATTATTAATTCCCTAGTCTCATCCTCCAGCGGACCGACATTTACTTTAGCCACTCTTTTCCTTTTTATGTACCTGTAGAAACTCTTGCTATCTGTGTTTATATTTCGTGTTACTTTCATAAGCTATCTTCCCTCTCTTAATCATTTTTTTAGTCGTTATTTGCTGGCTTTTAAGAATTTCCCAATCCTCTGGCCTCCCACTAGTCTTGGCCACATTGTATGCCCTTGATTTCAGTTTGATACCCTCCGCTATTTCCTTAGTTAGCCACAGATGGTTATCACTTCTCTTACAGTCTTTCCTTCTCATTGGGATATATTTTTGTTGTGAGTTATGAAATATCTCCTTAAATGTCTGCCACTACTCATCAACTGTCCCACACTTTAGTCTATTTTCCCAGTCCACTTTGGCCAATTCTGCCCTCATACCTTTGTCTCCATTACTTAAGCTTAGGACCCTAGTTTGAGAACCAACTTTCTTACCTTCCAACTGAATTTGAAATTCAACCATAATATGATCACTCATTCCGAGAGAATCTTTTACTATGAGATCATTTATTAATCCTGTCTCATTACAGATTATCAGATCTGAGATAGCCTGCTCCCTGGTTGGTTCTGCAATATACTGTTCAAGGAAACTTGTATACACAACACACACACATACATACACAAACATAGCAATAGGGGTCTCAGCCTCTCGAGCCTGAAACACAAACAGCAATGTGACAATGACCAGTTAATCTGTTTTAGTGATGTTAGTTGAGGGATAACTATTCCTTGGGATACCTGGGATAACTCTGAATAGTGGCCATGGATCTATTACACCCATCTGAGAGGGCAGACGGGGCTTCGGTTTAGCGTCTTGTCTGAAAGCCCGCACCTCTGAGAGTGCTGCACTGGGAGTGTGAGCCTAGATTTTAGTGCTCAGGTCCCTGGAGTGAGACTTGAACCCACGACCTATGACTCAGAGGTGGGGGTGCTGCCCACTGACCCACAGCTGGCACCGTATCATACGCCATGTCAATGTGCATCCAGGCAGCAGCGAGTGAGACCAAGGCCAGCCTTTCTCCACAGATAAAATGGATTTCTTAACCATTTCTCAATCTTAATCCTCAACAGTCAATCGTGGCCGCTGTGCTCAAACCCCACTGGACTGTCGGAGCTGTTATGCAGCACTCCAGATGTTGGTGTGTGGTTACACTCTCTGCCCAGTGAGGCAGATATGTGGCATTTGTCCATTGGGAGCTCACACACTGTTAATCAACCTGTCGGCCGCATAAATCCTCGCTGCCTTGTTCTGTAATATATTGGTCTCTCAGAGTCCTGCACTTCAGTAAGTAATGTCACATAATGTGATTGCTCATCATCGCTCCAACTGCACGCTCGCCATATTTCATCCATGCCCGTCGGCTCTCTGACTGCGCGGCGATCAGAAGATGTTGCCGAATCCGCTCCGCGTATCGAGTGTGATTTTCGGCCCTGGGGGTGAGGGCGGGTGCTTAAACCGTGACTGGCTGAATGGGAAATTGAACAGAGCTTGTGTCTGTGAGGACTTGTTTGTCACAATAGATATTTGCAAGTGCCTGGGCTAGAAATGGATCGGCTCGCGTACATCCTGCTCAATATTCAGCTCAATGCATTCATTCATTTATTTATTTTTTCCTTCCTTTCTCTTTCTCTCTCATTCTATCTTGTTCTCTCGTTCTCTCTCTATTTCTCATTCTCTCTTGTTCTCTCTCTCTTTTTCTCTTTTTCTCATTCTCTCTCTTTCTCTTTCTTTC
The DNA here is from genome assembly GCF_044704955.1 of Pristiophorus japonicus. Lineage (NCBI taxonomy): Eukaryota > Metazoa > Chordata > Chondrichthyes > Pristiophoridae > Pristiophorus > Pristiophorus japonicus. The sequence goes on along the minus strand of NC_091997.1, from coordinate 94,115,486 downwards.
TCTATTTCTCTTTCTCATTCTCTCTCTATTTCTCTTCCTCTTCTCTCTTTTTCTTTCGACAGAGCTGAATGTCGGGCGGGAAGTACACTGGGTGGCTGATTCGATCGCGCCCGTTTTGCACCATTGCCAAGACAATCTCTTGATCTGTGCACGGCGGCCACAGCTGGCCCACGGCAGAGTCGTGGAGCAGCTGCAAGCAAGGCCGCTGTGCTGGGAGTTACTGCGACTGCTCCCCTGCAATACAACGATTGTGGCCTGGATCTCGGGGGCTGCAGACCGGGACACTGAGGGAGAGGCGTGCAGCACTCGCCTGCTTCCTACACCATGAAAAAAAGAAAGGAAGACACATTAATGTAGCTCCTCTACGACCTCAGGACATTCCAAAGAGCTTTATATCCACTTTCTGGAGTGTAGTCACTGTTGTAATGTGGGAAACACGGCAGCCAAATTGCGCACAGCAAGCTCCCACAAATAACAATGTGATAATGACCAGATAATCTGTTTTAAAACTTGAGGAATAAATATTGGTTGGGACATCAAGGGAATTCCACAGCTCTTCTGTGAAATAGTGCTATGGGATCTTTACATCCATGTGGTTTAAAGTCTCACCCATACAGGGCTTTGTATGGTCATAGTTACAATACTTGAAACGATCAGTTTGAGATGTACGGTTAAAATGTCGCACTAGTTACAGTTCCACTTCTCCATCACCTTGCTAGCTATTCCCATAATCCTGGGAATCCTTCCTCACATCCTTCTGTGTATTCTTGGTCTCTGACCCAGTACTGATACTGGGCTCCCCATACACTTTCAAAAAGGTCAGTACTGCTTCTTATTCGTGAAAGATCGCATGGCACTCTTTCAAAGAAGACCAGGGGAGTTCTCCCAGGTGACCTGGCCAACATCTATCCCTCAACCAACATCATTAAAAGCCGATTATCTGATCATTATCAGAAGAACATAAGAAATACGACTAGGAGTAGACCATTTCAAACTCTTACTATCTGTTTTTATATTTCGTGCTAGTTTACTTTTATAATCTATCTTCTCTCTCTTAATCATTTTTTTAGTCGTTCTCTGCTGGCTTTTAAAAATTTCCCTGAGAGGACGAGACCGGAGAATTAGTAATGGGGAACATGGAGATGGCAGAAACTCTGAGCAAATATTTTGTGTCAGTCTTTACGGTAGAGGACACTAACAATATTCCACAGTGGATAGTCATGGGGCTATAGGGGGAGAGGAACTTAACACAATCACAATCACTAAGGAGGTGGTACTCAGTAAGATAATGATACTAAAGGCAGATAAATCCCCTGGACCTGATGGCTTGTATCCTAGAGTCTTAAGAGAAATAGCGGCAGGGATAGTGGATGCATTGGTTGTAACTTACCAAAATTCCCTGGATTCTGGGGAGGTCCCAGCAGATTGGAAAACTGCAAATGTAACGCCCCTATTTAAAAAAGGAGGCAGACAAAAAGCAGGAAACTATAGACCAGTTAGCCTAACAACTGTGGTTGGGAAAATGTTGGAGTCCATTATTAAAGAAGCAGTAGCAGGACATTTGGAAAAGCAAAATTCGGTCAGGCAGAGTCAGCATAGATTTATGAAGGGGAAGTCATGTTTGACAAATTTGCTAGAAGTCTTTGAGGATGTAACGAAGAGGGTGGATAAAGGGGAACCAGTGGATGTGGTGTATTTGGAGTTCCAGAAGGCATTTGACAAGGTGCCACATAAAAGGTTACTGCACAAGATAAAAGTTCACGGGGTTGAGGGTAATATATTAGCATGGATAGAGGATTGGCCAACTAACAGAAAACAGAGAAGAGTCAGGATAAATGGTTCATTCTCTGGTTGGCAATCAGTAACCAGTGGGGTGCCGCAGGGATCAGTGCTGGGACCCCAACTATTTACAATCTATATTAACAACTTGAAAGAAGGGACTGAGTGTAACGTAGCCAAGTTTGCTGATGATACAAAGATGGGAGGAAATTCAATGTACGAGGAGGACACAAAAAATCTGCAAAAGGACATAGACAGGCTAAGTGAGTGGGCAAAAATTTGGTAGATGGAGTATAATGTTAGAAAGTGTGAGGTCATGCACTTTGGCAGAAAAAATCAGAGAACAAGTTATTATTTAAATGGAGAAAGATTGCAAAGTGCTGCGGGACCTGGGGGTTCTTGTGCATGAAACACAGAAGGTTAGTATGCAGGTACAGCAAGTGATCAGGAAGGCCAATGGAATCTTGGCCTTTGTTGTAAAGGGGATGGAGTATAAAAGCAGGGCAGTCTTGCAACAGCCATACAGGGTACTGGTGAGGCCACACTTGGAATACTGCGTGCAGTTTTGGTTTCCATATTTACATTTGGGGAGGGCAGCAGCAGCCAAGTTCATGGCACCGTGGCTGGCTCTGCTGCACAGGTGGGCAGGAAAAAGAGTGGGAGAGCGATAGTGATAGGGGATTCGATTGTAATAGGGATAGATAGGCGTTTCTGCGGAGACTCCAGGATGGTATGTTACCTCCCTGGTGCAAGGGTCAAGGATGTCTCGGAGCGGGTGCGGGACATTCTGAAAAGGGAGGGTGAACAGCCAGTTGTCGTGGTGCACATTGGTACCAAGGATATAGGTAAAAAAAGGGATGACTAGCACATCATCGAGACGAATTTAAGGAGCTAGGAGCTAAATTAAAACATAGTACCTCAAAAGTAGTAATCTCAGGATTGCTACCAGTGCCACGTGCTAGTCAGAGTAGGAATCGCAGGATAGTTCAGATGAATACGTGGCTTGAGCAGTGGTGCAGCAGGGAGGGATTCAAATTCCTGGGGCATTGGAACCGGTTCTGGGGAAGGTGGGACCAGTACAAACCAATGTCCTAGGGGGAGTGTTTGCTAGTGCTGTTGGGGAGGAGTTAAACTACGATGGCAGGGGGATGGGAACCAATGCAGGGAGACAGAGGGAAACAAAAAGGAGACAAAAGCAAAAGACAGAAAGGAGATGAGTAAAAATGGAGGGCAGAGAAACCCAAGGCAAAAAACAAAAAGGGCCACTGAATATAAAGGGGCTGCAGGAGGGGTCAAAACTAGAAATCATGGTTTAAAAACTAGTATTAAAACACTCTACCTAAACGCACGCAGCATTCGAAATAAAGTAAATGAGTTGACGGCACAAATCATTACAAATGGGTATGATTTGGTGGCCATTACAGAAACGTGGTTGCAGGGTGGCCAAGACTGGGAATTAAACATACAGGGGTATCTGACGATTCGGAAAGATAGACAAGAAGGGAAAGGAGGTAGGGTAGCTCTGTTAATAAAGGATTATATCAGGGCAGTTGTGAGAGACGAACATAAGAAATTAAGAACATAAGAATTAGGAACAGGAGTAGGCCATCTAGCCCCTCGAGCCTGCTCCGCCATTCAATAAGATCATGGCTGAGCTGGCCGTGGACTCAGCTCCACTTACCCGCCCGCTCCCCATAACCCTTAATTCCCTTATTGGTTAAAAATCTATCTATCTGTGACTTGAATACATTCAATGAGCTAGCCTCAACTGCTTCCTTGGGCAGAGAATTCCACAGATTCACAACCCTCTGGGAGAAGAAATTCCTTCTCAACTTGGTTTTAAATTGGCTCCCCCGTATTTTGAGGCTGTGCCCCCTAGTTCTAGTCTCCCCGACCAGTGGAAACAACCTCTCCACCTCTATCTTGTCTATCCCTTTCATTATTTTAAATGTTTCTATAAGATCACCCCTCATCGTTCTGAACTCCAACGAGTAAAGACCCAGTCTACTCAATCTATCATCATAAGGTAACCCCCTCATCTCCGGAATCAGCCGAGTGAATCGTCTCTGTACCCTCTCCAAAGCCAGTATAAGTAAGGTGACCAAAACTGCACGCAGTACTCCAGGTGCAGCCTCACCAATACCCTATACAGTTGCAGAAGGACCTCCTTGCTTTTGTACTCCATCCCTCTCGCAATGAAGGCCAACATTCCATTCGCCTTCCTGATTACCTGCTGCACCTGCAAACTAACTTTTTGGGATTCATGCACAAGGACCCCCAGGTCCCTCTGCACCTCAGCATGTTGCAATTTCTCCCCATTCAAACAATATTCCCTTTTGCTGTTTTGTTTCCCAAGGTGGATGACCTCACACTTTCTGACATTGTACTCCATCTGCCAAACCCTAGCCAACTCGCTTAACCTATCCAAATCTCCCTGCAGCCGCTCTGTGTCCTCTACACAACCCGCTTTCCCACTAATCTTAGTGTCATCTGCAAATTTTGTTGCACGACACTCTGTCCCCTCTTCCAGATCATCTATGTATATTGTAAACAATTGTGGTCCCAGCACCGATCCCTGTGGCACACCACTAACCACCGACTTCCAACCCGAAAAGGACCCATTTATCCCGACTCTCTGCTTTCTGTTCACCAGCCAATTCTCTATCCATGCTAATACATTTCCTCTGACTCCGCGTACCTCTATCTTCTGCAGTAATCTTTTGTGTGGCACCTTATCGAATGCCTTTTGGAAATCTAAATACACCACATCCATCGGTACACCTCTATCCACCATGCTCGTTATATCCTCAAAGAATTCCAGTAAATTAGTTAAACATGATTTCCCCTTCATGAATCCATGCTGCGTCTGCTTGATTGCACTATTCCTATCTAGATGTCCCGCTATTTCTTCCTTAATGATAGTTATAAGCATTTTCCCCACTACAGATGTTAAACTAACCGGCCTATAGTTACCTGCCTTTTGTCTGCCCCCTTTTTTAAACAGAGGCATTACATTAGCTGCTTTCCAATCTGCTGGTACCTCCCCAGAGTCCAGAGAATTTTGGTAGATTATTGGCTCTAATGAACAAAATGTTGAATCATTGTGGGTGGAGATTAGAGATAGTAAGGGGAAAAAGTCACGGTGGGGCGGGCAATAATCAAGGGAATAATGGAGGCTTGTGAAAAAGGAACGGCAGTAATCATGGGGGATTTTAACCTACATATCGATTGGTCAAATCAAATCGCACGGGGTAGCCTGGAGGAGAAATTCATGGAATGCATACGGGATTGTATCTCAGAACAGTATGTTACAGAACCTACAAGGGAGCAAGCTATCTTAGATCTGGTCCTGTGTAATAGACATAGAAGACATAGAAAATAGGTGCAGGAGTAGGCCATTCGGCCCTTCTAGCCTGTACCGCTATTCAATGAGTTCATGGCTGAACATGCAACCTCAGTAACCTCTTCCCGCTTTCTCGCCATACCCCTTGATCCCCCGAGTAGTAAGGACTTCATCTAACTCCCTTTTGAATATATTTAGTGAATTGGCCTCAACAACTTTCTGTGGTAGAGAATTCCACAGGTTCACCACTCTCTGGGTGAAGAAGTTTCTCCTCATCTCTGTCCTAAATGGCTTACTCCTTATCCTTAGACTATGACCCCTGGTTCTGGACTTCCCCAACATTGGGAACATTCTTCCTGCACCTAACCTGTCTAAACCCGTCAGAATTTGAAACGTTTCTATGAGGTCCCCTCTCATTCTTCTGAACTCCAGTGAATACAAGCCCAGTTGATCCAGCCTTTCTTGATAGGTCAGTCCCACCATCCCGGGAATCATTCTGGTGAACCTTCGCTGCACTCCCTCAATAGCAAGAATGTCCTTCCTCAAGTTAGGAGACCAAAACTGTACACAATACTCCAGGTGTGGCCTCACCAAGGCCCTGTACAACTGTAGCAACACCTCCCTGCCCCTGTATTCAAATCCCCTCGCTATGAAGGCCAACATGCCATTTGCTTTCTTAACCGCCTGCTGTACTTGCATGCCAACCTTCAATGACTGATGTACCATGACACCCAGGTCTCGTTGCACCTCCCCTTTTCCTAATCTGTCACCATTCAGATAATAGTCTGTCTCTTTGTTTTTACCACCAAAATGAATAACCTCACATTTATCCACATTATACTTCATCTGCCATGCATTTGCCCACTCACCTAACCTATCCAAGTCACTCTGCAGCCTCATAGCATCCTCCTCGCAGCTCACACTGCCACCCAACTTAGTGTCATCCACAAATTTGGAGATACTACATTTAATCCCCTCGTCTAAATCATTAATGTACAGTGTAAACAGCTGGGGCCCCAGCACAGAACCTTGCAGTACCCCACTAGTCACTGCCTGCCATTCTGAAAAGTACCCATTTACTCCTACTCTTTGCTTCCTGTCTGACAACTAATTCTCAATCCACGTCAGCACACTACCCCCAATCCCATGTGCTTTAACGTTGCACATTAATCTCTTGTGTGGGACCTTGTCGAAAGTCTTCTGAAAGTCCAAATATACCACATCAACTGGTTCTCCCTTGTCCACTCTACTGGAAACATCCTCAAAAAATTTTTTTTTTAATGAGACAGGAATAATAAACGATCTCCTAATAAAAGATCCTCTCGGAATGAGTGATCACAGTATGATTGAATTTGTAATACAGATTGAGGGTGAGGAAGTAATGTCTCAAACAAGCGTACTATGCTTAAACAAAGGGGACTACAGTGGGATGAGGGCAGAGTTGGCTAAAGTAGACTGGAAACATAGACTAAACGGTGGCACAATTGAGGAACAGTGGAGGACTTTATAAGGAGCTCTTTCATAGTGCTCAACAAAAATATATTCCAGTGAAAAAGAAGGACGGTAATAGAAGGGATAACCAGCCATGGATAACCAAGAAATAAAGGAGAGTATCAAATTAAAAACCAATGCGTATAAGGTGGCCAAGGTTATTGGGAAAATAGAAGATTGGGAAAATTTTAAACGACAGCAAAGAATGACTAAGAAAGCAACAAAGAAGCGGAAAACATAAAAACGGATAGTAAAAGCTTTTACAGATATATAAAACGGAAAAGAGTGACTAAAGTAAATGTGGGTCCCTTAGAAGATGAGAAGGGGGATTTAATAATGGGAAATGTGGAAATGGCTGAGACCTTAAACAATTATTTTGCTTCGGTCTTCACGGAAGACACAAAAACCATGCCAAAAATTGCTGGTCACAGGAATGTGGGAAGGGAGGACCTTGAGACAATCACTATCACTAGGGGGGTAGTGCTGGACAGGCTAATGGGACTCAAGGTAGACAAGTCCCCTGGTCCTGATGAAATGCATCCCAAGGTATTAAAAGAGATGGCGGAAGTTATAGCAGATGCATTCGTTATAATCTACCAAAATTCTCTGGACTCTGGGGAGGTACCAGCGGATTGGAAAGCAGCTAATGTAATGCCTCTGTTTAAAAAAGGGGGAAGACAAAAGGCAGGTAATTATAGGCCGGTTAGTTTAACATCTGTAGTGATAAAATGCTTGAAGCTATCATTAAGGAAGAAATAGCGGGACATCTAGATAGGAATAGTGCAATCAAGCAGACGCAGCATGGATTCATGAAGGGGAAATCATGTTTAACTAATTTACTGGAATTCTTTGTGGATATAACGAGCATGGTGGATAGAGGTGTACCGATGGATGTGGTGTATTGAGATTTTCAAAAGGCATTCGATAAGGTGCCACACAAAAGGTTACTGCAGAAGATAAAGGTACGTGGAGTCAGAGGAAATGTATTAGCATGGATAGAGAATTGTCTGGCTAACAGAAAGCAGAGAGTCGGAATAAATGGGTCCTTTTCGGATTGGAAATTGGTGGTTGGTGGTGTGCCACATGGATCGGTGCTGGGACCACAACTGTTTACAATATACATAGATGACCTGGAAGAGGGGACAGAGTGTAGAGTAACAAAATTTGCTGATGACACAAAGATTAGTGGGAAAGCGGGTTGTGTAGAGGACACAGAGAGGCTGCAAAGAGATTGAGATAGGTTACGTGAATGGGCTAAGGCTTGGCAGGTGGAATACAATGTCGGAAAGTGTGAGGTCATCCACCTTGGGGAAAAAAAACAGTAAAAGGGAATATTATTTGAATGGGGAGAAATTACAACATGCTGCGGTGCAGAGAGACCTGGGGGTCCTTGTGCATGAATCCCAAAAAGTTAGTTTGCAGGTGCAGCAGGTAATCAGGAAGGCGAATGGAATGTTGGCCTTCATTGCGAGAGGGATGGAGTACAAAAGCAGGGAGGTCCTTCTGTAACTGTGTAGGGTATTGGTGAGGCCGCACCTGGAGTACTGCGTGCAGTTTTGGTCACCTTACTTAAGGAAGGATATACTGGCTTTGGAGGGGATGCAGAGATGATTCACTAGGCTGATTCCGGAGATGAGGGGGTTACCTTATGATGATAGATTGAGTAGACTGGGTCTTTACTCGTTGGAGTTCAGAAGGATGAGGGGTGATCTTATAGAAACATTTAAAATCATGAAAGGGATAGACAAGATAGAGGCAGAGAGGTTGTTTCCACTGGTTGTGGAGAGTAGAACTAGGGGGCACAGCCTCAAAATACGGGGGAGTCAATTTAAAACCCAGTTGAGAAGGAATTTCTTCTCCCAGTGGGTTGTGAATCTGTGGAATTCTCTGCCCAAGGAAGCAGTTGAGGCTAGCTCATTGAATGTATTCAAGTCACAGATAGATAGATTTTTAACCAATAAGGGAATTAAGGGTTACGGGGAGCGGGCGGGTAAATGGAGCTGAGTCCACGGCCAGATCAGCCATGATCTTGTTGAATGGCGGAGCAGGCTCGAGGGGCTAGATGGCCTACTCCTGTTCCTAATTCTTATGTTCTTATGTTCTTATGAGACAGTTCAGAGAAGGTTCACTAGGTTGATTCCGGCGATGAGGGGGTTGACTCATGAGGAAAGGTTGAGTAGGTTGGGCCTCGACTCATTGGAATTCAGAAGAATGAGAGGTGGTCTTACCGAAATGTATAAGATTATGAGGGGGCTTGACAAGGTGGATGCAGAGAAGATGTTTACACTGATGGGGGAGACTAGAACTAGAGGGCATGATCTTAGAATAATAGGCTGCCTATTTAAAACAGAGATGAGGAGAAATTTCTTTGCTCAGAGGGTTGTAAATCTGTGGAATTCGCTGCCTCAGAGAACTGTGGAAGCCGGGACATTGAACAAATTTAAGGCAGAAATAGACAGTTTCTTAAATGATAAGGGGATAAAGGGTTATAGGGAGCGGGCGGGGAAGTGGATCTGAGTCCATGATCGGATCAGCCATGATCTTATTGAATGGCGGAGCAGGCTCGAGGGGCCGTATGGCCTACTCCTGCTCCTATTTCTTATGTTCTTATTTTATATATGTAAAATTTTAAATTGTTACATTTTTTTCTTACTTTTCCTTTCTGCATCTTCTCTCTCTCTCTGAATCCAATCTTTCTTCCCTACACTTTGTTTCTCTTTCTGTCGCTGATTCGACTCGAATTCAATCTGTTTCCTTCTCCATCATTCCTCTCTCTCTTTCTCAATCTTTCAATCTGACTGGTCAATCAGCGAGACAGTGGGTCCCGCCATTCACCAAGGTCCCAGCGCAGCGAGGGCAATGGGGCATCTATCAGCTCCCACTTCCCGCAAGTTATGGCGCACACATTTTCGAGCTGGAGGGTGCAGGGAAAAGTCTAACTAATGGTGCACATCGCAAGATGCCACACTCTAGCAAACTCTGGCACCTTTTTTCGGTCCCTGCTTCAAATACCTTGGCTTCTGCAATTTAGATTACTCTCGTAAGTGATTTCCAGTTACTTGTAGTCTCAAGAATATGTGCACTAGCCTTGATATCTGCTTTTATGAGCAAGACCAAGACAAAGCCTTGCTGTAAATTGCTCCATCGATTGGATCTTTCCCGTGTGCCTCATGTCCTCCAACAGCAGCAGCGAGTCACAGTATCAGTCTCACTTCAACCTTTAATAATTAACAGGCAAATTTATTGAACAATAGATAAACAAGGGGCCAGGTAACACTTGAATATCTATTTTGACAGTGGATAATAAACAAACCAGTTCCTTGAACATGAGACAGTGGAAATACAAATCAGAGGAGATGTTAATTGGGCTGCCGATTCACTCACACCCGTTTTACACTGTTGCACAAAGTCAAGATTCACCCTGTTAAATGTCTAAAAGCTGTTATTTTGTGGTTAACCTTTCTATACGCAGTATTCTTTCCGACATTACAACAGTGACTAAACTTCAAAACTAATTCATTGGCTGTAAAGTGTTTTGGGATGTCCTGAAGTTGTGAAAGGAGCTATAGAAATGCAAGTTCTTTCTATCTTTATCTTAAATTTTGGCAGTCTCATCAACTAACAAGCCTAAGCAATCTTTTTGAAGGTTCCAGCCAACGCAACTCAACTCAACCCCACTCAGTTTGCTGACCCGCTCCAGCTCTTTGAATAACTCTGGAAACAGTTACCAGGATTTCCTAGCTTTGAATAACTCTCAGCTACATTCAAAAGTAAATGTTGGCTATTGAGTCAATTTTGGGATCTTGCACTAAATATTCTTTCTGGTTTGGTGTCACTGACACTCATAATTGGACCACATGTTCCCTATGATCTGGAGTGCACCCTCCCCTGCCCAATACCTAGGCAAGTGATAGGGACAAATAACCTAGGGATCGTCACTGAAGACCCTTACTTTGTACACTGGCCGCTGGAATGCATCTCTTGTCACCATGTGAAAATCTCCTGTTACCACGTAGAATCAGTATGGGTGGAGCTAAGGAATAACAAGGGGCAGAAAACACTCTAACAGTAGCTATACCGTTGGACAGAATATTAATCAAGAAATAGTCGGAGCTTGTAACAAAGGTAATGCAATAATCGTGGGGGACTTTAATCTTCATATAGACTGCACAAATCAAATTGGTAAAGGTAACCTGGAGGACGAGTTCAAGGAATGCATTCGGGACAGTTTCCTAGAACAATACGTCATGGAACCAACGAGGGAACAAGCTATTTTAGATCTTGTACTGTGTAATGAGACAGGGTTAATTAGTAATCTCATAGGAAAGGATCCTCTGGGGCAGAGTGATCATAATACGATAGAATTTCACATTAGTGACTTGCCTAAGTCCAAAATTAGAGTCTTAAACTTAAATAAAGCCAATTACATAGGACTGAAGGCGAGTTGGCTAGGGTAGATTGGAAAAATAGATTAAAAGGTATGGCAGTAGATTAGCAGTGACTAGCATTTAAATAAATATTTCATAATTCTCAACTAAAATGCATTCCATTAAGAAACAAAAACTACACAGGAAAAGTGATCCATCCGTGGCTAACTAAAAAAGTTAAGGATAGCATTAGATTGAAAGAAGAAGCTTAGAATGTTGTGAAGAATAGTAGTAGGCCTGAGGATTGGGAGAGTTTCAGAAACCAGCAAAGGGTGACCAAAACATTGATAAAAAGGAAAAAAATAGACTATGAGAGAAAACTAACAAGAAATATAAAACAGATTGTAAGAGCTGCTACAAGTATATAAAAAGGAAGAGAGTAACAAAAGTAAACATTGGTCCCTGAGAGACCGAGGCAGGAGAAATTATTATGGGGGAATAAGGAAATGGCAGAAACGTTAAACAAATATTTTGTATCTGTCTTCACAGTAGAAGATGCAAAAAGCAAACCTAAAATGGTGGGGAACCAAGAGTCTAATGAGGGTGAAGAACTTAATGTAATTAATATAAGTAGAGAAAAATTGCTCGAGAAATTAATGGGACAAAACTAAAATAAATGGGACAAAACAAGCCGACAAATCCCTAGACCTGACGGCCTACATCCTCGGGTTCTAAAAGAGGTGGCTGCAGAGATAGTGGATGATGGGTAGCAAATGTAACCCCGCTATTCAAGAAAGAAGGGAGAGAGAAAATGGGGAACGACAGGCCAGTTAGCCTGACATCAGTCATCGGGAAAATGCTGGAATCCATTGTTAAGGAAGTGGTATCAGGGCACTTAGAGAATCATAACATGATTAGACAGAGTCAACATGTTTTTATCAAACAGAAATGGTATTTGACAAATTTATTAGAGTTTTTTGAGGATGTAACTAGCAGGATAGATAAAGGGGAACTAGTGGATGTAGTATATTTGGATTTCTAAAAGGCATTCAATAAGGTGCCACATAAAAGGATATGACACAAGATAAGGGATTATGGGATTGGAAGTAATGTATTCGCATGGATAGAGGATTAGTTAATGGACAGGAAACAGGGAGAAGGGATAAATGGGTCTTTTTCAGGCAAGTGGCAGGCTGTAAGTAGTGGGGTGCCGCAGGGATCAGTGCTGGGGCTTCAGCTATTTACAATCTGTATTAATGACCTAGATGAAGGGACCGAGTGTAATGTATCCAAGTTTGCTGACTATACAAGCTAGGTGGGACAGAGCTGTGAGGAGAACACAAAGCGTCTGCAAAGGGATATAGATAGACTAAGTGAGTGGGCAGTAAGGTGGCAGATGGAGTATAATGTGGGGAAATGTGAGCTTATTCACTTTGATAATCCGTTAGTGCCCTGCCCTGCCCCCCCTCCCGCCGTGCTCCGCTCCGCCGACAGTAACCGTTAGTGCCCCACCGCGCTGCGCCACACCGCGCCAGCAGTAACCAGTAGCGACCCGCTCCACTGGCGAGGATGGCATCATCACCGTGCACGGCAGCCTGTTTTCGCCCCAGAGCGAACATTCGGAAGCGCCCCCTGAAGCCATGCCGGGCGATGACAGGTTCAGGGGGCATGGACCGGGCAGCCGGCCACTCGTGGGGCGCTAGTTAAAGGGGAGGTAGTGTGTGCAGAAAATAAAGATCGCCTGACTTACCGGTCACGTCCCGTTGCATCCTTCACCGCGGAGACCGTGCCGCGATCAGCACCCCGGAACTCCGTGTGAGAACCGGGCTGGTGGCACGGCACCCCGCTCCCTGCTGGTCCAGGTAGGGACCCTCAGAGTCGGCAGCTTGGCCCTCCCCTTTAATGAAGGGGAGCACCCCTTCTATGCGGCAACTCTACACGTCCCAGCGCGGAGTGCTGTGCCCCTCTCCCTGTGCTTCCACACCGTCTACGCCCCACAGAGGAGGTGGAGTGAGTTATTTTGCGCTCCAGTCCCTCTCGAGAGTGGTACCCCAAATATCGCGAGTGGGGTGGGACCTCTGTGCCTGCTGCAGGAACCCCCATCTCGTGGCTATTACTGTCCCCAAACGGGGCGCTGTGCAATTTACCCCCCTAAGATGCAACTTGCTCTCTCTATACACGGACTGTAAAGTAGAAGACTGATTACAGTAACCTCACAATAGCCTAGCAGTCTGGTTAGGCCAGCCCATACCTTTGAAACACAGAGAACCTTTTGGTTGTTGGCTACAGTAGCTATTCTCTGGCTCAAGAACAACACCATAAGCACCAAGGTATCTCAAGAAATCCTGAGGAAGAAAGATTTGCATTTCTATCGCACTTTTCACGACCACAAGACGTCCCAACGCACTTTACAGCCAATGATGTACTTTTCGAGATGTAGTCACTGGAATAATGTAGGAAGCCCAATTTGCGCACAGCAAGCTCCCACAAACACCGAGGTGACAATGACCAGATAATCTGTTTTCAGTGATGTAGCTGGAGGGCTAAATATTGGCCAGGACACCGGGGATAACTCCCCTGCTCTTCTTCGTAAGTGTGCCACGGGATCTTTTATATCTGAGAAAGTTTAACGTCGCATCCGAGAAACGGCACCTCCGACAGTGCAGCACTCCTTCAGCACTGCACTGGAGTGTCAGCCTGCATTTTTGTGCTCAAGCCCCTGGAGTGGGACTTAAACCCACAACCTTCTGACTTGGAGGTGAGGGTGCTGCCCACTGAGCCACTGGTTGACAAGGGGGGGCCGGGGGGGGGGGCCATCTTTGACAGTAGCATAATGTTTCAAATGACTAACATTTCAGACCATCATTGTGCAGCCTTTCATGTGGCACTTTGTCAGATACATTTTGGAAGTCGAGGTAGAGAATGCTGTAGGGTTTTCCACTTGACATGTTACTTCCTTGAATAGGTCCAGGAGTTTGCCCCTTCTGAATCCATGTTGGTTGTTATATTAGGGCAGGAATGAGGTAGGATTTAAAGTGCATCTTAAAGGAGGAACGAGAGAGGTAGCGAGGCGGAGAGGCAGAGAGATTTAGGGAGGGAATTCCAGAGCTCCGTTAGCATGGAATAATCCTCAAGTTTTCTCCACAATTTATTCTCTTATTTTACCCAGTGTTGAAATAAGAGTGATGGGCCTGAGGGCCTGGTCTGCAGTGACCATTGCTGATTACAGTCTGCACATATCCTGCTCCGTGCGAGTGGCCAGGGCTTCTGATCTAATGAATGAAGTTCCAAGGAACATAGAAACATAGAAATTTACAGCGCAGAAGGAGGCCATTGCGGCCCATCATGTCCGCGCCGGCTGACAACGAGCCTCACAGCCCTCGGTCAGCAGCCCTGAAGGTTACATATAAACCAATGAACAATGAACAATGGCGGAAAGGTAAAGAGCACCTAACCCAACCAGTCCGCCCCACACAACTGCAACACCCCTTACACTGAAACATTCTACACTCCACCCCAACCGGAGCCATGTGATCTCCTGGGAGAGGCAAAAACCAGATAAAAACCCAGGCCAATTGGGGAGAAAATCTGGGAAAATTCCTCTCCGACTCATCCAGGCGATCAAAACTAGTCCAAGAGATCACCCTGGCCGTATTTGATTCCCTGCAGTACTTACCATTATATCTGCGCCGGCCAACAAAAGGTCATCCAGTCTAATCCCAATTACCAGCTCTAGGTCCGTAACCCTGCAGGTTACTGCACTTTAAGTGCCCATCCAACCATCTCTTAAAAGTGGTGAGTGTTTCTGCATCCACCTTCTTCTTCTTAGGCGGTCCCTCGAATCGAGGATGACTTGCTTCCACGACAAAGAGGGATGAGTTCGATGAGCTCACAGGTGTTTCAATGAAGGACCTAATATTCCAGGTCTCGAACTACATGCTGAAGGGTGGAAGATGCCTGTGTGTGGACTTTTGTAACGTGGGGTGACCGTTGCACACCAGCCACCACACGGGCTTGGTCCAGTGGCAAGGATTAACCAAGATGCCTGGAGACCAGCTCTGCTGCACGGGCCCAGTGTGCACATATATCACAGTGCTGTCCCCGGGCCCTCGCCTCCCCTGGGCCCCGAACACATCGCTCTACAATCTCTCGCCGCTCCTTCGCCCTGACCTCGCCGCTCCTCTGCTGGTTGCCGCCGCTCCTGCTGTACCTGCCCATGCTCCAATCAGTGACCTGGATTTTGATGAGGTCCAATCCAGTCGCCCTTCTCCAAGTCATCGCCCAACTGCACCAGCTCGCGCTGCTCCCAGAAGTGGCCTCCACGCTGCTCCCGTTCTGCAGTACTGGGTCCCTTGTACTGGTCTGCATCCACCACCCTTCCAGGCAGCGAGTTCCAGACCCCCACAACCCTCTGCGTGAAGAAGCTTCCCCTCAAATCCCCTCTGAACCTTCCACCAATCACCTTAAACTGATGTCCCCTTGTAATTGACCCCTCCACAAAGGAAATAGGCCCTTGCTATCCACTATATCCAGGCCCCTCAAAATGTTATACATCTCAATGAGGTCTTCTCTCAGCCGCCTCTGTTCCAGTGAGAACAAACCCAGCCTATCCAATCTGTCCTCATAACAATGAGTCTCCATTCAAGGCAGCATCCTCGTAAATCTCCTCTGCATCCTCTCTAGTGCAATCACGTCCTTCCTATAATACGGCGACCAGAATTGCATGCAGTACTCCAGCTGTGGCCTAACCAGAGTATTATATGATTTAAGCATAACCTCCCTGCTCTTGTATTCTGTGCCTCGGCCAATAAAGGCAGGCATTCCGTATGCCTTCTTAACCACCTTATCCACCTGGCCTGCTACTTTCAGGGATCTGTGGACAAGCACTCCGAGGTCCCTTTGTTCACCGACACTTCGAAGTGGCCTACTGCTTAATGTGTATACCCTTTCCTTATTAGCCCTCCCAAAGTGCATCGCCTCACACTTCTCTGGATTAAATTCCATTTGCCACTGCTCTGCCCACCTGACCAGTAGATTGATATCCTCCTGCAGCCCATGACGTTCCTCTTCATTATCAACCACACAGCCAATTTTAATGTCATCTGCAAACTTTTTAATTATACCCCCTATATTCAAATCTAAATCATTGATACATACCACAAAAAGCAAGGGACCCAGTACTGAGCCCTGCAGAACCCCACTGGAAACATCCTACCAGTCACAAAAACATCCATCAACCATTACCCTTTGCTTCCTACCTCCAAGCCCATTTTGGATCCAACTTGTCACTTTGCCCTGGTTCCCATGGGCTTTAATCTTTGTGACCAGTCTGCCATGTAGGACCTTATCAAAAGCTTTGCTAAAGTCCATGAGCCAGATTTTTCATTTTTGTGCAGATCACCGAAAAATGGGCGGTATTCACGGCGTGGGCGGTAAAAATGGGTTTTCAGATCGTCGGCTTGTCGCCCATTCTCAAAGCCCCGAGTCTCCATTTTAAAAATTGGGCGTTATGACGAGCAATCTGAAATGGACGGGAGCGTTAAATCTCTGACCTTCAAGCATAAAGTGTCGCTGTTCTCAGCAATGGCATGGCAACGCTCAATTCCTGCGATTCAGGATGTCAAGGGTCATCATTACATGCGCAGAAGAGGAGACAGAGAGAGAGAGCTGAGAGGGACTGAAATGGCGTGTGCTTGTCTGGCTGTTGTGGGAGGCACGAGGGAGATTCACCAGTTGCAAAAAGCCCACTACGAACGAAGAACATAGTTGGCACCGAGTTTTTGTCCAACAAATAATATATAACATGGAAGGGATGAAGGAGGCCCTGGAGCTGTTAACCAGGAACACTGGTAGCAGAGGGCTCCCAGTGGTCCCGGTGCGTGACACTGCACCTCAAGGTGCCGCACCCCCATTGTCAACCACACACGAGAACCAGGAGCAACATGTTGCTTTTGGCTCGGAGCACGTTGCCACCTCGGGACTGTCCTCTCCCGTATCCATCCAAGCAGCAGTTCGGCCATCACCCCCGCCCCACCGCCCACCCCCCCCACACCCGCTAATGAAGCATAGAAACATAGAAAATAGGTGCAGGAGTAGGCCATTCGTCCCTACGAGCCGACCACCATTCAATAAGATCATGGCTGATCATTCCCTCAGTACCCCTTTCCTGCTTTCTCTTCATACCCCTTGATCACTTTAGCCGTAAGGGCCATATCTAACTCCCTCTTGAATATATCCAATGAACTAGCATCAACAACTCTCTGCGGCAGGGAATTCCACAGGTTAACAACTCTCTGAGTGAAGAAGTTTCTCCTCATTTCGGTCCTAAATGGCTTACTCCTTATCCTTAGACTGTGACCCCTGGTTCTGGACTTCCCCAACATCGGGAACATTCTTCCTGCATCTAACCTGTCCAGTCCCGTCAGAATTTTATATGTTTCTATGGGATCCCATCTTATCCTTCTAAACTCCAGTGAATTAAGGCCTAGTCGATCCAGTCTCTCCTCATATGACAGTCCAGCCATCCCTGGAATCAGTCTGGTGAACCTTCGCTGCACTCCCTCAATAGCACGAATGTCCTTCCTCAGATTAGGAGACCAAAACGGAACACAATATTCCAGGTGAGGTCTCACCAAGGCCCTGTACAACTGCAGTAAGACCTCCCTGCTCCGATACTCAAATCCCCTAGCTATGAAGGCCAACATGCCATTGCCTTCTTCACTGCCTGCTGTACCTGCATGCCAACCTTCAATAACTGATGTACCATGACACCCAGGTCTCGTTGCACCTCCCCTTTTCCTAATCTGCTGCCATTCAGATAATATTCTGCCTTCGTGTTTTTGACACCAAAGTGGATAACCTCACATTTATCCACATTATACTGCATCTGCCATGCATTTGCCCACTCACCTAACCTGTCTATATCACCCTGCAGCCTCTTAGCGTCCCCTCACAGCTCACACCGCCACCCAGCTTAGTGTCACCTGCAAACTTGGAGATATTACTCTCAATTCCTTCATCTAAATCATTGATGTATATTGTAGATAGCTGGGGTCCCAGCACTAAGCCCTGCGGCACTCCACTCGTCACTGCCTGCCATTCTGAAAATGACCCATTTATCCTGACTCTCTGCTTCCTGTCTGCCAACCAGTTCTCTATCCACGTCAATACATTACCCCCAATACTAAGTGCTTTAATTTTGCACACCAATCTCATGTGGGACCTTGTCAAAAGCCTTTTGAAAGTCCAAATACACCACATCCACTGGTCCTCTCTTGTCCTCTACTAGTTATACCCTCAAAAAATTCTAGAAGATTTGTCAAGCATGATTTCCCTTTCATAAATCTATGCTGACTTGGACCAATCCTGTCACTGCTTTCCAAATGCGCTGCTATTTCATCTTTAATAATTGATTCCAACATTTTCCCCACTACTGATGTCAGATTAACCGGTCTATAATTACCCGCTTTCTCTCTCCCTCCCTTTTTAAAAAGTGGTGTTACATTAGCTGCCCTCCAGTCCATAGGAACTGATCCAGAGTCGATCGACTGTTGGAAAATGATCACCAATGCATCCACTATTTCTAGTGCCACTTCCTTCAGTACTCTGGGATGCAGACCATCAGGCCCCAGGGATTTATCGGCCTTCAATCCCATCAATTTCCCTAACACAATTTCCCGCCTAATAAGGATATTCTTCAGTTCCTCCTTCTCACTAGACCCTCGGTCCCCTAGTACATCCGGAACGTTATTTGTTCAATTGGTCTGCCATTTCTTTGTTCCCCATTATAAATTCACCTGGTTCTGACTGCAAGGGACCTACATTTGTTTTCACTAATATTTTTCTCTTCACATATTTATAGAAGCTTTTGCAGTCAGTTTTTATGTTCCCAGCAAGCTTCCTCTCATACTCTATTTTCCCCCTCCTAATTAAACCCTTTGTCTTCCTCTACTGAATTCTAAATTTCTCCCTCAGGTTTGCTGCCTTTTCTGGCCAATTTATATGCCTCTTCCTTGGATTTAACACTGTCCCAAATTTGCCTTGTTAGCCACGGTTGAGCCACCTTCCCCATTTTATTTTTACTCCAGACAGGGATGTACAATTGTTGAAGTTCATCCATGTGATCTTTAAACAAGTCAGATATAGTGCTATCACACAGGATGTGAGCATCATGGATGCTGCCCGAAAATTTACTGCCATAATAATTTGCTGGTGGTTGACAACGAGTTGCACATTCAGGGAGTGGAATCCCTTGCGGTTCCTGAAAACCTCTGCATCCTGAAAAGGTGCCCGCATCGCGATGTGAGTACAGTCAATTGCTCTCTGCACCTTGGGGAAGTTTGCAATTCTGGAGAATCCTAGAGCCCTCTCACTCTGTGCCTCCCTGGTCATAGGGAAGCTGATCAAGTCCCTCCTGCGAGTTTACAGGCTTCAGTGACCTCTCTAATGCACCAATGTGTAGCATGCTGAGACAGACCGCAAATGTCGCCAGCTGAGGCCTGAAAAGAACCCGAGGCATAGAATGACAGTGCCGTGGTGACTTTGACCTCGACAGTGCAGTACTGATGGTGCTGGCAGGCTGCAGATGTCCTCTTGTGAGCTAGCATACCTCAGTGATAACCTCTTTGTGGAAGCGCAGTCTCCGAAGGCAAGTGATGTCGGGCAAGTCGAGGTAAGACTGCTTGTCCCTGTACTTGCGGGGGGGTGTAACATCTGGTCCTCCTCATCAGTCTGGCACGTCTTACATTGGGCACATAATGCTGTGGAGCGTACCTTCTGCCATCTCGGGTCTGCAGCATGTAATTGGTCATCAATAGAGGGTGAGAAAGGACAGGCTTCATTCCAATATCTATCTGTTTTCCACCGATTGGTCACAAAGAATGAGTGTCCCGACGAAGACACCTATTAAATTCCAATTGTCCACAGTATGGTAAAGATGTTTGTTCAGATATTCACATCACCTCCAAAGACCTCCAGAGTACATCTGAACATCCCCGATGTTGAAGCAGAGCAGCCTTTTAAATGATGCGACATGTGATGTAGAACATGGCGTCCATAACGCTGTGAGTAGTTCCGGTCAGTTCCACTTTTTCCGGGCGGTGTTTTGGGCGAGTGATAGTGTGGGCGATATGTGTGTGAGATGGTGAAAGTGACACTGGCCGATCTCCTGGGCGCTAGTTTCATCAAATGTGATCTTTACGACAAAATAAAGTGGGCGGGTGGTAATATTTTTTCCCGGCGTTACACACATGGCGAAAGTAACGCTCGGCGATAAGTGTCCAAAAAATGGGCGTCAGTTTCCATTTTGTGGCTAAATGGCCGATATCTGGGCGTTATACGTCATTTCAGCGGTAAAATGGATGTTAAGTGGGGGTTATGCATGCAAAAAAAGTATAAAATCTAGCCCCATATACACTGCATCATATGCAGCATCCTCATCGACCCTCTTGGTTACCTCCTCGAAAAATTCAATCTGATTGGTCAAACACGATCTTCGCTTAACAAATCCGTGCTGACTGTCCCTAATTAACCCTTGCCTTTCCAAATGTAGATTTTTCCTGTCCTTCAGGATTTTTTCCAATAATTTTCCCACCGCTGAGGTTAGGCTGACAGGCCTGTAATTACTCGGCCTATCCCTTTCTCCTTTCTTAAACATTAGCACCATGCCCAAATCCAAATATGGAAAATAATGGTCAAGGCCTCTGCTATTTCCTCTTTTACTTTGCTCAACAGCCTGGGATGCATTTCATCTGGGCCTGGGGACTTATCTATTTTCAAAGCTGCTAGACCCCTTAAAACTTCTCTCTT
Source organism: Pristiophorus japonicus (assembly GCF_044704955.1). NCBI lineage: Eukaryota > Metazoa > Chordata > Chondrichthyes > Pristiophoridae > Pristiophorus > Pristiophorus japonicus. The sequence goes on along the minus strand of NC_091997.1, from coordinate 94,094,699 downwards.
ACTATATTTATTTAATCCAGAATATCACACTCCTCCTCGATAGCAGTATCTGCATTGCCCCTTTCCTTTGTGAAAACAGATGCAAAGTATTCGTTAAGAACCCTACCAACATCTTCCGCCTCCACACAGAGATTACCCTCATGGTCTCTAATAGGCCCTACCCTTTTTTTAGTTACCCTCTTGCTCTTAATATATTTATTGAACATCTTTGGGTTGTCCTTGATTTTGCTGGCCAAGAATTTTTCATGCTCTCTCTTAGCATTCCTAATATCCTTTTTAATTTTACCTCTCAACTTTCTATATTCCTCCAAAGATTCTACAGTGTTTAGCTGTTGGTATATGACATAAGCTCCCTTTTTCTCTTTATCCTCCCTGTAAGTCCCGAGCCATCCATGAGACATTGGCGCAACCCTTGCACTTTGCACATATCCTGAGATAGGGAATGTGCAGCAAACTTTGGCAGAAAAAAAAATCAAAGAGCAAGTTATTATTTAAATGGAGAAAGATTGCAAAGTGCTGCAGTACAGCAGGACCTGGGGGTACTTGTGCATGAAACACAAGAGGGTAGTATGCAGGTACAGCAAGTGATCAGGAAGGCCAATGGAATCTTGGCCTTTATTGCAAAGGGGATGGAGTATAAAAGCAGGGAAGTCTTGCTACAATTATACAGAGTATTGGTGAGACCACACCTGGAATACTGCGTGCAGTTTTGGTTTCCATATTTACGAAAGGATATACTTGCTTTGGAGGCAGTTCAGAGAAGGTTCACTAGGTTGATTCCGGGGATGAGGGGTTGACTTATGAGGAAAGGTTGAGGAGGTTGGGCCTCTACTCATTGTATTCACTGGAGTTCAGAAGAATGAGAGGGGACCTCATAGAAACATATAAAATTCTGACGGGGTTAGACAGGTTAGATGCAGGAAGAATGTTCCCAATGTTGGGGAAGTCCAGAACCAGGGGTCACAGTCTAAGGATAAGGGGTAAGCCATTTAGGACCGAGATGCGGAGGAACTTCTTCACCCAGAGAGTGGTGAACCTGTGGAATTCTCTACCACAGAAAGTTGTTGAGGCCAATTCACTAAATATATTCAAAAAGGAGTTAGATGAGGTCCTTACTACTAGGGGGATCAAGGGGTATGGCGAGAAAGCAGGAATGGGGTACTGAAGTTGAATGTTCAGCCATGAACTCATTGAATGGCGGTGCAGGCTAGAAGGGCCGAATGGCCTACTCCTGCACCTATTTTCTATGTTTCTATGAATTCAGAAGATTGAGAGGTGATCTTATCGAAACGTATAAGATTATGAGGGGGCTTGACAAGGTGGATGCAGAGAGGATGTTTCCACTGATGGGGGAGACTAGAACTAGAGGGCATGATCTTAGAATAAGGGGCCGCCCATTTAAAACTGAGATGAGGAGGAATTTCTTCTCTCAGAAGGTTGTGGATCTGTGGAATTCGCTGACTCAGAGAGCTGTGGAAGCTGGGACATTGAATAAATTTAAGACAGAAATAGACAGTTTCTTAACCAATATGGGAATAAGGGGATATGGGGAGCGGGCTGGGAAGTGGAGCTGAGTCCATGATCGGATCAGCCATGATCGTATTAAATGGCGGAGCAGGCTCGAGGGGCCGTATGGCCTACTCCTGCTCCTATTTCTTATGTTCTTAAAGAGGCTGAAGGAGATCACGACTGTGCTGCCTTGCAAAATAATGTATTGAATAGGGCCATAAGTGAAAAAGCTATCAAGAGTGTAAAATAAACACATTGTAAAATGTTTAGTATTGTTGTTGTGTTTGGCGAGCTTCAGCCAGACAATCGGGCCTTTTATCATCGCTGAGCACTGTTGCCTGGCACAGCAACAGATCTGGAAATCTACAGTCAGTTTATTACAGTACGGCACTGCATGTGGGGTGGCCGATAAGAGCACAATTGCAGCTAAAGTTAATGAGTCAGCAGTGAAGGTGAGAGCCTTATCACGATTATCGACGGTCAGAGAGGAAATTGTGACTGTCGCTGCTAAACATAACCCTGCTCATTCATATGCAGTGCGTTCCTTCTGTCAGAATCAATACAAAGCTGTGTTTTGGTTGGGCCTCGCACTATCCAGGGATTTGAGGTTGATCAGGGAAGCAGCTCCCTTGGCTCCCACAAGGCTGAGCCCCTGGGAACAGGCCTCGCATTTATTTTATTTCAATCATGTCCTTAATACCTATAAAACTCCTGTGTGCCAGCAGTGTGATCAGTGAAGTGTTGTGATCTCACTGAGACCAGGGGCAATCAGTCAGTTGTAAGCAATTGCCCCCTCAGCTCTTTCACAATCGCCCTGATCAGCTGGAACCGACGTCTGGCAGCAAGTCCGGCATCGAAGGTGCGTCAATACTGATGGGCAACATGGCAACATTAGGACCAGGAGGAGGCCATTCAGCCCCTTGGTACTACTCCGCCATTCACTCAGATCGTGGCTGATCTACATCTTAACTCCATTTACCCTTACCTAACAAAAATCTATGGATCTCAGTCTTCAGAGCCCAAATTGACTCCCAGCATCCACAGCCTTTTGGGGAGTCAGGTCCAGATTTCTACTGCACTTTGTGTGGAAAAAGTGCTTCCTGATTTCGCCCCTGAATGGCCTTGCTCTCATTTTAAGATCATGTCCCCTTGATCTAGATTTCTCCACCAGAGGAAATTGCTTTTCCGTATCTACTCTATAGAATCCTTTACAATGTTTAAAGAAACCTTGCTGAGATCGCTCCTGAAGGTTTATGTAACCTGTCCTCATAAGTTAACCCTCGAAGCCCCGAATCCTCGAATCACAAAAATTTACAGCACGGAAGGAGACCATTCGGCCCATCGTGTCCGCACCGGCCGACCAAGAGCTATCCAGCCTAATCCCACTTTCCAACTCTTGGTACGTAGCCCTGTGGGTTACGACACTTTAAGTGCATATCCAAGTACTTTTTAAATGTGGTGAGGGTTTCTGCCTCTACCACCCTTTCAGGCAGTGAGTTCCAGACCCCCACCACCCTCTGGATGAAGAACGTTCCCCTCAAATCCCCCCCCCCCCCAATTACTTTAAATCTATGCCCCCTGGTTGTTGACCCCTCTGCTAAGGGAAACAGGTCCTTCCTATCCATTCTATCCAGGCCCCTCATAATGCTATACACCTCAATCAGATCTCCCGCCAGCCTCCTCTGTTCCAAAGAAAACAACCTCAGCATCTCCAATCTTTCCTCATAACCAAAATTCTCCAGTTCAGGCAACATTCTTGTAAATCTCCTCTGTACCCCAGTGCAATCACATCCTTCCTGTAATGTGGTGACCAGAACTGCACGCAGTAATCCAGCTGTGGCCTAACTAGTGTTTTACATATTTCAAGCTTATCAATAAAGTATCAAGTATCATTCTTAACAGCCACTGTCGAAACTACTCATCACTATGGTTGCCTCACACGATACATAAGAATTTCAGTGAGAGATAAATACATCTGGCCTTTTTTGAAATGTCATTACTATTTCGTTGAACTTAAATTCTTGGGCAATTTTCGGAGTCTCCTGCACCATGGAAAAGCAACTGACAGAAGGATTGTGGATTAGATTGAAGAAATGTACTAGAATTTTTAAAAAATTCACTCACTAACACTGGAATAATCAGACAGACCAGGCATTGAACCCGAGACCTTTCTGATCTGTGTGATTGCTGGCAGTGTGGGCAAGGTCGGCATTTATTGCCCTGAGACGGTGATGGTGAGCTGCCGCCTTCTTGAACCGCTGGGAGGCAGGTTGTTAGCACTGAGTGGTTCACTGGGCCATTTCAGTGGGCGTATAAGAGCCAACCACTTTGGTGTGGGACTGGAGTCACGTGTAGGCCAGACTGGGTATGGGCGGCAGGTTTCCTTCCCTGAAGGACGTTGAACAATCGACTGTTGCTGTTTGACTGTTGCTTGGTTTACTCAGGTGATAGACTCTTCCTCTTCTGTAGATCTACAACCCTCTGATACATCCTCAGAGTGGCCATGTTTCACCTGTGTCTTATATAATAAATGTTGTCAGACTGTTTGATCACTGACGGCCATCATAGACTTGCACTCATATTCTCACTCAATGCGCGTTCCCATGTGGGCTCGTGCGGTAACGATCAGGAATGGTTTCCTTTCCCGCTCACTAACACTGGAACAATCAGACTGAACTCAGCTTAGACAGACCAGGCACTGAAGCTGGGACCTTTCTGATCTGTGTGACTCACCCAGTTATGCACAGTTGGAGAGCTTGGGTACGTATTTGAGAAATGTTTAATAGTGCCCTATTACTGCAGCGTTATTATGATTAAGATACAGCAGGAGTGGTGAGGTTGGGCGAAGGAGTGGCAAGAGTTCATAGAGGCATGTGATTGGGGCTCAGGAGAGGCGAGAATTCGGGGCCCGGAAGAGGCAAGGGCCCAGGGACAGCACGGACCTGCCCACACTGCGATATGTGTGCGCACTGGGTCCGTGCAGCAGAGCTGGTCTCCAGTCGTCCTGGTTAATCCTTACCACTGGACCAAGACCTAGCTCTGTCAAGCCCGTGTGGTGGCTGGTGTGCAACGGCCACCCCACGTTAAAAATATCCACGCACAGGCATCTTCCATCCTTCAGGATGTAGTTCGGGATCTGGAATATTAGGTCCTTGACTGAAACACCTGTGAACTCATCCCTTTTTGGCGTGGAAGCAAGTCATCCTCGCTTCGAGGGACTGCCTATGATGATGGTGATGCTCAATTATTCTATTTGTTTACAATTATTTGAGTCTGAATTCCAAATAAATTCATATGAAGAGGAGTAGGCCATTTAGAACCTGTAGCCAGCCTTTTTGTTAGGCAAGATTATGAAGAATTAAGGAACCAGGGTAGATGGAGTTAAGATACAGATCAGCCATGATTGATGGTGGAACAGGCTCGAGGGGCTGAATGGCCTCCTCCTGTTCCTATGTTCCTAAATCCCCCACAAAGCAGTGCCTCCAATGTTCTCTTGCCTCTGATATCCACATTTGTGAACTTCCAACAGGCTGATTAGACAGTGATTTTTTTAGTTATTCGTTCTTGGGATGTCCAAATTGCTCTTGAACAATGGAGTGTCTCGCTGGGCCATTTCAGAGGGCAGTTAAAGGTCAACCACATTGCTGTGGGTCTGGAGTCACGTGTAGGCCCAGACCGGGTAAGGGTGGCAGATTTCCTTCCCTAAAGGGCATTCGTGAACCCGATGGGTTTATTACAACAATCCGGTAGTTTCATGGTTTTGACACGAGCCTTTTTATTCCAGATTTATTTAATTAACTGAATTTAAATTCCCCAGCTGCCGTGGGATTTGAACTTGTGTCTCCAGTAACATAACCACTATGCTACCGTTCCTGATAAATTGGGAGATGGGAGCCTGGCAGGAGATGATGGCTCTGTTTTAAAATGACTGATACACTGGCCTTCCCCATAACCTTGGTATGATTTCCTAATTATTGACGTGGTCCTGTTTTTGCAAACCCTTGGCCAGCAGGAAGAATGCCTTTGTTTTCTGGTTAGGGCCTAGCGGTTCCTTGTCATGGTGACATTTTGCTCGCTTTGAGCTGAGCCCTCTGATTAGCTGGGACAGCTTGGCTTCCGTGACCTGTGTATGATTGACCATCTCCAGCTCATCGGTCACTGCAGCAAGTGTCAGAAAAGTGACTGAGGCATCGATTGAGGCATCATTCATTTTCATTAAATGACCTCTCGCGTGGTGGCTGCACGGTAAGACTGATGGGATCCACCAAGTGTCCGAAACAATGAAGCCCTTCGGGGATTCCAACTGAGGTACGGAGTTTCTCAAAGCCAGTGGCGGAGTGTGAATAGCGCGGACCGAGCTGTAAATAACAAAGGAAGGCAGTTTGTCATTAATTGTACCGTGGCAGAGATGGATGTGCAACGATGATGGATGGTGACCAACATATTACACATAATAATATTTCCATGGAAACTTCATCAAGTCTAAGATAACTTTCCTATTCCTGCCGGAGATAGTTGTCCTTCATCTGATGGCCAGTATTTAGACGGAGGTTATAATTAGAAAAGGACAAGCAAGTGCCAGCCCCGCCAGTACCTTTCACTGTTGGCACCACCCCAGTCTCACACCTTCCAGCTCTGCTCGCGTCCCATAACAGCCACCCTCTCCTCGAGGAAAGAAAGACTTTCGATAGCGCCTTTTACAACCTCATGATGTCCCAAAGCACTTTACAGCCAATGAAGCACTTTTGAAGCATAGTCACTGTTGTCATTATCATAAGCAGTCCCTTGGAATCGAGGAAGACTTGCTTCCACTCCTAAAGTGAGTCCTTTGGTGGCTGAACAGTCCAATGCGAGAGCCACAGACCCTGTCACAGGTGGAACAGACATCCGTCGGGGGAAGGGGGGGTGGGGGGACTGATTTGCCGCCCGCTTCTTCCGCTGCCTGCGCCTGACCTCTTCATGCTCACAGCGTTGAGATTCGAAGAGCTCAACGCCCTCCCTGATGCACTTTCTCCATCTTGGGCGGTATTCGGCCAGGGTCTCCCAGGTGTCAGTGGTGATGTCACACTTTACCAGGGAGGCTTTGAGGGTGTCCTTGAAACGTTTCTGCTGCCCACCTTTGGTTCGTTTGCCATGAAGGAGCTCTACATAGAGTAATTGCTTAGGGAGTCTTGTGTCTGGCATGTGAACTATGTGGCCTGCCCAATGGAGCTGATCAAGTGTGGTCAGTACTTCAACGCTGGGGATGTTGGCCTGGTCGAGGACACTGATGTTGGTGCGTCTGTCCTCCCAGGGGATTTGTAGGATCTTGCGGAGACATCATTGGTGATATTTCTCCAGCAACTTGAGGTGTCTTCTGTACATTGTCCATGCCTCTGATCCATACAGGAGGGCAGATATTACTACAGCCCTGTAGACCAGGAGCTTGGTGGTAGATTTGAGGGCTTGGTCTTCAAACTCTCTTTTCCTCAGACGACCGAAGGCTGCGCTGGCGCACTGGAGGCGATACTGAATCTCCGCATCAATGTCTGCCTTTGTTGATAGGAGGCTCCCGAGGTATGGGAAATGTTCCACGTTGTCGAGGGCCACGCCGTGGATCTTGATGATTGGAGGGCAGTGTTGTGCGGCGAGGACAGGCTGGTGGAGGACCTTTGTCTTACGGATGTTAAACGTAAGGCCCATGCTTTCATATGCCTCAGTGAATACATTGACTATATCCTGGAGTTCAGCCTCAGAATGTGCACAGACATTATCCGCGCACTGCAGTTCAATGACAGAGGTTGGGGTGACCTTGGACCTGGCCTGGAGGCGGCGTAGGTTAAACAGGTCCCCACTGGTTCTGTAGTTTAGTTCCATTGGTTCTACAACTACAGACGCTGTGTGGGCCAGAGCATACCCGACTTTGAGGCGGAACTTCGGAGGCTGGCTATTTTATGTGAGTTCTCCGATGAACTAAGGAAAGAAGTACTGAGAGACTTTTTTATTGAAGGAATAGGCCACGCAGGCATATTCCAAAAGCTTATAGAGACCAAGAACTTGACCCTAGAGGCAGCAGCACTGGTCGCACAGACATTCTTGGCAGGAGAAGAAGAATCGAGGTTGATCTATACTGCGGGTACGACAACTAACGAAACATGAGAACAAGGGGTTCACAGCGTGAAATGAGCCGCTGCCCCCAAACACAGACAAAGGCAGGAGAGCAGGAATTCAACAGCAGGCAGTGGTGCCAGAAGCCATCAAGGGCCAAATGAACGGCCGTTCACACCTCATCAACCCACAATGCGAGCAATCAACTACAGACTAAGAGAAGCTCAAGAGAGATCAGCCAGACGCAGCTTATCCTTCGGAAACAATGGAAGCGGTCTGTGCTGGAAATGTGGGGAAGGCACTCAACAAGGGGGTGTCGATTTCAGCATGCTGTTTGCAGAAACTGCAACTATACAGGGCATCTGGCCTGCATGTGCAGAAAAACAGCAGCTCGGCTGGTATACGAATCGGAAAGGTCGGACAGCGGACCAGAAGACAGTGGGGACAGTGCCCAGGACACCGAGGTATAGCGGGTCAACACGATCATTGTCCACTGTTCTTACAACAAGACGCCTCCAATAATGATGAGGGACCTACTCAACGGGATACCCATCAACATGGAACTGGACACGGGAGCGAGTCAATCTCTCATGAGCGTCCAACAATTTGAACAGCTGTGGCCGTACAAAAGCAATTGACCAAAACTCACAAGGATCGACACCAAACTAAGGACCTATACCAAAGAAATCGTCCCAGTCCTTGGCAGCGTCATGCTCTCAGTCACACACAAAGGGACAGAGAACCGACTTCCCCTGTGGATTGTCCCCGGAGATCTCCCAGCACTGGTGGGAAGAAGCTGACTGGCAAAACTAAATTGGAAATGGGATGATGTTCACGCCATGTCGTCAGAGGAACGGACCTCCTGCTCAACAGTTCTAAGTCGTTTTGAACATCTCTTTCAGCCAGGTGTGGACACCTTCAAAGGGGCTAAAGTTAAAATCTGCATCATACAGGATGCTAGACCGGTCCATCACGAGGCTAGAGCTGTGCCTTAGGTGATGAGGGAAAAGATTGAACACGAACTGGACCGGCTTCTGCGGGAAGGCATTATTTCACCCGTGGAATTTAGCGACTGGGCAAATCCCATCATCCCCGTCATGAAGCCTGATGGATCCGTATGAATCTGTGGGGATTACAAGTCTACCATAAACAGAGTCTCCCTACAGGACCAATTCCCGCTGCCCAGAGCGGAGGACCTATTTGCCACATTGGCTGGAGGAAAACTTTTGTCGAAACTAGATCTCATAACTGCGTATATGACGCAAGAACTGACCGAAGAGTCCAAGCTACTCACCACCATCAACATACATCGAGGCCTTTTTGTGTACAATCGATGCCCATTCGGCATCAGGTCAGCAGCTGCTATATTCCAGCGCAACATGGAGAGTCTGCTCAAGTCCATCCCGGGGACGGTTGTATTTCAAGATGACATACTCATCACGGGCAGGGACACCGACTCCCATCTCCGCAATTTGGAGGATGTACTAAGTCAATTGGATCGAGTAGGCCTAAGAGTTAAGAAATCCAAGTGTCTGTTTCTCGTACCTGAGGTTGAATTTTTAGGCAGAAGGATTGCCGCTGATGGAATCCGCCCAACCGAATCCAAAACCGAAGCAATTCGTCTGGCACCCAGGCCCCGGAATGTCTCGGAACTGCGCGCCCTTCTCGGGCTACTCAATTACGATGGGAACTTTATGCAGAACTTAAGCACACTGCTGGAGCCTCTCCACGTGCTACTCAGAAAGGGGTGCGATTGGTTTAGGGGGTACGCCCAAGATCACGCCTTCAATAAGGCACGCAAGCTTCTATGTTCCAACAGTGTTTTAGCCTTTTTTGACACAGGTAAAAAGCTAGTTCTTACATGTGATGCGTCAGCGTACAGGGTTGGGTGCATTTTACAGCATGTCAAAGATGCGGGTAAATTACAACCCATTGCTTATGACTCCAGGTCACTTTCGCGGGCGGAGCGCGGGTACGGTATGGTTGAGAAGAAGGCGCTCGCGTGCGTGTACGGTGTCAAAAAGGTGCCCCAATACCTTTTCGGGGCCAAGTTCACGTTAGAAACTGACCACAAACCCCTCACGTCCCTGCTATCCGAGAGCAAGGCAATAAACGCCAATGCCTCGGCGCACATTCAGCGGTGGGCACTCATTGCTGGCGTCTTACGACTACACAATAAGGCACAGACCAGGCACAGACAACTGAGCTGACGCGCTTAGCAGACTACCCCTGGCGACCACGAACAGGACTGTGAGATGGTCATGGCAATCAATGCCTTTGAATCCACAGGTTCGTCCATGACGGCTCGCCAAAACAGAGCCTGGACGACCAGCGACCCCACGTTATCCTTAGTCAAAAGATGTGTTTTAACTGGTGACTGAGCAGAGGCTCACAATGCCTGCCCTGAGGAGATCAAACCTTTCCATAGGCGCATGCATGAACTATCACTACAGGCAGACTGCCTGAAGTGGGGCAGCAGAGTAGTTATGCCCTTGCGAGGCAGAGAGGCATTTGTCCGGGAGATCCACCGCGAGCACCCAGCGATCGTTCTCATGAAGGCCATAGCCAGATCTCACGTCTGGTGGCCTGGTATTGACACGGACTTGGAGCCATGCGTCTGGTGGTGCACCATTTGTGCCCAACTCAGTAATGTCCCCAGGGAGGCCCCCCTAAGCCCCTGGCCCTGGCCCACCAAACCGTGGTCGCGAGTGCACGCAGACTATGCGGGCCCATTCATGGGCAAAATGTTCCTCGTAGTTGTCGATGCATTTTCAAAGTGGATCGAGTGCAGCATTTTAAACTTGAGTACCACCTCCACCACTGTGGAGAGCCTTAGAACCATGTTTGCAACGTATGGAATTCCAGACATATTGGTCAGTGATAATGGTCCGTGCTTCACCAGCGCAGAATTTCAAGATTTTATAGTTGACCACGGCATAAATCACATTAAGACGGCACCATTCAAGCTGACCTCCAATGGCCAGGTGGAGCGAGCAGTGCAAATCATTAAACAAGGCATGCTAAAATTCCAAGGTCCCAAGCTGCAGAGTCGCCTGTCGCGACTGCTGCTGGCATACAGATCTTGTCCGCATTCATTGACTGGGGTTCCCCCCGTGCAACTATTGATGAAACGGACCTTAAAGACTAGGCTCTCGTTAATCCTCGCAGACATGCATGAAATTGTTGAGGCAAAGCGCCGGAAGCTAACTGAGTACCATGACCGAAATTCGAGGGGGAGCTGGAATGAGATAGGGGACAAAGTGTTCGTGCAAAACTATGGCTGAGTTCCCAAATGGCTTGCAGGGACAGTAACAGGCAAGGAAGGAAACAGGCTGCTAGTTGTACAAATGGACAATGGCCAAACCTGCCAGAGGCATGTCGACCAAGTAAAAAGTAGATTCACCAACAACACTGCAGAACCAGAGGCAGACTACAATGTGGAACTCACACCACACCTGGTGGACAGACAGAGGGAACAACCTGAGGAAAGGGCAGTCTCAACAGACAGCCCAGGCGAGATACCAGCAATCACACTGAACAAAACAGACAGCCCAGGCGAGATACCAGCAATCACACCGAAAGAAAAACAGGCACCAAGGCAAACAACTGAACCACAACTAAGACGCTCCACGCGAGAGCGCAGACCACCTGAGAGACTGAATCTATAAAGGCAATAAGACCTTGGGGGAGGGTGATGTCATATATCTCACACTACTGTATATAACTGTATCTTACCATGCTATACATGACTGTAACTAGATATGACCTATAACCACAAGCATACTTTACCACCAGGGGCGCATTTGCAGGAGACACTACATACCTGTTCCACACAGGTATATAAAGGCAGGTCTCAGGCAAGTGTGGCACTCGAAAGCTGTGAAATAAAGGTGCAGGTCCAGAGTGACCTTGACTTCAGCATGTGCCTCGTGTAAGTCTGTACTGCAGGGTCAGGACTTTACAAGAATGGCTCAATCAAGCAGAAAAGGTAATGTTTCCTGACTTGACCTTCCAAGATCCGGATATTTTTAAAGGAGAACTAACCCCCAAATAAGCGAAGGAGGCAGTCAGTGTGGGAGTGTGCGACAAACAGAGCTGGTGAGCGCTGGTTCAAGGACTTGGTCATCTGGAAAGTAGTGAAGAAAGTTATAAAACCTAACCAGATAAAGGTAAGGCTTGAAATAGAAAAGAGGGAAACAATGAAATGTTACAGGAGACATAGCTGGTATTTGCTTCTTGGATTTCCAACTTCCTGCTCTTCCAGGTCTCTGGAGTAGATCAAGTAGCCATTTAAAGAAATTAATAGCGGATGACGACTTAAAGTCCGGTACTCTACCTCAGCAATACGACCATATCAAGTTTACAGTCTCCCTCGATAGCCCGTAAATCATTTAGTGCCCTTTCGATGCAGCCTGCAGGGTGATGGGATGGATGTGTGTGCCGAGCATGACATGTACACATCAATATAACTAAGTAGTGAGCCGCCAGAGAAAGTTTGGGAACTTAATTTAGACCGAAGACCCTGCATGAGGGACTTCAGCGATGTGAGAAGCTGGGGTCGTTTTCCTTCGAGCAGAGAAGGTTAAGGGAGATTTGATAGAGGGCTTCAAAATGATGAGGGGTTTTGACAGAGTAGATAAGGAGAAAGTGTTTGCAATGGTAGGATGGTCGGTAACCAGAGGACACAGATTGGCAAAGGAACCCGAGGGGAGACGAAGAACCTTTTTGTTTACTCAGCGAATTGTTGTGATGGTGAAGAGGAGAAATGTACAGGGCAGTGGGGGAAGGGCAGGAGAGTGGGACTGCTTCAATCGCTCGTTCACAGAGCGGACACAGGCTCGATGAACCGAATGATCTCCTGCTGTGCTGTGTGAGTCTATTCTATTTACAACACCAAAGTACATTTACATAGCACTTTTAACGGTGCAAAATGTCCCAAGGCATCTCGTGTGAGACTGAGCCACAGAAGGAGATATTAGGGCAGGTGATCAAAAGCTTGGTCAAAGAGATAGGTCTGAAGGAGTGTTTTAAAGAGGAGCGAGTGGTAGAGTATAGGGTTCCAGAGCCCAGGGCCCAGGCAGCTCAAAGCAGGGCCGCGATTAAAATCGGGAACACACACATGGCCAGAATTTGGGGAGCACAGAGATCCTGAAGGGTTGTAGGGATGGAAGAGGTTTCAGAGATAGGGAGGGGTGTAGAGGAGGGGTTACAGCGATAGGGAGGGATGTAGGCTGGAGGATGTTACTGTTGTGTATCTGGTAAGCATGCACTCCCATGTTCCGCCACCAGGGAGCTCATCCCCTGAAGTCCCAAGGGATCCCAGCATCCCTTAGGAGCACTGTATATAAGCCGGTCCCTAAGGCCTGTTCCTCACTCTGGAGTGTCTTATTAAAGACTGAGGTCACTGTTACTTTAACCTCCCTGTGTGCAGTCTCATCTGTGTTAGGAACACAATAACTGGCGACGAGAATACGAATCCAACGCAAAGATGCAGCAAACTGTGGGCATCCTGGAGAAGTTCTCAGAGGGTGAGGACTGGGAAGCCTATGTCGAATGGCTAGACCAGTACTTTGTAGCCAACGAGCTGGACGGAGAAGGATGCGCTGCAAAAAGGAGAGCGGTCCTCCTCACAGTCTGTGGGGCACCGACCTACAGCCTCATGAAGAATCTTCTGGCTCCGGTGAAACCCACAGATGAGTCATGTGAGGAGCTGTGTACACTGATTCGGGAGCATCTTAACCCGAGGGAGAGCGTGCTGATGGCGAGGTATCGGTTCTACACGTACCAGCGATCTGAAGATCAGGAAGTGGCGAGCTACGTCGCCGAGCTAAGGCAACGTGCAGGACAATGTGAGTTTGATGGCTACCTGGAGCAAATGCTCAGAGACTTTTTTGCACTGGGCATTGGCCACGAGACCATCCTACGAAAACTTTTGACTGTAGAGAAACCAACCCTCAGTAAGGCGATAGCACAAGTGCTAGCAATGTTCATAAATTAACTGGAACTGTGTTTGCGAGCAGAAATGTACAGGGCAGAACCCACACGTCTGCAACTGCCAGCAGGCCTCAGGTGACCCAGATGACTCGGAGTCCCCAACAAAGGATAAATGCAAGGCAATTCACACCTTGTTGGCATTGTGGAGGCTTCCATTCAGCCTATTCATGCCACTTCAAAGGGTATGTTTGCAAGAGCTGTGGAACAATGGGGCACCTCCAACGAGCTTACAAACAAGCTGCAAGATTTGCAAAACCTGCTAACCACCACGTGGCAGAGGAAGATCGGTCCATGGTGGATCAAAGCAATTTTGAGCCTCAGAGAGAGAAGGCAGATACTGATGTACACGGGGTGCACACAATTTCGATGAAATGTCCACCTATAATGCTAAACGTAAAATTGAATGGCTTACCCGTGGCCATGGAACTGGATACTGGTGCTAGCCAATCCATCATGAGTAAAAATATGTTTGAGATATTGTGGTGCAACAAGACAGTCAGACCAACCCTGAGCCCCATCCACACGAAACTGAGAACGTACACCAAAGAGCTTATCACTATCCTGGGCAGCGCCATGGTCAAGGTCACCTACGAGGGCACGGTGCACGAACTGCCACTCTGGATTGTCCCGGGCGATGGCCCCACACTGCTTGGAAGGAGCTGGCTGGGCAAAATCCGCTGGAACTGGGATGACATCCGAGCGCTATCACATGTCGATGAGGCCTCATGTACCCAGGTTCTAAACAAATTTCCTTCCCTTTTTGAGCCAGGCATTGGAAACTTTTCCGGGGTGAAGGTGCAGATCCACTTGGTCCCAGAGGCACGACCCATTCACTACAAGGCGCGAGCGGTACCTCACATGATGAAGGAGAGAGTGAAAATCGAGCTGGACAGGCTGCAACGCGAGGGCATCATCTCCCCAGTGGAATTCAGCGAGTGGGCCAGCCCGATTGTTCCAGTACTCAAAAGTGATGGCACGGTCAGGATTTGCGGCGATTATAAAGTAACTATTAATCGTTTCTCGCTGCAGGACCAATACCCACTACCTAAGGCAGATGACCTATTTACGACGCTGACAGGAGGCAAGACATTCACCAAGCTCGACTTCACTTCGGCCAACATGACGCAGGAGCTGGAGGAGTCTTCGAAGGGCCTCACCTGCATCAACACGCACAAGGGACTGTTCATCTACAACAGATGCCAGCGATCTTCCAGAGAAACATGGAGAGCCTACTCAAGTCAGTACCACACACTGTGGTTTTTCAGGACGACATATTGGTCATGGGTTGGGACACCGCTGAGCACCTACAAAACCTGAAGGAGGTCCTCTAGTGACTGGATCGTGTAGGGCTGCAGCCGAAGAGGTCAAAATGCGTCTTCATGGCAACAGAAGTGCAGTTTTTGGGGAGAAAGATCACGGCGGAGGGCATTCGGCCCACAGACGCCAAGACAGAGCTATCAGGAACGCGCCCAGGCCACAGAACGTCACGGACCTGCGGTCGTTCCTGGGACTCCTCAACTAATTTGGTAGCTTCCTACCGGGGTTAAACACCCTTTTAGAGCCCCTACATGTGTTATTGCGTAAAGGTGAGAACTGGGTATGGGAAAAAAATCAAGTAATTGCTTTTGAGAAAGCCAGAAACATTTTATGCTCCAACAAGCTGCTTGTATTGTATAACTCGTGTAAAAGACTTGTGCTAGCATGTGACGCGTCGTCGTAAGGAGTCGGGTGTGTATTACAACAAGCTAACGTTGCGGGGAAGTTGCAACCTGTCGCCTATGCTTCTAGGAGCTTGTCTAAGGCCGAGAGGGCCGACAGCATGATTGAGAAAGAGGCATTAGTGTGTGTGTTTGGGGTGAAGAAAATGCATCAGTACCTATTTGGCCTCAAATTTGAGCTGGAAACCGATCACAAGCCCCTCACATCCCTGTTCGCTGAAAACAAGGGGATAAATACTAATGCCTCAGCCCACATACAAAGGTGGACACTCGCGCTATCAGTGTATAACTATACCATCCGCCACAGGCCAGGCACCGAGAACTGTGCGGATGCTCTCAGTCGACTACCATTGCCCACCATGGGGGTGGAAATGGCGCAGCCTGCAAACTTGTTGATGGTGGCGCAGCCCGCAGACTTGTTGATTGTCATGGAAGCGTTTGAAAATGATAAATCACCTGTAACGGCGCGTTAGATTAGGACTTGGACTAGCCAAGATCCTCTGCTGTCCCTAGAAAAAAACTGTGTACTGCATGGGAGCTGGGCCAGCATCCCCAT
This sequence comes from Pristiophorus japonicus, assembly GCF_044704955.1. Taxonomy (NCBI): domain Eukaryota; kingdom Metazoa; phylum Chordata; class Chondrichthyes; family Pristiophoridae; genus Pristiophorus; species Pristiophorus japonicus. Next base: position 94,078,835 of record NC_091997.1, on the reverse strand, counting down.
TGAAATGCAAGAGCTAATCAAGCCGTTCCAGCAGCGAAAGGACGAGCTGTCCATTCAGGCAGACTGCCTGTTGTGGGGTAACCGCGTAGTGCTACCCAAAAAAGGGCAGGGAATCGTTTCTCTCGGATCTCCACAGCACACACCCGGGTATAGTAATGATGAAAGCGATAGCCATATCCCACGTGTGGTGGCCCGGTATCGACTCTGACTTAGAGTCCTGTGTACGGCAATGCAGTGTGTGTGCTCAGTTGAGCAACGCGCCCAGAGAGGCAGCACTAAGTTTGTGATCCTGGCCCTCCAGACCATGGTCGAGGATCCATGTTGACTATACGGGCCCGTTTCTCGGTAAAATGTTCCTGGTGGTGGTGGGTACTTTTTCAAAATGGATTGAATGTGAAATAATGTCAGGAAGCACCGCCACCGCCACCATTGAAAGCCTGAGGGCCATGTTTGCCACCCACGGCCTGCCTGACATACTGGTCAGTGACAACGGGCCATGTTTCACCAGTGCCGAATTTAATGAATTCATGACCCGCAATGGGATCAAACATATCACCTCGGCCCCATTTAAACCAGCCTCCAATGGGCAGGCAGAGCGGGCAGTACAAACCATCAAACAGAGCCTTAAACGAGTCACAGAAGGCTCACTCCAAACCCACCTGTCCCGAGTACTGCTCAGCTACCGCACGAGACCCCACTCACTCACAGGGGTGCCCCCGGCTGAGCTAATCATGAAAAGAACACTTAAAACCAGACTCTCGCTGGTTCACCCCAACCTGCATGATCAGGTAGAGAGCAGGCGACAGCAACAAAATGCAAACGATGGTCGCGCTACTGTGTCATGGGAAATTGATCTGAATGATCCTGTGTATGTGCTAAACTATGGACATGGTCCCAAGTGGATTGTGGACACAGGGTATTTGTAGTCAAACGAGACAATAGACACATTTTCAGAAAGCATCTGGACCAAGCGGTTCACAGACTGCCCTGAACAACCCACAGCAGACACCACCTTTTTCGAGCCCACAACACACACCCAAAGGATCAGCGACACCACCCGGACCAGGAAATCGAACCCATCATGCCCAACAGCCCAGCAAGGCCAGGCTCACCCAGCAGCCCTGCAGGGCCAACAACACGCCAGCCCAGCGAGGGCACAGCCAACACACCAGAACAGACATTTGTACCGAGGCGGTCCACCAGGGAAAGAAAGGCTCCCGACCGCCTCACCTTGTAAATAGTTTTCATTTTGACTGTGGGGGCGGGGGAGTGATGTTGTGTATCTGTAAAGCATGCACTCCCACGTTCCGCCACTAGGGAGCTCATCCCCTGAAGTCCCAAGGCATCCCTTGGGAGCATTGTATATAAGCCGGCCCCTAAACATAGAAGAAACATAGAAAATAGGTGCAGGAGTAGGCCATTTGGCCCTTCTAGTCTGCACCGCCATTCAATGAGTTCATGGCTGAACATGCAACTTCAGTACCCCATTCCTGGTTTCTCACCATACCCCTTGATCCCCTTAGTAGCAAGGACTACATCTAACTCTTTTTTGAATATATTTAGTGAATTGGCCTCAACAACTTTCTGTGGTCGAGAATTCCACAGGTTCACCACTCTCTGGGTGAAGAAGTTCCTCCTCATCTCGGTCCTAAATGGCTTACCCCTTATCCTTAGACTGTGACCCCTGGTTCTGGACTTCCCCAACATTGGGAACATTCTTCCTGCATCTAACCTGTCTAAACCCATCAGAATCTTAAACGTTTCTATGAGGTCCCCTCTCATTCTTCTGAACTCCAGTGAATACAAGCCCAGTTGATCCAGTCTTTCTTGATAGGTCAGTCCCGCCATCCCGGGAATCAGTCTGGTGAACCTTCGCTGCACTCCCTCAATAGCAAGAATGTCCTTCCTCAGGTTAGGAGACCAAAACTGTACACAATACTCCAGGTGTGGCCTCACCAATGCCCTGTACAACTGTAGCAACACCTCCCCGCCCCTGTACTCAAATCCCCTCGCTATGAAGGCCAACATGCCATTTGCTTTCTTAACCGCCTGCTGTACCTGCACGCCAACCTTCAATGGATGATGTATCATGACACCCAGGTCTCGTTGCACCTCCCCTTTTCCTAATCTGTCACCATTCAGATAATAGTCTGTCTCTCTGTTTTTACCACCAAAGTGGATAACCTCACATTTATCCACATTATACTTCATCTGCCATGCATTTGCCCACTCACCTAACCTATCTAAGTCGCTCTACAGCCTAATAGCATCCTCCTCGCAGCTCACACTGCCACCTAACTTAGTGTCATCCGCAAATTTGGAGATACTACATTTAATCCCCTCGTCTAAATCATTAATGTACAGTGTAAACAGCTGGGGCCCCAGCACAGAACCTTGCGGTACCCCACTAGTCACCGCCTGCCATTCTGAAAAGTACCCATTTACTCCTACTCTTTGCTTCCTGTCTGACAACCAGTTCTCAATCCATGTCAGCACACTACCTCCAATCCCATGTGCTTTAACTTTGCACATTAATCTCTTGTGTGGGACCTTGTCGAAAGCCTTCTGAAAGTCCAAATATACCACATCAATTGGTTCTCCCTTGTCCACGCTACTGGAAACATCCTCAAAAAATTCTAGAAGATTTGTCACGCATGATTTCCCTTTCACAAATCCATGCTGACTTGGACCTATCATGTCACCTCTTTCCAAATGCGCTGCTATGACATCCTAAATAATTGATTCCATCATCTTACCCACGACCGATGTCAGACTTACCAGTCTATAATTCCCTGTTTTCTCTCTCCCTCCTTTTTTTAAAAGTGGGGTTACATTGGCTACCCTCCACTCGATAGGAACTGATCCAGAGTCAATGGAATGTTGGAAAATGACTGTCAATGCATCTGCTATTTCCAAGGCCACCTCCTTAAGTACTCTGGGATGCAGTCCATCAGGCCCTGGGGATTTATCGGCCTTCAATCCCATTAATTTCCCCAACTCAATTTCCCGACTAATAAGGATTTCCCTCAGTTCCTACTCCTTACTAGACCCTCTGACCCCTCTTATATCCGGAAGGTTGTTAGTGTCCTCCTTCGTGAATACCGAACCAAAGTACTTGTTCAATTAGTCCGCCATTTCTTTGTTCCCCGTTATGACTTCCCCTGATTCTGATTGCAGGGGACCTACGTTTGTCTTTACTAACCTTTTTCTCTTTACATATCTATAGAAACTTTTGCAATCCGTCTTAATGTTCCCTGCAAGCTTCTTCTCGTACTCCATTTTCCCTGCCCGAATCAAACCCTTTGTCCTCCTCTGCTGAGTTCTAAATTTCTCCCAGTCCCCAGGTTCGCTGCTATTTCTGGCCAATTTGTATGCCACTTCCTTGGCTTTAATACTATCCCTGATTTCCCTTGATAGCCACGGTTGAGTCACCTTCCCTTTTTTATTTTTTACGACAGACAGGAATGTACAATTGTTATAGTTTATCCATGCGGTCTCGAAATGTCTGCCATTGCCCATCCACAGTCAACCCCTTAAGTATCATTCGCCAAACAATCCTAGCTAATTTACACCTCATACCTTCAAAGTTACCCTTCTTTAAGTTCTGGACCATGGTCTCTGAATTAACTGTTTCATTCTCCATCCTAATGCAGAATTCCACCATATTATGATCACTCTTCCCCAAGTGGCCTCGCACAACGGTATTGCTAATTAATCCTCTCTCATTACACAACACCCAGTCTAAGATGGCCTCCCCCCTAGTTGGTTCCTCGACATATTGGTCGAGAAAACCATCCCTTATGCACTCCAGGAAATCCTCCTCCACCGCATTGCTTCCAGTTTCACTCGCCCAATCTATGTGCATATTAAAGTCACCCATTATAACTGCTGCACCCTTATTGCATGCACCCCTAATTTCCTGTTTGATGCCCTCCCCAACATTGCTACTACTGTTTGGAGGTCTGTACACAAACTCCCACTAATGTTTTTTGCCCTTTGGTGTTCTGCAGTTCTACCCATATAGATTCCACATCATCCAAGCTAATGTCCATTCTAACTATTGCATTAATCTCTTCTTTAACCAGCAATGCTACCCCACCTCCTTTTCCTTTTATTCTATCCTTCCTGAATGTTGAATACTCCTGGATGTTGAGTTCCCAGCCCTGATCATCCTGGAGCCACGTCTCCGTAATCCCAATCACATCATATTTGTTAACATCTATTTGCACAGTTAATTCATCCACCTTATTACGGATACTCCTTGCATTAAGACACAAAGCCTTCAGGCTTGTTTTTTTAACACCCTTTTTCCTTTTAGAATTTTGCTGTACAGTGGCCCTTTTTGTTTTTTGTCTTGGGTTTCTCTGCCCTCCACTTTTCCTCATCTCCTTTCTGTTTTTTGCTTTTGTCTCCTTTTTGTTTCCGTCTGTCTCCCTGCATTGATTCCCATCCCCCTGCCATATTAGTTTAACTCTTCCCCAACAGCACTTGCAAACACTCCCCATAGGACACTGGTTCCGGTCTTGCCCAGGTGCAGACCGTCCGCTTTGTACTGGTCTCACCTCCCCCAGAACTGCTTCCAATGCCCCAGGAATTTGAATCCCTCCCTGCTGCACCACTGCTCAAGCCATGTATTCATCTGTGCTATCCTGCGATTCCTACTCTGACTAGCACGTGGCACTGGTAGCAATCCCGAGATTACTACTTTTGAGGTCATGCATTTTAATTTAGCTCCAAGCTCCTTAAATTCTTTTCGTAGGACCTCATCCCTTTTTTTACCTATGTCGTTGGTACCAATGTGCACCACTACAACTGGCTGTTCTCCCTCCCTTTTTAGAATGTCCTGCACCCGCTCAGAGACATCCTTGACCCTTGCACCAGGGAGGCAACATACCATCCTGGAGTCTCGGTTGCGGCCGCAGAAACGCCTATCTATTCCCCTTACAATTGAATCCCCTATCACTATCGCTCTCCCACTGTTTTTCCTCCCCTCCTGTTCAACAGAGCCAGCCACGGTGCCATGAACTTGGCTGCTGCTGCCCTCCCCTGATGAGTCATCCCCCTCAACAGTACTCAAAGCAGTGTATCTGTTTTGCAGGGGGATGACCACAGGGGACCCCTGCACTACCTTCTTTGCACTGTTCTTCCTGCTGGTCTTCCATTCCCTATCTGGCTGTGGACCCTTCACCTGCGGTAAGACCAACTCGCTACACGTGCTACTCACGTCATTCTCAGCATCGTAGATGCTCCAGAGTGAATCCACCCTCAGCTCCAACTCCGCAACGCAGTCTGTCAGGAGCTGGAGGTGGATACACTTCCCGCACACGAAGTCGTCAGGAACACTGGATTTGTCCCTGAGTTCCCACATGGTACAGGAGGAGCATAACACGCGACCGAGCTGTCCTGTCATGACTTAACCCTTAGATAGGCAACAACAATGCTAAAGTTTACTCACTGTTATAGATGAGAAGAAAGAAAAACTACTCACAAATCACCAGCCAATCACTTACCCCCTTGGCTGTGACATCACCTTTGTGTTTCTTTCTACTTTTTTTTTGCCTTCTCCCTGTAGCTGCACAAGTACGCCTCTCGCTGCCGCTGGGCCTTTTATAGGCCTCCGACCCCCGACTCACTGTTACTTTAACCTCCCTGTGTGCAGTCACATCTGTGTTAGGAACACAATAGTTACAGAGATAGGGAGGGGTGTAGGGGAGGGGTTACAGAGATAGGGAGGGATGTAGGGCTTGAGGAGGTTACAGAGATAGGGAAGGGTGTAGGGCTGGAGGAGGTTACAGAGATAGGGAGGGTGTAGGGGAGGGGTTACAGAGATAGTGTAAAGTCCTGACCCTGCTGTACAGACTTACACGAGGCACATGCTGAAGTCAAGGTCACTCTGGACCTGCACCTTTATTTCACAGCTCTCGAGTGCCACACTTGCCTGAGACTTGCCTTTATATACCTGTGTGGAACAGGTATGCAGTGTCTCCTGCAAGTGCACCCCTGGTGGTAAAGTATGCTGGTGGTTACAGGTTATATCTAGTTACAGTCATGTATAGCATGGTAAGATACAGTTATATACAGTAGTGTGAGATACATGACATCACTCTCCCCCAACGTCTTATTGTCTTTATAGATTCAGTCTCTCAGGTAGTCTACGCTCTCGCATGGAGCATCTTAGTTGTGGTTCAGTTGTTTGCCTTGGTGCCTGTTTTTCTTTCGGTGTGATTGCTGGTATCTCACCTGGGCTGTCTGTTTTGATTGGTGTGATTGTTGTTGACTCGCCTGGGCTGTCTGTTGAGACTGCCCTTTCCTCAGGTTGTTCCCTCTGTCTGTCCACCAGGTGTGGTGTGAGTTCCACATTGTATTCTGCCTCTGGTTCTGCAGTGTTGTTGGTGAATCTACTTTTTACTTGGTCTACATGCCTCCGGCAGGTTTGGCCATTGACCATTTGTACCACCAGTAGCCTGTTTCCTTCCTTGCCTGTTACTGTGCCTGCCAGCCATTTGGGACCCCGGCCATAGTTTAGCACAAACACTTTGTCCCCTATCTCATTCCACCTCCCCCTCAAATTTCGGTCATTGTACTCAGTTAGCTTCCGGCGCTTTGCCTCAACAATTTCATGCATGTCTGGGAGGATTAACGAGAGCCTAGTCTTTAAGGTCCGTTTCATCAATAGTTGCGCGGGTGGCCTCCAGTCAATGAATGCGGACAAGATCTGTATGCCAGCAGCAGTCGCAACAGGTGGCTCTGCAGCGTGGGACCTTGGATTTTAAGCATGCCTTGTTTAATGATTTGCACTGCTCGCTCCGCCTGGCCATTGGAGGCTGGCTTGAACGGTGCCGTCTTGACGTGATTTATGCTGTGGTCAACTATAAAATCTTGGAATTCTGCGTTGGTGAAGCACACACCATTATCACTGACCAATATGTCAGGAATTCCGTGCATTGCAAACATGGTTCTAAGGCTCTCCACAGTGGTGGAGATGGTGCTCGAGTTTAAAATGGTGCACTTGATCCACTTTGAAAATGCTTCGACGACTACGAGGAACATTTTGCCCATGAATGGGCCCGCATAGTCTACATGCACCCGCAACCACGGTTTGGTGGGCCAGGGCCAGGGGCTCAGGGGGGGCCTCCCTGGGGGCATTACTAAGTTGGGCACAAATGGTGCACCGTCGGACGCAGAGCTCCAAGTCTGCGTCAATGCCAGGCCACCAGATGTGGGATCTGCCTATGGCCTTCATGAGAACGATCCCTGGGTGCTCGCGGTGGAGCTCCCGGACAAATGCCTCTCTGCCTCGCAGAGACATATCTACTCGGCTGTCCCACATCAGGCAGTCTGCCTGTAGTGATAGTTCATGCATGCGCCTATGGAAAGGTTTGATCTCCTCGGGGCAGGCATTGCGAGCCTCTGCCCAGTCACCAGTTAAAACACATCTTTTGACTAAGGATAACGTGGGGTCGCTGGTCGTCCAGGCTCTGATTTGGCGAGCCGTCATGGGTGAACCTGTGGATTCAAAGGCATTGATTGCCATGACCATCTCACAGTCCTGTTCGTCGGACCCTTCCGTGGTCGCCAGGGATAGCCTGCTAAGCTCGTCGGCACAGTTGTCTGTGCCTGGTCTGTGCCTTATTGTGTAGTCGTAAGACGCTAGCATGAGTGCCCACCGTTGAATGCGCGCCGAGGCGTTGCTGTTTATTGCCTTGCTCTTGGATAGCAGGGACGTGAGGGGTTTATGGTCGGTTTCTAACGCGAACTTGGCCCCAAAAGGGTATTGGTGCATCTTTTTGACACCGTACACGCACGCGAGCGCGTCCTTTTCAACCATACCGTACCCGCGCTCCGCCCACAAAAGTGACCTGGAGGCATAAGCAATGGGTTGTAATTTACCCGCATCATTGACATGTTGTAAAACGCACCCGACCCCGTACGCTGACGCATCACATGTAAGAACTAGCTTTTTACCTGGGTCAAAAAAAGCCAAAACACTGTTGGAACACAGAAGGTTGCGTGCCTTATTGAAGGCGCGTTATTGGGCGTCCCCCCAAAACCAATCGCACCCCTTTCTGAGTAGCACGTGGAGAGGCTACAGCATTGTGCTCAAGTTCTGCATAAAGTTCTCAAAGTAATTGAGTAGCCCGAGAAAGGCGCGCAGTTCTGAGACATTCCGGGGCCTGGGTGCCAGACGAATTGCTTCGGTTTTGGATTCTGTTGGGCGGATTCCATCAGCGGCTATCCTTCTGCCCAAAAATTCAACCTTGGGCGTGAGAAACAGACACTTGGATTTCTTAACTCTAAGGCCTACCCGATCCAATCGCTTTAGTACTTCCTCCAAATTGCGGAGATGGGAGTCGGTGTCCCTGCCTGTGATAAGTATGTCGTCTTGAAACACAACCGTCCCCGGGATGGACTTGAGCAGACTCTCCATGTTGCGCTGGAATATAGCAGCTGCCGACCTGATGCCGAATGGGCATCGATTGTACATAAAAAGGCCTCGATGTGTGTTGATGGTGGTGAGTAACTTAGACTCTTCGGTCAGTTCTTGCGTCACATACGCAGATGTGAGGTCGAGTTTCGAGAAAAGTTTTCCTCCAGCCAATGTGACAAATAGGTCCTCCGCTCTGGGCAGCGGGTATTGGTCCTGTAGGGAGACTCTGTTTATAGTAGATTTGTAATCCCCACAGATTCGTACGGATCCATCAGGCTTCATGACGGGGATGATGGGACTTGCCCAGTCGCTAAATTCCATGGGTGTGATAATGCCTTCCTGCAGAAGCCTGTCCAGTTCATGTTCAATCTTTTCCCTCATCACATAAGGCACAGCTCTAGCCTCATGATGGACCGGTCTAGCATCCTGTATGATGTAGATTTTTAACTTTAGCCTCTTTGAAGGTGCCCACACCTGGCTGAAAGAGATGTTGAAAACGACTTAGAACTGTTGAGCAGGAGGTCCGTTCCTCTGACGACATGGCGTGAACATCATCCCATTTCCAATTTAGTTTTGCCAGCCAGCTTCTCCCCAACTGTGCTGGGAGATCTCCGGGGACAATCCACAGGGGAAGTCGGTTCACCGTCCCTTTGTGTGTGACTGAGAGCATGGCGCTGCCAAGGACTGGGATGATTTCTTTGGTATAGGTCCTTAGTTTGGTGTCGACCTTTATGAGTTTTGGTCTGTTGCTTTTGTATGGCCACAGCTGTTCAAATTGTTGGACGCTCATGAGAGATTGACTCGCTCCCGTGTCCAGTTCCATGTTGACGGGTGTCCCATTGAGTAGGAACCTCATCATTATTGGAGGCATCTTGTTGTAAGAACAGTGGATATTGATCGTGTTGACCCGCTGTACCTCGCTGTCCCGGGCACTGTCCCGACCATCTTCTGGTCCGCTTTCCGACCCTTCCGATTTGTATACCAGCCGAGCTGCTGTTTTTCTGCACATGCAGGCCAGATGCCCTGTATAGTTGCAATTTCTGCAAACGGCATGCTGAAATCGACACCCCCTTGATGAGTGCCTTCCCCCACATCTCCAGCACAGACCGCTTCCATTGTTTCCGAAGGATGAGTTGTGTCTGGCTGATCTCTCTTGAGCTTCTCTCAGTTTGTAATTGATTGCTCGCATTGTGGGTTGATGAGGTGTGAACGGCCGTTCATGTGGCCCTTGATAGCTTCTGGCACCACTGCCTGCTGTTGAAGGCCTGCTCTTCTGCCTTTGTCTGTGTTTGGGGGTAGCGGCTTGTTTCACGCTGTGAACCCCTTGTTCCGATGTTTCGTTAGTTGTTGTACCCGCAGTGTAGATCAACCTCGTTTCTTCTTCTCCTGCCAAGAATGTCTGTGCGACCAGTCCTGCTGCCTCTAGGGTCAAGTTCTTGGTCTCCATGAGCTTTCGGAATATGCCTGCGTGGCCTATTCCTTCAATAAAAAAGTCTCTCAGTACTTCTCTCCTTAGTTCATCGGTGAACTCACATAAACTAGCCAGCCTCCGAAGTTCCGCCACAAAGTCGGGTATGCTCTGGCCCACACAGCGTCTGTAGTTGTAGAACCTGTGTCTGGCTCTGTGTAGGCTGCTCGCTGGCTTCAGGTGGTCTCTCACCAGTTTTCAACTCTTCAAACAACTTGCTTGCTGGTTTCTTGGGTGCCAGCAGGTCCTTCATTAAAGCGTATGTTTTCGAGCCACAGCTGGTCAAGAGTTGGACTCTTCTCTTGTCTGCCTTATCATCGCCTAACCAGTCCTTGGTTACAAAGCTTTGCTGGAGCCTTTCTACAAAGTCATCCCAATTATCTCATCTAAGCCATTGGTAGCCATTCTGTGGATTCTGTGATCCCGTAACTCGTCGCCACTGTAAAGTCCTGATCCTGCAGTACAGACTTACACGAGGCACATGCTGAAGTCAAGGTCACCCTGGACCTGCACCTTTTATTTCACAGCTCTCTAGTGCCACACTTGCCTGAGACCTGCCTTTATATACCTGTGTGGAACAGGTATGCAGTGTCTCCTGCAAGTGCACCCCTGGTGGTAAGGTATGTTTGTGGTTACAGGTCATAACTAGTTGCAGTCATGTATAGCATGGTAAGATACAGTTATGTACAGTAGTGTGAGATACATGACAGATCGGGAGAGGTGTAGGGGCTGGAGGAGGCTACAGAGATAGGGAGGGGTGTTGGGCTGGAGGAGGTTACAGAGATGGGGTGGGTGTAGTGGCTGGAGGAGGTTACAGAGATAGGGAAGTGTGTAGTGGCTGGAGGAGGTTACAGAGATAGGGAGTGGTGTAGGGGCTGGAGGAGGTTACAGAGATAGCGAGGGGTGTAGGGGCTGGAGGAGGTTACAGAGATAGGGAGGGGTGTAGTGGCTGGAGGAGGTTACAGAGATAGGGAAGTGTGTAGTGGCTGGAGGAGGTTACAGAGATAGGGAGGGGTGTAGTAGCTGGAGGAGGTTACAGAGGTGGGGAGGGGTGTTGTGGCTGGAGGAGGTTACAGAGATAGGGAGGGGTGTAGTGGCTGGAGGAGGTTACAGAGATAGGGAGGGGTGTAGTGGCTGGAGGAGGTATCGGAGATAGGGAGGGGTGTAGAACTGGAGGAGGTTACAGAGATCGGGAGGGGTGTAGGGCTGGAGGGGGTTACAGAGATAGGGAGGGGTGTAGGGGCTGGAGGAGGTTACAGAGATAGGGCGGGGTGTAGGGGCTGGAGGAGGTATCAGAGACAGGGAGGGGCTTCAGTGCAGTGAGCATCAGCTCTGCACACTCGGGAACTAAAGAGCGAATTTGACATTTTGCATGCAGTTTTGAGCAGTCAGTATCAAACACTCCAAATGTAGGTGAGACCTGGATTAAAAACTGTCTCAACAAGGTCCCTTCCCCGCAGCCAATGTGAGCTTTCATAACTCCCAACTCGGCCAACCTCATGGATTAGTAAAGATCCGTGTTAACTTACTGGTTGCTTTTGTGATGTTGAACTGTGCCAGCTCGGGACTGGATTAAATCTCTCCCAAATTCATGCCATACAAGACTTTTACAACCAACTGAAACAGGAGATTTTTATCCCAATACATGGTGGTGGATGTTAACCCGTGGCAGAAAGGTCAAAGGGCAGCCCATCAATACACTGTGCCATGAATCCCTCAGGAGTTATGGGTGAAGGACTGAATGCATTGCGCTGTGCCCATGTAGGGTATCTCGGTACCAGTGCACAGTGCCACAGTGCTGAAATGGGATTATACCACTTGGTTCATATTCCCTTGAGCTTAGAAGGTTGAGGGGGCAGTCTAATCAAGATATTTAAATTGATAAAGTAATTCGATAGGGTAGATAAAGAGAAACAATTTCCTCTGGTGGGGGAATCCACAACAAGGGGGCAAGCGAGCCCCAGGTGGGCAGAGGAAACGTTTCAAGGACATCCTCAAAGCCTCCCTGATAAAATGCAACATCCCCACTGACACCTGGGAGTCCCTGGCCAAAGACCGCCCTAAGTGGAGGAAGTGCATCCGGGAGGGTGCTGAGCACCTCGAGTCTTGTCGCCGAGAGCATGCAGAAAGCAAGCGCAGGCTGCGGAAGGAGCGTGCGGCAAACCAGACTCCCCACCCACCTTTCCTTCAACCAATGTCTGTCCCACCTGTGACAGAGACTGTAATTCCCGTATTGGACTGTTCAGTCACCTGAGAACTCACTGTTAGAGTGGAAGCAAGTCTTCCTCGATTCCGAGGGACTGCCTATGATGATGATGATTTAGGGGTGAAATCTGGAAGCTCATTTTCATTCAAAGGGCTGTGGATATCTGGAACTCTCTTCCCCAAAAGTCTTTGGATACTGGGTCAATTGAAATTCCTAAGTCTGTGATTGATAGATTTCTGTTACGGGTATCAAGGGATTATGGAGCAAAGGTGGTTTGAGGTACAGATCATCCACAATCGGACTAAATGGCAGAACAGGGTCGGGGGCTGAACGGCCTCCTCCTGTTCCTATGATTCATCACAAAGTAAGTCCCCAGACATCACTGTGCTGGCCCCATCACTTCTCCACAGGGACAGAGGGATAGCTAATTCAGACCACTCCTACACTCTGACGGATAGTCCTCTCTTTCCAGAAGAAATAGTTTTTACACTTTTGGAAACTTTACTGTTTACAAATCAAGTCAGTGGCCGACTAAGATAGGATACAATGTCTGAGATTACAAATGATCCTCTTGTCTTTATCCGGATATTTTGGTTTCGGGTGTTTTTAATGATATTTACCCGAGATTACTTCAATTCTCTTACATCACATTCTTCGGCAGGTCTCCAGTCCCAATATCTTTTTCAGAGTGTCTCTCCTTGATTTAAGATCCAGGTAAACACTCAGTAATGTGTCCAGGCCTGAACCATGTTTAATCGGTTATTTTGTTCTCTCTTTTCCCCCCTCCCTGAACTAATACAAAAATGAGTAGCTCCAGACAGATAATGGTTACCGTATGTTCTGTTAGCTGTTGTATGGTTAATGGTGACTGTATGTTCTGTTAGCTGTTGTATGTGGATGAAGACTAGAACAAAAATGTCATGTAAAAATGATGAACGCAGATAATGACTTGCACCATGTGCTGTTTGTTGATCTGCACATTCAAAAGAAAACCTTCAAATGTCTTCATATAAACAAACAGCTAAATGATGTACTTACAGCTGTAACTACTTTACTTACAGCAGATAGTTTTAAAGAAATAATTATTATATATTGTCTAAGCAATCCTATTTTAAAAGCACTCATATTCAAAAAGGATGTTATAATATTTGCAGCAATGACCAATTCCTCTGTTAGTGCATTAGTCTAATGTTTTCCCCAATATACACAACCACTCAGGCTTAGGGTGAATCACCAGCCAATCAATGAACCAACCAATCAACCAATAAACCAACTAACCAACTAACCAATTAACCAACCAACTGAACAACTAACTAGGCAATATAAAAGCAACCAAACAACCAACCAACTAACCAATTAACCAACTAACCAAACAACTAAACAACTAACTAACCAATTAATCAATCAATCAAACAACCAACTCACTAACCAACTAACCAATCAACTAATCAACCAATAAACCAATCAACTAACCAACCAACCAGCCAAACAAGCAGCCAGCCACAACTCTTTTTGTAGAAAACAATAAATAAACATTAAATCAAGTGCCCCCTTATTAAAGAGGGGGGGGGGGCACTACAAACAGTTTACAAGTGCCTTTTTTTTTGTGTTTTTTTGCTTTTGTTTTGGCACTTAAACCATAAATATATATACAAGTGCCCCCTATAAAAGGGGAGGGGGACACTAAAACCGTCAATAAAACAAATTAAACTTTAAAACATATAAAATCAAATTAAAATTTGGTTGCTGGGGGTAACGATGCACTCCAGTCCCTCCGGCGCCCACCTCTCGCGGAAGGCCGCGAGCGTACCGGTGGAGACCGAGTGCTCCATCTCTAAGGACACCCTGGCTCGGGTGTATGTGCGGAAGAGAGGCAGGCAGTCGGGCTGAACAACCCCCTCGACCGCCCGCTGCCTGGACCGGCTGATGGCCCCCTTGGCCGTGCCCAGGAGCAGTCCTACAAGGAGGCCTTCGGACCTACCCGCTCCCCTCCAAGCAGCCAGCCACATCAGGAATATCTCTGGTGTGCTGCCCACAATTTTCTCTCCATGGAGCCACAGATTTTCGATCCCACACTGTTTTTGTATTGTTGGTTACAGAGCTATCTAAAGTGAGGAGACGCTTCTTGACCAAGGAATTCATGGGTGAATGATACCATCTCCTGGAACCAGGGCTGGAGCCAAGAATTATCATCAACACTCTGTTACCAGTCATGGTTAAAGTGATGACACAAGACTTATTTGTTCCAGTTATGGCTTGGATCAGCTACTTTGCAGTTCACTGCCACACAGTCAAAGTCACACATGTTCTGTATTTGATATGCTTCTAACTGTATCTAAAGCAGGGACAGGAAAAGCATTTCTCACAGCACAGATCACACTGGGTTAACGGCCAACCTTTTCTGGAGGGGTCAAAGGTTGCATATCTGCAATAAAAGAATTTGGAAAGAGGTTTGCAAAGGGCCTCCCCAGAGACAACGATGCCAGTGTTTTTGATTATTCCTCAAAAATAAGTATGTTTGAGTTTACAGCAACGTGTAGACTCAAGCTGAGCAGGGGCAAGGTTTACAAACATGTTAGATTTTGCAACTTTATGATGAATGAACTGCCCAATGAATCAATGGAGGCTGATGGAATAATTCAGGGAAGAATTGGTTAGATATTTGGGGGAGGGGCAATTGAGAAAGCTTAGCTTTGGGGACTGGGCAGATGATTGCAGCGTCTTTTCCAGTCTTGTATTTCAGTTTGCCAGAAAGGCAAAGCAGGGTTCTGTGACCGAATACGAGAAACATATGAATTGGTGCAATTAACCTCCAGGTGACCTCAGGAATTTAGAAGCAGCTATAAGACAATTGTCCACGGGCACGACTTGAATAGAGGCCTTAAAGAGGACTGACCCAGATAAAGACCACTCCACATTTGGAGATAAACATTATCATTATCTTCTTTCTAGGCAGTCCTCCGGAGTCGAGGATGACTTGCTTCCACACTAAAATGAGTTTTCGGGTGACTGATGGGTCCAATGAGGGACCTACAGTCTCTGTCCCAGGTGGGGCAGACGATGGTTGGAGGGACGGGTGGGTGGGGGGCTTGGGTTGTCGTACGCTCCTTCCGCTGTTTGTACTTGGCTTCCACGTGCTCCCGGCGAAGAGACTCAAAAGTGTTCAGTGCTTTCCCGGATACTTTTCCCCCACTTTGAGCGGTCTTGGGCCAGGGATTCCCAGGTGTCGGCGGGGATGTTACATTTTTTCAGGGAGGCTTGGAGGGTGTCCTTGAAGCATTTTCTCTACCCTCTTGGGGCTCACTTGCCGTGTCGGAGCTTGGAGTAGAGCGCTTGTTTCGGGAGTCTAGTATCAGACATGCGGACAATGTGGCCCATCCCTTGGAGTCGATCGATTGTGGTCAATGCCTCGATGCTGGGGATGTTGGCCTGAGAGAGAACACTGACATTGGTGCACCTATCCTGCTAATGAATTTGCAAGATTTTGCGGAGGCAGCATTGGTGGTACTTCTCCAGTGCTTTGAGGTGCCCGCTGTACATAGTCCTTGTCTCTGAAGCATTATCATAGGCGGTCCCTCGAAACGAGGATGACTTGCTTCCACGGCAAAAAAAACGAGGAGTTTGCAGGTGTTTTGAAAGAAGAATCCTGAAGGGTGGAAGATGCCTGTGCGTGGATTTTTTTAATGTGTGGTGGCCATTGCACACCAGCCACCGCACGGGCTTGACAGAGCTAGGTCTTGGTCCAGTGGCAAGGGTTAACCAAGACGACTGGAGACCTGCTCTGCTGCACAGACCTAGAGCGCACACATATCGCAGTGTGGGCTGGCCCATACTGCCCCTGGGCCCCTGGCCCCGAACTCACACCTCCCCTAGGCCCCGATCACATCCCTCCACAATCTCTCACAGCTCCTTTGCCCTGATCTCGCTACTCCTGCTGTACCTGCCCACGCTCCAATCACCGACCTGGACCTTGCTGATGTCACTCTTCGCTGCCGGCGCCCTCGTGCACCAGCTTACGCTGCACCTAGTAATGGCCTGCCGCCACACTGCTCCCCGATGCCGCCATGCTGCCCCTGGTATTCTGAAGCATATAGGAGGGCGGGTATCACCACTGCTCTGTAGACCATGAGCTTGGTGCTGGGGATGAAGTCCTGGTGGCCAAAGGCTGCACTGGCACACTGAAGGCGGTGTTGGACTTCGTCATCGATGTCTACCCTTGTTGACAGTAGGCTCCCGAGGTATAGGAAGTTGTCCACATTGTCCAAGATCTCATCGTGGATCTTGATAACCGGGGGGCAGTGCTGTGTGACGGGGGCAGGTTGGTAGAGGTCTTACTGATGTTTAATGTGAGGCCCAGATTCTTGTACTTTCAGAGAAGGTGTCAACGATGGATTGGAGTTCGGACTCCGAGTGTGCGCAGATTAGAGACTACAGATGAGCAAAGCCACAGGACAGCCAGTAATTATTTTATATTTTTACTCGTACACAGCAGTGCATAATATGCCAGCAATGCACATGAAAAGCCAAGGAAAGAAATTTATAATTCGTTAAAGAAAATTGATGCATACGAACCTAGAATCTTACAGCACAGGCGAAGGCCATTCAGCCCATCATGCATGTGCCAGCTCTTTGATCCAATGAATCCCACTCCCCTGCTCTTGTCCCATAGCCCTACAGAGTTTGCTTGTTTCTTGTACTTGGAGTAGGTGCAAGTTTATTTAGTCAATGTTTAATGGTCAGATTCCGAACACGGTAAGTTCCTGGGCTCGGCCGGACTGTCCGAGGGAAACATCCGACTACAGACACTGGACCTTACTGCGGAGAGGACGGGAAAGTCAGGCCCCACAAGTCACAGCGTCCTTCCCCTTGAGAGCGACCAGAGAGAAGGATATCAGACAGAAGCGGCAATGACGAGAGGTTCAGGAGGCTGTAAAGGATGGGGAGAAAACATGGTCGCAGGATTGAGTGGAAAACAATCCTGGATATATTTCAGGCTTACGTTAATATCCCCCCTAACTTACTGGCAGCTTCTGGTTGCTCAGTCTCACAACAACAACAACTTGCATTTATATAGTGCCTTTAATGTAGTAAAACATCCCAAGGTGCTTCACAAGAGCGTTATCACCTCTATCTCTCTGGAGGTAGTCTTGTTACTAGAACTGCAGACCCTGGCAGAACTGTTCTGCGATTACTCACCGCCTTAGGATTCATCCGTGCCTCAGTGGGCACCACTCTGTCTTGCCTCTGAGTCAGAAGGTTGTGGGTTCAAGTCTCATTAATCTAGGCTGACATTCCAGTCATCATCATCATCATAGGCAGTCCCTCGGAATCGAGGAAGACTTGCTTCCACTCTAAAAGTGAGTTCTCAGGTGGCTGAACAGTCCAATACGGGAATTACAGTCTCTGTCACAGGTGGGACAGACAGTGGTTGGAGGAAAGGGTGGGTGGGGAGCCTGGTTTGCCGCACACTCCTTCCGCTGCCTGCGCTTGGTTTCTGCATGCTCTTGGCGACGAGACTCGAGGTGCTCAGTGCCCTCCCGGATGCTCTTCCTCCACTTAGGGCGGTCTTTGGCCAGGGACTCCCAGGTGTCAGTGGGGATGTTGCACTTTATCAGGGAGGCTTTGAGGGTGTCCTTGAAACGTTTCCTCTGCCCACCTGGGGCTCGCTTGCCATGTAGGAGTTCTGAGTAGAACGCTTGTTTTGGGAGTCTTGTGTCTGGCATGCGAACAATGTGGCCCTCTCAACGGAGCTGGTCAGTGCTTCATTGCTGGGGATGTTGGCCTGATTGGGGACACTAACGTTGGTGCGTCTGTCCTCCCAGGGGATTTTCAGGATCTTGCGGAGGCAGCGCTGGTGGTATTTCTCCAGCGATTTGAAGTGTCTGCTGTACATGGTCCACGTCTCTGAGCCATACAGGAGGGCGGGTATCACGACTGCCCTATAGACTATGAGCTTCGTGGCAGATTTGAGGGCCTGGTATTTGAACACTCTCTTCCTCAGGCAGCCAAAGTATCTTGCAGTACTGAGGGAGTGCCGCACTGTCGGAGGGGCAGTACTGAGGGAGTGCCGCACTGTCGGAGGGGCAGTACTGAGGGAGCGCCGCACTGTTGGAGGGGCAGTATTGAGGGAGTGGCGCACTTTTGGAGGGTCAGTACTGAGGGACTGCCGCACTTTTGGAGGGGCAGTGCTGAGGGAGTGCCGCACTTTTGGAGGGGCAGTCTGAGGGAGTGCCGCACTGTCGGAGGGGCAGTACTGAGGGAGTGCCGCACTGTCAGAGGGGCAGTACTGAGAGAGTGCCGCACTGTCGGAGGGGCAGTACTGAGGGAGTGCCGCACTGTCAGAGGGGCAGTACTGAGGGAGCGGCGCACTGTCGGAGGGGCAGTACTGAGGGAGTGCCGCACTGTCGGAGGGGCAGTACTGAGGGAGCGGCACTCTATCGGAGGGGCAGTACTGAGGGAGCGCCGCACTGTCGGAGGGGCGGTACTGAGGGAGTGCTGCACTGTTGGAGGGGCAGTACTGAGGGAGCGCCGCACTGTTGGAGGGGCAGTACTGAGGGAGTGCCACACTGTCGGAGGTGCCGTTTTCGGATGAGACGTTAAACCGACGCCCCATCTGCTCTCTCAGATGGACATAAAAGATCCTATGGCACTATTTAGAAGAAGAGCAGGGGAGTTATTCCCGGTACCCAGGCCAATATTTATCCCTCAATCAACATAACAAAAAAAACAGATTATCTGGTCATTATCACATTGCTGTTTGTGGGAGCTTGCTGTGCACAAATTGTCTGCCGCGTTTCCCACATTACAACAGTGACTGTACTTGTTAGGCAAGAGTACTTCATTGGCTGTAAAGAGCTTTGGGATGTCCAGAGGTCGTGAAAAGCGCCATATAAATGCAATCTTTCTTTCTTTCTTTGCAACACAGTGCTCTATGTTCAATTCAAGAGATCCACAGAGATTGGCCTTTCCTCTCCGTCCTTTACAATGTTCGTCCAAGCCGATTGGGCGACCTTGAATCCACTATGCCAAAAAATAATCATGTAATATTGGGCTTACACATTAATGTGTCTGTGTGCTTGCCCTTGAGTCTGGAATCCAGTGCCTCCATGGATTGATTCTCAAATTGCTCAAAGTGTTTCAGAACGGTGTAATCAGGGAATAAATAACTGCTGCTTTCAATGTTATCACCGAATGAGCAGAGCCTGAAGTGCAGACTGCTGTTATTGGTCGTGAGTGGCAGTGTCGAGCCAGATGATTCGGGTACAGAAGAACATAAGAACATAAGAATTAGGAACAGGAGTAGGCCATCTAGCCCCTCGATCCTGCTCCGCCATTCAACAAGATCATGCTGATCTGGCCGTGGACTCAGCTCCACTTACCGGCCCGCTCCCCATAACCCTTAATTCCCTTATTGGTTAAAAATCTATCTATCTGTGACTTGAATACATTCAATGAGCTAGCCTCAACTGCTTCCTTGGGCAGAGAATTCCACAGATTCACAACCCTCTGGGAGAAGAAATTCCTTCTCAACTCGGTTTTAAATTGGCTCCCCCGTATTTTGAGGCTGTGCCCCCTAGTTCTAGTCTCCCCGACCAGTGGAAACAACCTCTCTGCCTCTATCCTGTCCATCCCTTTCATTATTTTAAATGTTTCTATAAGATCAACCCTCATCCTTCTGAACTCCAACGAGTAAAGACCCAGTCTACTTAATCTATCATCATAAGGTAACCCCCTCATCTCCGGAATCAGCCTAGTGAATCGCCTCTGTACCCCCTCCAAGGCTAGTATATCCTTCCTTAAGTAAGGTGACCAAAACTGCATGCAGTACTCCAGGTGCGGCCTCACGAATACCCTGTACAGTTGCAGAAGGACCTCCCTGCTTTTGTACTCCATCCCTCTCGCAATGAAGGCCAACATTCCATTCGCCTTCCTGATTACCTGCTGCACCTGCAAACTAACTTTTTGGGATTCATGCACAAGGACCCCCAGGTTTTGGCATGTTGTAATTTCTCCCCATTGAAATAATATTCCCTTTCACTGTTTTTTTTTCCAAGGTGGATGACCTCACATTTTCCGACATTGTATTCCATCTGCCAAACCTTAGCCCATTCGCTTAACCTATCTAAATCTCTTTGCAGCCTCTTTGTGTCCTCTACACAACCCGCTTTCCCACTAATCTTTGTGTCATCTGCAAATTTTGTTACACTACACTCTGTCCCCTCTTCCAGGTCATCTATGTATATTGTAAACAGTTGTGGTCCCAGCACCGATCCCTGTGGCACACCACTAACCACCGATTTCCAACCCGAAAAGGACCCATTTATCCCGACTCTCTGCTTTCTGTTAGCCAGCCAATTCTCGATCCACGCTAATACATTTCCTCTGACTCCGCGTGCCTTTATCTTCTGCAGTAACCTTTTGTGTGGCATCTTATCGAATGCCTTTTGGAAAGCTAAATACACCACATCCATCGGTACACCTCTATCCACTCGTTATATCCTCAAAGAATTCCAGTAAATTAGTTAAACATGATTTCCCCTTCATGAATCCATGTTGCGTCTGCTTGATTGCACTATTCCTATCTAGATGTCCCGCTATTTCTTCCTTAATGATAGCTTCAAGCATTTTCCCCACTACAGGTGTTAAACTAACCGGCCTATAGTTACCTGCCTTTTGCCTGCCCCCTTTTTTAAACAGATGCGTTACATTAGCTGCTTTCCAATCCGCTGGTACCTCCCCAGAGTCCAGAGAATTTTGGTAGATTATAACGAATGCATCTGCTATAACTTCCGCCATCTCTTTTAATACCCTGGGATGCATTTCATCAGGACCAGGGGACTTGTCTACCTTGAGTCCCATTAGCCTGTCCAGCACTACCCCCCTAGTGATAGTGATTGTCTCAAGGTCCTCCCTTCCCACATTCCTGTGACCAGCAATTTTTGGCATGGTTTTTGTGTCTTCCACTGTGAAGACCGAAGCAAAATACTTGTTTAAGGACTCAGCCATTTCCACATTTCCCATTATTAAATCCCTCTTCTCATCTTCTAAGGGACCCACATTTACTTTAGTCACTCTCTTCCATTTTATATATCGGTAAAAGCTTTTACTATCTGTTTTTATGTTTTGCGCAAGTTTACTTTCGTAATCTATCTTTCCTTTCTTTATTGCTTTCTTAGTCATTCTTTGCTGTCGTTTAAAATTTTCCCAAGCTTCTAGTTTCCCACTAACCTTGGCCACCTTATACGCATTGGTTTTTAATTTGATACTCTCCTTTATTTCCTTGGTTATCCACGGCTGGTTATCCCTTCTCTTACCGCCCTTCTTTTTCACTGGAATATATTTTTGTTGAGCAGTATGAAAGAGCTCCTTAAAAGTCCTCCACTGTTCCTCAATTGTGCCACCGTTTAGTCTTTGTTCCCAGTCTACTTTAGTCAACTCTGCCCTCATCCCACTGCAGTCCCCTTTGTTTAAACATAGTATGCTCTTTTGAGACACTACTTCCTCACCCTCAATCTGTATTACAAATTCAACCATACTGTGATCATTCATTCCGAGAGGATCTTTTACTAGGAGATCGTTTATTATTCCTGTCTAATTACACAGGACCAGATCTAAGATAGCTTGTTCCCTTGTAGGTTCTGTAACATACTGTTCTAAGAAACAATCCTGTGTGCATTCTATGAATTCCTCCTCCAGGCTACCCCATGCGATTTGATTTGACCAATCGATATGTAGGTTAAAATCCCCCATGACTACTGCCGTTCCATTTTCACATGCCTCCATTATTCCCTTGATTATTGTCCGCCCCACCGTGAAGTTATTATTTGGGGGCCAATAACCTATGCCCACCAGTGACTTTTCCCCTTACTATCTCTAATCTCCACCCACAATGATTCAACATTTTGTTCATTAGAGCCAATATCGTCTCTCACAACTGCCCTGATATCATCCTTTATTAACAGAGCTACCCCATCTCCTTTCTCTTCTTGTCTATCTTTCTGAATGGTCAGATACCCCTGTATGTTTAATTCCAATTCTTGGCCACCCTGCAACCACGTTTCTGTAATGGCCACCAAATCATACCCGTTTGTAATGATTTGTGCCGTCAACTGATTTACTTTATTTTGAATGCTGCGTGCGTTTAGGTAGAATGTTTTAATACTAGTTTTTAAACTATGATTTTTAGTTTTGACCCCTCCTGCAGCCCCTTTATATTCATACATATTATCCCTTCCTTTCACCTTGTGGTTTACACTTACCCCAGTGCTACTCTGCTCTGTTGCCTCCTGCCTTTTGCATTCTTTCTTGGGGTCCTGTTCATCTGAGCTCTCACCCACTCTAACTAGCTCAGAGCCCTCTCCTGGATTCCGAATACTCCTCGCATTGAGGCACCGAGCTTTCAGGCTTGCCTTTTTATTACACTTTGACCCTTTAGAATTTTGCTGTACTGTGGCCCTTTTTGTTTTTTGCCTTGGGTTTCTCTGCCCTCCACTTTTACTCATCTCCTTTCTGTCTTTTGCTTCTGTCTCCATTTTGTTTCCCTCTGTCTCCCTGCATTGGTTCCCATCCTCCTGTCATATTAGTTTAACTCCTCCCCAACAGCACTAGCAAACACTCCCCCTAGGACATTGGTTCCGGTCCTGCCCAGGTGCAGACCGTCCGGTTTGTACTGGTCCCACCTCCCCCAGAACCGATTCCAATGCCCCAGGAATTTGAATCCCTCCCTGCTGCACCACTGCTCAAGCCACGTATTCATCTGCGCTATCCTGCGATTCCGACTCTGACTAGCACGTGGCACTGGTAGCAATCCCAAGATTACTACTTTTGAGGTCCTCCTTTTTAATTTAGCTCCTAGCTCCTTAAATTCATCTCGTAGGACCTCATCCCTTTTTTTACCTATATCTTTGGTACCAATGTGCACCACGACAACTGGCTGTTCACCCTCCCTTTTCAGAATGTCCTGCACCCGCTCCAAGACATCCTTGACCCTTGCACCAGGGAGGCAACATACCATCCTGGAGTCTCGGTTGTGGCCGCAGAAACGCCTATCTATTCCCCTGACAATTGAATCCCCTATCACTATCGCTCCCCCACTCTTTTTCCTGCCCTCCTGTGCAACAGAGCCAGCCACGGTGCCATGAACTTGGCTGCTGCTGCCCTCCCCTGATGAGTCATCCCCCTCAACAGTACTCAAAGCAGTGTATCTGTTTTGCAGGGGGATGACCGCAGGGGACCCCTGCACTACCTTCCTTGCACTGCTCTTCCTGCTGGTCTTCTATTCCCTATCTGCATTTACTCTGCTCCCGATAGTGCAGGCTGATGCTCAAAAAGACCATTTACCCTTCGGAGGTTCGGTACAAAATCCCGGAGCAATGGTGTGACTGGTCATTAACGCCGTTTTCCCGGAGTTTCTGCTCGTTTCCCACTGACATTCGGGCAGGTGGTCGGGAGAATCCATGGGGAAATTACTGCTGTTTGAGTTTTAATATTTCTACAGTTTTCCAATGAAAGTGACAGTAATACATCTCCTGAGATACGATTAGCTCAATGTTGTTGTATCGGGCCAGATCGAGCTGTACAACTACCGTTGTGTCACTGGCGCACGCGGTTATTATGCGCTAATCAGCCCGCAAGTTCAGGGATTGAGATACGCCGTGAGCTGCGATTCCTCAGACCGTGCTGGGCGCTTTACGCCGCTCTGCCATTTCTCTCGCACAAACAGCATCTTGCCCTCAGCCTCCCCGTTATTTTGAAACACTTTTATGGATTTGCACATTAATCGCCCATTAAACTCGCCGCAGAAAGTCAGATCTGGTAATTCACAGTGTAAATACCTTTCTAATGATGTGATCATTGTTAATGCAATGCCAATCAACTTCTCTGACCCAGAAAAGGAACCATTTAAACTGTGGCATCTCATTCCTTCACGTAGTGAATTGTTCGAGAGGTTGTAACAAAGTCAAATTTAAAACTTATTTTTTCATACTTTTCCTTTCAGTCTATTTCTGCTCTCTCTCAATCCAATCTTTCTTTCCCCTCTCTCTTTCTTTCTGTATGTGTTGACTCTAATTCATCTATTCCTTTTCCCGCCGTTCCACTCTTTCTCAATCCTTAAATCTCATTGGTTAACATAAAAACATAGAAATTTACAGCGCAGAAGGAGACCATCGTGTCCGTGCCGGCCGACAAAGAGCCGCACGGCCCTCGGTCAGCAGCCCTGAAGGTTACATATAAACCTATGAACAATGAACAATGGTGGAAAGGTAAAGAGCACCCAGCCCAACCAGTCCGCCCCACACAACTGCAACACCCCTTATACTGAAACATTCTACACTCCACCCCAACTGGACCCATGTGATTAAAAACCCAGGCCAATTGGGGAAAAAAATCTGGGAAAATTCCTCTCCGACCCATCCAGGCGATTGAAACAAGTCCAGGAGATCACCCTGGCTGTCTTCGATTGCCTGCAGTACTTACCATCGTGTCTGCGCCATCCAACAAGAGGTCATCCAGTCTAATCCCAATTACCAGCTCTAGGTTACGGCACTTCAAGTGCCCATCCAAGCACCTTTTAAATGTGGTGAGGGTTTCTGCATCCACCACCCTTCCAGGCAGTGAGTTCCAGATCCCCACAACCCTCTACATGAAGAAGTTTCCCCTTAAATATCCTCTAAACCTTCCACCTTAAAACTATGCCCCCTCATAATTGACCCTTCCACCAAGGGAAATAGGCCCCAGCTATCCACTATATCCAGACCCCTCAAAATGTTATACACCCCAATGAGGTCTCCCCTCAGCCTCCTCTGTTCTAAGAAGAACAAACCCTGCCTATCCAATCTGTCCTCATAGCTAAGATTATCCATTCCAGGCAGCATCCTCGTAAATCTCCTCTGCATGCTCTCTAGTGCAATCACGTCCTTCCTATAATACGGCGACCAGAACTGCATGCAGTACTCCAGCTGTGGCCTAACCAGAGTATTATACAATTTAATGAGCGAGACTGTTGATCCCATCGCTCACCGAGGTCGCAGACACTCTGTTATCAGTCCAACAAGTTATGGCTCAAAATATTTTCAAGCAGGAATAAAATCTAACTAAGTGTGTTTTGCCGTGTGCCGCATGCTACACGATCTGTCCCAGCATGCTATGGTGTTTCTTGTTGTGATTTTAGTCCTGGCACACTTGAGACATCCAACAGCTCTCCATCAATGAGGTTCAGGAGCACTGCACGGGAGTAGGGTCGGTCAACTCTTGTTAGGGTGCATTCTCTGCTTCGGACCATCGGAGCAGGAACAGGCCAATCTGAGCCGTTGCACTACATCTGCTCGATTGCCTCTCATTACAAGTTTCAGCTTTTGCAAGTCATTCATTTTTGTCTGGAAATCATCCCTTCCTGGAGGTAGTAAAGAACATAACTCATCTGTTCTCATCTGTAGCAAGCTCGTTTTACAACTTAGCCCAAGACAAATCCGATTGCTGAAGTTATGGCTTTGTTCCTGGGTCTTGGCCTCTCTTTTCCAATCACCTGTTTTAAATCCAGTAATAATGAGATTTGATCCTGCTACAGTGACATTTGGACTTTCTGTTTATTTTCATTCAAGTTCTGGAAAGTAGATGCAGAATCAACAGCACATGATTCAGCCTAACTGATGTATGTCGGTGTTTATATTCCACACCAGCCCCCTCCCACCCCAGGATCCTCCTCCTCCCCTGCACCTCTTCATCTGCTTCTCCCTCATCTATGCATCAAGCCTCCCTTTAATGCATCAATGCTCTCTGCTTCAACCCCTCCATGTGGCAGCGAGTTCCACATTCTCATCACTCTCTGTACGAAGACATTACCCCGAAATTCTTTATTTGATCTGTTAGTGACTACGATGGCCCTGAATATGCGGTCGGAGGCTTCCCGTGGGGAAATAAAATACCCGGGTAGCTGGTGGTCTGGGAGGTATGGAGGTTCACGGTCCTGGGCCTCTCTGGGGACCCGCAGGTAGAGGCCCACCTATCCCCGGGGCTCAGGCACTTCGCAAGCGCCCCTCTGATCACATGGGCCGGTCCAACCAATAAAAGAAGGGAATTTGCATTCATGCCTTTGGGGATTCCATCTGTATGGAATCCCCGTGTGAATGGGAATACCCCAAATAAATAAAACAAAACATCTCAGATTTAAAATGAATTAAAATGTCATTCAATTAAATTTTTTGAAAAATAAATTTACAGCTTTTAAAGGGTATAAAAAATAAACATAGCTTATTTCACTGGGTTTTAATTGTATAAATTATTGATAACTTTTTTTTTGATTTTTTTAAAACTCTTATGCTGAGTAAGAGTTTCACAGCCATTCACTGGGTAGAAGTTGAGCAAATAGCCCCACTCACTGCCCACCAATGCCCTTTTCCCGGGGATGCATTGGGTCTTGGCAGATCGCCAGTTCTTGTGTGCCCCTCATACATACCGGTCGGGGCCGCAGATTACGGCCCCTAATATTTCTGCTCCCTTGTTCTGGACTCGCCCACAAGTAAAAACAGTTTCTCCGCATATCATATCATCATAGGCAGTCCCTCGGGATCGAGGAAGACTTGCTTCCACTCTAAAAGTGAGTTCTCAGGTGGCTGAACAGTCCAATATGGGAATTACAGTCTCTGTCACAGGTGGGACAGACAGTGGTTGAGGGAAAGGGTGGGTGGGGAGTCTGGTTGGCCGCACAATCCTTCCGCTGCGTTTGTTTTCTGTAAGCTCTCGGCGACGAGACTCAAGGTGCGTGGCACCCTCCCGGATGCACTTCCTCCACTTAGGGTGGTCTTTGGCCAGGGACTCCCGGGTGTTGGTGGGGATATTGCACTTTATCAGGGAGGCTTTGAGGGTGTCCTTGAAATGTTTCCTCTGCCCACCTGGGGCTCACTTGCCGTGTAGGAGTTCAGAATAGAGCGCTTGCTTTGGGAGTCTTGTGTCGGGCATGCGAACAATGTGGCCCGCCCAACAGAGCTGGTCAAGTGTGGTCATTGCTTCGATGCTGGGGATGTTGACCTGGTCGAGGACACTAACGGTGGTGCGTCTGTCCTCCCAGTGAATTTGTAGGATCTTGCGAAGACATCGTTGGTGGTATTTCTCCAGTGACTTGAGGTGGCTACCATACATGGTCCATGTCTCTGAGCCACATCCATCCTGTCGAACCCCTTTATCATTTTAAAGACATGTATCAGATCTTCTCGTTTCCAGAGAAAGAGTCCCAGCCTGCTCAATCCTTCCTGCAAGTTGCATCTTCTCAATTCTGGTAACATCCTTAGTGAGTGCTCAGTTTGAATGCTTCTGCTGGGCAGGTTGTCCCCGAGCATGCAGAAATCAAATGCAGGCAGTGGAAGGAGCGTGCGGCAAACCAGTCCCACCCACCCTTTCCTTCAATGACTATCCGTCCCACCTGTGACAGAGACTGTAATTCCCGTATTGGACTGTTCAGCCACCTACAGACTCATGTTAAGAGTGGAAGCAAGTCTTCCTCGATTCCGAGGGACAGCCTATGATGATGATGTCCCCAATACTGCAGCAACTGTGGAACACTCCTAGACTTGAATTCAGAAACACAACGCGAGCTGGTGGCATTTACAGATGGTACCAAATGGGGGGTGGGGGTGTAATGGTGGGGGTGGGGATATGATGGTGGGGGTGGGGGTGTGATGGTGGGGGTGTGAGGGGTTTGATGGTGGGGGTGTGATGGTGGGGGTGGGGGTGTGATGGTGGGGGTGGGGGTGTGATGGTGGGGGTGGGGGGTGTGATGGTGGGGGGTGAGGGGTGTGATGGTGGGGGTGGGGGTGTGATGGTGGGGGTGGGGGGTGTGATGGTGGGGGTGGGGGTGTGATGGTGGGGGTGGGGGTGTGATGGTGGGGGTGGGGTTGTGATGGTGGGGGTGGTGCGGTTGGGGGGTGAGGGGTGGTGGTTGTGGGGGGTTGGGGGATGGGGGGAGGGGCGCAAGGAGGTTACAACTGATGAGGCAGCCAAAGAATTACAGATCAGATCTGCAAGTGGGGAGAACATTGGCCGTTGAAAGTCAACAGTGCGAAGGTCTTGCACTGGAAGAAGAACTGATCGTACGGTTGAGAAAATGAGGGAGAGGTTGAAAGGGATCTTGGAGTGATAGTGGGGTCAGCATTGACCATTTTCAGGTCATTACATTGGGACAGTAGGAAGCCATTTAGCCCCTCGAGGCTGTTCGGGCATTCAGTTACATCAATTCCTCGACACCTCCATCCCCCACCAGGATGGCCTGAGGGCAGAGCCCCAACCAGTCCCCATCCACCATCACCCTCTTCTGCCTGGCTCAACTTGTTCTCACATCGAACAACTTCCTCCAAATTAAAGGTGTTACTATGGGAACCTGCATGGATCCTAGCTATGCCTGCCTTTGCGTGGAACATTCTTTGTTCCAGTCCTACTCGGGTCCCCTCCCTCACCTCTTTTCTGATATGTTGATGACTGTCTCGGTGCCGTTTCCTGCTCTCACCCCAAACTGAAAAATTTAATTAACTTTGCTTCCAATTTCCACCTTTCCCTCACCTTCACATGGTCCATCTCCGACTCTTCCCTTCCCTTCCTCGACTTCTCTGTCTCCACTTGTGGGGTTAGGCTATCAAGAAACATCCACCAAAAACCCAGTGACTCCAACAGCTACCTCGACTACAATTCCGTTCCCCCTGCTCCCTGCAAGGACTCTATTCCATCTGCCAGTTTCTCCGTCTCTGTCGCATCTGCTCTGACGATACCACCTGCCCTACAAGTGCAACCGATATGTCTTCCTTTTTCCTCACCGAGGATTCCCCTCCACCGTGGTTGACATGGCCCTCGACCGTGCCTTCTCCATTTCCCGCACCTCTGCACTCACCCCTTCCCCTCCCTCCCACATCAAACCCTTGGCCCCTTTCACCCCACCAGCCTCCACAGTCAACGTATCATCATCTGCCATTTTTGACACCTCCAGCGTGATCCCTCCAACAAACACTTCTTTCCCTCCCCTCGCAGCATTCTGAAGAGACCCTTTCCTCCACAACACCTTGGTCTACTCAATCTTCCAATATCCATGGGAACTCCATCACCTCCAAGTTCCCTTTCAAGCCACACACCATCCTGACTTGGAAATATATCGGCCGTTCCTTCATCGTTGCTGGGTCCAAATCCCGGAGCTCCCTCCCTAACAGCACTGTGGGAGCACCTTCACCACACGGACTGCAGTGGTTCAAGAAGGCGGCTCACCACCATTTTGTCAAGGTCAATTAGGGATGGGTAATAAATGCCGGCCTTGCCAGCGACGCCCACATCCCAGGAACGTATTAAAAAAGACACCCCCTCCCCTTCTCACGGCATCTTCCCGTGCAAGCCCAGGAGATGCAACCCCTCCCCTTTTACCCCCTCCCTTCCCACTGTCCAGGGCCCCAAACACTCCTTCCAGGTGAAACAGCGATTTCTTGCAATTCAGTATACTGTATTCGTTGCTCACGATGTGGTCTCCTCTACATTGGGGAGACCAAGCGTAGATTGGGTGACCGTTTTGCTGAACACCTCCGTTCAGTCCGTAAGTGTGACCCTGAACTTCCGGTCGCCTGTCACTTTAATTCCCGCTCCACTCCCACTCTGACCTCTCCGTCCTCGGCCTCCTGCACTGTTCCAATGAAGCTCAACGCACGCTCGAGGAGCAGCACCTCATCTTTCGTTTAGACACTTTACAGCCTTCTGGACTCAACATCGAGTTCAACAATTTCACACCAGAACCTCTGCCCACATTTCTTTGGACAGCAGCAGTTGCTGATTCTGCCATTCCCATTTACACCCCCTCTAGACCCATCCTTTGTTACTTTACTTGTCCCATTACCATCCCCTTTTGTCTCGCCCCATCATCCCTTTTGTCATTCAATCTCTCCTGCCTTCCACCCTATCACAGACCTTCCTTGTTCTTCCCCCCTCTCCCTCTTCCAGCCTCTGCACTTGCTAAAAAACCGGTGATATAGCTAACTTTTTCCAGTTCTGACGAAAGGTCATCGACCTTAAACACTAACTCTGTTTCTCTCTCCAGATGCTGCCTGGACTGCTGAGTATTTCCAGCATTTTCTGTTTTTATTTCAATTAGAGCATGGCTGATCTGTATCTTAACTCTATCTACCCACCTTGCTTCCATATCCCGGAGTACCCTTACCCAATAAAAATATATCAATCTCAGTTTAGACATTTCCAATTGCCTCCCAGCCTCAGCAGCTTTGAGGAGGGGGAGAGAGTTCCAGATTCCCCTCTGCCCTTTGTGTGAAGAAGTGCTTCCTGACATCACCCTGAACTTTAAGGTTATTTTAAGGTGACACCCCCTTGGTCTGGACTTCCCCCCCCCCCACCCCCCACCAGAGGAATAGTTTCTCTCTGTCTACCCCATCAAATACTTTCATCATCTTAAACACCTCGATTAGATCACCCTTAATCTTCTACACTCGAGGGAATACAAGCCCAGTCTATGCAAACCTGTCCTCATAATTTAAACCTTTACACCCGGTATCATTCTGGAGAGTTTGCGCTGCACTGATCCAGATATATAAAAAGGAAGTGAATAGCAAAAGTAAATGATGATCCCTTAGAGGATGAGGCTGGGGAATTAATAATGGGGAGCAGGGAAGTGGTGGAGACTTTAAACAAATATTTTGTATCGGTCTTCACGGTAGAAGACACTAAAACATCCCAATAATGGATAATCAAGGAGCTATCACAACCACTATCATGAAAAGTACTCGGTAAGATAATGGGACTAACGGCGGACAAGTCCCCTGGACCTGATGCCTTACACCCTAGGGTCTTAAAAGGTGGCTGCAGAAATAGTGGATGCATCGGTTGTAGTCTACCAAAATTCCCTGGATTCTGGGGCGGTCCCAGTGGATTGGAAAACTGCAAATTTAAAGCTTCTATTTAAAAAAAGGAGGGAGACAGAAAGCAGGAAACTATAGACCAGTTAGCCGAACATCTGTCGTTTGACAAATTTGCTGGATTCTTTGAGGATGCAACAAACAGGGTGGATAAGGGGGAACCAGTGGATGTGGTGTATTTGGATTTCCAGAAGACATTCAATAAGGTGCCATATAAAAGGTTACTGCACAAGATAAAAGTTCACGAGGTTGGGGGTACTATATTAGCATGGATAGAGGATTGGCTAACTAACAGAAATCAGAGAGTCGGGATAAATGGGTCATTTTCCGGTTTGCAAACAGTAACTAGTGGGGAGCCGCAGGGATCGTGTTGGGGCCTAAACTATTTACAATCTATATTAGTGACTTGGATGAAGGGACCGAGTATAATGTAGCCAAGTTTGCTGATGATACAAAGATGGATGCGAAAGCAAGTTGTGAGGACACAAAAAATCTGCAAAGGGACATAGACAGGCTAAGTGAGTGGGCAAACATTTGGCAGATGGAGTATAATGTGTGAAAATGTGAGGCTACCCACTTTAGCAGGAGAAATAAAACAGCAAATTACTATTTAAATGGGGAGAGATTACAAAATGCTATGGTACAGCGGGACCTGGGAGTCCTTGTACATGAAACACAAAAAGTTAGTATGCAGGCACAGCAAGTAATCAGAAAGGCAAATGGAATGTTGGCCTTTATTGCAAGGGGGATACAGTATAAAAGCAGTGAAGTCCTGCTACAACTGTACAGGGCATTGGTGAGGCCACACCTGGAGCACTGCGTAGTTTTGGTTTCATTATTTAAGGAAGGATATATTTGCATTGGAGGCTGTTCGGAGAAGTTTCATTAGGTTGATTCCGGAGATGAGGGGATTGACTTATGAGGATAGGTTGAGCAGGTTGGACCTATACACATTGGAGTTTAGAAGAATGAGAGGGGATCTTATTGAAACATATAAGATATTGAGGGGGCTTGACAAGGTGGATGCAGAGAGGATATTTCCACTTGTGGGGGAATACAGAATAAGGGGACATAGTCTCAGAATAAGGGGCTGTTCATTTAAAACTGAGATAAGGAGAAATTTATTTTCTCGGAGGGTTGTAAATCTGTGGAATTCTCTGCCCCAGAGAGCTGTGGAGGCTAGGTCATTGAATATATTTAAGGTGGAGATAGACAGATTTTTGAGCGATAAGGGAGTAAAGGGTTATGGGGAGCGGGCAGGGAAGTGGAGCTGAGTCCATGATCAGATCAGCCATGATCTTATTGAATGGCAGAGCAGGCTCGAGGGGCCGTTTGGTCTATGCCTGCTCCTATTTCTTATGTTCTTATGTAATATTTAATTGCAGAGGCATAATCAGCAAAGTAGCGATAACGTTGATCTGTATCACCAGAGATGTAGCGTGACCGTGTGAGCTGGAATAAAGCCCTACTCAGTCTGCATCCTGAATACTGAGCCCCTAGAGCTCAAGAACCATCCAATGGCCTCCTCCTGTGCTCTCTGATTCTATCACCCTACCATTGTCAAGATACTGCTTGTAAAATTCAGCACTTCCAACCCTGAATTACATCTCTGAACTGTGAGAATATTTGCTTTCACCCTTGTATGGGTCTGAAGTGAGTCTCCAGGCTGGCGATGGATTTATTTACAGACACAAATCTGTCACTTGCCTTCAGTTCACTGTGGAAGATGCTATGTGTGTGACGGGCAAGAGGATCGTTAACCCTAACATCCTAACATTGGAGCATAGGAACAGGCCATTCAGCCTCCTGAGCCTGTTCCGCCATTCAATTAGACCATGGCTGATCTGTTTCTTAATTCCATTTACCCGCCTTGGTTCCATATCCCTTAATACCCTTGCCTAACAAAATCTATCTCCGTTTTTAAATTGCCAATTGACCCCCAGCCTCAGCAGCATTTTGGGGGAGAGAGTTCCAGATTACCACTGCCCTTTGTGTGAAGAAATGCTTCCTGACCTTGCCCCTGAACAGCCTGGCTCCAACACATGCACCCAGATAGGCCCCGCGTCTATCCCATTGCAGCATCCACTGGTCTCGCAGCAAATTCCAGCAGGTTGCTCTCCATTAATCTGTTCCATGTATCTGTTCCACACTCTCGGCTGGATTTCACCAACCTCAGGGGTCCGGGGCGGGCGCTGTCCTTGTCGAGACCCCACCCCGCAGCTGTGCCGATCCTTGCCTCTGACATGATTTTACCTTAATGGGGCTTGTCAAGCCCGCCCTGCGAGGTTTCCAGCCAATTAAAAGGAAGAGGGTCTGATGACATAATTTGATGATGCATCACCAGCCGATTTCCTTAAAGGGTCGATGTCCATATACATTTTTGACAGTTGTGTTGTCAGTGTTCTACAGCACTAAGGTGCTGCAAACACTGACCATCACGGCACAAAGGTACATGGCTGCAACCTGACTCTCCCATCACTCCCTCCAGAGGCTTATGGAGGGAGTCACAGCGCACAGGGAGGTTCTCTTCCCTTCCAATGGGTGGAAGAGACCTCCCCAGGAGACCAACGCAGCCTGGTTGCACATTGCACAGGAGGACACAAGCAGGAATGTTGTCACCAGGCTGCAGTGGTGCAAACCTTTCAATGATCTCAGCAGATCACAAAACGTTACTGCAAAGCCACACGCAACCTCATCACGTGTCACTCATCACATCCCCATCACTCTGCCTTCCACACCCTATCCCTGCACATCCTTACTCACACCAACTTACCTTGCACCTCTGCCTATCACTCTCTCTCTATCTACATTATCACTTCCCCCTCACACTCGCCCTCATCCTTGTCCAATCATACCATCTAACAACACACAAGGGTAGGCACTTGGATGTTATCACCAATGCTAATGTAAAGTTTCTGCTGATGTGTTGTCAAACATTGAAATTTATATTTTCAACACTTTGCTTTCTTGGACAGATCTGTGTGCACCTGTGTAAGTGGCTTACTGAGATGCAGTGAATGGTGAGACATAAGGGTACCCTCTGCAATGGGGATGAGTGTGAAAGAAATGGTTTGGGCATTGCAAGGAATCTTTATGGTGCTGATGTAGGGTGGTGCCAACCTGGCGCAGGGTGTACAGCGTCAAGTGAAGTAAATCTGGCC
The DNA here is from genome assembly GCF_044704955.1 of Pristiophorus japonicus. Taxonomy (NCBI): domain Eukaryota; kingdom Metazoa; phylum Chordata; class Chondrichthyes; family Pristiophoridae; genus Pristiophorus; species Pristiophorus japonicus. The sequence continues at coordinate 94,044,682 of NC_091997.1, read as the reverse complement.
ATGGTGAGGCCATCCTTGGCCTCCCGGGCAGCAATGTGGTCAGGTGCTGATGCCCCGTGTCCTGCGCAGCATCAGGTGATTGCGGAGAAGGTTGGTGTTGTTGGTGCTGCTGGTGTGCCTGGTGATGCTGATGTTGGGGATGATTGTGGTGGGATTCTGAGGACCAAGGTGAGATTTTTTCAAGGACACCGATGCTGATGGAATAGATGGCAGGTGAGGTTGAGATGACAGAAGCGATCTGTCAATGGTGAGAGAGGTTGCTCCAAGGAGGTGGCACTGGATACAGAGTTCACTGCAGACACTTCAAATCTCCATAAAGCTGAAAAGTCTATTCTAAATCCTGAGGTTTTCAGCTTCTTTGATTGGAAATTGAGCAGCTGTGAAATGCTTCTGCAGCTGTCAGCTAGTCAAAGCAATCTAGAGTTGTGGAGCACCCGACATACTTACCTGACGGACGTCATCCTCGTAAACAAACTTGGAAAAATCCTTTGCACCTGGTAAAATGCTGCTTGAATAGCTTTAAGCATCTGCTCAACTATAACAATTGCCTGGCACGTGGCTTGGTGTCGGGTCTGCAAACCGCAGCCAGAGCCAGCACCCTGGAAATTCACAAGGAGGCGGGTCCACCCGCTGTCAATCACGGCTCCAAACTTGCATTAGCAGGGCTGTGTGGAAAAGGCCTGGTTGACTTCATTCCTAATATACTAGTTTGAACCTGAGGTCCCTTGTTGCATCCTCACAATTTAAAGTAGAATTCTGGATTTGCCTTTTCTATACCATTGTATACCTCAATGATGATCGCCTTGCAAGGGTTGACGAGGCCAAGTTTCTCCAGTCTTTCTTCAAATCTCACATTCTAAAATGAGTTACTTTATCTGCACTGTTTCCAGTGTGAGAACCTGTGTCTCGACCAGAACTGGACTCAGCATTCAAGATGTGATCTACCAGAGCACTGTATGGTTTCAGCCTAGTGTTGTCGGAGTTGTTCGCTACTGACTTGTGTATATAGTTCCGCAATCCTTAATGCCATTGATTGTCCTTTACTGCATTGGTTGTACCTATTGAATATCGAGAATATTGAGCCCTGGTCATTTCAGCGCCTTTGATGGAGTACAGTGGGCTATGGTGGGCTGGTTGTCATGGTACTAAACCCAGTCATGAGTTCAGATCCCACTGTGGCAAATTGTGAAATGGAATTGAATAATCTTTGAGCCAGTATGAGCGTGAAAATCTGTTGGATTATTGTAAAAACCCAACCGGTTCACTAATGTCTTTCAGGGAGCGAACCTGTCAGCCCTCCCCGGTCTGGCCCACACGTGACTTCAGTCACACAATCTGGGTGATTCTGCATACCCCCAGGGTAGTATATATCGCCTGCCCAGTGAGTCGGGCCTCCTTGTAACCAATATAGAAACAAGTGCTGTCTGTCTCCCCTTCCCATGTGCCGTGTTTTATGTTTGTCAGGATTGCCTTTCATCCCTCGCTCTGCCGACTTTCATATTTTGTCCAATTCATTCCATCATTTCTTTGTTGCCCCTTCCGATTCTGTTGCCTGTCCTTGTTTGCCATCAGCTGCACAATTTGCCGACTATGCTCCGAGTTTCTGAATCCAAGGCGTGAGAAGCAGTGTTGAGATCTCAGTCCCGATACCGAGGCCGCCCAACTCAGCTCCCCCTCCCCAATGTAACTCAAGCGAGTGCTTTTTGTTTCCTACTCTTCAGCCAATTTATTATCCATTCGCAAGGTTGACCATGAATCCGCATAGCTTTGAGCTTAGTGGTTGGTGTTTGTGGTTGGGGTTCGTGATTGGGGGTTTGTGGTTGGGGGTTCGTGGTTGGGGGTTTGTGATTGGAGGTTTATGGTTGGGGGTTTGTGATTGGAGGTTTATGGTTGGGGGTTTGTGGTTGGGGGTTTGTGATTGGGGGTTTGTGGTTGGGGTTTGTGGTTGGGGGTTTGTGATTGGGGGTTTGTGGTTGGGGTTTGTGATTGGGGGTTTGTGGTTGGGGTTTGTGGTTGGGGGTTTGTGATTGGAGGTTTATGGTTGGGGGTTTGTGGTTGGGGTTTGTGGTTGGGGTGAAGGGTTGGGGTGAAGGATTGGGGTTGGGGTTAGGTTCAGTCATTCGGGTTTGGGATAGGTTTGGGAATTATTATGTTAGGGTTGAGGCTGCTGGTTAGGGTTATAAACTGTTTTTTAAAAGATTACTGACAATGATGATGTCACTAGCTTCAGGCACCAAATGCGCCTGTTTGCAATCAATTGGTATCTCCTTAGTGTCCGGTGACTCAAACAAACTGACTACTTAGTCCTCTCAATCTCATCCTTCCATATTCTGAGGTCAATGCCATTTCTCCCTGGGAACTTAAGATGAAAACAGAAAGTGCTGGAAGTGAGATTTTGGTGCATCCCTTTCTCTAGAACCTGGGAATTTATTTTTCTTGCTCTCTTTTGACTTCATTTACAATGAAGTCCTGAATTCTGCAACAAGTGATTTTCACTATTGAAGCTTATGTTCCCTTTGCCCCATGAGAATCCAGCCAAGCAGCCATCAGTTCAACATCCGCTCCTCCTCCAAACATGATCGGCCGATGTCTCTTCCTTCATATAGTCATTCTGGGCACAGGGGCGTTGCAGGCAAGGCTGGCATTTATTGTCCATCCCAACTTGTCCTTCAATTGCTTGTTAGGCCAGTTCAGAGAGCAGTTAGAGTCAACCACATCGATGTGGGTCTGGAGTCATGTATAGGCCAGACCGGGTAATGACAGCTGGCTTCCTTCTCCAAAGGAAGGCTATGTCAGCTGTGGCTCAGTGGGCAGCACTCTCACCTCTGAGTCAGAAGGTCGTGGGTTCAATTCCCACTCCAGGGACTTGAGCATGAATACCAGGCAGACACTTCTGGCAGTGCTGAGGGAAAGGTAGTCGATGAGGGAACCTGAGTTTATGGCAAAGTGATGAAAAGCAGCTTTGAAAACAAAATGACCAAACAGCATCCGAGGAAACAAGGCATCAATGTTTGGAACTCTTGGCCTATTCTGTAGTCTGAGGAAGGCCTATTGCTTGAACCATTGACTACTTTACTGCCACAGATGTTGCCTGACCTGCTGAATGTTTCCAGCTTTTACTGACTTCAGTTTCACATTCCCAGGAGTATATTGTTTTGCTGTTAAATGGCCCGCGGCAGTTTAAAGAGAAAAGTGGCACTTCCTGCACTGACGCTCCAATGGTGGCGGGAATTGCCCTGCCATTGTCCAATCGCTTGCCTTTATTGGCCACATCCTCGCTGAATGATCAGTCGGTTTACTGTCAGATTTTACCGTCTAGATGTTAAGCACCAGCTTGATGAAGATTCACACGACCCCAACAGAAGCTGTTGGCATTTCTGTTCGTAAACTTCCACCCAGATGATAAAATCCTCATTGGCTTTATTGCCAGGTTGGCAGTTTAGACCTGGCAAATCCCTTGTCCAAAAACCTCAATCAACTTCCGTTAGCTTGGCTAGAACAAAAACACACAGTCTGGAGTAAGGAGTGCTTAATCTACAAGGTGCACTGCAGCAACTCGTCAAGGCTTCTTCGGCAGCACCTCCCAAACCCGCGACCTCCATCACCTAGGGCAGCAGGCTCATGGGTACACCGGCACCTCCCAGGTTCCCCTCCAAGTCACTCACCATTCTGACTTGGACATATATCGCCGGTCCTTCATCGTCGCTGGATCACAGTCCCTAACAGCACTGTGGGAGCACCTTCACCACACGGACTGCAGCGGTTCAAGAAGGCGGCTCACCACCACCTTCTCAAGGGGCAATTAGGGATGGGCAATAAATGCCGGCCTTGGCAGCGATGCACACATCCTGTGAGCAAATAAAAAAACCAAAACAATATTATATCATGGCTTTGGGCAGACAGACAGTATACTATAAATGGTACAATTGTGAACAGTGTAGATGAGCATTTCAGTTACTTAAATTTTACTATTCTCATATAGTATTAACTTTCAATCCTATATGGCATCTATTGTGTGAAGTGAAACCTATTTTGTTGTATAAAACTGGGATACAAAAGTTGTTTATTGGCTTAAGCTTGCAGATAAGTATTCGTCAGATGCGGTAAAGGATTAGACATTCTATTCTAGCAGTGCAAATGTGGGGACAATAACATCTCTGCTACATTCAAAAGTCATTTGTAATCTTTTGCACATATTCTATATTAAGAACATAAGAAATAGGAGCAGGAGTCGGCCATTTGGCCCCTCAAGCCTGCTCCGCCATTCAATACGATCATGGCTGGTCTGATCATCGACTCGGCTCCACTTCTCTGCCCGCTCCCCATAACCATTTACTCCTTTATCTTTAAAAAATCTGTCTACCTCCACCTTAAATATATTCAATGACCCAGCCTCTACAGCTCCTGGGGCAGAGAATTCCACAGATTTACAACCCTCTGAGAGAAGAAATTCCTCCTCATTTCCATTTTAAATGGGCGACCCTTTATTCTGAAACTTTGCCCCCTAGTTCTAGATTCCCCACGAGGGGAAATATCCTCTCAACATCTACCCTGTCAAGCCCTCGCAGAATCCTATACATTTCAATAAGATCATCTCTTAGTCTTCTAAACTCCAATGATTATAGGCCCAACCTGTTCAATCCTTCTTCATATGCCAACCCCCTCATCTCAGGAATCGACCTCATGAACCTTCTCTGAGTTGCCTCCAATGCAAGTATATTCTTCCTTAAATACGGAGACCAAAACTGTACGCAGTACTCCAGGTGTGGCCTCACCAATGCCCTTTACAGCTCCTTACTTTTATACTCCATCCCCCTTGCAATAAAGGCCACCATTCCATTTGCCTTCCTGATTACTTGCTCTACCTGCATACTAACTTTTTGTGTTTCATGTACAAGAACTCCCAGATTCCTCTGTACCGCAGAATTTTGTAATCTCTTTCCATTTAAATAATAATTTGCTTTTTTATTTTTCCTATCCAAATGGATAACCTCACATTTTCCCACATTATACTCCATCTGCCACATTTTTGCTCACTCACTTACCCTAGCTATATCCCTTTGCAGAGTCTTTGTGTCCTCCTCACAACTTGCTTTCCCACTTATCTTTGTATCATCAGCAAACTTGGCTACATTACACTCAGTCCCTTCATCCAAGTCAGTAATATAGATTGTAAATAGTTCAGGCCCCAGGACTGATCCCTGCGGCACACCACTAGTTACTGATTGCCAACCTGAAAATGACCCATTTATCCTGACACTCTGTTTTCTGTTAGTTAGCCAATCCTCTATTCATGTTAATGTATTACCCCCAACCCCGTGAACTTTTATCTTGTGCAGTAACCTTTTCTGTGGCACCTTGTCAAATGCCTTCTGGAAATCCAAATACACTACATCCACTGGTTCCCTCTTATCCACCCTGTTCATTACATCCTCAAAGAACTCCAGAAAATTTGTCAAAATGATTTCCCTTCATAAAACCATGCTGACTCTGCTTGACTGCATAATGATTTTCTAAATGTCCTGTTACTGCTTCCTTTATAAAGGACTCCAGCATTTTCCCAATGTATAGTAGTATAGTATTAGTATTAGGCAGTCCCTTGTGTCGAGGATGACCTGCTTCCACACCAAAAACAGATGAGTTCACAGGTGTTTCAATGAGCTACACCTTGAAGGGTGGAAGGTGCCTGTGCGTGGATTCTTTTAACGTGGGGTGACCGTTGCACACCAGCCACCACATGGGCTTGACAGAGCCAGGTCTTGGTCCAGTGGCAAGGGTTAACCAAGATGACTGGAGACCAGCTCTGCTTCGCCTCTCCGGGACCACGATCCTGCTGCTCCTCACCTCTGATTGATGTTCGGCTAACTGGTCTATAGTTTCCTGCTTTCTGTCTCCCTCCTTTCTTAAATAGGGGCGTTATATTTGAGGTTTTCCAATCCGCTGGGAGCTCTCCAGAATCCAGGGAATTTTGGTAGATTACAACCAATGCATCCACTATCTCTGCAGTCACTTCTTTTAAGACCCTAGGATGCAGGCCATCAGGTCCAGGGGACTGTCCACCTTTAGTCTCATTAGTTTGCCTCGTACTTTTTCATTAATGATAGTGATTGTTCTAAGTCTGCCCCCCCCCCCCCCCCACTAGCTCCTTGATGATCAATTATTGGGATATTTTTAGTGTCTTCTGCCGTGAAGACCGATACAAAATATTTGTTCAACATCTCCGCCATTTCCCTGTTTCCCATTAGTAATCCCCCAGTCTCATCCTCTAAGGGACCAACGTTTACTTTAGCTACTCTCTTCATTTTTATATACCTGTAGAAACTCTTACTGTCTGTTTTTATATTTCTTGCTAGTTTACTCTCAATCTATATTCTCTCTCTTTATTATTTTTCAGTCGTCCTTTGCTGGTTTCTAAAAGTAGGCCCCTGGCCTTCCACTGTCCTTCACAACATTGTATGCCTCTGTTTTCAATCTGATACCATCCTTAACTTCTTTAGTTAGCCACGGAGGGTTCATCCTTCTCTTGGAGTCTTTCTTTCTCACTGGAATATATCTGTGCTGAGAGTTATGAGATATCTCCTTAAACGTTTGCCACTGCTTTTCTACTGCCTTACCCTTTAATCTATTTTCCCAATCCACTTTAGCCAACTCTGCCTTCATACCTTTGTAATTGCCTTTATTTAGGTTATTTAATGTTGCCTCATACGCTGTTTGTGCATTGTTACATGGGATTATGGCGTGATTGCATTAACAGAGCCATGGCTCAAGCAAGGCCAACAATAATGCTAAAAGGGGAGTTGGACAGGTCCTTGAAGATGAGGAGCTCACAGGGTTACTGACAAACGGCGGGGATGTGGGACTAAGCATGACTGCATAGAGCCAGCACAGGCTCGATGGGCTGAATGGCCTCCTTCTGTCCTGTTATTTTTTATGATTCTATGACTGCAGTGCATTTAATTCAGGCTGAGTCTGTTGTCCCTTGGTAAATTGAGTGTGCAAAATAAACGAGTTTAGACCCATCTGCCGACCTTGCTGGTGACCGAGGCTTCTCACTGGCAGGGCAGGGTGGGAGATAAGATGGCACTAAAGCACCTTACAAACAATAATGTACTTTTTGGAGTGTAGTCAATGTTGTAATGTAGGAAACTTGCCAGCCAATTAGCGCATAGCAAACTCCCATAAACAGTAATGGTCATTGATCAGATAATCTGCTTTTCATCATCATAGGCAGTCCCTCGGAATCGAGGAAGACTTGCTTCCACTCTTAAAGTGAGTTCTTAGGTGGCTGAACAGTCCAATACGAGAGCCACAGTCCCTGTCACAGGTGGGACAGATAGTCGTTGAGGGAAAGGGTGGGTGGGACTGGTTTGCCGCACACTCCTTCCGCTGCCTGCGCTTGGTTTCTGCATGCTCTCAGCGACGAGACTCGAGGTGCTCAGCGCCCTCCCGGATGCACTTCCTCCACTTAGGGCGGTCTTTGGCCAGGGACTCCCAGGTGTCGGTGGGGATGTTGCACTTTATCAGGGAGGCTTTGAGGGTGTCCTTGTAACGTTTCCTCTGCCCATCTTTGGCTCGTTTGCTGTGAAGGAGTTCCAAGTAGAGCACTTGCTTTGGGAGTCTCGTGTCTGGCATGCGAACTATGTGGCCTGCCCAGTGGAGCTGATCAAGTGTGGTCATTGCTTCAATACTGGGGATGTTGGCTTGGTCAAGGACGCTGATGCTGGTGCGTCTGTCCTCCCAGGGGACTTGTAGGATCTTGCGGAAACATCGCTGGTGGTATTTCTCCAGCGACTTGAAGTGTCTACTGTACATGGTCCATGTTTTTGAGCCATACAGGAGGGTGGGTATTACTACAGCCCTGTAGACCATGGGCTTGGTGGCAGTTTTGAGGACCTGGTCTTCAAACACTCTTTTCCTCAGGCAGCTGAAGGCGTTGGCGCATTGGAGGCGGTGTTGGATCTCGTCGTCAATGTCTGCTCTTGTTGATAGGAGGCTCCCGTGATAAGCTTTTAGGAGTTAATTGATGGATAAATGTTGGCCAGAACCCAGGGAGGACTCCCCTGCCCTTCAGCTGTGAGATAATTGGATATCCTACTCCTGTTCCTATAAGTTCCTCATCCTCAGGTGTCTGTCTAACTCCCTTTTAAAATCTTCTAAATAGTGCCATGGGATTTTTTACATCTATCTGAAAGAGCAAAACAGGTCCTCTCATCACCGAGAGCATGCAGAAACCAAGCGCAAGCAGCGGAAGGAGCGTGCGGCAAACCTATCCCACCCTCCCTTCCCTCAACGACTATCTGTCCCACCTGTGACAGGGACTGTGGTGCTCGTATTGGACTGTTCAGCCACCGAAGGACTCATTTTAAGAGTGGAAGCAAGTCTTCCTCGATTCTGAGGGACTGCCTATGATGATGTTGATGAAAAGCAGATTATCTGATCAGTGCAGCACTCCTTCAGCACTGCACTGGAGTGTCAGCCTGAATTTTGGGCTCAAGTCTCTGGAGTGGGAATTGAACCCACGACCTTCTGACTCAGAGGCGAGGGTATTACCCACTGAGCCACGGCTGATTGGCGTCTCAGTGGCAGTTTTGGTCCAATTCTAGGTGGGTGCAAATATACTGAATGAAATCCGCTCATGATTGAGCACCAATTGTCGTGTTTCACGGTTGGAGCAGAGAGTGTCACGCTGGGCACAGTACAGATGTTCCTGTGAGGCTCGAGGCCCGTTGTCAGGACAGAGTACAAGCTACCCCGACTTGCATTACCTGCATTAAGTATTCTACCCCGAGCTGCCAACCTCAATGAATTCTACTGCTGGACTGATTATTTTGGGGAAATGGAGCAACCAGAGGTTGGCGTACTTTGGAAGCTCTGTCAACATCTGTGGGGATTATGATGATGTTGAGTAAATTTAGGAAAGGCCTGTCAATTTAAACTAATGAATGGAAAATTGTGCTGACGGTGCCATTTGCAAACTCCTGATTGTCAGTCCTGCTGGGCGAGGCTCTGTGCCAAGAGTGCATTCTATAAAATTCTCCCTAATTAATTATACTTTTGAATTATGAGAATCAACTCTCATAAAAGAAAGGAGTTATTCGGGATGGGCTGTCCACGATCGCCTCATCAGACTCCGATTCCAGTGAACTGAAACCCCAGATCCCCCTCGCTCACCACTTCCCCACCTCATCCTCCCTCTGTCACAGAACGTCACAGCATCCTCCTGGGCATAACGCTGCAATGAGAGCCACCACAAAACACATAATCCAACCAAACTTCATACATTTATCAAATTCAAATCAAAACAACAAAGTCAACTAATCACCCTTGTGCATTCCGTTAGTGCCTGTCGTCCGTGCGCCTTTTCCTGTCCTACTGCTCCGACACAGTGCTTCCCCAGGGGATGCCGCACGGCCGGTAGGAGATTGCTCACTTTCATTGTGGGAGACTACAGATGGCCTTGGACCTCCAGCAGCTCTGGGCCTGGAGGGCCCGGCTGTAGACTGCACCATCTTGTCCTGGACAGCAGCAAGGGCACTGGCGGAATGGCAGTGATGAGATTCGGTGGGTGATCGTAACATAGAAACATAGAAAATAGGTGCAGGAGTAGGCCATTCGGCCCTTCTAGCCTGCACCACCATTCAATAAGATCATGGCTGATCATTCTCTCAGTACCCCTTTCCTGCTTTCTCTCCTTACCCCTTGATCCCTTTAGCCGTAAGGGCCATATCTAACACCCTCTTGAATATATCCAATGAACTGGCATCAACAACTCTCTGCGGTAGGGAATTCCAGAGGTTAACAACTCTCTGAGTGAAGAGGTTTCTCCTCATCTCAGTCCTAAATGGCCTACCCCTTATCCTAAGACTATGTCCCCTGGTTCTGGACTTCGCCAACATTGGGAACATTCTTCCGGCATCTAACTTGTCCAGTCCCGTCAGAATGTTAGATGTTTCTATGAGATCCCCTCTCATCATTCGAAACTCCAGTGAATAAAGGCCCAGTCGATCCAGTCTCTCCTCATATGTCAGACCAGCCATCCTGGAAATAAGTTTGGTGAACCTTCGCAATACTCCTTCAATAGCAAGAATGTCCTTCCTCAGATTAGGAGACCAAAACTGAACACAATATTCCAGGTGAGGCCTAGTACAGTTGATAGACTGTTGGAAAATGATCACCAATGCATCGACTATTTCTAGGGCCACTTCCTTAAGTACGCTGGGATGCAGACTATCAGGCCCCGGGGATTTATTGGCCTTCAATCCCATCAATTTCCCTAACACAATTTCCCGACTAATAAGGATATCCTTCAGTTCCTCCTTCTCACTAGACCCACTGTCCCCTAGTACTTCCGGAAGGTTATTTGTGTCTTCCTTCGTGAAGACAGAACCAAAGTATTTGTTCAATTGGTCCGCCATTTCTTTGTTCCCCATTATAAATTCACCTGAATCCGACTGCAAGGGACCTACGTTTGTCTTCACTAATCTTTTTCTCTTCACATATCTACAGAAGCTTTTGCAGTCAGTTTTTATGTTCCCAGCAAGCTTGCTCTCACACTCTTATTTTCCCCTTCCTAATTAAACCCTTTGTCCTCCTCTGCTGAATTCTAAATTTCTTCCAGTCTTCAGGTTTACTGCTTTTTCTGGCCAATTGAGATGTCTCTTCCTTGGATTTAACACTATGCTTAATTTCCCTTGTTAGCCACGGTTGAGCCACCTTCTCCGTTTTATTTTTACTCCAGACAGGGATATACAATTGTTGAAGTTCATCCATGTGATCTTTAAATGTTTGCCATTGCTTATCCACCGTCAATCCTCTAAGTATCATTTGCCAGTCTATTCTAGCCAATTCACGTCTCATACCATCGCAGTTACCTTTCCTTAAGTTCAGGACCCTAGTCTCTGAATTAATAATCATGACGGAGGTTCGGCGAGTGTTTGGTGCCGAGGTGTGGCGGGAGATCGTGGCGGAGGTGCGGCGAATGAGGGTATGGGGCCCAGAAGAGCCGAGGGCCCAGGGGCAGCACGGGCCAGCCCACACTGCAATATGTGTGCGCACTAGGTCCGTGCAGCAGAGCAGGTCTCTAGTCATCCTGGTTAACCCTTGCCACTGGATAAAGGCCTAGCTCTGTCAAGCCCGTGTGGTGGCTGGTGTGCAATGGTCACCACAGGTTAAAAAAATCCACACACAGGCATCTTCCACCCCTGCAATTGGAGTTCAGGACTGGAACATCGGGTCCTTCATTGAAACATCTGTGAACTCGTGGAAGCAAGTCATCCTCGTTCAAGAGACCGCCTGTGATGATGAGGAATGTTGTCATCCTGAGAGAGGTCAAAGGTTCTTGTTCCATGAGGCACTGTTGGGGACAGATTGCTGGCCTACTGCAAGCCCCTTTCCACACTCGGACACCCAGTGACCATGGCAGTAGCCTGTGCTGCAATGGAAGCTGCGTGATCGCCCATCACACCCACCAACATATTTGGGTCCACAAGGTCTCTTTGGAGTTGCCAGTCATTTCCATCCTGGAAATAAAACCGATGGACCACCCGGCATCGACCTCGGCATCGGCTACGGGCACAGCAACGGCACGCCCAGCCCAGCCAACCCGGCAAAGTCCTCCTCACTAACATCCAGGGACTTGTGCCAAAATTGGGAGAGCTGTCCCACAGACTAGTCAAGCATCAGCCTGACATAGTCATACTCACAGAATCATACCTTCCAGCCAATGTCCCAGACTCCTCCATCACCATCCCTGTCCCACCGGCAGGACAGACCCACCCGGGGTGGCGGAACAGTGGCATACAGGAGGGAGGGAGAGGCCCTGGGAGTCCTCAACATTGACTCCGGACCCCATGAAGTCTCATGGCTTCAGTTCAAGCATGGGCAAGGAAACCTCCTGCTGATTATCTCCCTCATCTGATGAATCAGTACTCCTCATGTTGAACACCACGTGGAAGAAGCACTGAGGGTAGCAAGGGCACAGAATGGGTGGGGAACTTCAGTGTCCATCACCAAGAGTGGCTCGGTAGCACCACTACTTACTGAGCTGGCCGAATGCTGAAGGACATAGCTGCCAGACTGGGCCCTGCGACGGGTGGTGAGAGAACCAACACGAGGGAAAAACCTACTTGACCTCCCCCTCACCAATCTACCTGTCGCAGATGCATCTGTCCATAACAGCATTGGTTGCAGTGACCACCGTCCAGTCATTGTGGAGATAAAGTCCTGTCTTCACACTGAGGACCCTCCATCATGTTGTGTGGCACTACCATCGTGCTAAACGAGATAGTTTCAGAACAAATCTAGCAGCTCAAAACTAGGCATCCATGAGGCACTGTGGGCCATCAGCAGCTGCAGATTTATATTCCACCACAATCTGTAACCTGATGGCCTGGCAATATCCCTCACTGTACCATTACCAACCTGGGGAAGCTGCAACACAGGATTACATGCAGCATGCTATAGACAGGGCTAAGCGATCTTACATTCAACGGGTCAGATCAAAGCTCTGCGGTCCTGCTACATCCAGTTGTGAATGGTGGTGGACAACTAATGGGAGGAGGCTCGATAAATATCCCCATCCTCAATGATGGCGGAGCCCATTTGCAACCATCTTCAGCCAGAAGTGCCAAGTGGATGATCCATATCGGCTGCCTCTTGAGGTCCCCACCATCACAAGAACCAGTCTTCAGCCAATTCGATTCACTCCACGTGATAGCAAGAAACGGCTGAGTGCACTGGATACAGCAAAGGTTATGGACCCCGACAACATCCCGGCTGTCGTGCTGAAGACTTGTGCTCCAGAACTAGCCGCGCCTCTAGCCAAGCTGTTCCAGTACAGCTACAATACTGGATCTCTCCGACAATGTGATTAAATGCCCAGGTCCTGTCCACAAAAAGCAGGACAAATCCAATCCGGCCAATTACCACCCCATCAGTCTACTCTCAATCATCAGCAAAGTGATGGAAGGTGTTGTCGACAGTGCTATCAAGCAGCACTTACTCACCAATAACCTGCTCACTGATGCTCAGTTTGGGTTCTGCCAGGACCACTCAGCTCCAGACCTCATTACAGCCTTGGTCCAAACATGGACAAAAGAGCTGAATTCCAGAGGCCAGGTGAGAGTGACTGCCTTTCACATCAAGGCTGCATTTGACCAAGTGTGACATCAATGAATTCTAGTAAAATTGAAGACAATGAGAATCAGGGGAAAACTCTCCACTGGCTGGAGTCATACCTAGCACAAAGGAAGATGTTTGTGGTGGTTGGAGCTCTATAAGCCCAGCCCCAGGACATCGCTGCAGTAACTTGTGATCAGTGTTGTATACCTAGTGTTGTATATCAGTGTTGTATACCTAGTGTTGTATATCTGTGTTGTATACTTAGTGTTGTATATCTGTGTTGTATACCTAGTGTTGTATATTTGTGTTGTATACCTTTTTATACCCAGTTTATGGTCTTTCACACGCCTCGTATCAAGAGAGAACGAAAAGAAAGACTTTGGGAGAAAGAGAGCGAGAAGGCAAAAGAGAGAGAGAATGAACTAAAGAACGAATGAAAAAAGGAAAGAAATAAAGAAAGAAATGGAGTGTTTAAAGAAAGAAAGAAGGAAAGGCAGACGGGGCCTCGGTTTAACATCTCATCTGAAAGACTTCACCTCCGACAGTGTAGCGCTCCCTCAGTACTGCCCCACTGACAGTGCGGTGCTCCCTCAGTACTGCCCCTCCGACAGTGCAGCGCTCCCTCAGTACTGCCCCTCCAACAGTGCAGCACTCCCTCAGTACTGCACCTCCAACAGTGCGGTGCTCCCTCAATACTGCCCCTCCGACAGTGCGGTGCTCCCTCAGTACTGCCCCTCCGACAGTGCGGCGCTCCCTCAGTACTGCCCCTCCAACAGTGCGGCGCTCCCTCAGTACTGCCCCTCCGACAGTGCGGCACTCCCTCAGTATTGCCCCTCCGACAGTGCGGCGCTCCCTCAGTACTGCCCCTCCGACAGTATGGCGCTCCCTCAGTACTGCCCCTCCGACAGTGCGGCACTCCCTCAGTATTGCCCCTCCGACATTGCGGCACTCCTTCAGTACTTCCCCTCCGACAGTGCGGCACTCCCTCAATACTGCCCCTCCAATAGTGCGGCACTCACACAGTACTGCCCCTCCGACAGTGTGGCACTCCCTCAGTACTGCCCCTCCAACAGTGCGGCACTCCCTCAGTACTGCCCCTCCGACAGTGCGGTGCTCCCTCAGTACTGCCCCTCCGACAGTGCGGCGCTCCCTCAGTACTGCCCCTCCGACAGTGCGGCGCTCCCTCAGTACTGCCCCTCCGACAGTGCGGCACTCCCTCAGTATTGCCCCTCCGACAGTGCGGCGCTCCCTCAGTATTGCCCCTCCGACAGTATGGCGCTCCCTCAGTACTGCCCCTCCGACAGTGAGGCACTCCCTCAGTACTGCCCCTCCAACAGTGCGGCACTCCCTCAGTACTGCCCCTCCGACAGTGCGGCACTCACACAGTATTGCCCCTCCGACATTGCGGCACTCCCTCAGTACTGCCCCTCCGACAGTGCGGCACTCCCTCAGTACTGCCCCTCCGACAGTGCGGCACTCCCTCAGTACTGCCCCTCCGACAGTGCGGCACTCCCTCAGTATTGCCCCTCCGACAGTGCGGCGCTCCCTCAGTATTGCCCCTCCGACAGTATGGCGCTCCCTCAGTACTGCCCCTCCGACAGTGAGGCACTCCCTCAGTACTGCCCCTCCAACAGTGCGGCACTCCCTCAGTACTGCCCCTCCGACAGTGCGGCACTCACACAGTATTGCCCCTCCGACATTGCGGCACTCCCTCAGTACTGCCCCTCCGACAGTGCGGCACTCCCTCAGTACTGCCCCTCCGACAGTGCGGCACTCCCTCAGTACTGCCCCTCCGACAGTGCGGCACTCCCTCAGTACTGCCCCTCTGACAGTGCGGTGCTCCCTCAGTACTGCCCCTCCGACAGTGCGGCGCTCCCTCTGTACTGTCCTGGGAGTATCAGCCTAGATTTCTGTGCTCTGGAGTGGGACTTGAACCCACAACCTGATCGCGGGGTGTATTGTATCCATCAACCATTAGCAGGAGGACATTGACTGCTTGTTGTAGCCAAAGGATGGATCCTATGGGAATTACTCTTGTTCTCTGTTAATGTACGTTAATGAAGGAGCGAGCCTGACCAGCGTGTGACTAACCTTACACAAGCCCCCTGTCATGTGATGCGCCTCTGTTGCGGAGTGGGACAGGATGGGACTGCTCAGCTCACCAACCACCTCACTGACACCGTTCATTTTTTAATGGAATAATTGCACTTGTAAATTTGATCGCTGCAACAGTGCTGCTTTATGCCTGCTGTGTCTGCTACTCAACTCTTGTATTGCGTCCCCATACTAATTTGTGGGTGTTTGGTGTGAGATTGTGAGTCTGGATTGTGTGTGCTGGTATAAGGCCGGGTATCGATGCGACGAGAATGCTCACCTTATGGCATGCACTGTCCTGGGCCAGCGCAGTTCAGCAATTATTCACCAGATCAAGGCTGAGCCTTGGATACCTGTAAGGAGTGGGACTGGAATATTGCATCCAAATTATATTTAAAGGGACGGGGACACTTAAAGGGAAGTGCTGCAATAAGCGGAAAAAAGTTGATGAATTCTCAAATGTCACCGTAACCCATGTGCAGGCCGAAGCCTGCGAGGATTATTAATGAGCAGCAAAAGTGAAAAAAAGAAAGACTTGCATTTATATAGCGCCTTTCACAATCTGAGGACGTCCCAAAATACTTTACAGCCAATGAAGTACTTTTGGAGTGCAGTCACTGTTGCAATGTACGAAACGCAGCAGGCAATTTGCGCACAGCAAGCTCCCACACACAGCAATGGCATAATGACTAAATAACCTGTTTTTGTTATATTGATTGATGGATAAATATTGGCCAGGACACCGGGGAGAGTTCCCCTGCTCTTCTTCAAGTAAAGCAATGGGATCTTTTACGTCCACCCGAGAGGGCAGACGGAGCCTCGGTTTAACGTCTCATCAGAAAGACGCCGCCCCCGACAGTGCAGCACTCCCTCAGCACTGCACTGTGGGAGATGGAGGTAATGCTCCATGGGAGGAAGGGGTTGTGTGGTCACTTCCTGTGCCACTCCTTGCACCATTCCCACAAGGCACCATTGCGGCCTACCCAAGAAGGCTTGAGGCCTCAGTTGAGTGGTGCTGCCGCCGCCCTCTGTTGCATGGTACGGCCTTGCCTCTGGCATTGTGCTGATGGTCAGCATGTTGACCACGAGCTGCAGCAACGCCTCTAAGTATGGTTGGTGCAACCAGTCAGATTGCTCAGGTACATCATCATCAGCCTGACCTCGGGTCAGATTATGCCATTGAGACCCGATCTGAGATTTTAGTCGGAGGCCTGAGGGGATGAGGGGGTGCTGGGCGGTGACTGATATCCCCCTCACCCTCCCCCCTGGCCAGACCTTGCGGGAGGGGGCTTGTCGGCCACACGAGGCCCAGTCAGGTAAGTTTGACAAATGTAATTGTAGGTTTCTATGGCAACCAATGGGGGGGAGCTGCTCCTCCCTGCCTCACAGGGAAGCTTAGGGCCTCCCGTGCCCCCCAGCGAGGGTTCCTCCTGGGCTCCCTCCCCAATCGCCTCCCACTCCCCCCCCCCCCCGCCCTCCCCCCGTCCTCCCCAATCAGCTCCCGTACCCCCCTCCCCCCCCAGCTGATGGTCAAACTCACGCTCCCCTGCTGGCCAGCCAGCTGTTGGATCTGCGGGGTTTGGGGATTGATCCCGAGAACATTTATTCCGATGAGACCAGGTCGTTAAGATGGGCCGAACCTGTGCGACCTCTGACCCCTACCCCCGGATTCACCGCCAGCTTCAGGTTCACACGCGCACCGTACTCCCCCCCTCCCCCCCCACCTTTCCCCCCCTTTAAATTCCAGCTCTGTGTGCCAGCACAAGTGCGGTTGCACCACAAAGGCTTATGACTGTGGCCCCAATGCCTTTCAGGTCAGCAGCAGACAGTCGAAGTGTTGGCTCTGGGCTGATCCATGATCGCACATACCTGAGAATCGCTGTGTACGGATATTACAAGTGTTCCAGATCACTGGCCAAGATGCTGTTATGATGCTCAGAGCCAATGGAACGCTGCCAAGCTGCCCTTTGTCAGCACTTTATGAGGACGCTAGCCCTTGCTTGGTCAGCCTGCAGTCGCGATCTCACTTTATATCCTGCACCAATATTTCAGCTGTAATGGACCAGTTTACCACCTGCAGTTCCCGACATCACTTCTTTCCCAACATGCAGGTTGGCTGTAGGCACAAGGAACCCGGATAAAGTTATAAATCAGAAATATGGGCTGTCGAGGTACAAGAGGTGCATTCATTTCAGTCTTCTGATAGTTAATGAAATGTTCTGATACATTAGTTTTTAATGCCCATCAAACAATCCATTTATACTCATAATTATACTCATTATACTCATGTATACCCATTATCTGCCTGGTTCTCTTGTTTCCCGTGCTCACCATGGAAAGATTTTGATTGTTTAGGAATTGTATCTGCCTATTGGACCACATCAAGGGCCTTCAATATATTGGTCTTAGCAAGATCCACCCCCATTTTCTGCACCAACGGACTCAGTGTAAGTTCATCAGCATCATCCCATGTGGAATCACAGCGGGCAGCTTCGGAGATCCGCCATTCTTCAACGGGATTCACCTGCAACAGACCAGGCTCCACAGACAAGAAAAGAAGTTCACACAACTGGGGTTAATCGTACCTAACCCGCCTGCAATGTATTTGCTTCATGGCTTCTTTGCTTAAGAATTCATAGCAACACATTGCTATTAAGAACTAGTACCTTTAATAGCAAAGTTTAACAATCAGACTGCACATTACCAGTTCATCCACCAGGCTCACAACCACCTGCCCCATCGTGGATCCCCTGAACCCAACTGGCTGGGGTTTTATTGAGTCTTGTGAACATCACCTGACTGGCTAAGCCACTCACAACTCAATAGCTCAACAGACCTGTGAGCATCCTTACAGGCACACATTACATCTCCCACCTGGAAACTGACAGAATCTGGTGCAATGCTGGTTTCACACCCCGCCCGATTTTACTCTCCGCGGAAGTCAACGTTCCATCCGATCCCATGGGATTCCCGCCCGAGGAGTTAGGTTAAAATCGCTCCCGGGATGTGTGTTATCAATGGGCAAGGACAACCCCTTAAGATCAAAGCCTACTCACGTGTGTATTCCCACCCCAGTAGAAGTGTGTTGCACCAGGCAGCGGGCATTGCACAAAATACTGCGAGGGACCATTGTCAATTTCTGTTACATTACCGCTAGCTTTCAATTTCATCTTGGTGTAGCTCAGTGAGAGAAAGGAAAGATGAATATTTATAAAGCAACCTTTCATGACCTCAGGATATCTCAGTCAATTAAGTAGTTTGTTTTTAAGTGCACTCAATGCTGATCGGAAAAACAGCACGAATTAGCACACATAATGATCTCAAAAACATTAACGTGATATTGACCAGGAAAAATGCAGGGAACAGCGCCAGCCCTTATACATGGCCTTCTTCGAACTTACAAAGGCATTTGACACTGTCAACCGTGAGAGTCTATGGAGTGTCCTCCTCTGTTTCGGATGCCCCCAAAATTTTGTCACCATCCTCCTGCTCCACGATGACATGCAGGCCGAGATCCTTACCAACGGATCCATCACAGACCCAATTCATGTCCGGACCGGGATCAAACAGGGCTGCGTCATCCCCCAACCCTCTTCTCAATCTTCCTCGCTGCCATCTTCCACCTCACAGTTGATAAGCTCCCCGTTGGAGTGGAACTAAACTACAGAACCAGCGGGAACCTGTTCTACCTTCGCTGTCTCCAGGCCAGGTCCAAGACCACCCCAACCTCTGTCGTCGAGCTACAGTACACGGACGACTCCTGCGTCTGCGCACATTCAGAGGCTGAACTCCAGGACATAGTCGACGTATTTACTGAGGTGTACAAAAGCATGGGCCTTACGCTAAACATCTGTAAGACAAAGATCCTCCACCAGCCTGTCCTCACCGCACAGCACTGCCCCCAGTCATCAAGATCCACGGCGTGGCCCTGGACAACGTGGATCACTTCCCATACCTCGGGAGCTTCCTATCAACAAGAGCAGACATTGACAACGAGATCCAACACCGCCTCCAGTGCGCCAGTGCAGCCTTCGGCCACCTGAGGAAAAGAGTGTTTGAAGACTGGGACCTCAAAACTTCCACCAAGCTCATGGTCTACAGGGCTGTAATAATACCCGCCTTCCTGTATGACTCAGAAACATGGATCATGTACAGTAGACACCTCAAGTCGCTGGCGAAATATCACCAACGATGTCTCCGCATGATCCTGCAAATCCCCTGGGAGGACAGACGCACCAACGTTAGTGTCCTCGACCAGGCCAACATCCCCAGCATCGAAGTACTGACCACACTCGACAAGCTCCGCTGGGCAGGCGACATTGTTCGCATGCCAGACACGAGACTCCAAAAGCAAGCATTCTACTCGGAACTCCTTCACGGCAAACGAGCCAAAAGGCGGACTTAGGAAACGTTACAAGGACACCCTCAATGCCTCCCTGATAAAGTGCAACATCCCCACCGACACCTGGGATTCTCTGGCCAACGACCACCCTAAGTGGAGGAAGTGCATCCGGGAGGGCGCTGAGCACCTCAAGTCTCATCGCCGAGAGCATGCAGAAAACAAGCGCAGGCAGCGGAAAGAGCGTGTGGCAAACCAATCCCACCCACCCCTTCCCTTAACGACTATCTGCCCCACCTGTGACCGAGACTGTAATTCCTGTGTTGGACTGTTCAGCCACCAAAAAACTCATTTCAGGAGTGGAAGCAATTCTTCCTCTATTCCGAGGGACTGCCGATGATGATGATTGACCGGATAATCTGTTTCTTTTAGCGATGTTGATTGAGGGATAAATATTGGCCAGGACGCCGGGGAGAACTCCCCTGCTCTTCTTCAAATAGTGCACCTTTCCGTCCACCTGAGCGAGCAGACAGGGCCTCGGTTTAACGTTTTATCTGAAAGATGACACCTCCGACAGTGCAGCACTCTCTCAGCACTGCCCCCTCCGACACTGCGGCGCTCCCTCATTACTGCCCCTCCGATAGTGCGGCAGAGTCTCCCTCAATAATGCCCCTCCTACAGTGCGGTGCTCCCTCAGCACTGTACCTCCGACAGTGAGGCACTCCCTCAGCACTGCCCCTCCGACAGTGCGGCGCTCCCTCAGCACTGCCCCTCCGATAGTGCGGTGCTCCCTCAGTACTGCCCCTCCGACAGTGCGGCACTCCCTCAGTACTGCCCCTCCGACAGTGCGGCACTCCCTCAGCACTGCCCCTCCGACTGTGCGGCACTCACACAGTACTGCCCCTCTGACAGTGCGGCACTCCCTCGGTACTGCCCCTCCGATAGTGCGGCACTCCCTCGGTACTGCACTGGATTTAATGCTCAAGTCTCTGGGATGGGAATTGAAACCAAACCTTCTGACTCCGAGACGACAGTGCTACCCACTGAGCCATGGCTAACACCTTAACCGTACGATAAAGTATTTGTGCTGCTATAAAAAGAAGTTTGGAAGATTGAGGACTTTGGCGAAGTGAGCACACCTGCAGAGCGTCCCTGTTTTCAACAGTATTTTTATAATCGGCAATAGACCTCCCGTGGCATTGCTCTCCGATCCTCATACTGAACGCTGAGGTCATCAAACTCGGGCTCCTACCGTGAAACGGTGCCCCCTGCTGGACTCCGGCTCCGACGCCAGAACCGATTCAGTGCGATGGTCCCGGGGGGAGTGGGGTGCTGCCCGCAGTAAAGCGGCGGCCGGTGTTTGAGAGCCGGACTCCGTGACATTGAGCCAGGGAACTGCGGGACATGTAATGAACACACTGACAGAACTTGCCGGGCTCAGGCTGCCCAATATCGGGCCCATATTGGGCCACCCCAACCGGCAGCAGGATGATATTCAGGGAGGGGGCTTTGATCATTGGAAGGGTGGGGGTTCTCAGGATAGCAATGACCCAGATTGTCTCGGAGGGACCCGGTGAAGCATGTTTGCTACTGCCGGCCCCACAAAGCGAATATGCAATTTTCCCTGGCTGTGCCTCTTCCACTCCAGCGCCCTTGGAGCTGATCAGAGAGTGCACATTGCACGGCATAACCGGTTCTCTCCTAAAACAGCAATGGCGGGGCGGGGTGGGGGGGGTCTGTATGTCATCGGAACCTGATTTGCATATTAAATGGGTCCTCATGTCTGAAACAGGCGAATGTTTCCACCGCCTGGTGGTAGGCCCTATCACGCCTGGTGGCGCAAACACGGCAGTACGTACCGCGCCGCCATTTTACCTGCATCATCATCTGGCCTGCACCCCTCGGGACTAGTTAACATTTCCCCCCCTCCCCCCCTGCGGATTCTCAGCCCACGAGGAACAGAAGTTCCAGATGTATAATTCAAATATTAGCCTGAAAATGACTGTCGGTGCTGTCATCCGTGGCCACTTAATACTCTCGTATTGCATTCCGCGCTCTGCAATTTTAAAGGGGGCAGTGGCTGGTTGAGTGTAAAGGGGAGGGGGCCCCAACCTTTGTTGAAAGAGCAGAGAGAATTTGATCAGAGCTCAGTAAGTATCCGCATGATAACATCGATGATCACTTGCAGTTACAGTGAAGAATCGGCACAAAGTGAGGTCAGATAAACCGATTCCTGACTCCTTCCCATTCCGGCATTTCTCGATTGACCGATCTCACAAACAGAGGATCTGCTTATTATCACCTTGCTGTTTGTGGGAGCACACATTCAATGTATTTAATTGTCCCTAAAGCGCTTTGGGAAGTTGTGAACGGCGCTATAGCAATGCAGTTTCTTCGAGGTGAGAGTGAACAGCCGACACCTTATGATTCAGTCCTTTTTTTAACATCCAATTTCTATTGTCTGAAATAATCCCACCAGGCCGAGTACTGTAAGCTGAAACTAGTATGACCTTGGTCTCTTTATTCTAACTCCAGAGTGCCTGAACAACAAGGTAGCAAGCCTTTTATACCAGCACAGCACGAGGATTCCCGCAATCACGCCCTCTGGTGGCAACTATATATAGTTGCATACATAACATCACTCCCTCCAAAGTCTTTGATACAACAATTTACAGGTTGAGACGGTCGGAGACCCTTCGCTCCCAGGTTGATCGTCTCAGTTGGAAGCTGGGCGTGGGTGAGCCGGTCAGGGTATCACTGCACTGCGGTGCAGTGGGTCTGGCTGGACAGTCCCGGGGAAGGGTTCCTCTTCCTGGTTGGGAGCAGGGTCGATTGCAGGTTGTGTGTGTTGTGGGGGGTCATCAATGTTGATGTCTTCTTCCGTTTGTTCCTGGTTGTCGGTGAAACGCAACCTGGTCTGATCAATATGCTTTCTGCACGTTTGGCCATTTGTCAACTTGACTACAAACACCCTGCTCCCCTCCTTGGCCAAAACAGTGCCAGGAACCCACTTAGGACCTGGACCATAGTTGGGCACAAACACCGGATCATTCACACCAATATCACGAGTTACAGCCGCACGGGCATGACACACGCTCTGCTTTTGCCGCTGGGTTTCCACATACTCATTGAGGTCTGCATGGACTAGGGAGAGCATTGTCTTGAGGGCCCTCTTCATAAGAAGTTTGGCAGGCGGGACCCCTGTGAGCGAGTGGGGTCATGTCCGATAAGCGAGCAGAACGCGAGACAAGCGGGTCTGCAAGGAGCCATCCGTCACTCGCTTCAGGCTCTGCTTAATCGCTTGGCCGTTGGAGGCCATGAACTCGCTGAACTCGGAGCTAGTGAACCAGGGTCCATTGTCACAAAACATAAAAACAGATAGTAAAAGCTTTACAGATATATAAAACGGAAAAGAGTGACTACAGTAAATGTTGGTCCCTTAGAAGATGAGAAGGGGGATTTAATAATGGGAAATGTGGAAATGGCTGAGACCTTAAACAATTATTTTGCTTCGGTCTTCACAGTGGAAGACACAAAAACCATGCCAAAAATTGCTGGTCACAGGAATGTGGGAAGGGAGGACCTTGAGACAATCACTATCACTAGAGGGGTAGTGCTGGACAGGCTAATGGGACTCAAGGTAGACAAGTCCCCTGGTCCTGATGAAATGCATCCCAGGGTATTAAAAGAGATGGCGGAAGTTATAGCAGATGCATTCGTTATAATCTACCAAAATTCTCTGGACTCTGGGGAGGTACCAGCAGATTGGAAAGCAGCTAATGTAACGCCTCTGTTTAAAAAAGGGGGCAGACAAAAGGCAGGTAACTATAGGCCAGTTAGTTTAACATCTGTAGTGGGGAAAATGCTTGAAACTATCATTAAGGAAGAAATAGCGGGACATCTAGATAGGAATAGTTCAATTAAGCAGACGCAGCATGGATTCATGAAGGGGAAATCATGTTTAACTAATTTACTGGAATTCTTTGAGGATATAACGAGCATGGTAGATAGAGGTGTACCGATAGATGTGGTGTATTTAGATTTCCAAAAGGCATTCGATAAGGTGCCACACAAAAGGTTACTGCAGAAGATAGAGGTACGCGGACTCAGAGGAAATGTATTAGCATGGATAGAGAATTGGCTGGCGAACAGAAAGCAGAGAGTCGGGATAAATGGGTCCTTTTCGGGTTGGAAATCGGTGGTTAGTGGTGTGCCACAGGGATCGGTGCTGGGACCACAACTGTTTACAATATACATAGATGACCTGGAAGAGGGGACAGAGTGTAGTGTAACAAAATTTGCAGATGACACTAAGATTAGTGGGAAAGCGGGTTGTGTAGAGGACACAGAGAGGCTGCAAAGAGATTTGGATAGGTTAAGCGAATGGGCTAAGGTTTGGCAGATGGAATACAATGTTGGAAAGTGTGAGGTCATTCACCTTGGGAAAAAAAACAGTAAAAGGGAATATTATTTGAATGGGGAGAAATTACAACATGCTGAGGTGCAGAGGGACCTGGGGGTCCTTGTGCATGAATCCCAAAAAGTTAGTTTGCAAGTGCAGCAGGTAATCAGGAAGGCGAATGGAATGTCGGCCTTCATTGCGAGAGAGATGGAGTACAAAAGCAGGGAGGTCCTGCTGCAACTGTATAGGGTATTGGTAAGGCCGCACCTGGAGTACTGCGTGCAGTTTTGGTCACCTTACTTAAGGAAGGATATACTAGCTTTGGAGGGGGTACAGTGACGATTCACTAAGCAGATTCCGGAGATGAGGGGGTTACCTTATGATGATAGATTGAGTAGACTGGGTCTTTACTCGTTGGAGTTCAGAAGGATGAGGGGTGATCTTATAGAAACATTTAAAATCATGAAAGGGATAGACAGGATAGAGGCAGAGAGGTTGTTTCCACTGGTCGGGGAGACTAGAACTAGGGGGCACAGCCTCAAAATATGGGGGAGCCAATTTAAAACCGAGTTGAGAAGGAATTTCTTCTCCCAGAGGGTTGTGAATCTGTGGAATTCTCTGCCCAATGAAGCAGTTGAGGCTAGCTCATTGAATGTATTCAAGTCACAGATAGATAGATTTTTAACCAATAAGGCAATTAAGGGTTATGGGGAGAGGGCGGGTAAGTGGAGCTGAGTCCACGGCCAGATCAGCCATGATCTTGTTGAATGGCAGAGCAGGCTCGAGGGGCTAGATGGCCTACTCCTGTTCCTAATTCTTATGTTCTTATGTTTTTATGTACAAGGACGTCGGGCAGGCCATGGGGGCAAACATTGCCCTGAGGTTTTCAATGGTGGCTGTGGACGTGCTGGATGACATTATCACACATTCTATCCATTTAAAGTAAGCGTCCACAACTACGAGAAACATTTTTCCGGGTAACGGACCGACATAATCCACATGAATCCTGGACCACGGTTTGGAGGGCCATGACCACAGGCTCAGGAGAGCCTCCCTGGGCGCATTGCTCAGTTGTGAGCAACTGTAGCATTGGTGTACACATGATTCAAGATCTAAGTCGATGCCGGGCCACCACACGTGCAATCTGGCAATGGCCATCATCATGACTATGTCTGGGTGTGTACTGTGGAGCTCATGTATAAAGGTCTCCCTGCCTTTTTTTGGCAAAGCCACGTGATTACCCCATAATAAGCAGTCAGACTGAATAGACATTTCATCTTTGCAGCGGTAAAAAGGCTTAACTTCGTCCTGCATTTCCCCGCGAATGGCAGACCCGTTCCCGCTTAGGACACAACTCTTTACTTGAGATAGCACCGGGTCCTGGCTGGTCCAGATTTTGATCTGGTGAGCTGTGACGGGTGACCCCTCGCTCTCAAAAGCCTCCATGACCATTACCAAGTCTGCGGGCTGTTCCATTTCAACCCAGGTGGTCGGTAGTGGAAGCCGGCTGAGTGTATCAGCACAGTTGTCGGTGCCTGGTCTGTGGCGAATAACATAGTCGTACGCTGATAGTGTCAGTGCCGATCTTTGGATGCGGGCTGAAGCATTGGTGTTTATATTTTTGCTTTTAGAGAACAATAAAATGAGCGTCTTGAGGTCGGTTTCGACCTCAAATCGTAGGCCCAAAAGGTACTGGTGCATTTTCTTAACTGCATAAACGCATGCTAAGGCTTCTTTTTCAACCATACTATAGGCTCTTCCAACCTTAGAAAGGTTCCTGGACGCATATGCAACCGGGCGGAACTTCCCCGATTTATTGGCTTGCTGTAGCACACAACCGATCCCGTACGATGAGGCATCACAAGCTAGCACTAATTGTTTGCATGAGTCATATAGTACAAGCAACTTATTAGAGCATAACAGGTTCCTAGCCTTCTTGAAGGCTGTCTCTTGAGATTTACCCCAAACCCAGTCATTGCCGTGACATAGCAACATGTGCAAAGGTTCTAACAATGTGCTCAAGCAAGGTAGAAAGTTACCAAAGTAATTGAGGAGTCCCAGGAACGAACGCAGCTCCGTCACATTTTGGGGTTTAGGTGCATTCTTGATGGCCTCCGTCTTGGAGTTCGTGGGTCTGATGCGATCTTTCTCCCCAAAAATTCAACCTCTGGCGCTAGGAAAACACACTTTGAGTGTTTCAGCCCGAGTCCCACTCTATCCAGTCGACGCAGGACTTCTTCCAGGTCGTGTAGGTGTTCTGTGGTGTCACGACCGGTGATCAGGATGTTGTCTTGGAACACAATAGTCCTCGGGACAGATTTTAGCAAGCTCTCCATGTTCCTCTGGAATATTGTAGCAGGCAAACAAATCCCAAAAGGGCACCGGTGGTAAATAAACAGTCCCTTGATCGTGTTAATGCATGTCAGCTTTTTCAAGGATTCAGCCAGCTCTTAAGTCATGTAGGCGGAGGTCAGGTCCAACTTGGAAAATGACTTCCCGCCCACCAGCATTGTAAATAGGTCGTCTGCCTTCGGTAGTGGGTACTGGTCTTGTAGCGAGACTCGGTTGATTGTTACCTTGTAGTCACTGCAAATTCGGACCGTGCCTTCGCTTTTCAAAACCGGGAAGATGGGACTGGCCCATTCATTGAACTCGACAGGCAAAATGATTCCTTCACGTTGAAGTCGGTCCAGCTCGATCTCAACTTTCTCCCTCATCATGTAAGGGACTTCCCGAGCCTTGTGATGGACAGGCCGTGCATCCGGGCTAGGTGGATTTGCACCTTGGCTCCCGTGAAGTTGCTGATGCCTGGTTCAAATAGTGAGGGGAACTTGCTCAAGATCTGAGCACACGAGGCGTCATCGATTGATGACAAGGCTTTGATGTCGTCCCAGTTCCATCCGATTTTTTGGAGCCAAACAGCGTTGGGCCATTGATAAGGATAAATCATGCACCGTTCCATCATATGACACCTTCACAGCCGCACTTCCAATGACTGGAATGAGTTCATTGGTGTAGGTACGAAGTTTTGCATTGATGGGGCTCAGTTTGGGCCTCTGTGCCTTGTTGATGCACAATTTTTCGAAAGCCTTCTGGCTCATTATTGACTGACTCGCACCCGTGTCTAACTCCATAGATACTGGAACTCTATTTAGCTTTACTTCCAGCATGATAGGAAGGCTCTTAGTGGTGAAGGTGTGCACCCCATGCACTTCTTCCTTGGGTTGAGTTGCCTGTTCTGCGTGATCCACGCTGGATCGATCATCCTCTGCCACGTGGTGTGTCGCAGCACGTCTGCACATTCACTGGAGGTGCCCCATTGTTCCACAGCCTTTGCACACATAGTGCTTGAATCGGCATTGATGGGCCCGATGATTGCCTCCGCAGTGCCAACAAGGTGCTAATGAATTCACATTCACCCATGGTGGCGGACTCTGAGTCACTCCAGGTCTTGTAGCAGCAGGCAAACTGGCCCAGCCATGAGCGGTTCTGCCTGCTGGTGACGTCAGTTCGTGTACAGTACTTGCCGGTCGCGTTGAGCCTCGATGTTGAGAAGAGACCATTTAGTGTTGCCTGGGCGATCGCGATGGCTCTGCTCAGGGCTAGGGTTTCGGCAGCCAGCAGCTTGCGAAGAATGACCTCGTGGCTGATTCCCAGCACGAAAAAGTCTCGCAGCATTTCCCCCAAGACAGCTCCGAAGTCACAGGGCCCAGCAAGACGTCTCAGGTCGGTGACAAATCCCGCCACGTCCTGGCCCACAGCGCGATGGTGCGTGTAAAAGCGCTACCTAGCCATGAGGATACTCTCCTTTGGTTTTAACTGGTCGCGAACCAGCGTGCCCAGCTCGGTGTAATCCTTCTGTGATGGTTTCGTTGGCGAGAGGAGATTCTTGATGAGTCCGTATATTTTGGACCCACAAGTGGTGAGGAGGACAGCCGTGCGTTTAACGGCGTTGTCGGCTCCTTCCTGTCCGTTGGCCACGAAGTACTGGTCGAGGCGATCAATGAAATCTTCCCAATCTTCCCCTTCAACAAATCGTTCTAAAATACCAATGGCAGCCATAGTCGCATGTTCATGTTTCTTTACTCGTCGCCAGTTATTGTGTACCGAGGCTGAGTACTGTAAGCTGAAACTAGTATGACCTTGGTCTCTTTATTCTAACTCCAGAGTGCCTGAACAACAAGCCCTTTTATACCAGCACAGCATGAGGTGTGGGTGACCCGTAGCACTCCCGCAGTCACGCCATCTGATGGCAACTATATATAGCTACATACATAACAATTTCCAATGGCCAATAGGGTTGTACTCCCGGCGAAGGGAGGGGGGACACGAGGTGGGGCAGGATACACAGGGGCGAGGGGCAGGAGCACGGAGGGGGGTGGGGTGGGAGGGGCACAGGGGGGTGGGGGGGCACTTCTGATTTGTGGCTTATTGATGGGGCAGCTGGAAGAATAGGGCCTGACAATGTAGAGATGCTGCAGAGCCCAGAACGCCCCTTTGAAGATTGTGTGGTGGTGATGGTTTTGGGAAGGTGATCATCACAGCCCCAGGGCCCAGGGTGATCAGTACGGGGTCAGGGCCCAGGGTGATCAACACAGGGTCAGGCCCCATGGTAATCAACACGGTCCCAGGGCCCAGGGTGATCAGTACGGGGTCAGGGTGATCAGCACGGGGTCAGGGCCCAGGGTGATCAGCACGGGGTCAGGGCCCAGGGTGATCAGTACGGTCCCAGGGCCCAGGGTGATCAGCACAGGGTCAGGGCCCAGGGTGATCAGCACAGGGTCAGGGTGATCAGTCCGGGGTCAGGGTGATCAGTACGGGGTCAGGGTGATCAGCACGGGGTCAGGGCCCAGGGTGATCAGCACGGGGTCAGGGTGATCAGTACGGGGTCAGGGTGATCAGTACGGTCCCAGGGCCCAAGGTGATCAGTACGGGGTCAGGGTGATCAGTACGGGGTCAGGGTGATCAGCACGGGGTCAGGGCCCAGGATGATCAGCACGGGGTCAGGGTGATCAGTACGGGGTCAGGGTGATCAGTACGGTCCCAGGGCCCAAGGTGATCAGTACGGGGTCAGGGTGATCAGTACGGGGTCAGGGTGATCAGCACGGGGTCAGGGCTAGTTGTTAGAGCACTGACCATTAGAGCCCTGGCCATTAGAGCGCTGGTCGTTAGAGCGCTGACCATTAGAGCGATGACCGTTAGAGTGCTGGCCGTTAGAGCACTGACCGTTAGAGCCCTGACCATTAGAGCACTGGCCATTAGAGCACTGGCCGTTAGAGCGCTGGTCGTTAGAGCTCTGGTCGTTAGAGCACTGACCGTTAGAGCGCTGCCCGTTAGAGTGCTGACCGTTAGAGCGCTGGGCATTAGAGGGCTGACCGTTAGAGCGCTGGTCGTTAGAGCGCTGGATGTTAGACCGCTGACCGTTAGAGCGCTGACCATTAGAGCGCTAGTCGTTAGAGCGCTGGCCGTTAGAGCGCTGGTCGTTAGAGCGCTGACCATAAGAGCCCTGACCGTTGGAGCGCTGACCATTAGAGCGCTGGCCAATAGAGCGCTGACCATTAGAGTGCTGGTCATTAGAGCGCTGACCGTGAGAGCGCTGACCATTAGAGCAATGGTCGTTAGAGTGCTGACCGTTAAAGCGCTGACTGTGAGAGCGCTGGTCGTTAGAGCACTGACCGTTACAGCGCTGGCCGTTAGAATGCTGACCGTTAGAGCACTGACCGTTGGAGCGCTGACCGTTAGAGCGCTGACCGTTAGAGCACTGGCTATTAGAGCGCTGGTCGTTAGAGCGCTGACCATTAGAGCGATAACCGTTAGAGTGCTGGCCATTAGAGCACTGACCGTTAGAGCCCTGACCGTTAGAGCACTGGCCATTAGAGCGCTGGCCGTTAGAGCGCTGGTCGTTAGAGCTCTGGTCATTAGAGCGCTGACCGTTAGAGCGCTGCCCGTTAGAGTGCTGACCGTTAGAGCACTGGGCATTAGAGGGCTGACCGTTAGAGCGCTGGTCGTTAGAGCGCTGGGTGTTAGACCGCTGACCGTTAGAGCGCTGAGCATTAGAGCGCTAGTCGTTAGAGCGCTGGCCGTTAGAGCGCTGGTCGTTAGAGCGCTGACCATAAGAGCCCTGACCGTTGGAGCGCTGACCATTAGAGCGCTGGCCAATAGAGCGCTGACCATTAGAGTGCTGGTCATTAGAGCGCTGACCGTGAGAGCGCTGACCATTAGAGCAATGGTCGTTAGAGTGCTGACCGTTAAAGCGCTGACCGTTACAGCGCTGGCCGTTAGAATGCTGACCGTTAGAGCACTGACCGTTGGAGCACTGACCGTTAGAGCGCTGACCATTAGAGTGCTGGTCGTTAGAGCGCTGACCATTAGAGTGCTGTTTGTTAGAGTGTTGACCGTTAGAGCGCTGACCGTTAAAGTGCTGACCATTAGAGCCCTGACCATTAGAGCGCTGGCCAATAGAGCGCTGGTCGTTAGAGCGCTGACCGTTAGAGCGCTGGCTGTTAGAGCGCTGACCGTTAGAGCCCTGACCATTAGAGCACTGGTCGTTAGAGCGATGGTCGTTAGAGCGCTGACCATTAGAGCCCTGACCGTTAGAGCGCAGGCCGTTAGAGAGCTGGGCGTTAGAGCGCTGACCGTTAGAGCGCTGACTGTTAGAGCGCTGACTGTTAGAGCGCTAGTCATTAGAGCGCTGGCCGTTAGAGCGCTGGTCGTTAGAGCGCTGACTGTTAGAGCGCTGACCGTTAGAGCGCTGACTGTTAGAGCGCTAGTCATTAGAGCGCTGGCCGTTAGAGCGCTGGTCGTTAGAGCGCTGACTGTTAGAGCGCTGAGCGTTAGAGCGCTGGCCGCTAGAGTGCTAGTCATTAGAGCACTGATCGTTAGAGCGCAGGGCATTAGAGCGCTCACCGTTAGAACGCTGGCCACAAGTGTGCTGACCATAAGAGCGCTGGTCATTAGAGCACTGGCCATTAGAGCGCTGACTGTTAGAGCGCTGGCCGTTAAAGCGCTGACCATCAGAGTGCTGGTCATTAGAGCACTGACCGTTAGAGCGCTGACCGTTAGAGCACTGGCCATTAGAGCGCTGGTCATTAGAACGCTGGCCGTTAGAGCGCTGGCCGTTAAAGTGCTGACCATCAGAGTGCTGGTCATTAGAGCACTGACCGTTAGAGCGCTGACCGTTAGAGCGCTGGCCATTAGAGCGCTGGTCGTTAGAGCACTGGTCATTAGAGCGATGGTCATTAGAGCGATGGTCATTAGAGCGCTGACCGTTAGAGTGATGGTCATGTGAGCGCTGACCATTAGAGCGCTGGTCGTTAGAGTGCTGGTCATTAGAGCGATGGTCGTTAGAGTGCTGACCTTTAGAGCACTGGTCGTGAGAGTGCTGGCCTTTAGAGCATTGGCCGTTAGAGCACTGGCTGATAGAGCGCTGGCCGTTAGAGCGCTGGCCGTTAGTGCGCTGACCGTTAGTGCGCTGACCGTTAGAGTGCTGACAGTTAGAGCGCTGGTCGTTACAGCGCTGGTAATTAGAGCCCTGACCGTTCGAGCGCTGACAGTTAGAGCGCTGGACTTTAGAACGCTGACCATTAGAGCGCTGACCATTAGAGCGCTGGTAATTAGAGCCCTGACCGTTAGAGCGCTGACCGTTAGAGCGCTGGGCGTTAGAGTGCTGACAGTTAGAGCGCTGATCGTTAGAGCACCGGCCGTTAGTGCGCTGACCGTTCAAGCGCTGGTAATTAGAGCCCTGACCGTTCGAGCGCTGACAGTTAGAGCGCTGGACTTTAGAACGCTGACCATTAGAGCGCTGACCATTAGAGCGCTGGTAATTAGAGCCCTGACCGTTAGAGCGCTGACCGTTAGAGCGCTGGGCGTTAGAGTGCTGACAGTTAGAGCGCTGATCGTTAGAGCACCGGCCGTTAGTGCGCTGACCGTTCAAGCGCTGATCGTTAGAGCGCTGGCCTTTAGAGCGCTGGTCGTTAGTGCGCTGGCCATTAGAGCGCTGGTCATTAGAGCCCTGACCGTTAGAGCGCTGACCGGTACAGCGCTGGGCGTTAGAGTGCTGACCGTTCGAGCGCTTGTCATTAAAGCCCTGGCCTTTAGAGCGCTGGCCATTAGAGCGCTGGCCGTTAGAGCGCTGGCCGTTAGATCGCTTGTCATTAGAGCCCTGAACGTTAGAGCGCTGGTCGTTAGAGCCCTGGCCGTTAGAGCACTGGCTGTTAGAGCACTGGCCATTAGAGCGCTGGCCATTAGAGCGCTGGCCGTTAGTGCGCTGGGCGTTAGAGTACTGATCGTTAGAGCGCTGGGCATTAGAGCGCTGTCAGTTAGAGCGCTGGGCTTTAGAACGCTGACCGTTAGAGCTCTGACCATTAGAGAGCTGACCGTTAGAGTGCTGACAGTTTGAGCGCTGGTCGTTACAGCGCTGGTCATTAGACCCCTGACCATTCGAGCACTGGTCATTAAAGCCCTGGCCTTTAGAGCGCTGGCCGTTAGAGCGCTGGCCGTTAGAGCGCTGGTAATTAGAGCCCTGACCGTTAGAGCGCTGACCGTTAGAGCGCTGGGCGTTAGAGTGCTGACAGTTAGAGCGCTGGTCGTTAGAGCACTGGCCGTTAGAGTGCTGAAAGTTAGAGCGCTGGTCGTTAGAGCGCTGGTCATTAGATCCCTTACCGTTCGAGCACTGGTCATTAAAGCCCTGGCCTTTAGAGCGCTGGCCATTAGAGCCCTGGCCGTTGGGGCGCTGACCGGTACAGCGCTGGGCGTTAGAGTGCTGACCGTTCGAGCGCTGACCGTTAAAGCCCTGGCCTTTAGAGCGCTGGCCATTAGAGCGCTGGCCGTTAGAGCGCTGGTCATTAGAACCCTGACCGTTAGAGCGCTGGCCGATAGAGCGCTGGCCGTTAGAGCGCTGGCCGTTAGTGCTTTGACAGTTAGAGCGCTGACAGTTAGAGCGCTGGTCGTTCGAGCACTGGCCGTTAGATCGCTGGTCATTAGAGCCCTGAACGTTAGAGCGCTGGTCGTTAGAGCCCTGGCCGTTAGAGCACTGGCCGTTAGAGCACTGGCCATTAGAGCGCTGGCCATTAGAGCACTGGCCGTTAGTGTGCTGGGCGTTAGAGCACTGATCGTTAGAGCGCTGGGCGTTAGAGCACTGGCTGATAGAGCGCTGGCCGTTAGAGCGCTGGCCGTTAGAGCACTGATCGTTAGAGCGCTGGGCGTTAGAGCGCTGACCATTAGAGAGCTGACCATTAGAGTGCTGACAGTTTGAGCGCTGGTCGTTACAGCACTGGTCATTAGATCCCTGACCGTTCGAGCACTGGTCATTAAAGCCCTGGCCTTTAGAGCGCTGGCCGTTATAGCGCTGGCCGTTAGACCACTGATCGTTAGAGCGCTGGGCATTAGAGCGCTGGTCGTTAGAGCGCTGGCCATTAGAGCGCTGGCCGTTAGTGCGCTGGGCGTTAGAGCACTGATCGTTAGAGCGCTGGGCGTTAGAACGCTGATCGTTAGAGCGCTGGGCTTTAGAGGGCTGACAGTTAGAGCGCTGACCATTCGACCCCTGACCGTTCCAGCGCTCGTCATTAAAGCCCTGGCCTTTAGAGCGCTGGCCGTTAGAGCGCTGGGCGTTAGAGCACTGGTCGTTAGAGCACTGGCCGTTAGAGCGCTGACAGTTAGAGCGCTGGGCATTAGAGCGCTGGTCGTTAGAGCGCTGGCCATTAGAGCGCTGGCCGTTAGTGCGCTGGGCGTTAGAGCACTGATCGTTAGAGCGCTGGGCGTTAGAACGCTGATCGTTAGAGCGCTGGGCTTTAGAGGGCTGACAGTTAGCGCGCTGACCATTAGACCCCTGACCGTTCCAGCGCTCGTCATTAAAGCCCTGGCCTTTAGAGCGCTGGCCGTTAGAGCGCTGGGCGTTAGAGCACTGGTCGTTAGAGCACTGGCCGTTAGAGCGCTGACAGTTAGAGCGCTGGTCGTTAGAGCACTGGCCGTTAGAGCGCTGACAGTTAGAGCGCTGGTCGTTAGAGCACTGGCCGTTAGAGCGTTGACAGTTAGAGCGCTGGTCGTTAGAGCGCTGGTCATTAGACCCCTGACCTTTCGAGCGCTGGTCATTAAATCCCTGGCCTTTAGAGCGCTGGCCGTTAGCGCGCTGGCCGTTAGAGCGCTGGCTGTTAGAGCGCTGGCCATTAGAGCGCTGGCCATTAGAGCGCTGGCCGTTAGAGCACTGGCTGATAGAGCGCTGGCCGTTAGAGCGCTGACCGTTAGAGCGCTGGCCATTAGAGCGCTGGTCATTAGAACGCTGGCCGTTAGAGCGCTGGCCGTTAAAGTGCTGACCATCAGAGTGCTGGTCATTAGAGCACTGACCGTTAGAGCGCTGACCGTTAGAGCGCTGGCCATTAGAGCGCTGGTCGTTAGAGCGCTGGTCATTAGAGCGATGGTCATTAGAGCGATGGTCATGTGAGCGCTGACCATTAGAGCGCTGGTCGTTAGAGTGCTGGTCATTAGAGCGATGGTCGTTAGAGTGCTGACCTTTAGAGCACTAGTCGTGAGAGTGCTGGCCTTTAGAGCGCTGGCCGTTAGAGCACTGGCTGATAGAGCGCTGGCCGTTAGAGCGCTGGCCGTTAGAGCACTGGCTGATAGAGCGCTGGCCGTTAGAGCGCTGGCCGTTAGTGCGCTGACCGTTAGTGCGCTGACCGTTAGAGTGCTGACAGTTAGAGCGCTGGTCGTTACAGCGCTGGTAATTAGAGCCCTGACCGTTCGAGCGCTGACAGTTAGAGCGCTGGACTTTAGAACGCTGACCATTAGAGCGCTGACCATTAGAGCGCTGGTAATTAGAGCCCTGACCGTTAGAGCGCTGACCGTTAGAGCGCTGGGCGTTAGAGCACCGGCCGTTAGTGCGCTGACCGTTCAAGCGCTGATCGTTAGAGCGCTGGCCTTTAGAGCGCTGGTCGTTAGTGCGCTGGCCATTAGAGCGCTGGTCATTAGAGCCCTGACCGTTAGAGCGCTGACCGGTACAGCGCTGGGCGTTAGAGTGCTGACCGTTCGAGCGCTGGTCATTAAAGCCCTGGCCTTTAGAGCGCTGGCCATTAGAGCGCTGGCCGTTAGAGCGCTGGCCATTAGTGCTTTGACAGTTAGAGCGCTGACAGTTAGAGCGCTGGTCGTTCGAGCACTGGCCGTTAGATCGCTGGCCATTAGAGCGCTGGCCTTTAGAGCGCTGGCCGTTAGTGCGCTGGGCGTTAGAGTACTGATCGTTAGAGCGCTGGGCGTTAGAGCGCTGTCAGTTAGAGCGCTCGGCTTTAGAACGCTGACCGTTAGAGCGCTGACCATTAGAGAGCTGACCATTAGAGAGCTGACCGTTAGAGTGCTGACAGTTTGAGCGCTGGTCGTTACAGCACTGGTCATTAGATCCCTGACCGTTCGAGCACTGGTCATTAAAGCCCTGGCCTTTAGAGCGCTGGCCGTTAGAGCGCTGGCCATTAGAGCGCTGGTAATTAGAGCCCTGACCGTTAGAGCGCTGACCGTTAGAGCGCTGGGCGTTAGAGTGCTGACAGTTAGAGCGCTGGTCGTTAGAGCACTGGCCGTTAGAGTGCTGAAAGTTAGAGCGCTGGTCGTTAGAGCGCTGGTCATTAGATCCCTGACCGTTCGAGCACTGGTCATTAAAGCCCTGGCCTTTAGAGCGCTGGCCGTTAGAGCCCTGGCCGTTGGAGCGCTGACCGGTACAGCGCTGGGCGTTAGAGTGCTGACCGTTCGAGCGCTGACCGTTAAAGCCCTGGCCTTTAGAGCGCTGGCCATTAGAGCGCTGGCCGTTAGAGCGCTGGTCATTAGAACCCTGACCGTTAGAGCGCTGGCCGATAGAGCGCTGGCCGTTAGAGCGCTGGCCGTTAGTGCTTTGACAGTTAGAGCGCTGACAGTTAGAGCACTGGTCGTTCGAGCAATGGCCGTTAGATCGCTGGTCATTAGAGCCCTGAACGTTAGAGCGCTGGTCGTTAGAGCCCTGGCCGTTAGAGCACTGGCCGTTAGAGCACTGGCCATTAGAGCGCTGGCCATTAGAGCGCTGGCCGTTAGTGTGCTGTGCGTTAGAGCACTGATCGTTAGAGCGCTGGGCGTTAGAGCACTGGCTGATAGAGCGCTGGCCGTTAGAGCGCTGGCCGTTAGAGCACTGATCGTTAGAGCGCTGGGCGTTAGAGCGCTGACCATTAGAGAGCTGACCATTAGAGTGCTGACAGTTTGAGTGCTGGTCGTTACAGCACTGGTCATTAGATCCCTGACCGTTCGAGCACTGGTCATTAAAGCCCTGGCCTTTAGATCGCTGGCCGTTATAGCGCTGGCCGTTAGACCACTGATCGTTAGAGCGCTGGGCATTAGAGCGCTGACTGTTAGAGCACTGGCTGATAGAGCGCTGGCCGTTAGAGCGCTGGCCATTAGTGCGC
Source organism: Pristiophorus japonicus (assembly GCF_044704955.1). Lineage (NCBI taxonomy): Eukaryota > Metazoa > Chordata > Chondrichthyes > Pristiophoridae > Pristiophorus > Pristiophorus japonicus. The sequence continues at coordinate 94,008,321 of NC_091997.1, read as the reverse complement.
TGACCGTTAGAGCGCTGACCGTTAGAGCGCTGGGCATTAGAGCGCTGGTCGTTAGAGCGCTGGCCATTAGAGCGCTGGCCGTTAGTGCGCTGGGCGTTAGAGCACTGATCGTTAGAGCGCTGGGCTTTAGAGGGCTGACAGTTAGAGCGCTGACCATTAGACCCCTGACCGTTCTAGCGCTCGTCATTAAAGCCCTGGCCTTTAGAGCGCTGGCCGTTAGAGCGCTGGGCGTTAGAGCGCTGGTCGTTAGAGCACTGGCCGTTAGAGCGCTGACAGTTAGAGCGCTGGTCGTTAGAGCACTGGCCGTTAGAGCGCTGACAGTTAGAGCGCTGGTCGTTAGAGCACTGGCCGTTAGAGCGCTGACAGTTAGAGCGCTGGTCGTTAGAGCGCTGGTCATTAGACCCCTGACCTTTCGAGCGCTGGTCATTAAATCCCTGGCCTTTAGAGCGCTGGCCGTTAGCGCGCTGGCCGTTAGAGCGCTGGCTGTTAGAGCGCTGGCCGTTAGAGCACTGGCTGATAGAGCGCTGGCCGTTAGAGCGCTGGCCGTTAGTGCGCTGATCGTTAGAGCGCTGGGCGTTAGAGCACTGATCGTTAGAGCGCTGGGCTTTAGAGGGCTGACAGTTAGAGCGCTGGACTTTAGAACGCTGACCGTTAGAGCGCTGACCATTAGAGCGCTGACCGTTAGAGTGCTGACAGTTAGAGCGCTGGTCATTACAGCGCTGGTCATTAGACCCCTGACCGTTCGAGCGCTGGTCATTAAAGCCCTGGCCTTTAGAGCGCTGACCGTTAGAGCGCTGGCCGTTAGAGCACTGGCCGTTAGAGCGCTGACAGTTAGAGCGCTGCTCGTTAGAGCGCTGGTCATTAGACCCCTGACCTTTCGAGCGCTGGTCATTAAATCCCTGGCCTTTAGAGAGCTGGCCGTTAGTGCGCTGGCCGTTAGAGCGCTGGCTGTTAGAGCGCTGGCCATTAGAGCGCTGGCCGTTAGTGCGCTGGGCGTTAGAGCGCTGACTGATAGAGCGCTGGCCGTTAGAGTGCTGGCCGTTAGAGCACTGATCGTTAGAGCGCTGGGCATTAGAGCGCTGACTGTTAGAGCACTGGCTGATAGAGCGCTGGCCGTTAGAGCGCTGGCCGTTAGTGCGCTGACCGTTAGAGCGCTGACCATTAGAGCGCTGGGCGTTAGAGTGCTGGTCGTTAGAGCGCTGACTGTTAGAGCACTGGCTGATAGAGCGCTGGCCGTTAGAGTGCTGGCCGTTAGTGCGCTGACCGTTAGAGCGCTGACCATTAGAGCGCTGGGCGTTAGAGCGCTGGTCGTTAGAGCGCTGGCCATTAGAGCGCTGGCCGTTAGAGCGCTGGCCGTTAGAGCGCTGGCCGTTAGTGCGCTGACTGTTAGTGCGCTGGGCGTTAGAGCACTGATCGTTAGAGCGCTGGGCGTTAGAGTGCTGGGCTTTAGAGGGCTGACAGTTAGAGCGCTGGACTTTAGAACGCTGACCGTTAGAGTGCTGAAAGTTAGAGCGCTGGTCGTTACAGCGCTGGTAATTAGAGCCCTGACCGTTCGAGCGCTGGTCAGTAAAGCCCTGGCCTTTAGAGCGCTGGCCGTTAGAGCGCTGGCCGTTAGAGCACTGGTAATTAGAGCCCTGACCGTTAGAGCGCTGGGCGTTAGAGTGCTGACAGTTAGAGCGCTGGTCGTTAGAGCACTGGCCGTTAGTGCGCTGACCGTTCAAGCGCTGGTCGTTAGAGCGCTGGCCTTTAGAGCGCTGGTCGTTAGTGCGCTGGCCATTAGAGCGCTGGTCATTAGAGCCCTGACCGTTAGAGCGCTGACCGGTACAGCGCTGGGCGTTAGAGTGCTGACCGTTCGAGCGCTGGTCATTAAAGCCCTGGCCTTTAGAGCGCTGGCCATTAGAGCGCTGGCCGTTAGAGCGCTGGTCATTAGAACCCTGACCGTTAGAGCACTGGCCAATAGAGCGCTGGCCGTTAAAGCGCTGGCCGTTAGTGCTTTGACAGTTAGAGCGCTGACAGTTAGAGTGCTGGTCGTTCGAGCACTGGCCGTTAGATCGCTGGTCATTAGAGCCCTGAACGTTAGAGCGCTGGTCGTTAGAGCCCTGGCCGTTAGAGCACTGGCCGTTAGAGCACTGGCCAGTAGAGCGCTGGCCATTAGAGCGCTGGCCATTAGTGCGCTGGGCGTTAGAGCACTGATCGTTAGAGCGCTGGGCATTAGAGCGCTGTCAGTTAGAGCGCTGGGCTTTAGAGGGCTGACAGTTAGAGCGCTGGACTTTAGAACGCTGACCGTTAGACCGCTGACCATTAGAGCGCTGACCATTAGAGTTCTGACAGTTAGAGCGCTGGTCGTTACAGCGCTGGTCATTAGACCCCTGACCGTTCGAGTGCTGGTCATTAAAGCCCTGGCCTTTAGAGCGCTGACCGTTAGAGCGCTGGGCATTAGAGAGCTGACAGTTAGAGCGCTGGTCGTTAGAGCACTGGCCGTTAGAGCGCTGACAGTTAGAGCGCTGGTCGTTAGAGCGCTGGTCATTAGACCTCTGACCTTTCGAGCGGGGGTCATTAAATCCCTGGCCTTTAGAGCGCTGGCCGTTAGCGCGCTGGCCATTAGAGCGCTGGCTGTTAGAGCGCTGGCCATTAGAGCGCTGGCCGTTAGTGCGCTGGGCGTTAGAGCGCTGACTGTTAGAGCACTGGCTGATAGAGCGCTGGCCGTTAGAGCGCTGGCCGTTAGTGCGCTGACCGTTAGAGCGCTGACCATTAGAGCGCTGGGCGTTAGAGCGCTGGTCGTTAGAGCGCTGGCCATTAGAGCGCTGGCCGTTAGAGCACTGGCTGATAGAGCGCTGGCCGTTAGAGCGCTGGCCGTTAGTGCGCTGACTGTTAGTGTGCAGGGCGTTAGAGCACTGATCGTTAGAGCGCTGGGCGTTAGAGCGCTGATCGTTAGAGCGCTGGGCTTTAGAGGGCTGACAGTTAGAGCGCTGGTCGTTAGAGCACTGGCCGTTAGTGCGCTGACCGTTCAAGCGCTGGTCGTTAGAGCGCTGACCTTTAGAGCGCTGGTCGTTAGTGCGCTGGCCATTAGAGCGCTGGTCATTAGAGCCCTGACCGTTAGAGCACTGACCGGTACAGCGCTGGGCGTTAGAGTGCTGACTGTTAGAGCACTGGCTGATAGAGCGCTGGCCGTTAGAGCGCTGGCCGTTAGAGCACTGATTGTTAGAGCGCTGGTCATTAGAACCCTGACCGTTAGAGCGCTGGCCGATAGAGCGCTGGCCGTTAGAGCGCTGGCCGTTAGTGCTTTGACAGTTAGAGCGCTGACAGTTAGAGCGCTGGTCGTTCGAGCACTGGCCGTTAGATCGCTGGTCATTAGAGCCCTGAACGTTAGAGCACTGGTCGTTAGAGCCCTGGCCGTTAGAGCACTGGCCGTTAGAGCACTGGCCATTAGAGCGCTGGCCATTAGAGCGCTGGCCGTTAGTGTGATGGGCGTTAGAGCACTGATCGTTAGAGCGCTGGGCGTTAGAGCGCTGTCAGTTAGAGCGCTGGGCTTTAGAACGCTGACCGTTAGAGCGCTGACCATTAGAGAGCTGACCGTTAGAGTGCTGACAGTTTGAGCGCTGGTCGTTACAGCACTGGACATTAGATCCCTGACCGTTCGAGCACTGGTCATTAAAGCCCTGGCCTTTAGAGCGCTGGCCGTTAGAGCGCTGGCCGTTAGAGCGCTGGTAATTAGAGCCCTGACCGTTAGAGCGCTGACCGTTAGAGCGCTGGGCGTTAGAGTGCTGACAGTTAGAGCGCTGGTCGTTAGAGCGCTGGTCATTAGACCCCTGACCGTTCGAGCACTGGTCATTAAAGCCCTGGCCTTTAGAGCGCTGGCCGTTAGAGCCCTGGCCGTTGGAGCAATGACCGGTACAGCGCTGGGCGTTAGAGTGCTGACTGTTCGAGCGCTGGTCATTAAAGCCCTGCCCTTTCGAGCGCTGGCCATTAGAGCGCTGGCCGTTAGAGCGCTGGTCATTAGAACCCTGACCGTTAGAGCGCTGGCCGATAGAGCGCTGGCCGTAAGAGCGCTGGCCGTTAGTGCTTTGACAGTTAGAGCGCTGACAGTTAGAGCGCTGGTCGTTCGAGCACTGGCCGTTAGATCACTGGTCATTAGAGCCCTGAACGTTAGAGTGCTGGTCGTTAGAGCCCTGGCCGTTAGAGCACTGGCCGTTAGAGCACTGGCCATTAGAGCGCTGGCCATTAGAGCGCTGGCCATTAGTGCGCTGGGCGTTAGAGCACTGATCGTTAGAGCGCTGGGCGTTAGAGCGCTGTCAGTTAGAGCCCTGGGCTTTAGAACGCTGACCGTTAGAGCGCTGACCATTAGAGAGCTGACCGTTAGAGTGCTGACAGTTTGAGCGCTGGGCGTTACAGCACTGGTCATTAGATCCCTGACCGTTCGAGCACTGGTCATTAATGCCCTGGCCTTTAGAGCGCTGGCCGTTAGAGCACTGGTAATTAGAGCCCTGACCGTTAGAGCGCTGACCGTTAGAGCGCTGGGCGTTAGAGTGCTGACAGTTAGAGCGCTGGTCGTTAGAGCACTGACCGTTAGAGCGCTGACCGTTAGAGCGCTGGTCGTTAGAGCGCTGAAAGTTAGAGCGCTGTTCGTTAGAGCGCTGGTCATTAGACCCCTGACCGTTCGAGCTCTGGTCATTAAAGCACTGGCCTTCAGAGCGCTGGCCGTTAGAGCCCTGGCCGTTGGAGCGCTGACCGTTAGAGCGCTGGGCGTTAGAGTGCTGACCGTTCGAGCGCTGGTCATTGGAGCCCTGAACGTTAGAGCGCTGGTCGTTAGAGCCCTGGCCGTTGGAGCGCTGGTCGTTAAAGCCCTGGCCTTTAGAGCGCTGGTCATTAGAGCCCTGACCATTAGAGCACTGACTGTTAGAGCGCTGACCGTTAGAGCGCTGACCGTTAGAGCGCTGCGCATTAGAGCGCTGGTCGTTAGAGCGCTGACTGTTAGAGCGCTGGGCATTAGAGCGCTGGTCGTTGGAGCGCTGACTGTTAGAGCGCTGGCCGATTGAGTGCTGGCCATTAGAGCACTGACGATTAGAGCCCTGATCGTTAGAGCGCTGACCGTTAGAGCGCTGACCGTTAGAGCGCTGACCGTTAGAGCGCTGGGCATTAGAGCGCTGGTCGTTAGAGCGCTGACTGTTAGAGCGCTGGCCGATTGAGTGCTGGCCATTAGAGCACTGACGATTAGAGCCCTGACCGTTAGAGCGCTGGTGGTTAAAGCACTCGCCTTTAGAGCGCTGGTCATTAGAACCCTGACCGTTAGAGCGCTGGCCGTTAGAGCACTGGTAATTAGAGCCCTGACCGTTAGAGCGCTGACCGTTAGAGCGCTGGGCGTTAGAGTGCTGACAGTTAGAGCGCTGGTCGTTAGAGCACTGACCGTTAGAGCGCTGACCGTTAGAGCGCTGGTCGTTAGAGCGCTGAAAGTTAGAGCGCTGTTCGTTAGAGCGCTGGTCATTAGACCCCTGACCGTTCGAGCTCTGGTCATTAAAGCACTGGCCTTCAGAGCGCTGGCCGTTAGAGCCCTGGCCGTTGGAGCGCTGACCGTTAGAGCGCTGGGCGTTAGAGTGCTGACCGTTCGAGCGCTGGTCATTAGAGCCCTGAACGTTAGAGCGCTGGTCGTTAGAGCCCTGGCCGTTGGAGCGCTGGTCGTTAAAGCCCTGGCCTTTAGAGCGCTGGTCATTAGAGCCCTGACCATTAGAGCACTGACTGTTAGAGCGCTGACCATTAGAGCGCTGACCGTTAGAGCGCTGCGCATTAGAGCGCTGGTCGTTAGAGCGCTGACTGTTAGAGCGCTGGGCATTAGAGCGCTGGTCGTTGGAGCGCTGACTGTTAGAGCGCTGGCCGATTGAGTGCTGGCCATTAGAGCACTGACGATTAGAACCCTGACCATTAGAGCGCTGACCGTTAGAGCGCTGACCGTTAGAGCGCTGACCGTTAGAGCGCTGGGCATTAGAGCGCTGGTCGTTAGAGCGCTGACTGTTAGAGCGCTGGCCGATTGAGTGCTGGCCATTAGAGCACTGACGATTAGAGCCCTGACCGTTAGAGCGCTGGTGGTTAAAGCACTCGCCTTTAGAGCGCTGGTCATTAGAACCCTGACCGTTAGAGCGCTGACCGTTAGAGCGCTGGGCATTAGAGCGCTGACCGTTTGAGCGCGTGGCGTTAGAGCGCTGGACGTTAGAGCGCAGACTGTTAGAGCGCTGGCCGTTAGAGTGCTGGTCGTTAGAGCGCTGACCGTTAGAGCGCTGACCGTTAGAGCGCTGGGTGTTAGAGCGCTGGTCATTAGAGCGCAGACTGTTAGAGCGCTGGCCGTTAGTGCGCTGGTCGTTAGAGCGCTGGCCATTAGAGCGCTGGCCATCAGTGCACTGGGCGTTAGAGCACTGATCGTTAGAGCGCTGGGCGTTAGGGCGCTGACAGTTAGAGCGCTGGGCGTTAGAACGCTGACCGTTAGAGCGCTGACCATTAGAGCGCTGACAATTAGAGTGCTGACAGTTAGAGCGCTGGTCGTTAGAGTATTGACAGTTAGAGCACTGGTCATTAGAGCACTGGCCGTTAGACCCCTGACCGTTCGAGCGCTGGTCATTAAAGCCCTGGCCTTTAGAGCGCTGGCCGTTAGAGCGCTGGCTGTTAGAGCGCTGGTAATTAGAGCCCTGACCGTTAGAGCGCTGACCGTTAGAGCGCTGGGCGTTAGAGTGTTGACAGTTAGAGCACTGGTCATTAGAGCACTGGCCGTTAGAGCGCTGACAGTTAGAGTGCTGGTCGTTAGAGCGCTGGTCATTAGACCCCTGACCGTTCGAGCGCTGGTTATTAAAGCCCTGGCCTTTAGAGCGCTGGCTGTTATGACGCTGGCCGTTAGAGCGCTGGTCATTAGAGCCCTGACCGTTAGAGCGCTGACCGTTATGACGCTGGCCGTTAGAGCGCTGGTCATTAGAGCCCTGACCGTTAGAGCGCTGACCGTTAGAGCGCTGGGCGTTAGAGTGCTGACCGTTCGAGCGCTGGTCATTAAAGCCCTGGCCTTTAGAGCGCTGGCCATTAGAGCGCTGGCCATTAGAGCGCTGGCCGTTAGTGCGCTGGGCGTTAGAGCACTGATCGTTAGAGCGCTGGGTGTTAGAGCGCTGACTGTTACAGCGCTGGCCGATAGAGCGCTGACCGTTAGAGCGCTGGGCGTTTGAGCGCTGGTCGTTAGAGTGCTGGTCGTTAGAGCGCAGACTGTTAGAGCGCTGGCTGTTAGAGCGCTGGTCGTTAGAGCGCTGGTCGTTAGAGCACTGACCGTTAGAGCGCTGGGCGTTAGAGTGCTGACAGTTAGAGCGCTGGTCGTTAGAGCACTGACTATTAGAGCGCTGGTCATTAGAGCCCTGACCATTAGAGCACTGGGCGTTAGAGCGCTGGTCGTTAGAGCGCTGGTCGTTAGTGCGCTGACAATTAGAACGCTGACCATTAGAGCGCTGGTCGTTAGAGCGCTGACCGTTAGAGCACTGACCGTTAGAGCGCTGACTGTTAGAGCGCTGGACTTTAGAACGCTGACCGTTAGAGCGCTGACCATTAGAGCGCTGACCATTAGAGTGCTGACAGTTAGAGCGCTGGTCGTTACAGCGCTGGTCATTAGACCCCTGACCGTTCGAGCGCTGGTCATTAAAGCCCTGGCCTTTAGAGCGCTGGCCGTTAGAGCGCTGGCTGTTAGAGCGCTGGTAATTAGAGCCCTGACTGTTAGAGCGCTGACCGTTAGTGCGCTGGGCGTTAGAGTGCTGACCGTTCGAGCGCTGGTCATTAAAGCCCTGGCCTTTAGAGCGCTGGCCGTTAGAGCGCTGGCCATTAGAGCGCTGGCCGTTAGTGCGCTGGGCGTTAGAACACTGATCGTTAGAGCGCTGGGCATAAGAGCGCTGACTGTTACAGCGCTGGCCGATAGAGCGCTGACCGTTAGAGCGCTGACCGTTAGAGCGCTGACCGTTAGAGCGCTGGGCGTCAGAGCGCTGATCGTTAGAGCGCTGGGCGTTAGAGCGCTGATCGTTAGAGCGCTGGGCGTTAGAGCGCTGGCCGTTAGAGCGCTGGGCGTTAGAGCGCTGATCGTTAGAGCGCTGGGCGTTAGAGCGCTGGCCGTTAGAGCGCAGACTGTTAGAGCGCTGGCCGTTAGAGCGCTGGTCGTTAGAGCACTGGCCATTAGAGCGCTGACCGTTAGAGCGCTGGGCGTTAGAGTGCTGACAGTTAGAGCGCTGGTCATTAGAGCACTGGCCGTTAGAGCGATGACAGTTAGAGCGCTGGTCGTTAGAGCGCTGGTCATTAGACCCCTGACCGTTCAAGTGCTGGTCATTAAAGCCCTGGCCTTTAGAGCGCTGGCCGTTAGAGCGCTGGTCATTAGAGCGCTGGCCGTTAGAGAGCTGGCCGTTAGTGCGCTGGGCGTTAGAGCACTGATCGTGAGTGCGCTGACCGTTAGAGCGCTGACCGTTAGAGCGCTGGGCGTTAGAGCACTGATCGTGAGTGCGCTGACCGTTAGAGCGCTGACCGTTAGAGCGCTGACCGTTAGAGCGCTGGGCGTTGGAGCGCTGGTCGTTAGAGTGCTGACAGTTAGAGCGCTAGTCGTTAGAGCACTGGCCTTTAGAGCGCGGGCCGTTAGAGCGCTGGCCGTTAGAGCGCTGGTCATTAGAGCCCTGACCATTAGAGCGCTGACCGTTCGAGCACTGGGCGTTAGAGCACTCGTCGTTAGAGCGCTGACTGTTAGAGCGCTGGCCGATAGAGCGCTGGTCATTAGATCCCTGACCATTAGAGCGCTGACCGTTAGAGCGCTGGTCATTAAAGCCCTGGCCTTTAGAGCGCTGGCCGTTAGAGCGCTGGCCATTAGAGCGCTGGTCATTAGATCCCTGACCATTAGAGCGCTGACCGTTAGAGCGCTGGGCGTTAGAGCACTCGTCGTTAGAGCGCTGACTGTTAGAGCGCTGGCCGATAGAGCGCAAGCCGTTAGAGCGCTGGCCGTTAGTGCGCTGACCGTTAGAGTGCTGTCCGTTAGAGCGTTGGGCGTAAGAGCGCTGGTCGTTAGAGCGCAGACTGTTAGAGCGCTGGTCATTAGAGCGCTGGCCTTTAGAGCCCTGGTCGTTAGAGTGCTGACTGTTAGAGCGCTGGCCGATACAGTGCTGGCCGTTAGAGCGCTGGCCGTTAGAGCGCTGGCCGTTAGTGCGCTGACCGTTAGAGCGCTGATCGTTAGAGCGCTGGCCGATACAGCGCTGGCCGTTAGAGCGCTGGCCGTTAGAGCGCTGGCCGTTAGTGCGCTGACCGTTAGAGCGCTGATCGTTAGAGCGCTGGCCGTTAGAGCGCTGGCTGTTAGTGCGCTGGGCGTTAGTGCTCTGACTGTTAGAGCGCTGACCGTTAGTGCGCTGGTCGTTAGAGCGCTGATCGTTAGAGCGCTGACTGTTACAGCGCTGGCCGATAGAGCGCTTGCCGTTAGAGCACTGGCCGTTAGTGCGCTGACCATTAGAGCGCTGACCGTTAGAGTGCTGGGCGTTAGAGCGCTGGTCGTTAGAGCGCAGACTGTTAGAGCGCTGGCCGTTAGAGCACTGGTCGTTAGAGCACTGGCCATTAGAGCGCTGACCGTTAGAGCGCTGGGCGTTAGAGTGCTGACAGTTAGAGTGCTGGTCGTTTGAGCACTGGCCCTTAGAGCGCTGCTCATCAGAGCCCTGACCGTTAGAGCGCTGACCGTTCGAGCACTGGGCATTAGAGTGCTGACCGTTCGAGCGCTGGTCATTAAAGCACTGGTCATTAGATCGTTGACCATTAGAGCGCTGACCGTTAGAGCGCTGGGCGTTAGAGCGCTGGTCGTTAGAGCGATGACTGTTAGAGCGCTGGCCGATAGAGCGCTGGCCGTTAGAGCGCTGGCCGTTAGTGCGCTGACCGTTAGAGCGCTGTCCGTTAGAGCGTTGGGTGTTAGAGCGCTGGTCGTTAGAGCGCAGACTGTTAGAGCGCTGGTCGTTAGAGCGCTGGCCTTTAGAGCCCTGGTCGTTAAAGCGCTGACTGTTAGAGCGCTGGCTGAAACAGCGCTGGCCGTTAGAGCGCTGGCCGTTAGAGCGCTGGCCGTTAGTGTGCTGACCGTTAGAGCGCTGATCGTTAGAGCGCTGGCCGTTAGAGTGCTGGCCGTTAGTGCGCTGGTCGTTAGAGCGCTGATCGTTAGAGCACTGGCCGTTAGAGCGCTGGCCGTTAGTGCGCTGGGTGTTAGAGCGCTGATCGTTAGAGCGCTGGGCGTTAGAGCGCTGACAGTTAGAGCGCTGGTCGTTAGAGCGCTGGTCATTAGACCCCTGACCGTTCGAGCGCTGTTCTTTAAAGCCCTGGCCTTTAGAGCGCGGGCCGATAGAGCGCTGGCCGTTAGAGCGCTGGTCATTAGAGCCCTGACCGTTAGAGCGCTGACCGTTAGAGCGCTGTGCGTTAGAGCGCTGGTCGTTAGAGCGCTGACTGTTAGAGCGCTGGCCAATAGAGCGCTGGCCGTAAGAGCGCTGTCCGTTAGAGCGTTGGGCGTTAGAGCACTGGTCGGTAGAGCGCAGACTGTTAGAGCGCTGGTCGTTAGAGTGCTGGCCTTTAGAGCCCTGGTCGTTAGAGCGCTGACTGTTAGAGCGCTGGCCGATACAGCGCTGGCCGTTAGAGTGCTGGCCGTTAGAGCGCTGGCCGTTAGTGTGCTGACCGTTAGAGCGCTGGCCGTTAGAGCGCTGACCGTTAGTGCGCTGGTCATTAGAGCGCTGATCGTTAGAGCACTGGCCATTAGAGCGCTGGCCGTTAGTGCGCTGGGCGTTAGAGCGCTGATCGTTAGAGCGCTGGGCGTTAGAGCGCTGACATTTAGAGCGCTGACAGTTAGAGAGCTAGTCGTTAGAGCCCTGGCCGTTAGAGCGCTGGCCGTTAGAGCACTGGCTATTAGAGCGCTGGTCATTAGAGCGCTGGCTATTAGAGCGCTGGTCATTAGAGCACTGGTCATTAGAGCGCTGGTCATTAGAGCGCTGGCTATTAGAGCGCTGGCCGTTAGAGCACTGGCTATTAGAGCGCTGGTCATTAGAGCGCTGGTCGTTAGAGCGCTGGGCGTGAGAGCGCTGGGCGTTAGAGCGCTGGTCGTTAGAGCGCTGACAGTTAGAGCGCTGACCGTTAGAGCGCTGGTTGTTAGAGCGCTGGTCGTTAGAGCGCTGACCGTTAGAGCACGGGCCGTTAGAGTGCTGGCCGTTAGAGCACTGACCGTTAGAGCCCTGCCCGTGAGAGCACTGGTCGTTAAAGCCCTGGCCTTTAGAGCGCTGGCCGTAAGAGCGCTGGCCATTAGAGCGCTGGTCATTAGAGCCTTGACCGTTAGAGCGCAGACTGTTAGAGCGCTGACCGTTAGAGCGCTGGTCATTAGAGCGCTGGCCATTAGAGCGCTGGCCGTTAGTGCGCTGGGCGTTAGAGCGCTGGGCGTTAGAGCGCTGGTCATTAGAGCGCAGACTGTTAGAGCACTGACCGTTAGAGCGCTGGTCATTAGAGCGCTGGCCGTTAGAGCGCTGACCGTTAGAGCGCTGGTCATTAGAGCGCTGGCCATTAGAGCGCTGGCCGTTAGAGCGCTGGGCGTTAGAGCGCTGGTCATTAGAGCGCTGGCCATTAGAGCGCTGATCGTTAGAGCGCTGGGCGTTAGAGCGCTGACAGTTAGAGCGCTGGACTTTAGAACGCTGACTGTTAGAGCGCTGACCATTAGAGCGCTGACCATGAGAGTGCTGACAGTTAGAGCGCTGGTCGCTACAGCGCTGGTCATTAGACCACTGACCATTCGAGCGCTGGTCATTAAAGCCCTGGCCTTCAGAGCGCTGGCCGTTAGAGCGCTGGCTATAAGAGCGCTGGTAATTAGAGCCCTGACCGTTAGAGCGCTGACCGTTAGAGCGCTGGGCGTTAGAGTGCTGACAGTTAGAGCGCTGGTCGTTAGAGCACTGGCCGTTAGAGCGCTGACAGTTAGAGCGCTGGTCGTTAGAGCGCTGGTCATTAGACCCCTGACCATTCGAGCGCTGGTCATTAAAGCCCTGGCCTTTAGAGCGCTGGCTGTTATGACGCTGGCCATTAGAGCGCTGGTCATTAGAGCGCTGGCCGTTAGAGAGCTGGCCATTAGAGCGCTGGGCGTTAGAGCGCTGGGCGTTAGAGCGCTGGGCGTTAGAGCGCTGGTCGTGAGAGCACTGGCCATTAGGGCGCTGACCGTTAGAGCGCTGGGCGTTAGAGTGCTGACAGTCAGAGCGCTGGTCGTTAGAGCACTGGCCCTTAGAGCGCTGACAGTTAGAGCGCTGGTCAATAGACCCCTGACCATTCGAGCGCTGTTCTTTAAAGCCCTGGCCATTAGAGCGCGGGCCGTTAGAGCGCTGGCCGTTAGAGCGCTGGTCATTAGAGCCCTGACCGTTAGAGCCCTGACCGTTCGAGCACTGGGCATTAGAGTGCAGACCGTTCGAGCGCTGGTCATTAAAGCCCTGGCCTTTAGAGCGCTGGCCGTTAGAGCGCTGGTCATTAGATCCCTGACCATTAGAGCGCTGACCGTTAGAGCGCTGGGCGTTAGAGCGCTGGTCGTTAGAGCGCTGACTGTTAGAGCGCTGGCCGTTAGAGCGCTGGCCTTTAGAGCCTTGGTCGTTAGAGCGCTGACTGTTAGAGCGCTGGCCGAAACAGCGCTGGCCGTTAGAGCACTGATCGTTAGAGCGCTGGCCGTTAGAGCGCTGGCCGTTAGAGCGCTGGCCGTTAGAGCGCTGGGCGTTAGTGCTCTGACCGTTAGAGCGCTGACCGTTAGTGCGCTGGTCGTTAGAGCGCTGATCGTTAGAGCGCTGACTGTTACAGCGCTGGCCGATAGAGTGCTGGCCGTTAGAGCACTGGCCGTTAGTGCGCTGACCGTTAGAGCGCTGACCGTTAGAGCGCTGGCCGTTAGAGCGCTGGTCGTTAGAGCGCTGGTCGTTAGAGCGCAGACTGTTAGAGCGCTGGCCGTTAGAGCGCTGGTCGGTAGAGCACTGGCCATTAGAGCGCTGACCGTTAGAGCGCTAGGCGTTAGAGTGCTGACAGTTAGAGCGCTGGTCGTTTGAGCACTGGCCTTTAGAGCGCTGGTCATTAGAGCCCTGACCGTTAGAGCGCTGACCGTTCGAGCACTGGGCATTAGAGTGCTGACCGTTCGAGCGCTGGTCATTAAAGCCCTGGCCTTTAGAGCGCTGGCCGTTAGAGCGCTGGCCGTTAGAGCGCTGGTCATTAGATCCCTGACCATTAGAGCGCTGACCGTTAGAGCGCTGGGCGTTAGAGCGCTGGTCGTTAGAGCGCTGACTGTTAGAGCGCTGGCCAATAGAGCGCTGGCCGTAAGAGCGCTGTCCGTTAGAGCGTTGGGCGTTAGAGCGCTGGTCGGTAGAGTGCAGACTGTTAGAGCGCTGGTCGTTAGAGCGCTGGCCTTTAGAGCCCTGGTCATTAGAGCGCTGACTGTTAGAGCGCTGGCCGATACAGCGCTGGCCGTTAGAGCGCTGGCCGTTAGAGCGCTGGTCATTAGAGTGCTGGCCTTTAGAGCCCTGGTCGTCAGAGCGCTGACTGTTAGAGCGCTGGCCGATACAGCGCTGGCCGTTAGAGCGCTGGCCGTTAGAGCGCTGGCCGTTAGTGTGCTGACCGTTAGAGCACTGGCTGTTAGAGCGCTGGGCGTTAGTGCTCTGACTGTTAGAGCGCTGGTCGTTAGAGCGCTGGCCTTTAGAGCCCTGGTCGTTATAGCGCTGACTGTTAGAGCGCTGGCCGATACAGCGCTGGCCGTTAGAGCGCTGGCCGTTAGAGCGCTGGCCGTTAGTGCGCTGGGCGTTAGTGCTCTGACTGTTAGAGCGCTGACCGTTAGTGCACTGGTCGTTAGAGCGCTGATCGTTAGAGCGCTGACTGTTACAGCGCTGGCCGATAGAGTGCTGGCCGTTAGAGCACTGGCCGTGAGTGCGCTGACCGTTAGAGCGCTGACCGTTAGAGCGCTGGGCGTTAGAGCGCTGGTCGTTAGAGCGCAGACTGTTAGAGCGTTGGCCGTTAGAGCGCTGGTCGTTAGAGCGCTAGGCGTTAGAGTGCTGACAGTTAGAGCGCTGGTCGTTTGAGCACTGGTCATTAGAGCCCTGACCGTTAGAGTGCTGACCGTTCGAGCGCTGGTCATTAAAGCCCTGGCCTTTAGAGCGCTGGCCGTTAGAGCGCTGGCCGATAGAGTGCTGGCCGTTAGAGCACTGGCCGTGAGTGCGCTGACAGTTAGAGCGCTGACCGTTAGAGCGCTGGTCGTTAGAGCGCTGGTCGTTAGAGCCCTGACCGTTAGAGTGCTGACCGTTCGAGCGCTGGTCATTAAAGCCCTGGCCTTTAGAGCGCTGACCGTTAGAGCGCTGGTCGTTAGAGCGCTGGTCGTTAGAGCGCTGGTCATTAGAGCCCTGACCGTTAGAGCACTGACCGTTCGAGCACTGGGCATTAGAGTGCTGACCGTTCGAGCGCTGGTCATTAAAGCCCTGGCCTTTAGAGCGCTGGCCGTTAGAGCGCTGGTCATTAGATCCCTGACCATTAGAGCGCTGACCGTTAGAGCGCTGGGCGTTAGAGCGCTGGTCGTTAGAGCGCTGACTGTTAGAGCGCTGGCCAATAGAGCGCTGGCCGTAAGAGCGCTGTCCGTTAGAGCGTTGGGCGTTAGAGCGCTGGTCGGTAGAGCGCAGACTGTTAGAGCGCTGGTCGTTAGAGCGCTGGCCTTTAGAGCCCTGGTCGTTAGAGCGCTGACTGTTAGAGCGCTGGCCGATACAGTGCTGGCCGTTAGAGCGCTGGGCGTTAGTGTGCTGACCGTTAGAGCGCTGGCCTTTAGAGCGCTGGCCGTTAGTGCGCTGGGCGTTAGTGCTCTGACTGTTAGAGCGCTGACCGTCAGTGCGCTGGTCGTTAGAGCGCTGATCATTAGAGCACTGGCCGTTAGAGCACTGGCCGTTAGTGCGCTGGGCGTTAGAGCGCTGGTCGTTAGAGCACTGGCCATTAGGGCGCTGACCGTTAGAGCGCTGGGCGTTAGAGTGCTGACAGTTAGAGCGCTGGTCGTTAGAGCACTGGCCCTTAGAGCGCTGACAGTTAGAGCGCTGGTCAATAGACCCCTGACCGTTCGAGCGCTGTTCTTTAAAGCCCTGGCCTTTAGAGCGCGGGCTGTTAGAGCGCTGGCCGTTAGAGCGCTGGTCATTAGATCCCTGACCATTAGAGCGCTGACCGTTAGAGCGCTGGGCGTTAGAGCGCTGGTCGTTAGAGCACTGACTGTTCGAGCACTGGGCATTAGAGTGCCGACAGTTCGAGCGCTGGTCATTAAAGCCCTGGCCTTTAGAGCGCTGGCCGTTAGAGCGCTGGCCGTTAGATCCCTGACCATTAGAGCGCTGACCGTTAGAGCGCTGGGCGTTAGAGCGCTGGTCGTTAGAGCGCTGACTGTTAGAGCGCTGGGCGTTAGAGCGCTGGTCGTTAGAGCGCTGACTGTTAGAGCGCTGGCCGTTAGTGCGCTGACCGTTAGAACGCTGTCCGTTAGAGCGTTGGGCGTTAGAGCGCTGACTGTCAGAGCGCTGGTCGTTAGAGCGCTGGCCTTTAGAGCCTTGGTCGTTAGAGCGCTGACTGTTAGAGCGCTGGCCGATACAGCGCTGGCCGTTAGAGTGCTGGCCGTTAGAGCGCTGACTGTTAGAGCGCTGACCGTTAGTGCGCTGACTGTTAGAGCGCTGATCGTTAGTGTGCTGACTGTTAGAGCGCTGATCGTTAGAGCGCTGATCGTTAGTGTGCTGACTGTTAGAGCGCTGATCGTTAGAGCGCTGGCCGTTAGTGTGCTGACCGTTAGAGCGCTGGCCGTTAGTGTGCTGACTGTTAGAGCGCTGATCGTTAGAGCGCTGGCCGTTAGAGTGCTGGCCGTTAGAGCGCTGGCCGATACAGCGCTGGCCGTTAGAGCGCTGGCCGTTAGAGCGCTGGCCGTTAGTGTGCTGACCGTTAGAGCGCTGGGCGTTAGAGCGCTGGCCGTTAGTGCGCTGACCGTTAGAGCGCTGACCGTTAGAGCGCTGGCCGTTAGAGCGCTGGTCGTTAGAGCGCTGGTCGTTAGAGCGCAGACTGTTAGAGCGCTGGCCGTTAGAGCGCTGGTCGGTAGAGCACTGGCCATTAGAGCGCTGACCGTTAGAGCGCTAGGCGTTAGAGTGCTGACAGTTAGAGCGCTGGTCGTTTGAGCACTGGCCTTTAGAGCGCTGGTCATTAGAGCCCTGACCGTTAGAGCGCTGACCGTTCGAGCACTGGGCATTAGAGTGCTGACCGTTCGAGCGCTGGTCATTAAAGCCCTGGCCTTTAGAGCGCTGGCCGTTAGAGCGCTTGCCGTTAGAGCGCTGGTCATTAGATCCCTGACCATTAGAGCGCTGACCGTTAGAGCGCTGGGCGTTAGAGCGCTGGTCGTTAGAGCGCTGACTGTTAGAGCGCTGGCCAATAGAGCGCTGGCCGTAAGAGCGCTGTCCGTTAGAGCGTTGGGCGTTAGAGCGCTGGTCGGTAGAGCGCAGACTGTTAGAGCGCTGGTCGTTAGAGCGCTGGCCTTTAGAGCCCTGGTCATTAGAGCGCTGACTGTTAGAGCGCTGGCCGATACAGCGCTGGCCGTTAGAGCGCTTGGCCGTTAGAGCGCTGGTCATTAGAGTGCTGGCCTTTAGACCTGGTTGTCAGAGCGCTGACTGTTAGAGCGCTGGCCGATACAGCGCTGGCCGTTAGAGCGCTGGCCGTTAGAGCGCTGGCCGTTAGTGTGCTGACCGTTAGAGCACTGGCTGTTAGAGCGCTGGGCGTTAGTGCTCTGACTGTTAGAGCGCTGGTCGTTAGAGCGCTGGCCTTTAGAGCCCTGGTCGTTATAGCGCTGACTGTTAGAGCGCTGGCCGATACAGCGCTGGCCGTTAGAGCGCTGGCCGTTAGAGCGCTGGCCGTTAGTGCGCTGGGCGTTAGTGCTCTGACTGTTAGAGCGCTGACCGTTAGTGCGCTGGTCGTTAGAGCGCTGATCGTTAGAGCGCTGACTGTTACAGCGCTGGCCGATAGAGTGCTGGCCGTTAGAGCACTGGCCGTGAGTGCGCTGACCGTTAGAGCGCTGACCGTTAGAGCGCTGGGCGTTAGAGCGCTGGTCGTTAGAGCGCAGACTGTTAGAGCGTTGGCCGTTAGAGCGCTGGTCGTTAGAGCACTGGCCATTAGAGCGCTGACCGTTAGAGCGCTAGGCGTTAGAGTGCTGACAGTTAGAGCGCTGGTCGTTTGAGCACTGGTCATTAGAGCCCTGACCGTTAGAGTGCTGACCGTTCGAGTGCTGGTCATTAAAGCCCTGGCCTTTAGAGTGCTGGCCGTTAGAGCGCTGGCCGATAGAGTGCTGGCCGTTAGAGCACTGGCCGTGAGTGCGCTGACAGTTAGAGCGCTGACGTTAGAGCGCTGGTCGTTAGAGCGCTGGTCGTTAGAGCCCTGACCGTTAGAGTGCTGACCGTTCGAGCGCTGGTCATTAAAGCCCTGGCCTTTAGAGCGCTGACCGTTAGAGCGCTGGTCGTTAGAGCGCTGGTCGTTAGAGCGCTGGTCATTAGAGCCCTGACCGTTAGAGCGCTGACCGTTCGAGCACTGGGCATTAGAGTGCTGACCGTTCGAGCGCTGGTCATTAAAGCCCTGGCCTTTAGAGCGCTGGCCGTTAGAGCGCTGGTCATTAGATGCCTGACCATTAGAGCGCTGACCGTTAGAGCGCTGGGCGTTAGAGCGCTGGTCATTAGAGCGCTGACTGTTAGAGCGCTGGCCAATAGAGCGCTGGCCGTAAGAGCGCTGTCCGTTAGAGCGTTGGGCGTTAGAGCGCTCGTCGGTAGAGCGCAAACTGTTAGAGCGCTGGTCGTTAGAGCGCTGGCCTTTAGAGCCCTGGTCGTTAGAGCGCTGACTGTTAGAGCGCTGGCCGATACAGCGCTGGCCGTTAGAGCGCTGGGCGTTAGTGTGCTGACCGTTAGAGCGCTGGCCGTTAGAGCGCTGGCTGTTAGTGCGCTGGGCGTTAGTGCTCTGACTGTTAGAGCGCTGACCGTCAGTGCGCTGGTCGTTAGAGCGCTGATCATTAGAGCACTGGCCGTTAGAGCACTGGCCGTTAGTGCGCTGGGCGTTAGAGCGCTGGTCGTTAGAGCACTGGCCATTAGGGCGCTGACCGTTAGAGCGCTGGGCGTTAGAGTGCTGACAGTTCGAGCGCTGGTCGTTAGAGCACTGGCCCTTAGAGCGCTGACAGTTAGAGCGCTGGTCAATAGACCCCTGACCGTTCGAGCGCTGTTCTTTAAAGCCCTGGCCTTTAGAGCGCGGGCCGTTAGAGCGCTGGCCGTTAGAGCGCTGGTCATTAGATCCCTGACCATTAGAGCGCTGACCGTTAGAGCGCTGGGCGTTAGAGCGCTGGTCGTTAGAGCACTGACTGTTCGAGCACTGGGCATTAGAGTGCCGACCGTTCGAGCGCTGGTCATTAAAGCCCTGGCCTTTAGAGCGCTGGGCGTTAGAGCGCTGGTCGTTAGAGCGCTGACTGTTAGAGCGCTGGGCGTTAGAGCGCTGGTCGTTAGAGCGCTGACTGTTAGAGCGCTGGCCGTTAGTGCGCTGACCGTTAGAACGCTGTCCGTTAGAGCGTTGGGCGTTAGAGCGCTGACTGTCAGAGCGCTGGTCGTTAGAGCGCTGGCCTTTAGAGCCTTGGTCGTTAGAGCGCTGACTGTTAGAGCGCTGGCCGATACAGCGCTGGCCGTTAGAGCGCTGGCCGTTAGAGCGCTGACCGTTAGAGCGCTGATCGTTAGTGTGCTGACTGTTAGAGCGCTGATCGTTAGAGCGCTGGCCGTTAGTGTGCTGACCGTTAGAGCGCTGGCCGTTAGTGTGCTGACTGTTAGAGCGCTGATCGTTAGAGCGCTGGCCGTTAGTGTGCTGACTGTTAGAGCGCTGATCGTTAGAGCGCTGGCCGTTAGAGCGCTGGCCGTTAGAGCGCTGGCCGATACAGCGCTGGCCGTTAGAGCGCTGGCCGTTAGAGCGCTGGCCGTTAGTGTGCTGACCGTTAGAGCACTGATCGTTAGAGCGCTGGCCGTTAGTGCGCTGGGCGTTAGTGCTCTGACTGTTAGAGCGCTGACCGTTAGTGCGCTGACCGTTAGAGCGCTGACCGTTAGAGCGCTGGGCGTTAGAGCGCTGGTCGTTAGAACGCAGACTGTTAGAGCGCTGGCCGTTAGAGCGCTGGTCGTTAGAGCACTGGCCATTAGAGCGCTGACCGTTAGAGCGCTAGGCGTTAGAGTGCTGACAGTTAGAGCGCTGGTCGTTTGAGCACTGGCCTTTAGAGCGCTGGTCATTAGAGCCCTGACCATTAGAGCGCTGACCGTTCGAGCACTGGGCATTAGAGTGCTGACCGTTCGAGCGCTGGTCATTAAAGCCCTGGCCTTTAGAGCGCTGGCCGTTAGAGCGCTGGCCGTTAGAGCGCTGGTCATTAGATCCCTGACCATTAGAGCGCTGACCGTTAGAGCGCTGGGCGTTAGAGCGCTGGTCGTTAGAGCACTGACTGTTCGAGCACTGGGCATTAGAGTGCCGACCGTTCGAGCGCTGGTCATTAAAGCCCTGGCCTTTAGAGCGCTGGCCGTTAGAGCGCTGGCCGTTAGATCCCTGACCATTAGAGCGCTGACCGTTAGAGCGCTGGGCGTTAGAGCGCTGGTCGTTAGAGCGCTGACTGTTAGAGCGCTGGGCGTTAGAGCGCTGGTCGTTAGAGCGCTGACTGTTAGAGCGCTGGCCGTTAGTGCGCTGACCGTTAGAACGCTGTCCGTTAGAGCGTTGGGCGTTAGAGCGCTGACTGTCAGAGCGCTGGTCGTTAGAGCGCTGGCCTTTAGAGCCTTGGTCGTTAGAGCGCTGACTGTTAGAGCGCTGGCCGATACAGCGCTGGCCGTTAGAGTGCTGGCCGTTAGAGCGCTGACTGTTAGAGCGCTGACCGTTAGTGCGCTGACTGTTAGAGCGCTGATCGTTAGTGTGCTGACTGTTAGAGCGCTGATCGTTAGAGCGCTGATCGTTAGTGTGCTGACTGTTAGAGCGCTGATCGTTAGAGCGCTGGCCGTTAGTGTGCTGACCGTTAGAGCGCTGGCCGTTAGTGTGCTGACTGTTAGAGCGCTGATCGTTAGAGCGCTGGCCGTTAGAGTGCTGGCCGTTAGAGCGCTGGCCGATACAGCGCTGGCCGTTAGAGCGCTGGCCGTTAGAGCGCTGGCCGTTAGTGTGCTGACCGTTAGAGCGCTGGGCGTTAGAGCGCTGGCCGTTAGTGCGCTGACCGTTAGAGCGCTGACCGTTAGAGCGCTGGCCGTTAGAGCGCTGGTCGTTAGAGCGCTGGTCGTTAGAGCGCAGACTGTTAGAGCGCTGGCCGTTAGAGCGCTGGTCGGTAGAGCACTGGCCATTAGAGCGCTGACCGTTAGAGCGCTAGGCGTTAGAGTGCTGACAGTTAGAGCGCTGGTCGTTTGAGCACTGGCCTTTAGAGCGCTGGTCATTAGAGCCCTGACCGTTAGAGCGCTGACCGTTCGAGCACTGGGCATTAGAGTGCTGACCGTTCGAGCGCTGGTCATTAAAGCCCTGGCCTTTAGAGCGCTGGCCGTTAGAGCGCTTGCCGTTAGAGCGCTGGTCATTAGATCCCTGACCATTAGAGCGCTGACCGTTAGAGCGCTGGGCGTTAGAGCGCTGGTCGTTAGAGCGCTGACTGTTAGAGCGCTGGCCAATAGAGCGCTGGCCGTAAGAGCGCTGTCCGTTAGAGCGTTGGGCGTTAGAGCGCTGGTCGGTAGAGCGCAGACTGTTAGAGCGCTGGTCGTTAGAGCGCTGGCCTTTAGAGCCCTGGTCATTAGAGCGCTGACTGTTAGAGCGCTGGCCGATACAGCGCTGGCCGTTAGAGCGCTTGGCCGTTAGAGCGCTGGTCATTAGAGTGCTGGCCTTTAGACCTGGTTGTCAGAGCGCTGACTGTTAGAGCGCTGGCCGATACAGCGCTGGCCGTTAGAGCGCTGGCCGTTAGAGCGCTGGCCGTTAGTGTGCTGACCGTTAGAGCACTGGCTGTTAGAGCGCTGGGCGTTAGTGCTCTGACTGTTAGAGCGCTGGTCGTTAGAGCGCTGGCCTTTAGAGCCCTGGTCGTTATAGCGCTGACTGTTAGAGCGCTGGCCGATACAGCGCTGGCCGTTAGAGCGCTGGCCGTTAGAGCGCTGGCCGTTAGTGCGCTGGGCGTTAGTGCTCTGACTGTTAGAGCGCTGACCGTTAGTGCGCTGGTCGTTAGAGCGCTGATCGTTAGAGCGCTGACTGTTACAGCGCTGGCCGATAGAGTGCTGGCCGTTAGAGCACTGGCCGTGAGTGCGCTGACCGTTAGAGCGCTGACCGTTAGAGCGCTGGGCGTTAGAGCGCTGGTCGTTAGAGCGCAGACTGTTAGAGCGTTGGCCGTTAGAGCGCTGGTCGTTAGAGCACTGGCCATTAGAGCGCTGACCGTTAGAGCGCTAGGCGTTAGAGTGCTGACAGTTAGAGCGCTGGTCGTTTGAGCACTGGTCATTAGAGCCCTGACCGTTAGAGTGCTGACCGTTCGAGTGCTGGTCATTAAAGCCCTGGCCTTTAGAGTGCTGGCCGTTAGAGCGCTGGCCGATAGAGTGCTGGCCGTTAGAGCACTGGCCGTGAGTGCGCTGACAGTTAGAGCGCTGACGTTAGAGCGCTGGTCGTTAGAGCGCTGGTCGTTAGAGCCCTGACCGTTAGAGTGCTGACCGTTCGAGCGCTGGTCATTAAAGCCCTGGCCTTTAGAGCGCTGACCGTTAGAGCGCTGGTCGTTAGAGCGCTGGTCGTTAGAGCGCTGGTCATTAGAGCCCTGACCGTTAGAGCGCTGACCGTTCGAGCACTGGGCATTAGAGTGCTGACCGTTCGAGCGCTGGTCATTAAAGCCCTGGCCTTTAGAGCGCTGGCCGTTAGAGCGCTGGTCATTAGATGCCTGACCATTAGAGCGCTGACCGTTAGAGCGCTGGGCGTTAGAGCGCTGGTCATTAGAGCGCTGACTGTTAGAGCGCTGGCCAATAGAGCGCTGGCCGTAAGAGCGCTGTCCGTTAGAGCGTTGGGCGTTAGAGCGCTCGTCGGTAGAGCGCAAACTGTTAGAGCGCTGGTCGTTAGAGCGCTGGCCTTTAGAGCCCTGGTCGTTAGAGCGCTGACTGTTAGAGCGCTGGCCGATACAGCGCTGGCCGTTAGAGCGCTGGGCGTTAGTGTGCTGACCGTTAGAGCGCTGGCCGTTAGAGCGCTGGCTGTTAGTGCGCTGGGCGTTAGTGCTCTGACTGTTAGAGCGCTGACCGTCAGTGCGCTGGTCGTTAGAGCGCTGATCATTAGAGCACTGGCCGTTAGAGCACTGGCCGTTAGTGCGCTGGGCGTTAGAGCGCTGGTCGTTAGAGCACTGGCCATTAGGGCGCTGACCGTTAGAGCGCTGGGCGTTAGAGTGCTGACAGTTCGAGCGCTGGTCGTTAGAGCACTGGCCCTTAGAGCGCTGACAGTTAGAGCGCTGGTCAATAGACCCCTGACCGTTCGAGCGCTGTTCTTTAAAGCCCTGGCCTTTAGAGCGCGGGCCGTTAGAGCGCTGGCCGTTAGAGCGCTGGTCATTAGATCCCTGACCATTAGAGCGCTGACCGTTAGAGCGCTGGGCGTTAGAGCGCTGGTCGTTAGAGCACTGACTGTTCGAGCACTGGGCATTAGAGTGCCGACCGTTCGAGCGCTGGTCATTAAAGCCCTGGCCTTTAGAGCGCTGGGCGTTAGAGCGCTGGTCGTTAGAGCGCTGACTGTTAGAGCGCTGGGCGTTAGAGCGCTGGTCGTTAGAGCGCTGACTGTTAGAGCGCTGGCCGTTAGTGCGCTGACCGTTAGAACGCTGTCCGTTAGAGCGTTGGGCGTTAGAGCGCTGACTGTCAGAGCGCTGGTCGTTAGAGCGCTGGCCTTTAGAGCCTTGGTCGTTAGAGCGCTGACTGTTAGAGCGCTGGCCGATACAGCGCTGGCCGTTAGAGCGCTGGCCGTTAGAGCGCTGACCGTTAGAGCGCTGATCGTTAGTGTGCTGACTGTTAGAGCGCTGATCGTTAGAGCGCTGGCCGTTAGTGTGCTGACCGTTAGAGCGCTGGCCGTTAGTGTGCTGACTGTTAGAGCGCTGATCGTTAGAGCGCTGGCCGTTAGTGTGCTGACTGTTAGAGCGCTGATCGTTAGAGCGCTGGCCGTTAGAGCGCTGGCCGTTAGAGCGCTGGCCGATACAGCGCTGGCCGTTAGAGCGCTGGCCGTTAGAGCGCTGGCCGTTAGTGTGCTGACCGTTAGAGCACTGATCGTTAGAGCGCTGGCCGTTAGTGCGCTGGGCGTTAGTGCTCTGACTGTTAGAGCGCTGACCGTTAGTGCGCTGACCGTTAGAGCGCTGACCGTTAGAGCGCTGGGCGTTAGAGCGCTGGTCGTTAGAACGCAGACTGTTAGAGCGCTGGCCGTTAGAGCGCTGGTCGTTAGAGCACTGGCCATTAGAGCGCTGACCGTTAGAGCGCTAGGCGTTAGAGTGCTGACAGTTAGAGCGCTGGTCGTTTGAGCACTGGCCTTTAGAGCGCTGGTCATTAGAGCCCTGACCATTAGAGCGCTGACCGTTCGAGCACTGGGCATTAGAGTGCTGACCGTTCGAGCGCTGGTCATTAAAGCCCTGGCCTTTAGAGCGCTGGCCGTTAGAGCGCTGGCCGTTAGAGCGCTGGTCATTAGATCCCTGACCATTAGAGCGCTGACCGTTAGAGCGCTGGGCGTTAGAGCGCTGGTCGTTAGAGCACTGACTGTTCGAGCACTGGGCATTAGAGTGCCGACCGTTCGAGCGCTGGTCATTAAAGCCCTGGCCTTTAGAGCGCTGGCCGTTAGAGCGCTGGCCGTTAGATCCCTGACCATTAGAGCGCTGACCGTTAGAGCGCTGGGCGTTAGAGCGCTGGTCGTTAGAGCGCTGACTGTTAGAGCGCTGGGCGTTAGAGCGCTGGTCGTTAGAGCGCTGACTGTTAGAGCGCTGGCCGTTAGTGCGCTGACCGTTAGAACGCTGTCCGTTAGAGCGTTGGGCGTTAGAGCGCTGACTGTCAGAGCGCTGGTCGTTAGAGCGCTGGCCTTTAGAGCCTTGGTCGTTAGAGCGCTGACTGTTAGAGCGCTGGCCGATACAGCGCTGACCGTTAGAGTGCTGGCCGTTAGAGCGCTGACTGTTAGAGCGCTGATCGTTAGTGTGCTGACTGTTAGAGCGCTGATCGTTAGAGCGCTGGCCGTTAGTGTGCTGACCGTTAGAGCGCTGGCCGTTAGTGTGCTGACTGTTAGAGCGCTGATCGTTAGAGCGCTGGCCGTTAGTGTGCTGACTGTTAGAGCGCTGATCGTTAGAGCGCTGGCCGTTAGAGCGCTGGCCGTTAGAGCGCTGGCCGATACAGCGCTGGCCGTTAGAGCGCTGGCCGTTAGAGCGCTGGCCGTTAGTGTGCTGACCGTTAGAGCACTGATCGTTAGAGCGCTGGCCGTTAGTGCGCTGGGCGTTAGTGCTCTGACTGTTAGAGCGCTGGTCGTTAGAGCGCTGGCCTTTAGAGCCCTGGTCGTTATAGCGCTGACTGTTAGAGCGCTGGCTGATACAGCGCTGGCCGTTAGAGCGCTGGCCGTTAGAGCGATGGCCGTTAGTGCGCTGGGCGTTAGTGCTCTGACTGTTAGAGCGCTGACCGTTAGTGCGCTGACCGTTAGAGCGCTGACCGTTAGAGCGCTGGGCGTTAGAGCGCTGGTCGTTAGAACGCAGACTGTTAGAGCGCTGGCCGTTAGAGCGCTGGTCGTTAGAGCACTGGCCATTAGAGCGCTGCCGTTAGAGCGCTAGGCGTTAGAGTGCTGACAGTTAGAGCGCTGGTCGTTTGAGCACTGGCCTTTAGAGCGCTGGTCATTAGAGCCCTGACCGTTAGAGCGCTGACCGTTCGAGCACTGGGCATTAGAGTGCTGACCGTTCGAGCGCTGGTCATTAAAGCCCTGGCCTTTAGAGCGCTGGCCGTTAGAGCGCTGGCCGTTAGAGCGCTGGTCATTAGATCCCTGACCATTAGAGCGCTGACCGTTAGAGCGCTGGGCGTTAGAGCGCTGGTCGTTAGAGCGCTGACTGTTAGAGCGCTGGCCGATAGAGCGCTGGCCGTTAGAGCGCTGGCCGTTAGTGCGCTGACCGTTAGAGCGCTGTCCGTTAGAGCGTTGGGCGTTAGAGCGCTGGTCGTTAGAGCGCAGACTGTTAGAGCGCTGGTCGTTAGAGCGCTGGCCTTTAGAGCCCTGGTCGTTAGAGCGCTGACTGTTAGAGCGCTGGCTGATACAGCGCTGGCCGTTAGAGCGCTGGCCGTTAGAGCGCTGGCCGTTAGTGTGCTGACCGTTAGAGCGCTGATCGTTAGAGCGCTGGCCGTTAGAGCGCTGGCCGTTAGTGCGCTGGGCGTTAGTGCTCTGACTGTTAGAGCGCTGACCGTTAGTGCGCTGGTCGTTAGAGCACTGATCGTTAGAGCACTGGCCGCTAGAGCGCTGACAGTTAGAGCGCTGGTCGTTAGAGCGCTGGTCATTAGACCCCTGACCGTTCGAGCGCTGTTCTTTAAAGCCCTGGCCTTTAGAGCACGGGCCGTTAGAGCGCTGGCCGTTAGAGCGCTGGTCATTAGAGCCCTGACCGATAGAGCGCTGACCGTTCGAGCACTGGGCATTAGAGTGCCGACCGTTCGAGCGCTGGTCATTAAAGCCCTGGGCTTTAGAGCGCTGGCCGTTAGAGCGCTGGCCGTTAGAGCGCTGGTCATTAGATCCCTGACCATTAGAGCGCTGACCGTTAGAGCGCTGGTCATTAGATCCCTGACCATTAGAGTGCTGACCGTTAGAGCACTGGGCATTAGAGCGCTGGTCGGTAGAGCGCAGACTGTTAGAGCGCTGGTCGTTAGAGCGCTGGCCTTTAGAGCCCTGGTCGTTAGAGCGCTGACTGTTAGAGCGCTGGCCGATACAGCGCTGGCCATTAGAGCGCTGGCCGTTAGAGCGCTGGCCGTTAGTGTGCTGACCGTTAGAGCGCTGACCGGTAGAGCGCTGGCCGTTCGAGCACTGGGCATTAGAGTGCCGACCGTTCGAGCGCTGGTCATTAAAGCCCTGGGCTTTAGAGCGCTGGCCGTTAGAGCGCTGGCCGTTAGAGCGCTGGTCATTAGATCCCTGACCATTAGAGCGCTGACCGTTAGAGCGCTGGTCATTAGATCCCTGACCATTAGAGTGCTGACCGTTAGAGCACTGGGCATTAGAGCGCTGGTCGGTAGAGCGCAGACTGTTAGAGCGCTGGTCGTTAGAGCGCTGGCCTTTAGAGCCCTGGTCGTTAGAGCGCTGACTGTTAGAGCGCTGGCCGATACAGCGCTGGCCATTAGAGCGCTGGGCGTTAGTGCGCTAGGCGTTAGTGCTCTGACTGTTAGAGCGCTGGTCGTTAGAGCGCTGGCCTTTAGAGCCCTGGTCGTTAGAGCGCTGACTGTTAGAGCGCTGGCCGATACAGCGCTGGCCGTTAGAGCCCTGGCCGTTAGAGCGCTGGCCGTTAGTGTGCTGACCGTTAGAGCGCTGATCGTTAGAGCGCTGGTCGTTAGAGCGCTGATCGTTAGAGCGCTGACTGTTACAGCGCTGGCCGATAGAGCGCTGGCCGTTAGAGCCCTGGCTGTTAGTGCGCTGGGCGTTAGTGCTCTGACTGTTAGAGTGCTGACCGTTAGTGCGCTGGTCGTTAGAGCGCTGATCGTTAGAGCGCTGACTGTTACAGCGCTGGCCGATAGAGCGCTGGCCATTAGAGCGCTGACCGTTAGAGCGCTGGGCGTTAGAGCGCTGATCGTTAGAGCGCTGGGCGTTAGAGCGCTGACAGTTAGAGCGCTGGTCGTTACAGCGCTGGTCATTAGACCCCTGACCATTCGAGCGCTGTTCTTTAAAGCCCTGGCCTTTAGAGCGCGGGCCGTTAGAGCGCTGGCCGTTAGAGCTCCGGTCATTAGAGCCCTGACCGTTAGAGCGCTGACCGTTCGAGCACTGGGCATTAGAGTGCCGACCATTCGAGCGCTGGTCATTAAAGCCCTGGGCTTTAGAGCGCTGGCCGTTAGAGCGCTGGCCGTTAGAGCGCTGGTCATTAGATCCCTGACCATTAGAGCGCTGACCGTTAGAGCGCTGGGCATTAGAGCGCTGGTCGTTAGAGCGCTGACTGTTAGAGCGCTGTCTGTTAGAGCGTTGGGCGTTAGAGCGCTGGTCGGTAGATCGCAGACTGTTAGAGCGCTGGTCGTTAGAGCGCTGGCCTTTAGAGCCCTGGTCGTTATAGCGCTGACTGTTAGAGCGCTGGCCGATACAGCGCTGGTCATTAAAGCCCTGGGCTTTAGAGCGCTGGCCGTTAGTGCGCTGGGCGTTAGTGCTCTGACTGTTAGAGCGCTGACCGTTAGTGCGCTGGTCGTTAGAGCGCTGATCGTTAGAGCGCTGACTGTTACAGCGCTGGTCGTTAGAGCGCTGGTCGTTAGAGTGCTGATCGTTAGAGCGCTGGTCGTTAGAGCACTGGCCATTAGAGCGCTGACCGTTAGAGCGCTAGGCGTTAGAGTGCTGACAGTTAGAGCGCTGGTCGTTTGAGCACTGGCCTTTAGAGCGCTGGTCATTAGAGCCCTGACCGTTCGAGCGCTGACCGTTCGAGCACTGGGCATTAGAGTGCTGACCGTTCGAGCGCTGGTCATTAAAGCCCTGGCCTTTAGAGCGCTGGCCGTTAGAGCGCTGGCCGTTAGAGCGCTGGTCATTAGATCCCTGACCATTAGAGTGCTGACCGTTAGAGCGCTGGGCGTTAGAGCGCTGGTCGTTAGAGCGCTGACTGTTAGAGCGCTGGCCAATAGAGCGCTGGCCGTAAGAGCGCTGTCCGTTAGAGCGTTGGGCGTTAGAGCGCTGGCCTTTAGAGCCCTGGTCGTTAGAGCGTTGACTGTTAGAGCGCTGGCCGATACAGCGCTGGCCGTTAGAGCGCTGGCCGTTAGAGCGCTGGCCGTTAGTGCGCTGGGCGTTAGTGCTCTGACTGTTAGAGCGCTGACCGTCAGTGCGCTGGTCGTTAGAGCGCTGATCGTTAGAGCACTGGCCGTTAGAGCACTGGCCGTTAGTGCGCTGGGCGTTAGAGCGCTGGTCGTTAGAGCACTGGCCCTTAGAACGCTGACAGTTAGAGCGCTGGTCAATAGACCCCTGACCGTTCGAGCGCTGTTCTTTAAAGCCCTGGCCTTTAGAGCGCGGGCCGTTAGAGCGCTGGCCGTTAGAGCGCTGGTCATTAGATCCCTGACCATTAGAGCGCTGACCGTTAGAGCGCTGGGCGTTAGAGCGCTGGTCGTTAGAGCGCTGACTGTTAGAGCGCTGGCCGTTAGTGCGCTGACCGTTAGAACGCTGTCCGTTAGAGCGTTGGGCGTTAGAGCGCTGGTCGGTAGAGCGCAGACTGTTAGAGCGCTGGCCGATACAGCGCTGGCCGTTAGAGCCCTGGCCGTTAGAGCGCTGACTGTTGGAGCGCTGGCCGATACAGCGCTGGCCGTTAGAGCGCTGGCCGTTAGAGCGCTGGCCATTAGTGCGCTGGGCGTTAGTGCTCTGACTGTTAGAGCGCTGACCGTTAGTGCGCTGGTCGTTAGAGCGCTGGGCGTTAGAGCGCTGGTCGTTAGAGCGCTGATCGTTAGAGCGCTGACTGTTACAGCGCTGGCCGATAGAGTGCTGGCCGTTAGAGCACTGGCCTTGAGTGCGCTGACCGTTAGTGCGCTGACCGTTAGAGCGCTGGGCGTTAGAGCGCTGGTCGTTAGAGCGCTGACCGTTATAGCGCTAGGCGTTAGAGTGCTGACAGTTAGAGCGCTGGTCGTTTGAGCACTGGCCTTTAGAGCGCTGGTCATTAGAGCCCTGACCGTTAGAGTGCTGACCGTTCGAGCGCTGGTCATTAAAGCCCTGGCCTTTAGAGCGCTGGCCATTAGAGCGCTGGCCGTTAGAGCGCTGGTCATTAGATCCCTGACCATTAGAGCGCTGACCGTTAGAGCGCTGGGCGTTAGAGCGCTGGTCGTTAGAGCGCTGACTGTTAGAGCGCTGGCCGCTAGTGCGCTGGGCGTTAGAGCGCTGGCCGTTAGTGCACTGACCGTTAGAGCGCTGTCCGTTAGAGCGTTGGGCATTAGAGCGCTGGTCGTTAGAGCGCAGACTGTTAGAGCGCTGGTCGTTAGAGCGCTGGCCTTTAGAGCCCTGGTCGTTAGAGCGCTGACTGTTAGAGCGCTGGCTGATACAGCGCTGGCCGTTAGAGCGCTGGCCGTTAGAGCGCTGGCCGTTAGTGTGCTGACCGTTAGAGCGCTGATCGTTAGAGCGCTGGCCGTTAGAGCGCTGGCCGTTAGTGCGCTGGGCGTTAGTGCTCTGACTGTTAGAGCGCTGACCGTTAGTGCGCTGGTCGTTAGAGCGCTGATCGTTAGAGCACTGGCTGCTAGAGCGCTGACAGTTAGAGCGCTGGTCGTTAGAGCGCTGGTCATTAGACCCCTGACCGTTCGAGCACTGTTCTTTAAAGCCCTGGCCTTTAGAGCGCGGGCCGTTAGAGCGCTGGCCGTTAGAGCGCTGGTCATTAGAGCCCTGACCGTTAGAGCGCTGACCGTTCGAGCACTGGGCATTAGAGTGCCGACCGTTCGAGCGCTGGTCATTAAAGCCCTGGGCTTTAGAGCGCTGGCCGTTAGAGCGCTGGCCGTTAGAGCGCTGGTCATTAGATCCCTGACCATTAGAGCGCTGACCGTTAGAGCGCTGGTCATTAGATCCCTGACCATTAGAGCGCTGACCGTTAGAGCCCTGGGCGTTAGAGCGCTGGGCGTTAGAGCGCTGGGCGTTAGAGCGCTGGCCGTTAGAGCGCTGGTCATTAGATCCATGACCATTAGAGCGCTGACCGTTAGAGCGCTGGGCGTTAGAGCGCTGGTCATTAGAGCGCTGACTGTTAGAGCGCTGGCCGATAGAGCGCTGGCCATTAGAGCACTGGCCGTTAGTGCGCTGACCGTTAGAGCGCTGTCCGTTAGAGCGTTGGGCGTTAGAGCGCTGGTCGGTAGAGCGCAGACTGTTAGAGCGCTGGTCGTTAGAGCGATGGCCTTTAGAGCCCTGGTCGTTAGAGCGCTGACTGTTAGAGCGCTGGCCGATACAGCGCTGGCCGTTAGAGCGCTGGCCGTTAGAGCGCTGGCCATTAGTGTGCTGACCGGTAGAGCGCTGGCCGTTAGAGCGCTGGCCGTTAGTGCGCTGGGCGTTAGAGCGCTGGTCGTTAGAGCGCTGGCCTTTAGAGCCCTGGTCGTTAGAGCGCTGACTGTTAGAGCGCTGGCCGATACAGCGCTGGCCGTTAGAGCCCTGGCCGTTAGAGCGCTGGCCGTTAGTGTGCTGACCGTTAGAGCGCTGATCGTTAGAGCGCTGGCCGTTAGAGCGCTGGCCGTTAGTGCGCTGGGCGTTAGTGCTCTGACTGTTAGAGCGCTGACCGTTAGTGCGCTGGTCGTTAGAGCGCTGGTCGTTAGAGCGCTGGTCATTAGACCCCTGACCGTTCGAGCGCTGTTATTTAAAGCCCTGGCCTTTAGAGCGCGGGCCGTTAGAGCGCTGGCCGTTAGAGCTCTGGTCATTAGAGCCCTGACCGTTAGAGCGCTGACCGTTCGAGCACTGGGCATTAGAGTGCCGACCGTTCGAGCGCTGGTCATTAAAGCCCTGGGCTTTAGAGCGCTGGCCGTTAGAGCGCTGGCCGTTAGAGCGCTGGTCATTAGATCCCTGACCATTAGATCCCTGACCATTAGAGCGCTGACCATTAGAGCGCTGGGCATTAGATCCCTGACCATTAGAGCGCTGACCGTTAGAGCGCTGGGCATTAGAGCGCTGTCCGTTAGAGCGTTGGGCGTTAGAGCGCTGGTCGGTAGATCGCAGACTGTTAGAGCGCTGGTCATTAGAGCGCTGGCCTTTAGAGCCCTGGTCGTTAGAGCGCTGACTGTTAGAGCGCTGGCCGATACAGCGCTGGCCGTTAGAGCGCTGACTGTTACAGCGCTGGCCGATAGAGCGCTGGCCGTTAGAGCACTGGCCGTGAGTGCGCTGACCATTAGAGCGCAGACTGTTAGAGCGCTGGCCGTTAGAGCGCTGGTCGTTAGAGCACTGGCCATTAGAGCACTGACCGTTAGAGCGCTGGGCGTTAGAGTGCTGACAGTTAGAGCGCTGGTCATTTGAGCACTGGCCCTTAGAGCGCTGGTCATTAGAGCCCTGACCGTTAGAGCGCTGACCGTTCGAGCACTGGGCATTAGAGTGCTGACCGTTCGAGCGCTGGTCATTAAAGCCCTGGCCTTTAGAGCGCTGGCCGTTAGAGCGCTGGCCGTTAGAGCGCTGGTCATTAGATCCCTGACCATTAGAGCGCTGACCGTTAGAGCGCTGGGCGTTAGAGCGCTGGTCGTTAGAGCGCTGACTGTTAGAGCGCTGGCCACTAGAGCGCTGGCCGTAAGAGCGCTGGCCGTTAGTGCACTGACCGTTAGAGCGCTGTCCGTTAGAGCGTTGGGCGTTAGAGCGCTGGTCGTTAGAGCGCAGACTGTTAGAGCGCTGGTCGTTAGAGCGCTGGCCTTTAGAGCCCTGGTCGTTAGAGCGCTGACTGTTAGAGCGCTGGCTGATACAGCGCTGGCCGTTAGAGCGCTGGCCGTTAGTGTGCTGACCGTTAGAGCGCTGATCGTTAGAGCGCTGGCCGTTAGAGCGCTGGCCGTTAGTGTGCTGACCGTTAGAGCGCTGATCGTTAGAGCGCTGGCAGTTAGAGCGCTGGCCGTTAGTGCTCTGACTGTTAGAGCGCTGACCGTTAGTGCGCTGGTCGTTAGAGCGCTGATCGTTAGAGCACTGGCCATTAGAGCGCTGACCGTTAGAGCGCTGGGCGTTAGAGTGCTGACAGTTAGAGCGCTGGTCGTTTGAGCACTGGCCCTTAGAGCGCTGGTCATTAGAGCCCTGACCGTTAGAGCGCTGACCGTTCGAGCACTGGGCATTAGAGTGCTGACCGTTCGAGCGCTGGTCATTAAAGCCCTGGCCGTTAGTGCGCTGGGCATTAGTGCTCTGACCGTTAGAGCGCTGGCCGTTAGAGCGCTGGGCATTAGATCCCTGACCATTAGAGCGCTGACCGTTAGAGCGCTGGGCATTAGAGCGCTGTCCGTTAGAGCGTTGGGCGTTAGAGCGCTGGTCGGTAGATCGCAGACTGTTAGAGCGCTGGTCATTAGAGCGCTGGCCTTTAGAGCGCTGGCCGTTAGTGCGCTGACCGTTAGAGCGCTGTCCGTTAGAGCGTTGGGCGTTAGAGCGCTGGTCGTTAGAGCGCAGACTGTTAGAGCGCTGGTCGTTAGAGCGCTGGCCTTTAGAGCCCTGGTCGTTAGAGCGCTGACTGTTAGAGCGCTGGCCGATACAGCGCTGGCCGTTAGAGCGCTGGCCGTTAGAGCGCTGGCCGTTAGTGTGCTGACCGTTAGAGCACTGATCATTAGAGCGCTGGCCGTTAGAGCGCTGGCCGTTAGTGCGCTGGGCATTAGTGCTCTGACCGTTAGAGCGCTGGCCGTTAGTGCGCTGGTCGTTAGTGCGCTGGGCGTTAGTGCTCTGACTGTTAGAGCGCTGACTGTTAGTGCGCTGGTCGTTAGAGCGCTGATCGTTAGAGCACTGGCCGTTAGAGCGCTGGCCGTTAGAGCGCTGACTGTTAGAGCGCTGGCCGATACAGTGCTGGCCGTTAGAGCGCTGGCCGTTAGAGCGCTGGCCGTTAGTGTGCTGACCGTTAGAGCACTGATCGTTAGAGCGCTGGCCGTTAGAGCGCTGGCCGTTAGTGCGCTGGGCATTAGTGCTCTGACTGTTAGAGCGCTGGCCGTTAGTGCGCTGGTCGTTAGAGCGCTGATCGTTAGAGCACTGGCCGTTAGAGCGCTGGCCGTTAGTGCGCTGGTCGTTAGAGCACTGATCGTTAGAGCGCTGACCGTTAGAGCGCTGTCCGTTAGAGCGTTGGGCGTTAGAGCGCTGGTCGTTAGAGCGCAGACTGTTAGAGCGCTGGTCGTTAGAGCGCTGGCCTTTGGAGCCCTGGTCGTTAGAGCGCTGACTGTTAGAGCGCTGGCTGATACAGCGCTGGCCGTTAGAGCGCTGGCCGTTAGAGCGCTGGCCGTTAGTGTGCTGACCATTAGAGCGCTGATCGTTAGAGCGCTGGCCGTTAGAGCGCTGGCCGTTAGAGCGCTGGCCATTAGTGTGCTGACCGTTAGAGCGCTGACCGTTAGTGCGCTGGTCGTTAGAGCGCTGATCGTTAGAGCACTGGCCGTTAGAGCGCTGGCCGTTAGTGCGCTGGGCTTTAGAGCGCTGATCGTGAGAGCGCTGGGCGTTAGAGCGCTGACAGTTAGAGCGCTGGTCGTTAGAGCGCTGGTCATCAGACCCCTGACCGTTCGAGCGCTGTTCTTTAAAGCCCTGGCCTTTAGAGCGTGGGCCGTTAGAGCGCTGGCCGTTAGAGCGCTGGTCATTAGAGCCCTGACCGTTAGAGCGCTGACCGTTCGAGCACTGGGCATTAGCGTGCCGACCGTTCGAGCGCTGGTCATTAAAGCCCTGGGCTTTAGAGCGCTGGCCGTTAGAGCGCTGGCCGTTAGAGCGCTGGTCATTAGATCCCTGACCATTAGAGCGCTGACCGTTAGAGCGCTGGGCATTAGAGCGCTGGTCGTTAGAGCGCTGGCCGTTAGTGCGCTGACCGTTAGAGCGCTGTCCGTTAGAGCGTTGGGCGTTAGAGCGCTGGTCGGTAGATCGCAGACTGTTAGAGCGCTGGCCTTTAGAGCCCTGGTCGTCAGAGCGCTGACTGTTAGAGCGCTGGCCGATACAGCGCTGGCCGTTAGAGCGCTGGCCGTTAGAGCGCTGGCCGTTAGTGTGCTGACCGTTAGAGCGCTGGCCGTTAGAGCGCTGACCGTTAGAGCGCTGGCCGTTAGAGCGCTGTCCGTTAGAGCGCTGGCCGTTAGTGCGCTGGGCGTTAGTGCTCTGACTGTTAGAGCGCTGGTCGTTAGAGCGCTGGCCTTTAGAGCCCTGGTCGTGAGAGTGCTGACTGTTAGAGCGCTGGCCGATACAGCGCTGGCCGTTAGAGCGCTGGCCGTTAGAGCGCTGGCCGTTAGTGTGCTGACTGTTAGAGCGCTGATCGTTAGAGCGCTGGCCGTTAGAGCGCTGACCGTTAGTGCGCTGGGCGTTTGTGCTCTGACTGTGAGAGCGCTGACCGTTAGTGCGCTGGTCGTTAGAGCGCTGATCGTTAGAGCGCTGACTGTTAAAGCGCTGGTCGTTAGAGCGCTGGCCTTTGGAGCCCTGGTCGTTAGAGCGCTGACTGTTAGAGCGCTGGCCGTTAGAGCGCTGGCCGTTAGTGCGCTGGGCATTAGTGCTCTGACTGTTAGAGCGCTGGCCGTTAGTGCGCTGGTCGTTAGAGCGCTGATCGTTAGAGCGCTGGCCGTTAGAGCGCTGGCCGTTAGAGCATTGGGCGTTAGAGCGCTGGTCGTTAGAGCGCAGACTGTTAGAGCGCTGGTCGTTAGAGCGCTGGCCTTTGGAGCCCTGGTCGTTAGAGCGCTGACTGTTAGAGCGCTGGCTGATACAGCGCTGGCCGTTAGAGCGCTGGCCGTTAGAGCGCTGGCCGTTAGTGTGCTGACCGTTAGAGCGCTGATCGTTAGAGCGCTGGCCGTTAGAGCGCTGGCCGTTAGTGCGCTGGGCGTTAGTGCTCTGACTGTTAGAGCGCTGACCGTTAGTGCGCTGGTCGTTAGAGCACTGGCCGTTAGAGCGCTGGCCGTTAGAGCGCTGACTGTTAGAGCGTTGGCCGATACAGCGCTGGCCGTTAGAGCGCTGGCCGTTAGAGCGCTGGCCGTTAGTGTGCTGACCGTTAGAGCACTGATCGTTAGAGCGCTGGCCGTTAGAGCGCTGGCCGTTAGTGCGCTGGGCATTAGTGCTCTGACTGTTAGAGCGCTGGCCGTTAGTGCGCTGGTCGTTAGAGCGCTGATCGTTAGAGCACTGGCCGTTAGAGCGCTGGCCGTTAGTGCGCTGGGCGTTAGAGCGCTGATCGTTAGAGTGCTGACCGTTAGAGCGCTGTCCGTTAGAGCGTTGGGCGTTAGAGCGCTGGTCGTTAGAGCGCAGACTGTTAGAGCGCTGGCCTTTGGAGCCCTGGTCGTTAGAGCGCTGGCCGTTAGTGCGCTGGGCGTTAGTGCTCTGACTGTTAGAGCGCTGACCGTTAGAGCGCTGGCCGTTAGAGCGCTGACCGTTAGTGCGCTGGGCGTTTGTGCTCTGACTGTGAGAGCGCTGACCGTTAGTGCGCTGGTCGTTAGAGCGCTGATCGTTAGAGCGCTGACTGTTACAGCGCTGGTCGTTAGAGCGCTGGCCTTTGGAGCCCTGGTCGTTAGAGCGCTGACTGTTAGAGCGCTGGCCGTTAGAGCGCTGGCCGTTAGTGCGCTGGGCATTAGTGCTCTGACTGTTAGAGCGCTGGCCGTTAGTGCGCTGGTCGTTAGAGCGCTGATCGTTAGAGCGCTGGCCGTTAGAGCGCTGGCCGTTAGAGCATTGGGCGTTAGAGCGCTGGTCGTTAGAGCGCAGACTGTTAGAGCGCTGGTCGTTAGAGCGCTGGCCTTTGGAGCCCTGGTCGTTAGAGCGCTGACTGTTAGAGCGCTGGCTGATACAGCGCTGGCCGTTAGAGCGCTGGCCGTTAGAGCGCTGGCCGTTAGTGTGCTGACCGTTAGAGCGCTGATCGTTAGAGCGCTGGCCGTTAGAGCGCTGGCCGTTAGTGCGCTGGGCGTTAGTGCTCTGACTGTTAGAGCGCTGACCGTTAGTGCGCTGGTCGTTAGAGCACTGATCGTTAGAGCACTGGCCGTTAGAGCGCTGGCCGTTAGAGCGCTGACTGTTAGAGCGCTGGCCGATACAGCGCTGGCCGTTAGAGCGCTGGCCGTTAGAGCGCTGGCCGTTAGTGTGCTGACCGTTAGAGCACTGATCGTTAGAGCGCTGGCCGTTAGAGCGCTGGCCGTTAGTGCGCTGGGCATTAGTGCTCTGACTGTTAGAGCGCTGGCCGTTAGTGCGC
The DNA here is from genome assembly GCF_044704955.1 of Pristiophorus japonicus. NCBI lineage: Eukaryota > Metazoa > Chordata > Chondrichthyes > Pristiophoridae > Pristiophorus > Pristiophorus japonicus. The sequence continues at coordinate 93,972,341 of NC_091997.1, read as the reverse complement.
TGGTCGTTAGAGCGCTGATCGTTAGAGCACTGGCCGTTAGAGCGCTGGCCGTTAGTGCGCTGGGCGTTAGAGCGCTGATCGTTAGAGTGCTGACCGTTAGAGCGCTGTCCGTTAGAGCGTTGGGCGTTAGAGCGCTGGTCGTTAGAGCGCAGACTGTTAGAGCGCTGGCCTTTGGAGCCCTGGTCGTTAGAGCGCTGGCCGTTAGTGCGCTGGGCGTTAGTGCTCTGACTGTTAGAGCGCTGACCGTTAGAGCGCTGGCCGATAGAGCGCTGGCCGTTAGAGCGCTGGCCGTTAGTGCGCTGACTGTTAGAGCGCTGTCCGTTAGAGCGTTGGGCGTTAGAGCGCTGGTCGTTAGAGCGCAGACTGTTAGAGCGCTGGTCGTTAGAGCACTGGCCTTTAGAGCCCTGGTCGTTAGAGCGCTGACTGTTAGAGCGCTGGCCGATACAGCGCTGGCCGTTAGAGCGCTGGCCGTTAGAGCGCTGGCCGTTAGTGTGCTGACCGTTAGAGCGCTGATCGTTAGAGCGCTGGCCGTTAGAGCGCTGGCCGTTAGTGCGCTGGGCGTTAGTGCTCTGACTGTTAGAGCGCTGACCGTTAGTGCGCTGGTCGTTAGAGCGCTGATCGTTAGAGCACTGGCCGTTAGAGCGCTGGCCGTTAGTGCGCTGGGCGTTAGAGCGCTGATCGTTAGAGCGCTGGACGTTAGAGCGCTGACAGTTAGAGCGCTGACAGTTAGAGCGCTGACAGTTAGAGCGCTGATCGTTAGAGCGCTGGCCGTTAGAGCGCTGACAGTTAGAGCGCTGACAGTTAGAGCGCTGGTCATTAGAGCACTGGCCGTTAGAGCGCTGGTCGTTAGAGCGCTGACTGTTAGAGCGCTGGCCGATACAGCGCTGGCCGTTAGAGCGCTGGCCGTTAGAGCGCTGGCCGTTAGTGTGCTGACCGTTAGAGCACTGATCGTTAGAGCGCTGGCCGTTAGAGTGCTGGCCGTTAGTGCGCTGGGCATTAGTGCTCTGACTGTTAGAGCGCTGACCGTTAGTGCGCTGGTTGTTAGAGCGCTGATCGTTAGAGCACTGGCCGTTAGAGCGCTGGCCGTTAGTGCGCTGATCGTTAGAGCGCTGATCGTTAGAGCGCTGGGCGTTAGAGCGCTGACAGTTAGAGCGCTGGTCGTTAGAGCGCTGGTCATTAGACCCCTGACCATTAGAGCGCTGACCGTTAGAGCGCTGGGCGTTAGAGCGCTGGTCGTTAGAGCGCTGACTGTTAGAGCGCTGGCCGATAGAGCGCTGGCCGTTAGAGCACTGGCCGTTAGTGCGCTGACCGTTAGAGCGCTGTCCGTTAGAGCGTTGGGCGTTAGAGCGCTGGTCGGTAGATCGCAGACTGTTAGAGCGCTGGCCGTTAGAGCGCTGGCCGATAGAGCGATGGCCGTTAGAGCGCTGACTGTTAGAGCGCTGGCCGATACAGCGCTGGCCGTTAGATCGCTGGCCGTTAGTGCTCTGACTGTTAGAGCGCTGACCGTTAGTTCGCTGGTCGTTAGAGCGCTGATCGTTAGAGCGCTGACTGTTACAGCGCTGGCCGTTAGAGCACTGACCGTTAGAGCGCTGACCGTTCGAGCACTGGGCATTAGAGTGCTGACCGTTCGAGCGCTGGTCATTAAAGCCCTGGCCTTTAGAGCGCTGGCCGTTAGAGCGCTGGCCATTAGAGCGCTGGTCATTAGATCCCTGACCATTAGAGCGCTGACCATTAGAGCGCTGGGCGTTAGAGCGCTGGTCGTTAGAGTGCTGACTGTTAGAGCGCTGGCCGATAGAGCGCTGGCCGTTAGAGCGCTGGCCGTTAGTGCGCTGACCGTTAGAGCGCTGTCCGTTAGAGCGCAGACTGTTAGAGCGCTGGTCGTTAGAGCACTGGCCTTTAGAGCCCTGGTCGTTAGAGCGCTGACTGTTAGAGCGCTGGCCGATACAGTGCTGGCCGTTAGAGCGCTGGCCGTTAGAGCGCTGGCCGTTAGTGTGCTGACCGTTAGAGCGCTGATCGTTAGAGCGCTGGCCGTTAGTGTGCTGACCGTTAGAGCGCTGGCCGTTAGAGCGCTGGCCGTTAGTGCGCTGAGCGTTAGTGCTCTGACTGTTAGAGCGCTGACCGTTAGTGCGCTGGTCGTTAGAGCGCTGATCGTTAGAGCACTGGCCGTTAGAGCGCTGGCCGTTAGTGCGCTGGGTGTTAGAGCGCTGATCGTTAGAGCGCTGGGCGTTAGAGCGCTGACAGTTAGACTGCTGACAGTTAGAGCGCTGGTCGTTAGAGCCCTGGCCGTTAGAGCGCTGGCCGTTAGAGCACTGGCTATTAGAGCGCTGGTCATTAGAGCGCTGGGCTTTAGAGCGCTGGGCGTTAGAGCGCTGGTCGTTAGAGCACTGACCGTTAGAGCCCTGACCGTGAGAGCACTGGTCGTTAAAGCCCTGGCCTTTAGAGCGCTGGCCGTAAGAGCGCTGGCCATTAGAGCGCTGGTCATTAGAGCCTTGACCGTTAGAGCGCTGACCGTTAGAGCGCTGACCATTAGAGCGCTGGGCATTAGAGCGCTGGTCATTAGAGCGCAGACTGTTAGTGCGCTGACCGTTAGAGCGCTGGTCATTAGAGTGCTGGCCATTAGAGCGCTGGCCGTTAGTGCGCTGGGCGTTAGAGCGCTGGGCGTTAGAGTGCTGGTCATTAGAGCGCAGACTGTTAGAGCACTGATCGTTAGAGCGCTGGGCATTAGAGCGCTGACAGTTAGAGTGCTGGGCTTTAGAACGCTGACTGTTAGAGCGCTGACCATTAGAGCGCTGACCGTTAGAGTGCTGACCGTTGAGCGCTGGGCATCAGACCGCTGACCGTTAGAGCGCTGGCCGTTAGAGTGCTGTCCGTTACAGCACTGACCGTTAGAACCCTGACCGTGAGAGCGCCATCCGTTAGAGCGCTGGCTGTTAGAGCACTGGCCGTTAGAACGCTGACTGTTAGAGCGCTAATAGTTAGAGCGCTGGGCTTTAGAACTCTGACCGTTAGAGCGCTAACCGTTAGAGCGCTGACCGTTAGAGTGCTGACAGTTAGAGCACTGGCCGATACAGCGCTGGCCGTTAGAGCGCTGGCCGTTAGAGCGCTGGCCGTTAGTGTGCTGACCGTTAGAGCACTGATCGTTAGAGCGCTGGCCGTTAGAGTGCTGGCCGTTAGTGCGCTGGGCATTAGTGCTCTGACTGTTAGAGCGCTGACCGTTAGTGCGCTGGTCGTTAGAGCGCTGATCGTTAGAGCACTGGCCGTTAGAGCGCTGGCCGTTAGTGCGCTGGGCTTTAGAGCGCTGATCGTTGGAGCGCTGGGCGTTAGAGCGCTGACAGTTAGAGCGCTGGTCGTTAGAGCGCTGGTCATTAGACCCCTGACCATTAGAGCGCTGACCGTTAGAGCGCTGGGCGTTAGAGCGCTGGTCGTTAGAGCGCTGACTGTTAGAGCGCTGGCCGATAGAGCGCTGGCCGTTAGAGCACTGGCCGTTAGTGCGCTGACCGTTAGAGCGCTGTCCGTTAGAGCGTTGGGCGTTAGAGCGCTGGTCGGTAGATCGCAGACTGTTAGAGCGCTGGCCGTTAGAGCGCTGGCCGATAGAGCGCTGGCCGTTAGAGCGCTGACTGTTAGAGCGCTGGCCGATACAGCGCTGGCCGTTAGATCGCTGGCCATTAGTGCTCTGACTGTTAGAGCGCTGACCGTTAGTTCGCTGGTCGTTAGAGCGCTGATCGTTAGAGCGCTGACTGTTACAGCGCTGGCCGTTAGAGCACTGACCATTAGAGCGCTGACCGTTCGAGCACTGGGCATTAGAGTGCTGACCGTTCGAGCGCTGGTCATTAAAGCCCTGGCCTTTAGAGCGCTGGCCGTTAGAGCGCTGGCCATTAGAGCGCTGGTCATTAGATCCCTGACCATTAGAGCGCTGACCATTAGAGCGCTGGGCGTTAGAGCGCTGGTCGTTAGAGTGCTGACTGTTAGAGCGCTGGCCGATAGAGCGCTGGCCGTTAGAGCGCTGGCCGTTAGTGCGCTGACCGTTAGAGCGCTGTCCGTTAGAGCGTTGGGCGTTAGAGCGCTGGTCGGTAGAGCGCAGACTGTTAGAGCGCTGGTCGTTAGAGCACTGGCCTTTAGAGCCCTGGTCGTTAGAGCGCTGACTGTTAGAGCGCTGGCCGATACAGTGCTGGCCGTTAGAGCGCTGGCCGTTAGAGCGCTGGCCGTTAGTGTGCTGACCGTTAGTGCGCTGGGCGTTAGAGCGCTGATCTTTAGAGCGCTGGACGTTAGAGCACTGACAGTTAGAGCGCTGACAGTTAGAGCGCTGGTCGTTAGAGCCCTGGCCGTTAGAGCGCTGGCGGTTAGAGCACTGGCTATTAGAGCGCTGGTCATTAGAGCGCTGGGCTTTAGAGTGCTGGTCGTTAGAGCACTGACCGTTAGAGCCCTGACCGTGAGAGCACTGGTCGTTAAAGCCCTGGCCTTTAGAGCGCTGGCCGTAAGAGCGCTGGCCATTAGAGCGCTGGTCATTAGAGCCTTGACCGTTAGAGCGCTGACCATTAGAGCGCTGACCATTAGAGCGCTGGGCGTTCGAGCGCTGGTCATTAGAGCGCAGACTGTTAGAGCGCTGACCGTTAGAGCGCTGGTCATTAGAGCGCTGGCCATTAGAGCGCTGGCCATTAGTGCGCTGGGCGTTAGAGCGCTGGGCGTTAGAGTGCTGGTCATTAGAGCGCAGACAGTTAGAGCGCTGGGCTTTAGAACGCTGACTGTTAGAGCGCTGGCTGTTAGAGCGCTAATAGTTAGAGCGCTGACCATTAGAGTGCTGACCGTTAGAGCGCTGGGCTTTAGAACTCTGACTGTTAGAGCGCTAACCGTTAGAGCGCTGACCGTTAGAGTGCTGACAATTAGAGCACTGGCCGTTAGAGCACTGGCCATTAGAGCGCTGGTCATTGGACTCCTGACCGTTCGATCGCTGGTCGTTAAAGCCCTGGCCTTGAGAGCGCTGGCCGTTAGAGCGCTGGCCGTTAGTGTGCTGACCATTAGAGCGCTGATCGTTAGAGCGCTGGCCGTTAGAGCGCTGGCCGTTAGTGCGCTGGGCGTTTGTGCGCTGATCATTAGAGCACTGGCTGTTAGAGCGCTGGCCGTTAGTGTGCTGACCGTTAGAGCGCTGATCGTTAGAGCGCTGGCCGTTAGAGCGCTGACAGTTAGAGCGCTGACAGTTAGAGCGCTGGTCATTAGAGCACTGGCCGTTAGAGCGCTGGTCGTTAGAGCGCTGACTGTTAGAGCGCTGGCCGATACAGCGCTGGCCGTTAGAGCGCTGGCCGTTAGAGCGCTGGCCGTTAGTGTGCTGACCGTTAGAGCACTGATCGTTAGAGCGCTGGCCGTTAGAGTGCTGGCCGTTAGTGCGCTGGGCATTAGTGCTCTGACTGTTAGAGCGCTGACCGTTAGTGCGCTGGTCGTTAGAGCGCTGATCGTTAGAGCACTGGCCGTTAGAGCGCTGGCCGTTAGTGCGCTGGGCTTTAGAGCGCTGATCGTTAGAGCGCTGGGCGTTAGAGCGCTGACAGTTAGAGCGCTGGTCGTTAGACCCCTGACCATTAGAGCGCTGACCGTTAGAGCGCTGGGCGTTAGAGTGCTGGTCGTTAGAGCGCTGACTGTTAGAGCGCTGGCCGATAGAGCGCTGGCCGTTAGAGCACTGGCCGTTAGTGCGCTGACCGTTAGAGCGCTGTCCGTTAGAGCGTTGGGCGTTAGAGCGCTGGTCGGTAGATCGCAGACTGTTAGAGCGCTGGCCGTTAGAGCGCTGGCCGATAGAGCGCTGGCCGTTAGAGCGCTGACTGTTAGAGCGCTGGCCGATACAGCGCTGGCCGTTAGATCGCTGGCCGTTAGTGCTCTGACTGTTAGAGCGCTGACCGTTAGTTCGCTGGTCGTTAGAGCGCTGATCGTTAGAGCGCTGACTGTTACAGCGCTGGCCGTTAGAGCACTGACCGTTAGAGCGCTGACCGTTCGAGCACTGGGCATTAGTGCTCTGACTGTTAGAGCGCTGACCGTTAGTGCGCTGGTCGTTAGAGCGCTGATCGTTAGAGCACTGGCCGTTAGAGCGCTGGCCGTTAGTGCGCTGGGCTTTAGAGCGCTGATCGTTAGAGCGCTGGGCGTTAGAGCGCTGACAGTTAGAGCGCTGGTCGTTAGAGCGCTGGTCATTAGACCCCTGACCATTAGAGCGCTGACCGTTAGAGCGCTGGGCGTTAGAGCGCTGGTCGTTAGAGCGCTGACTGTTAGAGCGCTGGCCGATAGAGCGCTGGCCGTTAGAGCACTGGCCGTTAGTGCGCTGACCGTTAGAGCGCTGTCCGTTAGAGCGTTGGGCGTTAGAGCGCTGGTCGGTAGATCGCAGACTGTTAGAGCGCTGGCCGTTAGAGCGCTGGCCGATAGAGCGCTGGCCGTTAGAGCGCTGACTGTTAGAGCGCTGGCCGATACAGCGCTGGCCGTTAGATCGCTGGCCGTTAGTGCTCTGACTGTTAGAGCGCTGACCATTAGTTCGCTGGTCGTTAGAGCGCTGATCGTTGGAGCGCTGACTGTTACAGCGCTGGCCGTTAGAGCACTGACCGTTAGAGCGCTGACCGTTCGAGCACTGGGCATTAAAGCCCTGGCCTTTAGAGCGCTGGCCGTTAGAGCGCTGGCCATTAGAGCGCTGGTCATTAGATCCCTGACCATTAGAGCGCTGACCATTAGAGCGCTGGGCGTTAGAGCGCTGGTCGTTAGAGTGCTGACTGTTAGAGCGCTGGCCGATAGAGCGCTGGCCGTTAGAGCGCTGGCCGTTAGTGCGCTGACCGTTAGAGCGCTGTCCGTTAGAGCGTTGGGCGTTAGAGCGCTGGTCGTTAGAGCGCAGACTGTTAGAGCGCTGGTCGTTAGAGCGCTGGCCTTTAGAGCCCTGGTCGTTAGAGCGCTGACTGTTAGAGCGCTGGCCGATACAGTGCTGGCCGTTAGAGCGCTGGCCGTTAGAGCGCTGGCCGTTAGTGTGCTGACCGTTAGAGCGCTGATCGTTAGAGCGCTGGCCGTTAGTGTGCTGACCGTTAGAGCGCTGGCCGTTAGAGCGCTGGCCGTTAGTGCGCTGAGCGTTAGTGCTCTGACTGTTAGAGCGCTGACCGTTAGTGCGCTGGTCGTTAGAGCGCTGATCGTTAGAGCACTGGCCGTTAGAGCGCTGGCCGTTAGTGCGCTGGGTGTTAGAGCGCTGATCGTTAGAGCGCTGGGCGTTAGAGCGCTGACAGTTAGACTGCTGACAGTTAGAGCGCTGGTCGTTAGAGCCCTGGCCGTTAGAGCGCTGGCCGTTAGAGCACTGGCTATTAGAGCGCTGGTCATTAGAGCGCTGGGCTTTAGAGCGCTGGGCGTTAGAGCGCTGGTCGTTAGAGCACTGACCGTTAGAGCCCTGACCGTGAGAGCACTGGTCGTTAAAGCCCTGGCCTTTAGAGCGCTGGCCGTAAGAGCGCTGGCCATTAGAGCGCTGGTCATTAGAGCCTTGACCGTTAGAGCGCTGACCGTTAGAGCGCTGACCATTAGAGCGCTGGGCATTAGAGCGCTGGTCATTAGAGCGCAGACTGTTAGTGCGCTGACCGTTAGAGCGCTGGTCATTAGAGCGCTGGCCATTAGAGCGCTGGCCGTTAGTGCGCTGGGCGTTAGAGCGCTGGGCGTTAGAGTGCTGGTCATTAGAGCGCAGACTGTTAGAGCACTGATCGTTAGAGCGCTGGGCATTAGAGCGCTGACAGTTAGAGTGCTGGGCTTTAGAACGCTGACTGTTAGAGCGCTGACCATTAGAGCGCTGACCGTTAGAGTGCTGACCGTTGAGCGCTGGGCATCAGACCGCTGACCGTTAGAGCGCTGGCCGTTAGAGTGCTGTCCGTTACAGCACTGACCGTTAGAACCCTGACCGTGAGAGCACGATCCGTTAGAGCGCTGGCTGTTAGAGCACTGGCCGTTAGAACGCTGACTGTTAGAGCGCTAATAGTTAGAGCGCTGGGCTTTAGAACTCTGACCGTTAGAGCGCTAACCGTTAGAGCGCTGACCGTTAGAGTGCTGACAGTTAGAGCACTGGCCGTTAGAGCACTGGCCGTTAGAGCGCTGGTCATTAGACTCCTGACCGTTCGATCGCTGGTCGTTAAAGCCCTGGCCTTGAGAGCGCTGGCCGTTAGAGCGCTGGCCGTTAGTGCGCTGACCATTAGAGCGCTGATCGTTAGAGCGCTGGCCGTTAGAGCGCTGGCCGTTAGTGCGCTGGGCGTTTGTGCGCTGATCATTAGAGCACTGGCTGTTAGAGCGCTGGCCGTTAGTGTGCTGACCGTTAGAGCGCTGATCGTTAGAGCGCTGGCCGTTAGAGCGCTGACAGTTAGAGCGCTGATCGTTAGAGCGCTGGCCGTTAGAGCGCTGACAGTTAGAGCGCTGACAGTTAGAGCGCTGATCGTTAGAGCGCTGGCCGTTAGAGCGCTGACAGTTAGAGCGCTGACAGTTAGAGCGCTGGTCATTAGAGCACTGACCATTAGAGTGCTGACCGTTAGAGCACTGGGCATCAGAGCGCTGACCGTTAGAGCGCGGGCCGTTAGAGTGCTGGCCGTTAGAGCGCTGACCGTTAGAGCCCTGACCGTGAGAGCGCTGGTCGTTAAAGCCCTGGCCTTTAGAGCGCTGGCCGTAAGAGCGCTGGCCGTTAGAGCGCTGGTCATTAGAGCCCTGACCGTTAGAGCGCTGACCGTTAGAGCGCTGACCGTTAGAGCGCTGACCGTTAGTGCGCTGGGCATTAGAGCGCTGATCGTTAGAGCACTGGCCGTTAGAGCGCTGGTCATTAGAGCACTGACCATTAGAGTGCTGACCGTTAGAGCGCTGGGCATCAGAGCACTGACCGTTAGAGCGCGGGCCGTTAGAGTGCTGGCCGTTAGAGCGCTGACCGTTAGAGCCCTGACCGTGAGAGCGCTGGTCGTTAAAGCCCTGGCCTTTAGAGCGCTGGCCGTAAGACGCTGGCCGTTAGCGCGCTGGTCATTAGCGCCCTGACCATTAGAGCGCTGACCGTTAGAGCGCTGACCGTTAGTGCGCTGGGCATTAGAGCGCTGATCGTTAGAGTACTGGCCTATAGAGCGCTGGCCGTTAGAGCGCTGGTCGTTAGTGCGCTGACCGTCAGAGCGCTGACTGTTAGAGCGCTGGGCGTCAGAGCGCTGGTCGTTAGTGCGCTGACCGTCAGAGCGCTGACTGTTAGAGCGCTGGTCGTTAGAGCGCTGGCCATTAGAGCGCTGGCCGTTAGTGCGCTGGGCGTTAGAGCGCTGACAGTTAGAGCGCTGGGCTTTAGAACGCTGACTGTTAGAGCGCTGACCATTAGAGCGCTGACCGTTAGAGTGCTGACCGTTGAGCGCTGGGCATCAGACCGCTGACCGTTAGAGCACTGGCCGTTAGAGTGCTGTCCGTTAGAGCACTGACCGGTAGAACCCTGACCGTGAGAGCATTATCCGTTAGAGCGCTGGCCGTTAGAGCGCTGGCCGTTAGAGTGCTGACTGTTAGAGCGCTGATCGTGAGAGCGCTGACCATTAGAGTGCTGACCGTTAGAGCGCTGGCCGTTAGAGCACTGGCCGTTAGAGCCCTGACCGTGAGAGCACTGGTCGTTAAAGCCCTGGCCTTTAGAGCGCTGGCCGTAAGAGCGCTGGCCATTAGAGCGCTGGTCATTAGAGCCTTGACCGTTAGAGCGCTGACCATTAGAGCGCTGACCATTAGAGCGCTGGGCATTAGAGCGCTGGTCATTAGAGCGCAGACTGTTAGTGCGCTGACCGTTAGAGCGCTGGTCATTAGAGCGCTGGCCATTAGAGCGCTGGCCGTTAGTGCGCTGGGCGTTAGAGCGCTGGGCGTTAGAGTGCTGGTCATTAGAGCGCAGACTGTTAGAGCACTGATCGTTAGAGCGCTGGGCTTTAGAACGCTGACTGTTAGAGCGCTGACCATTAGAGCGCTGACCGTTAGAGTGCTGACCGTTGAGCGCTGGGCATCAGACCGCTGACCGTTAGAGCGCTGGCCGTTAGAGTGCTGTCCGTTACAGCACTGACCGTTAGAACCCTGACCGTGAGAGCGCGATCCGTTAGAGCGCTGGCTGTTAGAGCACTGGCCGTTAGAACGCTGACTGTTAGAGCGCTAATAGTTAGAGCGCTGGGCTTTAAAACTCTGACCGTTAGAGCGCTGGGCGTTTGTGCGCTGATCATTAGAGCACTGGCTGTTAGAGCGCTGGCCGTTAGTGTGCTGACCGTTAGAGCGCTGATCGTTAGAGCGCTGGCCGTTAGAGCGCTGACAGTTAGAGCGCTGACAGTTAGAGCGCTGATCGTTAGAGCGCTGGCCGTTAGAGCGCTGACAGTTAGAGCGCTGACAGTTAGAGCGCTGGTCATTAGAGCACTGACCATTAGAGTGCTGACCGTTAGAGCACTGGGCATCAGAGCGCTGACCGTTAGAGCGCGGGCCGTTAGAGTGCTGGCCGTTAGAGCGCTGACCGTTAGAGCCCTGACCGTGAGAGCGCTGGTCGTTAAAGCCCTGGCCTTTAGAGCGCTGGCCGTAAGAGCGCTGGCCGTTAGAGCGCTGGTCATTAGAGCCCTGACCGTTAGAGCGCTGACCGTTAGAGCGCTGACCGTTAGTGCGCTGGGCATTAGAGCGCTGATCGTTAGAGCACTGGCCGTTAGAGCGCTGGTCATTAGAGCACTGACCATTAGAGTGCTGACCGTTAGAGCGCTGGGCATCAGAGCACTGACCGTTAGAGCGCGGGCCGTTAGAGTGCTGGCCGTTAGAGCGCTGACCGTTAGAGCCCTGACCGTGAGAGCGCTGGTCGTTAAAGCCCTGGCCTTTAGAGCGCTGGCCGTAAGACGCTGGCCGTTAGAGCGCTGGTCATTAGCGCCCTGACCGTTAGAGCGCTGACCGTTAGAGCGCTGACCGTTAGTGCGCTGGGCATTAGAGCGCTGATCGTTAGAGTACTGGCCTATAGAGCGCTGGCCGTTAGAGCGCTGGTCGTTAGTGCGCTGACCGTCAGAGCGCTGACTGTTAGAGCGCTGGGCGTCAGACTGCTGGTCGTTAGTGCGCTGACCGTCAGAGCGCTGACTGTTAGAGCGCTGGTCGTTAGAGCGCTGGCCATTAGAGCGCTGGCCGTTAGTGCACTGGGCGTTAGAGCGCTGACAGTTAGAGCGCTGGGCTTTAGAACGCTGACTGTTAGAGCGCTGACCATTAGAGCGCTGACCGTTAGAGTGCTGACCGTTGAGCGCTGGGCATCAGACCGCTGACCGTTAGAGCACTGGCCGTTAGAGTGCTGTCCGTTAGAGCACTGACCGGTAGAACCCTGACCGTGAGAGCATTATCCGTTAGAGCGCTGGCCGTTAGAGCGCTGGCCGTTAGAGTGCTGACTGTTAGAGCGCTGATCGTGAGAGCGCTGACCATTAGAGTGCTGACCGTTAGAGCGCTGGCCGTTAGAGCGCTGGCCGTTAGAGCGCTGGTCATTAGATCCCTGACCATTACAGCGCTGACCGTTAGAGCGCTGGGCGTTAGAGCGCTGGTCGTTAGAGCGCTGGCTGATACAGCGCTGGCCGTTAGAGCGCTGGCCGTTAGAGCGCTGGCCGTTAGAGAGCTGACTGTTAGAGCGCTGGCCGATACAGCGCTGGCCGTTAGAGCGCTGGCCGTTAGAGCGCTGGCCGTTAGTGTGCTGACCGTTAGAGCGCTGATCGTTAGAGCGCTGGCCGTTAGAGCGCTGGCCGTTAGTGCGCTGGGCGTTAGTGCTCTGACTGTTAGAGCGCTGACCGTTAGTGCGCTGGTCGTTAGAGCGCTGATCGTTAGAGCGCTGACTGTTACAGCGCTGGCCGATAGAGCGCTGGCCGTTAGAGCACTGGCCGTGAGTGCGCTGACCGTTAGAGCGCTGACCGTTAGAGCGCTGGGCGTTAGAGCGCTGGTCGTTAGAGCGCAGACTGTTAGAGTGCTGGCCGTTAGAGCGCTGGTCGTTTGAGCACTGGCCATTAGAGCGCTGACCATTAGAGCGCTGGGCGTTAGAGCGCTGGTCGTTAGAGCGCTGACTGTTAGAGCGCTGGCCGATAGAGCGCTGGCCGTTAGAGCGCTGGCCGTTAGTGCGCTGACCGTTAGAGCGCTGTCCGTTAGAGCGTTGGGCGTTAGAGCGCTGGTCGTTAGAGCGCAGACTGTTTGAGCGCTGGTCGTTAGAGCGCTGGCCTTTAGAGCCCTGGTCGTTAGAGCGCTGACTGTTAGAGCGCTGGCCGATACAGCGCTGGCCGTTAGAGCGCTGGCCGTTAGAGCGCTGGCCGTTAGTGTGCTGACCGTTAGAGTGCTGATCGTTAGAGCACTGGCTGTTAGAGCGCTGGCTATTAGAGCGCTGGTCATTAGAGCGCTGGTCATTAGAGCGCTGGGCTTTAGAACGCTGGGCGTTAGAGCACTGATCGTTAGAGCGCTGGGCGTTAGAGCGCTGACAGTTAGAGCGCTGACAGTTAGAGCGCTGGTCGTTAGAGCCCTGGCCGTTAGAGCGCTGGCCGTTAGAGCACTGGCTATTAGAGCGCTGGTCATTAGAGCGCTGGTCGTTAGAGCGCTGGGCTTTAGAGCGCTGGGCGTTAGAGCGCTGGTCGTTAGAGCACTGACCGTTAGAGCCTGACCGTGAGAGCACTGGTCGTTAAAGCCCTGGCCTTTAGAGCGCTGGCCGTAAGAGCGCTGGCCATTAGAGCGCTGGTCATTAGAGCCTTGACCGTTAGAGCGCTGACCGTTAGAGCGCTGACCATTAGTGCGCTGGGCGTTAGAGCGCTGGTCATTAGAGCGCAGACTGTTAGAGCGCTGACTGTTAGAGCGCTGGTCATTAGTGCGCTGGCCATTAGAGCGCTGGCCGTTAGTGCGCTGGGCGTTAGAGCGCTGGGCGTTAGAGTGCTGGTCATTAGAGCGCAGACTGTTAGAGCACTGATCATTAGAGCGCTGGGCATTAGAGCGCTGACAGTTAGAGCGCTGGGCTTTAGAACGCTGACTGTTAGAGCGCTGACCATTAGAGCGCTGACCATTAGAGTGCTGACCGTTGAGCGCTGGGCATCAGACCGCTGACCGTTAGAGCGCTGGCCGTTAGAGTGCTGTCCGTTACAGCACTGACCGTTAGAACCCTGACCGTGAGAGCGCTATCCGTTAGAGCGCTGGCCGTTAGAGCACTGGCCGTTAGAGCGCTGACTGTTAGAGCGCTAATAGTTAGAGCGCTGAGCATTAGAGTGCTGACCGTTAGAGCGCTGGGCTTTAGAACTCTGACCGTTAGAGCGCTAACCGTTAGAGCGCTGACCGTTAGAGTGCTGACAGTTAGAGCACTGGCCGTTAGAGCACTGGCCATTAGAGCGCTGGTCATTAGACTCCTGACCGTTCGATCGCTGGTCGTTAAAGCCCTGGCCTTGAGAGCGCTGGCCGTTAGAGCGCTGGCCGTTAGTGTGCTGACCATTAGAGCGCTGATCATTAGAGCGCTGGCCGTTAGAGCGCTGGCCGTTAGTGCGCTGGGCGTTTGTGCGCTGATCATTAGAGCACTGGCTGTTAGAGCGCTGGCCGTTAGTGTGCTGACCGTTAGAGCGCTGATCGTTAGAGCGCTGGCCGTTAGAGCGCTGACAGTTAGAGCGCTGACAGTTAGAGCGCTGGTTGTTAGAGCACTGGCCGTTAGAGCACTGGTCATTAGAGCACTGACCATTAGAGTGCTGACCGTTAGAGCACTGGGCATCAGAGCGCTGACCGTTAGAGCGCGGGCCGTTAGAGTGCTGGCCGTTAGAGCGCTGACCGTTAGAGCCCTGACCGTGAGAGCGCTGGTCGTTAAAGCCCTGGCCTTTAGAGCGCTGGCCGTAAGAGCGCTGGCCGTTAGAGCGCTGGTCATTAGAGCCCTGACCGTTAGAGCGCTGACCGTTAGAGCGCTGGGCATTAGAGCGCTGATCGTTAGAGCACTGGCCGTTAGAGCGCTGGTCATTAGAGCACTGACCATTACAGTGCTGACCGTTAGAGCACTGGGCATCAGAGCGCTGACCGTTAGAGCGCGGGCCGTTAGAGTGCTGGCCGTTAGAGCGCTGACCGTTAGAGCCCTGACCGTGAGAGCACTGGTCGTTAAAGCCCTGGCCTTTAGAGCGCTGGCCGTAAGAGCGCTGGCCATTAGAGCGCTGGTCATTAGCGCCCTGACCGTTAGAGCGTTGACCGTTAGAGCGCTGACCGTTAGTGTGCTGGGCATTAGAGCACTGATCGTTAGAGTACTGGCCTATAGAGCGCTGGCCGTTAGAGCACTGGTCATTAGTGCGCTGACCGTTAGAGCGCTGACTGTTAGAGCGCTGGGCGTCAGAGCGCTGGTCATTAGAGCGCAGACTGTTAGAGCGCTGACCGTTAGAGCGCTGGTCGTTAGAGCGCTGGCCATTAGACCGCTGGCCGTTAGTGCGCTGGGCGTTAGAGCACTGATCGTTAGAGTGCTGGGCATTAGAGCGCTGACAGTTAGAGCGCTGGGCGTTAGAACGCTGACTGTTAGAGCGCTGACCATTAGAGCGCTGACCGTTAGAGTGCTGACCGTTGAGCGCTGGGCATCAGACCGCTGACCGTTAGAGCACTGGCCGTTAGAGTGCTGTCCGTTAGAGCACTGACCGTTAGAACCCTGACCGTGAGAGCGTTATCCGTTAGAGCGCTGGCCGTTAGAGCGCTGGCCGTTAGAGTGCTGACTGTTAGAGCGCTGATCGTTAGAGCGCTGACCATTAGAGTGCTGACCGTTAGAGCGCTGGCCGTTAGAGCGCTGGCCGATAGAGCGCTGGCCGTTAGAGCGCTGGCCGTTAGTGCGCTGACCGTTAGAGCGCTGTCCGTTAGAGCGTTGGGCGTTAGAGCGCTGGTCGTTAGAGCGCAGACTGTGAGAGCGCTGGTCGTTAGAGCGCTGGCCTTTAGAGCCCTGGTCGTTAGAGCGCTGACTGTTGGAGCGCTGGCCGATACAGCGCTGGCCGTTAGAGCGCTGGCCATTAGAGCGCTGGCCGTTAGTGTGCTGACCGTTAGAGCGCTGGCCTTTAGAGCGCTGGCCGTTAGTGCGCTGGGCGTTAGTGCTCTGACTGTTAGAGCGCTGGTCGTTAGAGCGCTGGCCTTTAGAGCCCTGGTCGTTAGAGCGCTGACTGTTAGAGCGCTGACTGTTAGAGCGCTGGCCTTTAGAGCCCTGGTCGTTAGAGCGCTGACTTTTGGAGCGCTGGCCGATACAGCGCTGGCCGTTAGAGTGCTGGCCGTTAGAGCGCTGATCGTTAGAGCGCTGGCCGTTAGTGCGCTGGGCGTTAGTGCTCTGACTGTTAGAGCACTGACCGTTAGTGCGCTGGTCGTTAGAGCGCTGATCGTTAGAGCGCTGACTGTTACAGCGCTGGCCGATAGAGCGCTGGCCGTTAGAGCACTGGCCGTGAGTGCGCTGACCATTAGAGCGCTGACCGTTAGAGCACTGGGCGTTAGAGCGCTGGTCGTTAGAGCGCTGACTGTTACAGCGCTGGCCGATAGAGCGCTGGCCGTTAGAGCACTGGCCGTGAGTGCGCTGACCATTAGAGCGCTGACCGTTAGAGCACTGGGCGTTAGAGCGCTGGTCGTTAGAGCACAGACTGTTAGAGCGCTGGCCGTTAGAGCGCTGGTCGTTAGAGCACTGGCCATTAGAGCGCTGACCATTAGAGCGCTGGGCGTTAGAGTGCTGACAGTTAGAGCGCTGGTTGTTTGAGCACTGGCCCTTAGAGCGCTGGTCATTAGAGCCCTGACCGTTAGAGCGCTGACCGTTCGAGCACTGGGCATTAGAGTACTGACCGTTCGAGCGCTGGTCATTAAAGCCCTGGCCTTTAGAGCGCTGGCCTTTAGAGCGCTGGCCGTTAGAGCGCTGGTCATTAGCGCCCTGACCGTTAGAGCGCTGACCGTTAGAGCGCTGACCGTTAGTGCGCTGGGCATTAGAGCGCTGATCGTTAGAGTACTGGCCTATAGAGTGCTGGCCGTTAGAGCGCTGGCCGTTAGTGCGCTGACCGTTAGAGCGCTGTCCGTTAGAGCGTTGGGCGTTAGAGCGCTGGTCGTTAGAGCGCAGACTGTTAGAGCGCTGGTCGTTAGAGCGCTGGCCTTTAGAGCCCTGGTCGTTAGAGCGCTGACTGTTGGAGCGCTGGCCGATACAGCGCTGGCCGTTAGAGCGCTGGCCGTTAGAGCGCTGGCCGTTAGTGTGCTGACCGTTAGAGCGCTGGCCTTTAGAGCGCTGGCCGTTAGTGCGCTGGGCGTTAGTGCTCTGACTGTTAGAGCGCTGGTCGTTAGAGCGCTGGCCTTTAGAGCCCTGGTCGTTAGAGCGCTGACTGTTAGAGCGCTGACTGTTAGAGTGCTGGCCTTTAGAGCCCTGGTCGTTAGAGCGCTGACTGTTGGAGCGCTGGCCGATAGAGCGCTGGCCGTTAGAGTGCTGGCCGTTAGTGCGCTGGGCGTTAGTGCTCTGACCGTTAGAGCGCTGACCGTTAGAGCGCTGACCGTTAGTGCGCTGGGCATTAGAGCGCTGATCGTTAGAGTACTGGCCTATAGAGCGCTGGCCGTTAGAGCGCTGGCCGTTTGTGCGCTGACCGTTAGAGCGCTGTCCGTTAGAGCGTTGGGCGTTAGAGCGCTGGTCGTTAGAGCGCAGACTGTTAGAGCGCTGGTCATTAGAGCGCTGGCCTTTAGAGCCCTGGTCGTTAGAGCGCTGACTGATAGAGCGCTGGCCGATACAGCGCTGGCCGTTAGAGCGCTGGCCGTTAGAGCGCTGGCCGTTAGTGTGCTGACCGTTAGAGCGCTGATCGTTAGAGCCCTGGCCTTTAGAGCGCTGGCCGTTAGAGCGCTGGCCGTTAGTGCTCTGACCGTGAGAGCGCTGGTCGTTAAAGCCCTGGCCTTTAGAGCGCTGGCCTTTAGAGCGCTGGCCGTTAGAGCGCTGGTCATTAGTGCCCTGACCGTTAGAGCGCTGACCGTTAGAGCGCTGACCGTTAGTGCGCTGGGCATTAGAGCGCTGATCGTTAGAGTACTGGCCTATAGAGCGCTGGCCGTTAGAGCGCTGGTCGTTAGTGCGCTGACCGTTAGAGCGCTGACTGTTAGAGCGCTGGGCGTCAGAGCGCTGGTCATTAGAGCGCAGACTGTTAGAGCGCTGACCGTTAGAGCGCTGGTCGTTAGAGCGCTGGGCGTTAGAGCGCTGACAGTTAGAGCGCTGACTGTTAGAGCGCTGACCATTAGAGCGCTGACCGTTAGAGTGCTGACCGTTGAGCGCTGGGCATCAGACCGCTGACCGTTAGAGCACTGGCCGTTAGAGTGCTGTCCGTTAGAGCACTGACCGTTAGAACCCTGACCGTGAGAGCGTTATCCGTTAGAGCGCTGGCCGTTAGAGCGCTGGCCGTTAGAGTGCTGACTGTTAGAGCGCTGATCGTTAGAGCGCTGACCATTAGAGTGCTGACCGTTAGAGCATTGGGCGTTAGAGCGCTGGTCGTTAGAGCGCTGGCCTTTAGAGCCCTGTCCGTTAGAGCATTGGGCGTTAGAGCGCTGGTCGTTAGAGCGCTGGCCGATACAGCGCTGGCCGTTAGTGCGCTGACCGTTAGAGCGCTGTCCGTTAGAGCGCTGGGCGTCAGAGCGCTGGTCATTAGAGCGCAGACTGTGAGAGCGCTGACTGTTAGAGCGCTGGCCGATACAGCGCTGGTCGTTAGAGCGCTGGCCGTTAGTGCGCTGACCGTTAGAGCGCTGTCCGTTAGAGCGTTGGGCGTTAGAGCGCTGGTCGTTAGAGCGCAGACTGTTAGAGCACTAGTCGTTAGAGCGCTGACTGTTAGAGCGCTGGCCGATACAGCGCTGGCCGTTAGAGCGCTGGCCGTTAGAGCGCTGGCCGTTAGTGTGCTGACCGTTAGAGCGCTGGTCGTTAAAGCCCTGGCCTTTAGAGCGCTGGCCGTTAGAGCGCTGACCGTTAGTGCGCTGGGCATTAGAGCGCTGATCGTTAGAGTACTGGCCTATAGAGCGCTGGCCGTTAGAGCGCTGGTCGTTAGTGCGCTGACCGTTAGACCGCTGACTGTTAGAGCGCTGGGCGTCAGAGCGCTGGTCATTAGAGCGCAGACTGTCAGAGCGCTGGTCGTTAGAGCGCTGGTCGTTAGAGCGCTGGGCGTTAGAGCGCTGACAGTTAGAGCGCTGACTGTTAGAGCGCTGACCATTAGAGCGCTGACCGTTAGAGTGCTGACCGTTGAGCGCTGGGCATCAGACCGCTGACCGTTAGAGCACTGGCCGTTAGAGTGCTGTCCGTTAGAGCACTGACCGTTAGAACCCTGACCGTGAGAGCGTTATCCGTTAGAGCGCTGGCCGTTAGAGCGCTGGCCGTTAGAGCGCTGACCGTTAGTGCGCTGGGCATTAGAGCGCTGATCGTTAGAGTACTGGCCTATAGAGCGCTGGCCGTTAGAGCGCTGGTCGTTAGTGCGCTGACCGTTAGACCGCTGACTGTTAGAGCGCTGGGCGTCAGAGCGCTGGTCATTAGAGCGCAGACTGTCAGAGCGCTGGTCGTTAGAGCGCTGGTCGTTAGAGCGCTGGGCGTTAGAGCGCTGACAGTTAGAGCGCTGACTGTTAGAGCGCTGACCATTAGAGCGCTGACCGTTAGAGTGCTGACCGTTGAGCGCTGGGCATCAGACCGCTGACCGTTAGAGCACTGGCCGTTAGAGTGCTGTCCGTTAGAGCACTGACCGTTAGAACCCTGACCGTGAGAGCGTTATCCGTTAGAGCGCTGGCCGTTAGAGCGCTGGCCGTTAGAGTGCTGACTGTTAGAGCGCTGATCGTTAGAGCGCTGACCATTAGAGTGCTGACCGTTAGAGCGCTGGCCGTTAGAGCGCTGGCCGTTAGAGCGCTGGTCATTAGATCCCTGACCATTAGAGCGCTGACCGTTAGAGCGCTGGGCGTTAGAGCGCTGGTCGTTAGAGCGCTGGCCGTTAGTGCGCTGACCGTTAGAGCGCTGTCCGTTAGAGCGTTGGGCGTTAGAGCGCTGGTCGTTAGAGCGCTGGCCTTTAGAGCCCTGTCCGTTAGAGCGTTGGGCGTTAGAGCGCTGGTCGTTAGAGCGCTGGCCGATACAGCGCTGGCCGTTAGAGCGCTGGCCGTTAGAGCGCTGGCCGTTAGTGTGCTGACCGTTAGAGCGCTGATCGTTAGAGCCCTGACCGTGAGAGCTCTGGTCGTTAAAGCCCTGGCCTTTAGAGCGCTGGCCGTAAGAGCGCTGGCCGTTAGAGCGCTGGTCATTAGTGCCCTGACCGTTAGAGCGCTGACCGTTAGAACGCTGACCGTTAGAGCGCTGACTGTTAGTGCGCTGGGCATTAGAGCGCTGATCATTAGAGTACTGGCCTATAGAGCGCTGGTCATTAGAGCGCAGACTGTGAGAGCGCTGACCGTTAGAGCGCTGGCCGATACAGCGCTGGTCGTTAGAGCGCTGGCCGTTAGAGCGCTGGCCGTTAGTGCGCTGACCGTTAGAGCGCTGTCCGTTAGAGCGCTGGGCGTCAGAGCGCTGGTCATTAGAGCGCAGACTGTGAGAGCGCTGACTGTTAGAGCGCTGGCCGATACAGCGCTGGTCGTTAGAGCGCTGGCCGTTAGAGCGCTGGCCGTTAGTGCGCTGACCGTTAGAGCGCTGTCCGTTAGAGCGTTGGGCGTTAGAGCGCTGGTCGTTAGAGCGCAGACTGTTAGAGCACTAGTCGTTAGAGTGCTGACTGTTAGAGCGCTGGCCGATACAGCGCTGGCCGTTAGAGCGCTGGCCGTTAGAGCGCTGGCCGTTAGTGTGCTGACCGTTAGAGCGCTGGTCGTTAAAGCCCTGGCCTTTAGAGCGCTGGCCGTTAGAGCGCTGACCGTTAGTGCGCTGGGCATTAGAGCGCTGATCGTTAGAGTACTGGCCTATAGAGCGCTGGCCGTTAGAGCGCTGGTCGTTAGTGCGCTGACCGTTAGACCGCTGACTGTTAGAGCGCTGGGCGTCAGAGCGCTGGTCATTAGAGCGCAGACTGTCAGAGCGCTGGTCGTTAGAGCGCTGGCCTTTGGAGCCCTGGTCGTTAGAGCGCTGACTGTTTGAGCGCTGGCCGATACAGCGCTGGCCGTTAGAGCGCTGGCCGTTAGAGCGCTGGCCGTTAGTGCGCTGGGCGTTAGTGCTCTGACTGTTAGAGCGCTGACCGTTAGTGCGCTGGTCATTAGAGCGCTGGGCGTTAGAGCACTGGCCGTGAGTGCGCTGACCGTTAGAGCGCTGACCATTAGAGCGCTGGGCGTTAGAGCGCTGGTCGTTAGAGCGCAGACTGTTAGAGCGCTGGCCATTAGAGCGCTGACCATTAGAGCGCTGGGCGTTAGAATGCTGACAGTTAGAGCGCTGGTCGTTTGAGCACTGGCCCTTAGAGCGCTGGTCATTAGAGCCCTGACCGTTAGAGCGCTGACCGTTCGAGCACTGGGCATTAGAGTGCTGACCGTTCGAGCGCTGGTCATTAAAGCTCTGGCCTTTAGAGCGCTGGCCGTTAGAGCGCTGGTCATTAGATCCCTGACCATTAGAGCGCTGACCATTAGAGCGCTGGGCGTTAGAGCGCTGGTCGTTAGAGCGCTGACTGTTAGAGCACTGGCCGATAGAGCGCTGGCCGTTAGAGCGCTGGCCGATAGAGTGCTGGCCTTGAGAGCCCTGGTCGTTAGAGCGCTGACTGTTAGAGCGCTGGCCGATACAGCGCTGGCCGTTAGAGCGCTGGCCGTTAGAGCGCTGGCCGTTAGTGTGCTGACCGTTAGAGCGCTGATCGTTAGAGCGCTGGCCGTTAGAGCGCTGGCTGTTAGAGCGCTGTCCGTTAGAGCGTTGGGCGTTAGAGCGCTGGGCGTTAGAGCGCTGACAATTAGAGCGCTGACCGTTAGAGCGCTGGCCGTTAGAGCGCTGGTCGTTAGAGCACTGGCCATTAGAGCGCTGACCATTAGAGCGCTGGGCGTTAGAGTGCTGACAGTTAGAGCGCTGGTCGTTTGAGCACTGGCCCTTAGAGCGCTGGTCATTAGAGCCCTGACCGTTAGAGCGCTGACCGTTCGAGCACTGGGCATTAGAGTGCTGACCGTTCGAGCGCTGGTCATTAAAGCCCTGGCCTTTAGAGCGCTGGCCGTTAGAGCGCTGGCCGTTAGAGCGCTGGTCATTAGATCCCTGACCATTAGAGCGCTGAGCATTAGAGCGCTGGGCGTTAGAGCGCTGGTCGTTAGAGCACTGACTGTTAGAGCGCTCGCTGATAGAGCGCTGGCCGTTAGAGCGCTGGCCATTAGTGCACTGACCATTAGAGCGCTGTCCGTTAGAGCGTTGGGCGTTAGAGCGCTGGTCGTTAGAGCGCAGACTGTTAGAGCGCTGGTCGTTAGAGCGCTGGCCTTTAGAGCCCTGGTCGTTAGAGCGCTGACTGTTAGAGCGCTGGCCGATACAGCGCTGGCCGTTAGAGCGCTGGTCGTTAGAGCGCTGACCGTTAGAGCGCTGGGCGTTAGAGCGCTGGTCGTTAGAGCGCTGACCGTTAGAGCGCTGGGCGTTAGAGCGCTGACAGTTAGAGCGCTGACAGTTAGAGCGCTGGCTGTTAGAGCGCTGTCCGTTAGAGCGTTGGGCGTTAGAGCGCTGGGCGTTAGAGCGCTGACAATTAGAGCGCTGACCGTTAGAGCGCTGGCCGTTAGAGCGCTGGTCGTTAGAGCACTGGCCATTAGAGCGCTGACCATTAGAGCGCTGGGCGTTAGAGTGCTGACAGTTAGAGCGCTGGTCGTTTGAGCACTGGCCCTTAGAGCGCTGGTCATTAGAGCCCTGACCGTTAGAGCGCTGACCGTTCGAGCACTGGGCATTAGAGCGCTGACCGTTCGAGCGCTGGTCATTAAAGCTCTGGCCTTTAGAGCGCTGGCCGTTAGAGCGCTGGTCATTAGATCCCTGACCATTAGAGCGCTGACCATTAGAGCGCTGGGCGTTAGAGCGCTGGTCGTTAGAGCGCTGACAGTTAGAGCGCTGACCGTTAGAGCGCTGGTCGTTAGAGCGCTGACCGTTAGAGCGCTGGGCGTTAGAGCGCTGACAGTTAGAGCGCTGACAGTTAGAGCGCTGGTCATTAGAGCCCTGGCCATTAGAGCGCTGGCCGTTAGAGCACTGGCTATTAGAGCGCTGGTCATTAGAGCGCTGGTCGTTAGAGCGCTGGGCGTTAGAGCGCTGACAATTAGAGCACTGACCGTTAGAGCACTGGCCGTTAGAGCGCTGGCCATTAGTGTGCTGACCATTAGAGCGCTGATCGTTAGTGCGCTGGGCGTTAGAACGCTCATCGTTAGTGCGCTGGGCGTTAGAGCGCTGACAGTTCGAGCGCTGACAGTTAGAGCGCTGGTCATTAGAGCCCTGGCCGTTAGAGCGCTGGCCGTTAGAGCACTGGCTATTAGAGCGCTGGTCATTAGAGCGTGGTCGTTAGAGCGCTGGCCGTTAGAGCGCTGACAATTAGAGCCCTGGTCGTTAGAGCGCTGGTCGTTAGAGCGCTGACCATTAGAGCACGGGCCGTTAGAGTGCTGGCCGTTAGAGCACTGACCTTTAGAGCCCTGACCGTGAGAGCACTGGTCGTTAAAGCCCTGGCCTTTAGAAGGCTGGCCGTAAGAGCGCTGGCCATTAGAGCGCTGGTCATTAGAGCCTTGACCGTTAGAGCGCTGACCGTTAGAGCGCTGACCATTAGAGCGCTGGGCATTAGAGCGCTGGTCATTAGAGCGCAGACTGTTAGAGCGCTGACCGTTAGAGCGCTGGTCATTAGAGCGCTGGCCATTAGAGCGCTGGGCGTTAGAGCGCTGGGCGTTAGAGCGCTGGTCATTAGAGCACAGACTGTTAGAGCACTGATCGTTAGAGCGCTGGGCATTAGAGCGCTGACCGTTAGAGCGTTGGCCGTTAGAGTGCTGTCCGTTAGAGCACTGACCGTTAGAACCCTGACCGTGAGAGCGCTATCCGTTAGAGCGCTGGCCGTTAGAGCACTGGCCGTTAGAGCGCTGACTGTTAGAGCGCTAATAGGTAGAGCGCTGACCATTAGAGTGCTGACCATTAGAGCGCTGGGCTTTAGAACTCTGACCGTTAGAGCGCTAACCGTTAGAGCGCTGGCCGTTAGAGCGCTGGTCATTAGACTCCTGACCGTTCGATCGCTGGTCGTTAACGCCCTGGCCTTGAGAGCGCTGGCCATTAGAGCGCTGGCCGTTAGTGTGCTGACCGTTAGAGCGCTGATCGTTAGAGCGCTGGCCGTTAGAGCGCTGGCCGTTAGTGCGCTGGGCGTTTGTGCGCTGATCGTTAGAGCACTGGCTGTTAGAGCGCTGGCCGTTAGTGTGCTGACTGTTAGAGCGCTGATTGTTAGAGCGCTGGCCGTTAGAGCGCTGACAGTTAGAGCGCTGACAGTTAGAGCGCTGGTCGTTAGAGCACTGGCCGTTGGAGCGCTGGTCATTAGAGCACTGACCATTAGAGTGCTGACCGTTAGAGCGCTGGTCATTAAAGCCCTGGCCTTTAGAGCGCTGGCCGTAAGAGCGCTGGCCGTTAGAGCGCTGGTCATTAGAGCCCTGACCATTAGAGTGCTGACCGTTAGAGCGCTGACCGTTAGTGCGCTGGGCATTAGAGCGCTGATCGTTAGAGCACTGGCCTATAGAGCGCTGGCCGTTAGAGCGCTGGCCGTTAGTGCGCTGACCGTTAGAGCGCTGACTGTTAGAGCGCTGGGCGTTAGAGCGCTGGTCATTAGAGCGCAGACTGTTCGAGCGCTGACCATTAGAGCGCTGGTCGTTAGAGCGCTGGCCATTAGAGCGCTGGTCGTTAGTGCGCTGGGCGTTAGAGCACTGATCGTTAGAGCGCTGGGCATTAGAGCGCTGACAGTTAGAGCGCTGGGCTTTAGAACGCTGACTGTTAGAGCGCTGACCATTAGAGCGCTGACCGTTAGAGTGCAGACCGTTGAGCGCTGGGCATCAGACCGCTGACCGTTAGAGCGCTGGCCGTTAGAGTGCTGTCCGTTAGAGCACTGACCGTTAGAACCCTGACCGTGAGAGCGCTATCCGTTAGAGCGCTGGCCGTTAGAGCACTGGCCGTTAGAGTGCTGACTGTTAGAGCGCTGATCGTTAGAGCGCTGACCATTAGAGTGCTGACCGTTAGAGCGCTGGGCTTTAGAACTCTCACCGTTAGAGCGCTGGGCTTTAGAACGCTGACTGTTAGAGTGCTGGCCGTTAGAGCGCTGGGCTTTAGAACTCTGACCGTTAGAGCGCTGACCATTAGAGCGCTGACCGTTAGAGTGCTGACAGTTAGAGCGCTGGTCGTTAGAGCACTGGCCGTGAGAGCGCTGGTCATTAGACTCCAGACCGTTCGAGCGCTGGTCGTTAAAGCCCTGGCCTTGAGAGCGCTGGTTGTTAGAGCGCTGGCCATTAGAGCGCTGGCCGTTAGTGCGCTGGGCGTTAGAGCGCTAATAGTTAGAGCGCTGGGCTTTAGAACGCTGACCATTAGCGCGCTGACCATTAGAGCGCTGCCCGTTAGAATGCTGACAGTTAGAGCGCTGGTCGTTAGAGCACTGGCCGTTAGAGCGCTGGTCATTAGAGCACTAGCCATTAGAGTGCTGGTCATTAGAGCCCTGACCATTAGAGCGCTGACCGTTAGAGCGCTGGGCATTAGAGCGCTGACCGTTAGAGCGCTGGGCGTTAGAGCGCTGACAGTTAGAGCGCTGGGCTTTAGAACGCTGACCATTAGAGCGCTGACCATTAGAGCGCTGCCCGTTAGAATGCTGACAGTTAGAGCGCTGGTCGTTAGAGCACTGGCCGTTAGAGCGCTAGTCATTAGAGCACTAGCCATTAGAGTGCTGGTCATTAGAGCCCTGACCATTAGAGCGCTGACCATTAGAGCGCTGGGCGTTAGAGCGCTGACCGTTAGAGCGCTGGGCGTTAGAGCGCAGACCGTTAGAGCACTGACCATTAGAGCGCTGACCGTTAGAGTGCTGGCCATCTGAGTGCTGGCCGTTAGAGTGCTGGTCATTAGAGAAATGACCGTAAGAGCGCTGGCCGTTAGAGCGCTGGTCATTAGAGCCCTGACCATTAGAACGTTGATCATTAGAGCGCTGGGCGGTAAAGCGCTGGTCATTAGAGCGCTGACTGTTAGAGCGCTGTCCGTTAGAGCACTGGTCATTGGAGCGCTGACCGTTAGAGCGCTGGCTGTTAGAGCGCTGACCATTAGAGCGCTGGCTGTTAGAGCGCTGACCGTTAGAGCGCTGTCCATTAGAGCGCTGGTCATTAGAGCGCTGAATGTTAGAGTGCTGACCGTTAGAGCAATGGGCATTAGAGCGTTGACCGTTAGAGCGCTGGTCATTAGAGCGCTGACCGTTAGAGCACTGGTCGTTAGAGCGCTGACCGTTAGAGCGCTGACCGTTAGAGCACTGACCATAAGAGCACTGGGCATTAGAGCGCTGACCGTTAGAGCGCTGGGCGTTAGAGCGCTGACAGTTAGAGCGCTGGGCTTTAGAACGCTGACCATTAGAGCGCTGGCCGTTAGAGCATTGGCCGTTAGATCGCTGGCCGTTAGAGCGCTGGTCATTAGAGCACTGGTTGTTAGAGCGCTGACCGGTAGAGCACTGATCCTAAGAGCGCTGACCGTTAGAGCGCTGGTCAGTAGAGCGCTGAGCAATAGAGCACTGGCCGTTAGAGCGCTGACTGTTAGATCGCTGGCTGTTACAGCGCTGGTCATTAGAGCGCTGGTTGTTAGAGCGCTGACCATAAGAGCGCTGACGTTAGAGCACTGGTCATTAGAGCGCTGACCATTAGAGCATTGGCCGTTAGAGCGCTGAGCATTAGAGCGCTGAGTGTTATTGAGCTGACTGTTAGAGCGCTGGGCGTTAGAGCGCTGGGCGTTAGAGCGCTGACAGTTAGAGCGCTGGTCATTAGAGCCCTGACCGTTAGAACGCTGACCATTTGTAGCGCTGGACGGTAAAGCACTGGTCATTAGAGCGCTGACTGTTAGAGCGCTGGCCGTTAGAGCGCTGGTCGTTGGAGCGCTGACCGTTAGAGCGCTGGCTGTTAGAGCGCTGACCATTAGAGCGCTGGCTGTTAGAGCGCTGACCGTTAGAGCGTTGACCATTAGAGCGCTGGTCATTAGAGCGCTGAATGTTAGAGTGCTGACCGTTAGAGCAATGGGCGTTAGAGCGTTGACCGTTAGAGCGCTGGTCATTAGAGCGCTGACCGTTAGAGCGCTGGTAGTTAGAGCGCTGACCGTTAGAGCGCTGACCGTTAGAGCGCTGACCATAAGAGCACTGGGCATTAGAGCGCTGACCGTTAGAGCGCTGGTCATTAGAGTGCTGAATGTTGGAGCATTGGTCAGTAGAGCGCTGAGCGTTAGAGCACTGGCCGTTAGAGCATTGGCCGTTAGATCGCTGGCCGTTAGAGCGCTGGTCATTAGAGCACTGGTTGTTAGAGCGCTGACCGGTAGAGCACTGATCCTAAGAGCGCTGACCGTTAGAGCGCTGGTCAGTAGAGCGCTGAGCAATAGAGCACTGGCCGTTAGAGCGCTGACTGTTAGATCGCTGGCTGTTACAGCGCTGGTCATTAGAGCGCTGGTTGTTAGAGCGCTGACCATAAGAGCGCTGACGTTAGAGCACTGGTCATTAGAGCGCTGACCATTAGAGCACTGGCCGTTAGAGCGCTGAGCATTAGAGCGCTGAGTGTTATTGAGCTGACTGTTAGAGCGCTGACAGTTAGAGCGCTGGTCGTTGGAGCGCTGGTCATTAGACCCCTGACCGTTCGAGCGCTGGTCTTTAAAACCCTGGCCTTTAGAGCGCTGGCTGTTATGACGCTGACCGTTAGAGCGCTGACCGTTAGAGCGCTGGGCGTTAGAGTGCTGACCGTTCGAGCGCTGGTCATTAAAGCCCTGGACTTTAGAGCACTGGCCGTTAGAGCGCTGGCCATTAGAGCGCTGGCCGTTAGTGCGCTGGGCGTTAGAGCGCTGACTGTTACAGCGCTGGCCGATAGAGCGCTGACCGTTAGAGCGCTGGGCGTTAGAGCGCTGGTCGTTAGAGCGCAGATTGTTAGAGCGCTGGCCGTTAGAGCGCTGGTCGTTAGAGCGCTGACCATTAGAGTGCTGACCGTTAGAGCGCTGGGCTTTAGAACTCTCACCGTTAGAGCGCTGGGCTTTAGAACGCTGACTGTTAGAGTGCTGACCGTTAGAGCGCTGGGCTTTAGAACTCTGACCGTTAGAGCGCTGACCATTAGAGCCCTGACCGTTAGAGTGCTGACAGTTAGAGCGCTGGTCGTTAGAGCACTGGCCGTGAGAGCGCTGGTCATTAGACTCCAGACCGTTCGAGCGCTGGTCGTTAAAGCCCTGGCCTTGAGAGCGCTGGCCGTTAGAGTGCTGGCCGTTAGAGCGCTGGCCGTTAGTGCGCTGACTGTTAGAGCGCTGACCATTAGAGCGCTGCCCGTTAGAATGCTGACAGTTAGAGCGCTGGTCGTTAGAGCACTGGCCGTTAGAGCGCTGGTCATTAGAGCACTAGCCATTAGAGTGCTGGTCATTAGAGCCCTGACCATTAGAGCGCTGACCATTAGAGCGCTGGGCGTTAGAGCGCTGACCGTTAGAGCGCTGGGCGTTAGAGCGCAGACCGTTAGAGCACTGACCATTAGAGCGCTGACCGTTAGAGTGCTGGCCATCTGAGTGCTGGCCGTTAGAGCGCTGGTCATTAGAGAAATGACCGTAAGAGCGCTGGCCGTTAGAGCGCTGGTCATTAGAGCCCTGACCATTAGAACGCTGATCATTAGAGCGCTGGGCGGTAAAGCGCTGGTCATTAGAGCGCTGACTGTTAGAGCGCTGTCCGTTAGAGCACTGGTCATTGGAGCGCTGACCGTTAGAGCGCTGGCTGTTAGAGCGCTGACCATTAGAGCGCTGGCTGTTAGAGCGCTGACCGTTAGAGCGCTGTCCATTAGAGCGCTGGTCATTAGAGCGCTGAATGTTAGAGTGCTGACCGTTAGAGCAATGGGCATTAGAGCGTTGACCGTTAGAGCGCTGGTCATTAGAGCGCTGACCGTTAGAGCACTGGTCGTTAGAGCGCTGACCGTTAGAGCGCTGACCGTTAGAGCACTGACCATAAGAGCACTGGGCATTAGAGCGCTGACCGTTAGAGCGCTGGGCGTTAGAGCGCTGACAGTTAGAGCGCTGGGCTTTAGAACGCTGACCATTAGAGCGCTGGCCGTTAGAGCATTGGCCGTTAGATCGCTGGCCGTTAGAGCGCTGGTCATTAGAGCACTGGTTGTTAGAGCGCTGACCGGTAGAGCACTGATCCTAAGAGCGCTGACCGTTAGAGCGCTGGTCAGTAGAGCGCTGAGCAATAGAGCACTGGCCGTTAGAGCGCTGACTGTTAGATCGCTGGCTGTTACAGCGCTGGTCATTAGAGCGCTGGTTGTTAGAGCGCTGACCATAAGAGCGCTGACGTTAGAGCACTGGTCATTAGAGCGCTGACCATTAGAGCATTGGCCGTTAGAGCGCTGAGCATTAGAGCGCTGAGTGTTATTGAGCTGACTGTTAGAGCGCTGGGCGTTAGAGCGCTGGGCGTTAGAGCGCTGACAGTTAGAGCGCTGGTCATTAGAGCCCTGACCGTTAGAACGCTGACCATTTGTAGCGCTGGACGGTAAAGCGCTGGTCATTAGAGCGCTGACTGTTAGAGCGCTGGCCGTTAGAGCGCTGGTCGTTGGAGCGCTGACCGTTAGAGCGCTGGCTGTTAGAGCGCTGACCATTAGAGCGCTGGCTGTTAGAGCGCTGACCGTTAGAGCGTTGACCATTAGAGCGCTGGTCATTAGAGCGCTGAATGTTAGAGTGCTGACCGTTAGAGCAATGGGCGTTAGAGCGTTGACCGTTAGAGCGCTGGTCATTAGAGCGCTGACCGTTAGAGCGCTGGTAGTTAGAGCGCTGACCGTTAGAGCGCTGACCATAAGAGCACTGGGCATTAGAGCGCTGACCGTTAGAGCGCTGGTCATTAGAGTGCTGAATGTTGGAGCATTGGTCAGTAGAGCGCTGAGCGTTAGAGCACTGGCCGTTAGAGCATTGGCCGTTAGATCGCTGGCCGTTAGAGCGCTGGTCATTAGAGCACTGGTTGTTAGAGCGCTGACCGGTAGAGCACTGATCCTAAGAGCGCTGACCGTTAGAGCGCTGGTCAGTAGAGCGCTGAGCAATAGAGCACTGGCCGTTAGAGCGCTGACTGTTAGATCGCTGGCTGTTACAGCGCTGGTCATTAGAGCGCTGGTTGTTAGAGCGCTGACCATAAGAGCGCTGACGTTAGAGCACTGGTCATTAGAGCGCTGACCATTAGAGCGCTGGCTGTTAGAGCGCTGACCGTTAGAGCGTTGACCATTAGAGCGCTGGTCATTAGAGCGCTGAATGTTAGAGTGCTGACCGTTAGAGCAATGGGCGTTAGAGCGTTGACCGTTAGAGCGCTGGTCATTAGAGCGCTGACCGTTAGAGCGCTGGTAGTTAGAGCGCTGACCGTTAGAGCGCTGACCGTTAGAGCGCTGACCATAAGAGCACTGGGCATTAGAGCGCTGACCGTTAGAGCGCTGGTCATTAGAGTGCTGAATGTTGGAGCATTGGTCAGTAGAGCGCTGAGCGTTAGAGCACTGGCCGTTAGAGCATTGGCCGTTAGATCGCTGGCCGTTAGAGCGCTGGTCATTAGAGCACTGGTTGTTAGAGCGCTGACCGGTAGAGCACTGATCCTAAGAGCGCTGACCGTTAGAGCGCTGGTCAGTAGAGCGCTGAGCAATAGAGCACTGGCCGTTAGAGCGCTGACTGTTAGATCGCTGGCTGTTACAGCGCTGGTCATTAGAGCGCTGGTTGTTAGAGCGCTGACCATAAGAGCGCTGACGTTAGAGCACTGGTCATTAGAGCGCTGACCATTAGAGCACTGGCCGTTAGAGCGCTGAGCATTAGAGCGCTGAGTGTTATTGAGCTGACTGTTAGAGCGCTGACAGTTAGAGCGCTGGTCGTTGGAGCGCTGGTCATTAGACCCCTGACCGTTCGAGCGCT
Organism: Pristiophorus japonicus; assembly: GCF_044704955.1. NCBI lineage: Eukaryota > Metazoa > Chordata > Chondrichthyes > Pristiophoridae > Pristiophorus > Pristiophorus japonicus. The sequence goes on along the minus strand of NC_091997.1, from coordinate 93,942,403 downwards.
GGTCTTTAAAACCCTGGCCTTTAGAGCGCTGGCTGTTATGACGCTGACCGTTAGAGCGCTGACCGTTAGAGCGCTGGGCGTTAGAGTGCTGACCGTTCGAGCGCTGGTCATTAAAGCCCTGGACTTTAGAGCACTGGCCGTTAGAGCGCTGGCCATTAGAGCGCTGGCCGTTAGTGCGCTGGGCGTTAGAGCGCTGACTGTTACAGCGCTGGCCGATAGAGCGCTGACCGTTAGAGCGCTGGGCGTTAGAGCGCTGGTCGTTAGAGCGCAGATTGTTAGAGCGCTGGCCGTTAGAGCGCTGGTCGTTAGAGCGCTGACCATTAGAGTGCTGACCGTTAGAGCGCTGGGCTTTAGAACTCTCACCGTTAGAGCGCTGGGCTTTAGAACGCTGACTGTTAGAGTGCTGACCGTTAGAGCGCTGGGCTTTAGAACTCTGACCGTTAGAGCGCTGACCATTAGAGCCCTGACCGTTAGAGTGCTGACAGTTAGAGCGCTGGTCGTTAGAGCACTGGCCGTGAGAGCGCTGGTCATTAGACTCCAGACCGTTCGAGCGCTGGTCGTTAAAGCCCTGGCCTTGAGAGCGCTGGCCGTTAGAGTGCTGGCCGTTAGAGCGCTGGCCGTTAGTGCGCTGACTGTTAGAGCGCTGACCATTAGAGCGCTGCCCGTTAGAATGCTGACAGTTAGAGCGCTGGTCGTTAGAGCACTGGCCGTTAGAGCGCTGGTCATTAGAGCACTAGCCATTAGAGTGCTGGTCATTAGAGCCCTGACCATTAGAGCGCTGACCATTAGAGCGCTGGGCGTTAGAGCGCTGACCGTTAGAGCGCTGGGCGTTAGAGCGCAGACCGTTAGAGCACTGACCATTAGAGCGCTGACCGTTAGAGTGCTGGCCATCTGAGTGCTGGCCGTTAGAGCGCTGGTCATTAGAGAAATGACCGTAAGAGCGCTGGCCGTTAGAGCGCTGGTCATTAGAGCCCTGACCATTAGAACGCTGATCATTAGAGCGCTGGGCGGTAAAGCGCTGGTCATTAGAGCGCTGACTGTTAGAGCGCTGTCCGTTAGAGCACTGGTCATTGGAGCGCTGACCGTTAGAGCGCTGGCTGTTAGAGCGCTGACCATTAGAGCGCTGGCTGTTAGAGCGCTGACCGTTAGAGCGCTGTCCATTAGAGCGCTGGTCATTAGAGCGCTGAATGTTAGAGTGCTGACCGTTAGAGCAATGGGCATTAGAGCGTTGACCGTTAGAGCGCTGGTCATTAGAGCGCTGACCGTTAGAGCACTGGTCGTTAGAGCGCTGACCGTTAGAGCGCTGACCGTTAGAGCACTGACCATAAGAGCACTGGGCATTAGAGCGCTGACCGTTAGAGCGCTGGGCGTTAGAGCGCTGACAGTTAGAGCGCTGGGCTTTAGAACGCTGACCATTAGAGCGCTGGCCGTTAGAGCATTGGCCGTTAGATCGCTGGCCGTTAGAGCGCTGGTCATTAGAGCACTGGTTGTTAGAGCGCTGACCGGTAGAGCACTGATCCTAAGAGCGCTGACCGTTAGAGCGCTGGTCAGTAGAGCGCTGAGCAATAGAGCACTGGCCGTTAGAGCGCTGACTGTTAGATCGCTGGCTGTTACAGCGCTGGTCATTAGAGCGCTGGTTGTTAGAGCGCTGACCATAAGAGCGCTGACGTTAGAGCACTGGTCATTAGAGCGCTGACCATTAGAGCATTGGCCGTTAGAGCGCTGAGCATTAGAGCGCTGAGTGTTATTGAGCTGACTGTTAGAGCGCTGGGCGTTAGAGCGCTGGGCGTTAGAGCGCTGACAGTTAGAGCGCTGGTCATTAGAGCCCTGACCGTTAGAACGCTGACCATTTGTAGCGCTGGACGGTAAAGCGCTGGTCATTAGAGCGCTGACTGTTAGAGCGCTGGCCGTTAGAGCGCTGGTCGTTGGAGCGCTGACCGTTAGAGCGCTGGCTGTTAGAGCGCTGACCATTAGAGCGCTGGCTGTTAGAGCGCTGACCGTTAGAGCGTTGACCATTAGAGCGCTGGTCATTAGAGCGCTGAATGTTAGAGTGCTGACCGTTAGAGCAATGGGCGTTAGAGCGTTGACCGTTAGAGCGCTGGTCATTAGAGCGCTGACCGTTAGAGCGCTGGTAGTTAGAGCGCTGACCGTTAGAGCGCTGACCATAAGAGCACTGGGCATTAGAGCGCTGACCGTTAGAGCGCTGGTCATTAGAGTGCTGAATGTTGGAGCATTGGTCAGTAGAGCGCTGAGCGTTAGAGCACTGGCCGTTAGAGCATTGGCCGTTAGATCGCTGGCCGTTAGAGCGCTGGTCATTAGAGCACTGGTTGTTAGAGCGCTGACCGGTAGAGCACTGATCCTAAGAGCGCTGACCGTTAGAGCGCTGGTCAGTAGAGCGCTGAGCAATAGAGCACTGGCCGTTAGAGCGCTGACTGTTAGATCGCTGGCTGTTACAGCGCTGGTCATTAGAGCGCTGGTTGTTAGAGCGCTGACCATAAGAGCGCTGACGTTAGAGCACTGGTCATTAGAGCGCTGACCATTAGAGCACTGGCCGTTAGAGCGCTGAGCATTAGAGCGCTGAGTGTTATTGAGCTGACTGTTAGAGCGCTGACAGTTAGAGCGCTGGTCGTTGGAGCGCTGGTCATTAGACCCCTGACCGTTCGAGCGCTGGTCTTTAAAACCCTGGCCTTTAGAGCGCTGGCTGTTATGACGCTGACCGTTAGAGCGCTGACCGTTAGAGCGCTGGGCGTTAGAGTGCTGACCGTTCGAGCGCTGGTCATTAAAGCCCTGGACTTTAGAGCACTGGCCGTTAGAGCGCTGGCCATTAGAGCGCTGGCCGTTAGTGCGCTGGGCGTTAGAGCGCTGACTGTTACAGCGCTGGCCGATAGAGCGCTGACCGTTAGAGCGCTGGGCGTTAGAGCGCTGGTCGTTAGAGCGCAGACTGTTAGAGCGCTGGCCGTTAGAGCGCTGGTCGTTAGAGCACTGGCCATTAGAGCGCTGACCGTTAGAGCGCTGGGCGTTAGAGCGCTGACAGTTAGAGCGCTGGTCGTTAGAGCGCTGGTCATTAGACCCCTGACCGTTCGAGCGCTGGTCTTTAAAGCCCTGGCCTTTAGAGCGCGGGCCGTTAGAGCGCTGGCCGTTAGAGCGCTGGTCATTAGATCCCTGACCATTAGAGCGCTGACCGTTAGAGCGCTGGGCGTTAGAGCGCTGGTCGTTAGAGCGCTGACTGTTAGAGCGCTGGCCGATAGAGCGCTGGCCGTTAGAGCGCTGGCCGTTAGTGCGCTGACCGTTAGAGCGCTGTCCGTTAGAGCGTTGGGCGTTAGAGCGCTGGTCGGTAGATCGCAGACTGTTAGAGCGCTGGTCGTTAGAGCGCTGACTGTTAGAGCGCTGGCCGATACAGCGCTGGCCGTTAGAGCGCTGGCCTTTAGAGCGCTGGCCGTTAGTGTGCTGACTGTTAGAGCGCTGATCGTTAGAGCGCTGGCCGTTAGAGCGCTGACCGTTAGTGCGCTGGGCGTTTGTGCTCTGACTGTTAGAGCGCTGACCGTTAGTGCGCTGGTCGTTAGAGCGCTGATCGTTAGAGCGCTGACTGTTACAGCGCTGGTCGTTAGAGCGCTGGTCGTTAGAGTGCTGATCGTTAGAGCGCTGACTGTTACAGCGCTGACCGTTAGAGCGCTGACTGTTACAGCGCTGACCGTTAGAGCGCTGGCCGTTAGAGCACTGGCCGTGAGTGCGCTGACCGTTAGAGCGCTGACCGTTAGAGCGCTGGTCGTTTGAGCACTGGCCCTTAGAGCGCTGGTCATTAGAGCCCTGACCGTTAGAGCGCTGACCGTTCGAGCACTGGCCCTTAGAGCGCTGGTCATTAGACCGCTGACCGTTCGAGCGCTGGTCATTAAAGCCCTGGCCTTTAGAGCGCTGGCCGTTAGAGCGCTGGCCGTTAGAGCGCTGGTCATTAGATCCCTGACCATTAGAGCGCTGACCGTTAGAGCGCTGTGCGTTAGAGCGCTGGTCGTTAGAGCGCTGACTGTTAGAGCGCTGGCCGATAGAGCGCTGGCCGTTAGAGCGCTGGCCGTTAGTGCGCTGACCGTTAGAGCGCTGTCCGTTAGAGCGTTGGGCGTTAGAGCGCTGGTCGTTAGAGCGCAGACTGTTAGAGCCCTGGCCGTTAGAGCGCTGGCCGTTAGAGCACTGGCTATTCGAGCGCTGGTCATTAGAGCGCTGGTCGTTAGAGCGCTGGGCGTTAGAGCGCTGGTCGTTAGAGCGCTGGGCATTAGAGCGCTGGTCGTTAGAGCGCTGACAATTAGAGCGCTGACCGTTAGAGCGCTGGTTGTTAGAGCGCTGACCGTTAGAGCGCGGGCCGTTAGAGTGCTGGCCGTTAGAGCACTGATCGTTAGAGCCCTGACCGTGAGAGCACTGGTCGTTAAAGCCCTGGCCTTTAGAGCGCTGGTCGTAAGAGCGCTGGCCATTAGAGCGCTGGTCATTAGAGCCTTGACCGTTAGAGCGCTGACCATTAGAGCGCTGACCATTAGAGCGCTTGGTGTTAGAACGCTGGTCATTAGAGCGCAGACTGTTAGAGCGCTGACTGTTAGAGCGCTGGTCATTAGAGCACTGGCCATTAGAGCGCTGGCCGTTAGTGCGCTGGGCGTTAGAGCGCTGGGCGTTAGAGCGCTGACCATTAGAGCGCTGACTGTTAGAGTGCTGACCGTTGAGCGCTGGGCATCAGACCGCTGACCGTTAGAGCGTTGGCCGTTAGAGTGCTGTCCGTTAGAGCACTGACCATTAGAACCCTGACCGTGAGAGCGCTATCCGTTAGAGCGCTGGCCATTAGAGCACTGGCCGTTAGAGCGCTGACTGTTAGAGCGCTAATAGTTAGAGCGCTGACCATTAGAGTGCTGACCGTTAGAGCGCTGGGCTTTAGAACTCTGACCGTTAGAGCGCTAACCGTTAGAGCGCTGACCGTTAGAGTGCTGACAGTTAGAGCGCTGGCCGTTGAGCACTGGCCGTTAGAGCGCTGGTCATTAGACTCCTGACCGTTCGATCACTGGTCGTTAAAGCCCTGGCCGTTAGAGCGCTGGCCATTAGTGTGCTGACCGTTAGAGCGCTGATCGTTAGAGCGCTGGCCATTAGAGCGCTGGCCGTTTGTGCGCTGGGCGTTAGTGCGCTGATCGTTAGAGCACTGGCTGTTAGAGCGCTGGCCGTTAGTGCGCTGGGCGTTAGAGCGCTGATTGTTAGAGCGCTGGGCATTAGAGTGCTGGCCGTTAGAGCGCTGACCATTAGAGCCCTGACCGTGAGAGCGCTGGTCGTTAAAGCCCTGGCCTTTAGAGCGCTGGCCGTAAGAGCGCTGGCCATTAGAGCGCTGGTCATTAGAGCCCTGACCGTTAGAGCGCTGACCGTTAGAGCGCTGAACGTTAGTGCGCTGGGCATTAGAGCGCTGATCGTTAGAGCACTGACCTATAGAGCGCTGGCCGTTAGAGCGCTGGCCGTTAGTGCGCTGGTCATTAGAGCGCAGACTGTTAGAGCGCTGACCGTTAGAGCGCTGGTCGTTAGAGCGCTGGCCATTAGAGCGCTGGCCGTTAGTGCGCTGGGCGTTAGAGCGCTGACAGTTAGAGCGCTGGGCTTTAGAACGCTGACTGTTAGAGCGCTGACCATTAGAGCGCTGACCGTTAGAGTGCTGACCGTTGAGCGCTGGGCATCAGACCGCTGACCGTTAGAGCGCTGGCCGTTAGAGTACTGTCCGTTAGAGCACTGACCATTAGAACCCTGACCGTGAGAGCGCTATCCGTTAGAACGATGGCCGTTAGAGCGCTGGACGTTAGAGCGCTGACTGTTAGAGCGCTGGTCATTAGAGCGCTGGCCATTAGAGCGCTGGCCGTTAGTGCGCTGGGCGTTAGAGCGCTGGGCGTTAGAGCGCTGGTCATTAGAGCGCAAACTGTTAGAGCACTGATCGTTAGAGCGCTGGGCATTAGAACGCTGACTGTTAGAGCGCTGACCATTAGAGCGCTGACTGTTAGAGTGCTGACCGTTGAGCACTGGGCATCAGACCGCTGACCGTTAGAGCGCTGGCCGTTAGAGTGCTGTCCGTTAGAGCACTGACCATTAGAACCCTGACCGTGAGAGCGCTATCCGTTAGAGCGCTGGCCATTAGAGCACTGGCCGTTAGAGCGCTGACTGTTAGAGCGCTAATAGTTAGAGCGCTGACCATTAGAGTGCTGACCGTTAGAGCGCTGGGCTTTAGAACTCTGACCGTTAGAGCGTTAACCGTTAGAGCGCTGACCGTTAGAGTGCTGACAGTTAGAGCGCTGGCCGTTGAGCACTGGCCGTTAGAGCGCTGGTCATTAGACTCCTGACCGTTCGATCACTGGTCGTTAAAGCCCTGGCCGTTAGAGCGCTGGCCATTAGTGTGCTGACCGTTAGAGCGCTGATCGTTAGAGCGCTGGCCATTAGAGCGCTGGCCGTTAGTGCGCTGGGCGTTAGTGCTCTGACTGTTAGAGCGCTGACCGTTAGTGCGCTGGGCGTTAGAGCGCTGATTGTTAGAGCGCTGGGCATTAGAGTGCTGGCCGTTAGAGTGCTGGCCGTTAGAGCGCTGACCATTAGAGCCCTGACCGTGAGAGCGCTGGTCGTTAAAGCCCTGGCCTTTAGAGCGCTGGCCGTAAGAGCGCTGGCCATTAGAGCGCTGGTCATTAGAGCCCTGACCGTTAGAGCGCTGACCGTTAGAGCGCTGAACGTTAGTGCGCTGGGCATTAGAGCGCTGATCGTTAGAGCACTGACCTATAGAGCGCTGGCCGTTAGAGCGCTGGCCGTTAGTGCGCTGACCGTTAGAGCGCTGACTGTTAGAGCGCTGGGCGTTAGAGCGCTGGTCATTAGAGCGCAGACTGTTAGAGCGCTGACCGTTAGAGCGCTGGTCATTAGAGCGCTGGCCATTAGAGCGCTGGCCGTTAGTGCGCTGGGCGTTAGAGCGCTGACAGTTAGAGCGCTGGGCTTTAGAACGCTGACTGTTAGAGCGCTGACCATTAGAGCGCTGACCGTTAGAGTGCTGACCGTTGAGCGCTGGGCATCAGACCGCTGACCGTTAGAGCGCTGGCCGTTAGAGTACTGTCCGTTAGAGCACTGACCATTAGAACCCTGACCGTGAGAGCGCTATCCGTTAGAACGATGGCCGTTAGAGCGCTGAACGTTAGAGCGCTGACTGTTAGAGCGCTGATCGTTAGAGCGCTGACCATTAGAGTGCTGACCGTTAGAGCGCTGGGCTTTAGAACTCTGACCATTAGAGCGCTGGGCTTTAGAACGCTGACTGTTAGAGTGCTGACCGTTAGAGTGCTGGGCTTTAGAACTCTGACCGTTAGAGCGCTGACCGTTAGAGCGCTGGTCGTTAGAGCACTGGCCGTTAGAGCGCTGGTCATTAGACTCCTGACCGTTCGAGCGCTGGTCGTTAAAGCCCTGGCCTTGAGAGCGCTGGCCGTTACAGTGCTGACTGTTAGAGCGCTGGCTGTTAGTGCGCTGACCGTTAGAGCACTGACCGTTAGAGCGCTGATTGTTAGAGCACTGGCTGTTAGAGCGCTGGCCGTTAGTGTGCTGGGCGTTAGTTCGCTGACAGTTAGAGCACTGACAGTTAGAGCGCTGGGCTTTAGAACGCTGACCGTTAGAGCGCTGATTGTTAGAGCGCTGGGCGTTAGAGCGCTGACAGTTAGAGCACTGACAGTTAGAGCGCTGGGCTTTAGAACGCTGACCGTTAGAGCGCTGATTGTTAGAGCGCTGGCCGTCAGAGCGCTGGCCGTTAGAGCGCTGGTCATTAGAGACCTGACCGTTAGAGCGCTGGTCGTTAGAGCCCTGACTGTTAGAACGCTGACCATTAGAGCGCTGGGCGGTAAAGCGCTGGTCATTAGAGCGCTGACTGTTAGAGCGCTGGCCGTTAGAGCGCTGGTCGTTGGAGCGCTGACCGTTAGAGCGCTGGCTGTTAGAGCGCTGACCATTAGAGCGCTGGCTGTTAGAGCGCTGACCGTTAGAGCGCTGACCATTAGAGCGCTGGTCATTAGAGCGCTGAATGTTAGAGTGCTGACCGTTAGAGCAATGGGCGTTAGAGCATTGACCGTTAGAGCGCTGGTCATTAGAGCGCTGACCGTTAGAGCACTGGTCGTTAGAGCGCTGACCGTTAGAGCGCTGACCGTTAGAGCGCTGACCATAAGAGCACTGGGCATTAGAGCGCTGACCGTTAGAGCGCTGGTCATTAGAGTGCTGAACGTTGGAGCATTGGTCAGTAGAGCGCTGAGTGTTAGAGCACTGGCCGTTAGAGTATTGGCCGTTAGATCGCTGGCCATTAGAGCGCTGGTCATTAGAGCACTGGTTGTTAGAGCGCTGACCGGTAGAGCACTGATCCTAAGAGCGCTGAACGTTAGAGCGCTGGTCAGTAGAGCGCTGAGCAATAGAGCACTGGCCGTTAGAGCACTGACTGATAGATCGCTGGCTGTTACAGCGCTGGTCATTAGAGCGCTGGTTGTTAGAGCGCTGACCATAAGGTCGCTGACGTTAGAGCACTGATCATTAGAGCGCTGACCATTAGAGCACTGGCCGTTAGAGCGCTGAGCATTAGAGCGCTGAGTGTTATTGAGCTGACTGTTAGAGCGCTGGGCGTTAGAGCGCTGACCGTTAGAGCGCTGGGATTTAGAATGCTGACCTTTAGAGCGCTGACCGTTAGAGCACTGACCGTTAGAGTGCTGACCGTTTGAGCGCTGGGAGTCAGACCGCTGACCGTTAGAGCGCTGGCCATTAGAGTGCTGGCCGTTAGAGCGCTGACCGTTAGAACCCTGACCGTTAGAGCGCTATCCGTTAGATCGCTGGCCGTTAGAGTGCTGGCCGTCAGAGCGCTGACTGTTAGAGCGCTGATCATTAGAGCGCTGGTCTTTAGAACGCTGACCATTAGAGTGCTGACCGTTAGAGCGCTGGGCTTTAGAACGCTGACCGTTAGAGCGTTGACCGTTAGAGCGCTGACCGTTAGAGTGCTGACAGTTAGAGCGCTGGTCGTTAGAGCACTGGGCGTTAGCGCGCTGGTCATTAGACCCCTGGCCATTCGAGCACTTGTCATTAAAGCCCTGGCCTTTAGAGCGCTGGCCGTTAGAGCACTGGTCGTTAGAGCGCTGGTCATTAGAGCCCTAACCATGAGAGTGCTGACCGTTAGAGCGCTGGTCGTTAGAGCACTGGTCGTTAGAGCGCTGACTGTTAGAGCGCTGGCCGATAGAGCGCTGGCCGTTAGAGCGCTGGCCGTTAGAGTGCTGACAGTTAGAGCGCTGACCGTTAGAGCGCTGACCGTTAGAGTGCTGGCCGTCAGAGCGCTGACCGTTAGAGCGCTGGTCATTAGAGACCTGACCATTAGAGCGCTGGTCGTTAGAGCCCTGACCGTTAGAACGCTGACCATTAGAGCGCTGGGCGGTAAAGCGCTGGTCATTAGAGCGCTGACTGTTAGAGCGCTGGCCGTTAGAGCGCTGGTCGTTGGAGCGCTGACCGTTAGAGCGCTGGCTGTTAGAGCGCTGACCATTAGAGCGCTGGCTGTTAGAGCGCTGACCGTTAGAGCGCTGACCATTAGAGCGCTGGTCATTAGAGCGCTGAATGTTAGAGTGATGACCGTTAGAGCAATGGGCGTTAGAGCGTTGACCGTTAGAGCGCTGGTCATTAGAGCGCTGACCGTTAGAGCACTGGTCGTTAGAGCGCTGACCGTTAGAGCGCTGACCGTTAGAGCACTGACCATAAGAGCACTGGGCATTAGAGCGCTGACCGTTAGAGCGCTGGTCATTAGAGTGCTGAACGTTGGAGCATTGGTCAGTAGAGCGCTGAGCGTTAGAGAACTGGCCGTTAGAGTATTGGCTGTTAGATCGCTGGCCGTTAGAGCGCTGGTCATTAGAGCACTGGTTGTTAGAGCGCTGACCGGTAGAGCACTGATCCTAAGAGCGCTGACCGTTAGAGCGCTGGTCAGTAGAGCGCTGAGCAATAGAGCACTGGCCGTTAGAGCGCTGACTGATAGATCGCTGGCTGTTACAGCGCTGGTCAGTAGAGCGCTGGTTGTTAGAGCGCTGACCATAAGAGCGCTGACGTTAGAGCACTGGTCATTAGAGCGCTGACCATTAGAGCACTGGCCGTTAGAGCGCTGAGCATTAGAGCGTTGAGTGTTATTGAGCTGACTGTTAGAGCGCTGGGCGTTAGAGCGCTGACCGTTAGAGCGCTGGGATTTAGAATGCTGACCTTTAGAGCGCTGACCGTTAGAGCACTGACCATTAGAGTGCTGACCATTTGAGCGCTGGGCGTCAGACCGCTGACCGTTAGAGCACTGGCCATTAGAGTGCTGGCCGTTAGAGCGCTGACCGTTAGAACCCTGACCGTTAGAGCGCTATCTGTTAGATCGCTGGCCGTTAGAGTGCTGGCCGTCAGAGCGCTGACTGTTAGAGCGCTGATCATTAGAGCGCTGGGCTTTAGAACGCTGACCATTAGACTGCTGACCGTTAGAGCGCTGACTGTTAGAGCGTTGACCGTTAGAGCGCTGACCGTTAGAGTGCTGACAGTTAGAGCGCTGGTCGTTAGAGCACTGGGCGTTAGAGCGCTGGTCATTAGACCCCTGGCCATTCGAGCACTTGTCATTAAAGCCCTGGCCTTTAGAGCGCTGGCCGTTAGAGCACTGGTCGTTAGAGCGCTGGTCATTAGAGCCCTAACCATGAGAGTGCTGACCGTTAGAGCGCTGGTCGTTAGAGCACTGGGCGTTAGAGCGCTGGTCATTAGACCCCTGGCCATTCGAGCACTTGTCATTAAAGCCCTGGCCTTTAGAGCGCTGGCCGTTAGAGCACTGGTCGTTAGAGCGCTGGTCATTAGAGCCCTAACCATGAGAGTGCTGACCGTTAGAGCGCTGGTCGTTAGAGCACTGGTCGTTAGAGCGCTGACTGTTAGAGCGCTGGCCGATAGAGCGCTGGCCGTTAGAGCGCTGGCCGTTAGAGTGCTGACAGTTAGAGCGCTGACCGTTAGAGCGCTGACCGTTAGAGTGCTGGCCGTCAGAGCGCTGACCGTTAGAGCGCTGGTCATTAGAGACCTGACCATTAGAGCGCTGGTCGTTAGAGCCCTGACCGTTAGAACGCTGACCATTAGAGCGCTGGGCGGTAAAGCGCTGGTCATTAGAGCGCTGACTGTTAGAGCGCTGGCCGTTAGAGCGCTGGTCGTTGGAGCGCTGACCGTTAGAGCGCTGGCTGTTAGAGCGCTGACCATTAGAGCGCTGGCTGTTACAGCGCTGACCGTTAGAGCGCTGACCATTAGAGCGCTGGTCATTAGAGCGCTGAATGTTAGAGTGATGACCGTTAGAGCAATGGGCGTTAGAGCGTTGACCGTTAGAGCGCTGGTCATTAGAGCGCTGACCGTTAGAGCACTGGTCGTTAGAGCGCTGACCGTTAGAGCGCTGACCGTTAGAGCGCTGACCATAAGAGCACTGGGCATTAGAGCGCTGACCGTTAGAGCGCTGGTCATTAGAGTGCTGAACGTTGGAGCATTGGTCAGTAGAGCGCTGAGCGTTAGAGCACTGGCCGTTAGAGTATTGGCTGTTAGATCGCTGGCCGTTAGAGCGCTGGTCATTAGAGCACTGGTTGTTAGAGCGCTGACCGGTAGAGCACTGATCCTAAGAGCGCTGACCGTTAGAGCGCTGGTCAGTAGAGCGCTGAGCAATAGAGCACTGGCCGTTAGAGCGCTGACTGATAGATCGCTGGCTGTTACAGCGCTGGTCAGTAGAGCGCTGGTTGTTAGAGCGCTGACCATAAGAGCGCTGACGTTAGAGCACTGGTCATTAGAGCGCTGACCATTAGAGCACTGGCCGTTAGAGCGCTGAGCATTAGAGCGTTGAGTGTTATTGAGCTGACTGTTAGAGCGCTGGGCGTTAGAGCGCTGACCGTTAGAGCGCTGGGATTTAGAATGCTGACCTTTAGAGCGCTGACCGTTAGAGCACTGACCATTAGAGTGCTGACCATTTGAGCGCTGGGCGTCAGACCGCTGACCGTTAGAGCGCTGGCCATTAGAGTGCTGGCCGTTAGAGCGCTGACCGTTAGAACCCTGACCGTTAGAGCGCTATCTGTTAGATCGCTGGCCGTTAGAGTGCTGGCCGTCAGAGCGCTGACTGTTAGAGCGCTGATCATTAGAGCGCTGGGCTTTAGAACGCTGACCATTAGAGTGCTGACCATTAGAGCGCTGACTGTTAGAGCGTTGACCGTTAGAGCGCTGACCGTTAGAGTGCTGACAGTTAGAGCGCTGGTCGTTAGAGCACTGGGCGTTAGAGCGCTGGTCATTAGACCCCTGGCCATTCGAGCACTTGTCATTAAAGCCCTGGCCTTTAGAGCGCTGGCCGTTAGAGCACTGGTCGTTAGAGCACTGGTCATTAGAGCCCTAACCATGAGAGTGCTGACCGTTAGAGCGCTGGTCGTTAGAGCGCTGGTCGTTAGAGCGCTGACTGTTAGAGCGCTGGCTGTTAGAGCGCTGACCATTAGAGCGCTGGCTGTTAGAGCGCTGACCGTTAGAGCGCTGACCATTAGAGCGCTGGTCATTAGAGCGCTGAATGTTAGAGTGCTGACCGTTAGAGCAATGGGCGTTAGAGCGTTGACCGTTAGAGCGCTGACCGTTAGAGCACTGGTCATTGGAGCGCTGACCGTTAGAGCGCTGACCGTTAGAGCGCTGACCATAAGAGCACTGGGCATTAGAGCGCTGACCGTTAGAGCGCTGGTCATTAGAGTGCTGAACGTTGGAGCATTGGTCAGTAGAGCGCTGAGCGTTAGAGCACTGGCCGTTAGAGTATTGGCCGTTAGATCGCTGGCCGTTAGAGCGCTGGTCATTAGAGCACTGGTTGTTAGAGCGCTGACCGGTAGAGCACTGATCCTAAGAGCGCTGACCGTTAGAGCGCTGGTCAGTAGAGCGCTGAGCAATAGAGCACTGGCCGTTAGAGCGCTGACTGATAGATCGCTGGCTGTTACAGCGCTGGTCAGTAGAGCGCTGGTTGTTAGAGCGCTGACCATAAGAGCGCTGACGTTAGAGCACTGGTCATTAGAGCGCTGACCATTAGAGCACTGGCCGTTAGAGCGCTGAGCATTAGAGCGTTGAGTGTTATTGAGCTGACTGTTAGAGCACTGGGCGTTAGAGCGCTGACCGTTAGAGCGCTGGGATTTAGAATGCTGACCTTTAGAGCGCTGACCGTTAGAGCACTGACCGTTAGAGTGCTGACCGTTTGAGCGCTGGGCGTCAGACCGCTGACCGTTAGAGCGCTGGCCATTAGAGTGCTGGCCGTTAGAGCGCTGACCGTTAGAACCCTGCCCGTTAGAGCGCTATCTGTTAGATCGCTGGCCGTTAGAGTGCTGGCCGTCAGAGCGCTGACTGTTAGAGCGCTGATCATTAGAGCGCTGGGCTTTAGAATGCTGACCATTAGAGTGCTGACCGTTAGAGCGCTGGGCTTTAGAACGCTGACCGTTAGAGCGTTGACCATTAGAGCGCTGACCGTTAGAGTGCTGACAGTTTGAGCGCTGGTCGTTAGAGCACTGGGCGTTAGAGCGCTGGTCATTAGACCCCTGGCCATTCGAGCACTTGTCATTAAAGCCCTGGCCTTTAGAGCGCTGGCCGTTAGAGCACTGGTCGTTAGAGCGCTGGTCATTAGAGCCCTAACCATGAGAGTGCTGACCGTTAGAGCGCTGACAGTTAGAGCGCTGACAGTTAGAGCGCTGGTCGTTAGAGCACTGGCTGTTAGAGCGCTGGTCATTAGAGCCCTGGCCGTTAGAGCGCTAGCCGTTAGAGCACTGGCCATTAGATCACTGGTCAGTAGAGCCCTGACCATTAGAGTGCTGACCGTTAGAGCGCTGGTCATTAGAGCGCTGGGCGTTAGAGCGCTGGGCGTTAGAGCGCTGGGCGTTAGAGCGCTGACAGTTAGAGCGTTGGGCTTTAGCACACTGACCGTTAGAGCGCTGACCATTAGAGCGCTGACCGTTAGAGCGCTGACAGTTAGAGCGCTGACAGTTAGAGCGCTGGTCGTTAGAGCACTGGCCGTTAGAGCGCTGGTCATTAGAGCCCTGAATGTTAGAGCGCTGGTCATTAGAGCCCTGGCCGTTAGAGCGCTGGCCGTTAGAGCACTGGCCATTAGATCGCTGGTCATTAGAGCCCTGACCATTAGAGCGCTGACCATTAGAGCACTGGGCGTTAGAGCGCTGATCGTTAGAGCGCTGGGCGTTAGAGCGCTGGTCATTAGAGCCCTGAACGTTAGGGCGCTGGTCGTTAGAGCCCTGACCGTTAGATCGCTATCCGTTAGAGTGCTGACAGTTAGAGCACTGGTCATTAGAGCACTGGCCGTTAGAGCGCTGGTCATTAGACCCCTAACCATTCGAGCGCTGGTCATTAAAGCCCTGGCCTTTAGAGCGCTGGCCGTTAGAGCGCTGGCCGTTAGAGCGCTGGTCATTAGAGACCTGACCATTAGAGCGCTGACCGTTAGAGCGCTGGTCGTTAGAGCGCTGACTGTTAGAGCGCTGGCCGATAGAGCGCTGGCCGTTAGAGTGCTGGCCGTTAGTGCGCTGACCGTTAGAGCGCTGGCCGTTAGAGCGCTGGTCGTTAGATTGCTCACTGTTAGAGCGCTTAGCCATTAGAGCGCTGGTTGTTAGAGCGCTGGCCGTTAAAGCGCTGGCCGTTAGTGCGCTGGGCGTTAGAGCGCTGATCGTTAGAGCGCTGGGCGTTAGAGCGCTGACAGTTAGAGCACTGGGCTTTAGAACGCTGACCGTTAGAGCGCTGACCATTAAAGCGCTGGTCGTTAGAGCACTGGCCGTTAGAGCGCTGGGCATTAGAGCACTAGCCATTAGAGCGCTGGTCATTAGAGCCCTGACCATTAGAGCGCTGACCGTTAGAGTGCTGGGCGTTAGAGCGCTGACCGTTAGAGCGCTGGGCGTTAGAACGCAGACCGTTAGAGCACTGACCATTAGAGCGCAGACCGTTAGAGTGTTGGCCGTTAGAGCGCTGGTCATTAGAGCCCTGACCATTAGAGCGCTGACCGTTAGAGTGCTGGGCGTTAGAGCGCTGGTCATTAGAGCCCTGATCGTGAGAGCGCTGGTCATTAGAGCCCTGATCGTGAGAGCGCTGGTCGTTAGAGCCCTCGCCGTTAGAGCGCTGGCCGTTAGAGCATTGGCCATTACAGCGCTGGTCATTAGAGCCCTGACCATTAGAGCGCTGACCGTTAGAGCGCTGGGTGTTAGAGCGCTGGTCGTTAGAGCGCTGGGCGTTAGAGCGCTGGTCGTTAGAGCGCTGACCATTAGTGCGCTGACCGTTAGAGCGCTGGCCGTGAGAGTGCTGGCCGTTAGAGCGCGGACAATTAGAGCCCTGACCGTTAGAGTGCTGGGCATCAGAGCTCTGACCATTAGAGCGCTGGCCGTTAGAGTGCTGGCCGTTAGTGCGCTGACCATTTGAGCCCTGACTGTTAGAGCGCTGGTCGTTAAAGCCCTGGCCTTTAGAGCGCTGACCGTTAGAGTGCTGACAGTTAGAGTGCTGGTCGTTAGAGCACTGGCCATTAGAGCGCTGGTCATTAGACCCCAGACCGTTCGAGTGCTGGTCATTAAAGCCCTGGCCTTTAGAGCGCTGGCCGTTAGAGCGCTGGTCATGAGAGCCCTGACTGTTAGAGCGCTGACCGTTAGAGCGCTGGGCGTTAGAGCGCTGGTCGTTAGAGTGCTGACTGTTAGAGCGCTGGCCGATAGAGCGCTGGCCGTTAGAGCACTGGATGTTAGTGCACTGACCGTTAGAGCACTGACCGTTAGTGCGCTGGCCGTTAGAGCGCTGATCGCTAGAGCGCTGATCGTTATAGCGCTGGGCGTTAGAGCGCTGACAGTTAGAGCACTGGCCGATAGTGCGCTGGCCGTTAGAGCGCTGGCCGTTAGAGCGCTGTCTGTTAGAACGCTGGCCGTTAGTGCGCTGGGCGTTAGAGCGCTGACAGTTAGAGCGCTGACCATTAGAGCGCTGACCGTTAGAGTGCTGACAGTTAGAGTGCTGACAGTTAGAGCGCTGGTCGTTAGAGCGCTGGGCGTTAGAGCGCTGGTCATTAGAGCGCTGACCGTTAGAGCGCTGACCATTAGAGTGCTGGTCTTTAGAGCACTGACCGTAAGTGCGCTGGTCTTTAGAGCACTGACCATTAGAGTGCTGACCATTAGAGTGCTGGGCATCAGAGCGCTGACCATGAGAGCGCTGGTCGTTAGAGTGCTGGCCGTTAGAGCGCTGACCATTAGAGCCCTGACCGTTAGAGCGCTGGGCATCAGAGCGCTGACTGTTTGAGCGCTGGACGATAGCGTGCTGGCCGTTAGAGCGCTGACCATTAGAGCCCTGACCGTTAGAGCGCTGGTCGTTAAAGCCCTGGCCATTAGAGCGCTGGTCATTAGAGCCCTGACCGTTAGAGCGCTGACCGTGAGAGCGCTGGGCGTTAGAGCGCTGGTCATTAGAGCGCAGACTGTTAGAGCGCTGGCCGTTAGAGCGCTGGTTGTTAGAGCGCTGGCCATTAGAGCGCTGGCCGTTAGTGCGCTGGTTGTTAGAGCACTGATCGTTAGAGTGCTGGGCGTTAGAGCGCTGACCATTAGAGCGCTGACAGTTAGAGCGATGGGCTTTATAACGCTGACCGTTAGAGCGCTGACCATTAGAGCGCTGGTCATTGGACCCCTGACCGTTCGAGCACTGGTCATTAATGCCCTGGCCTTTAGAGCGCTGGGCGTTAGAGCGCTGGCCGTTAGAGCGCTGGTCATTAGAGCCCTGACTTTTAGAACCCTGACCGTTAGATCGCTGGTCGTTAGAGTGCTGACAGTTAGAGCACTGGTCATTAGAGCACTGGCCGTTAGAGCGCTGGTCATTAGACCCCTAACCATTCGAGCGCTGGTCATTAAAGCCCTGGCCTTTAGAGCGCTGGCCGTTAGAGACCTGACCATTAGAGCACTGACCGTTAGAGCGCTGGTCGTTAGAGCGCTGACTGTTAGAGCGCTGGCCGATAGAGCGCTGGCCGTTAGAGCGCTGGCCGTTAGAGCACTGGTCGTTAGAGTGCTCACTGTTAGAGTACTTAGCCATTAGAGCGCTGGTTGTTAGAGCGCTGGCCGTTAGTGCGCTGACCGTTAGAGCGCTGGCCGTTAGAGCGCTGGTCGTTAGAGTGCTCACTGTTAGAGCACTTAGCCATTAGAGCGCTGGTTGTTAGAGCGCTGGCCGTTAAAGCGCTGGCCGTTAGTGCGCTGGGCGTTAGAGCGCTGACAGTTAGAGCACTGGGCTTTAGAACGCTGACCGTTAGAGCGCTGACCATTAGAGCGCTGGTCGTTAGAGCACTGGCCGTTAGAGCGCTGGTCATTAGAGCACTAGCCATTAGAGCGCTGGTCATTAGAGCCCTGACCATTAGAGCGCTGACCGTTAGAGTGCTGGGCGTTAGAGCGCTGCCGGTTAGAGCGCTGGGCGTTAGAACGCAGACCGTTAGAGCACTGACCATTAGAGCGCAGACCGTTAGAGTGTTGGCCGTTAGAGCGCTGGTCATTAGAGCCCTGACCATTAGAGCGCTGACCGTTAGAGTGCTGGGCGTTAGAGCGCTGGTCATTAGAGCCCTGATCGTGAGAGCGCTGGTCATTAGAGCCCTCGCCGTTAGAGCGCTGGCCGTTAGAGCATTGGCCATTACAGCGCTGGTCATTAGAGCCCTGACCATTAGAGCGCTGACCGTTAGAGCGCTGGGTGTTAGAGCGCTGGTCGTTAGAGCACTGGGCGTTAGAGCGCTGGTCGTTAGAGCGCTGACCATTAGTGCGCTGACCGTTAGAGCGCTGGCCGTTAGAGTGCTGGCCGTTAGAGCGCGGACAATTAGAGCCCTGACCGTTAGAGTGCTGGGCATCAGAGCTCTGACCGTTAGAGCGCTGGCCGTTAGAGTGCTAGCCGTTAGAGCACTGGCCATTAGATCACTGGTCATTAGAGCCCTGACCATTAGAGTGCTGACCGTTAGAGCGCTGGTCGTTAGAGCGCTGGGCGTTAGAGCGCTGATCGTTAGAGCGCTGGGCGTTAGAGCGCTGACAGTTTGAGCGTTGGGCTTTAGCACACTGACCATTAGAGCGCTGACCGTTAGAGTGCTGACCGTTAGAGTGCTGACAGTTAGAGTGCTGACAGTTAGAGCGCTGGTCGTTAGAGCGCTGGGCGTTAGAGCGCTGGTCATTAGAGCACTGACCGTTAGAGCGCTGACCATTAGAGTGCTGGTCTTTAGAGCACTGACCGTTAGTGCGCTGGTCTTTAGAGCACTGACCATTAGAGTGCTGACCATTAGAGTGCTGGGCATCAGAGCGCTGACCATGAGAGCGCTGGCCGTTAGAGTGCTGGCCGTTAGAGCGCTGACCATTAGAGCCCTGACCGTTAGAGCGCTGGGCATCAGAGCGCTGACTGTTTGAGCGCTGGACGATAGCGTGCTGGCCGTTAGAGCGCTGACCATTAGAGCCCTGACCATTAGAGCGCTGGTCGTTAAAGCCCTGGCCATTAGAGCGCTGGTCATTAGAGCCCTGACCGTTAGAGCGCTGACCGTGAGAGCGCTGGGCGTTAGAGCGCTGGTCATTAGAGCGCAGACTGTTAGAGCGCTGGCCGTTAGAGCGCTGGTTGTTAGAGCGCTGGCCATTAGAGCGCTGGCCGTTAGTGCGCTGGGTGTTAGAGCACTGATCGTTAGAGTGCTGGGCGTTAGAGCGCTGACCATTAGAGCGCTGACAGTTAGAGCGATGGGCTTTATAACGCTGACCGTTAGAGCGCTGACCATTAGAGCGCTGGTCATTGGACCCCTGACCGTTCGAGCACTGGTCATTAATGCCCTGGCCTTTAGAGCGCTGGGCGTTAGAGTGCTGACAGTTAGAGCGCTGGTCATTAGAGCACTGGCCGTTAGAGCGCTGACAGTTAGAGCGCTGGTCGTTAGAGCGCTGGTCATTAGACCCCTGACCGTTCGAGCACTGGTCATTAAAGCCCTGGCCATTAGAGCGCTGGTCCTTAGAGCCCTGACCATTAGAGCGCTGACCGTTAGAGCGCTGGGCGTTAGAGCACTGGTCGTTAGAGCACTGACCATTAGAGCGATGACCGTTAGAGCGCTGGTCGTTAGAGCGCTGACCATTAGTGCGCTGGTCTTTAGAGCACTGACCATTAGAGTGCTGACCGTTAGAGCGCTGGGCATCAGAGCGCTGACTGTTAGAGCACTGGCCGTTAGAGCTCTCGCCGTTAGAGCGTTGGCCGTTAGAGCGCTGGGCATTAGAGCGCTGGTCGTTAGAGCGCTGACTGTTAGAGCGCTGGCCGTTAGAGCGCTGACCGTTAGAGCGCTGGCCGTTAGAGTGCTGGCCGTTAGAGCCCTGAATTTTAGAACCCTGACCGTTAGATCGCTATCCGTTAGAGTGCTGACAGTTAGAGCACTGGTCATTAGAGCACTGGCCGTTAGAGCGCTGGTCATTAGACCCCTAACCATTCGAGCGCTGGTCATTAAAGCCCTGGCCTTTAGAGCGCTGGCCGTTAGAGCGCTGGCCGTTAGAGCGCTGGTCATTAGAGACCTGACCATTAGAGCGCTGACCGTTAGAGCGCTGGTCGTTAGAGCGCTGACTGTTAGAGCGCTGGCCGATAGAGCGCTGGCCGTTAGAGTGCTGGCCGTTAGTGCGCTGACCGTTAGAGCGCTGGCCGTTAGAGCGCTGGTCGTTAGATTGCTCACTGTTAGAGCGCTTAGCCATTAGAGCGCTGGTTGTTAGAGCGCTGGCCGTTAAAGCGCTGGCCGTTAGTGCGCTGGGCGTTAGAGCGCTGATCGTTAGAGCGCTGGGCGTTAGAGCGCTGACAGTTAGAGCACTGGGCTTTAGAACGCTGACCGTTAGAGCGCTGACCATTAAAGCGCTGGTCGTTAGAGCACTGGCCGTTAGAGCGCTGGGCATTAGAGCACTAGCCATTAGAGCGCTGGTCATTAGAGCCCTGACCATTAGAGCGCTGACCGTTAGAGTGCTGGGCGTTAGAGCGCTGACCGTTAGAGCGCTGGGCGTTAGAACGCAGACCGTTAGAGCACTGACCATTAGAGCGCAGACCGTTAGAGTGTTGGCCGTTAGAGCGCTGGTCATTAGAGCCCTGACCATTAGAGCGCTGACCGTTAGAGTGCTGGGCGTTAGAGCGCTGGTCATTAGAGCCCTGATCGTGAGAGCGCTGGTCATTAGAGCCCTGATCGTGAGAGCGCTGGTCGTTAGAGCCCTCGCCGTTAGAGCGCTGGCCGTTAGAGCATTGGCCATTACAGCGCTGGTCATTAGAGCCCTGACCATTAGAGCGCTGACCGTTAGAGCGCTGGGTGTTAGAGCGCTGGTCGTTAGAGCGCTGGGCGTTAGAGCGCTGGTCGTTAGAGCGCTGACCATTAGTGCGCTGACCGTTAGAGCGCTGGCCGTGAGAGTGCTGGCCGTTAGAGCGCGGACAATTAGAGCCCTGACCGTTAGAGTGCTGGGCATCAGAGCTCTGACCATTAGAGCGCTGGCCGTTAGAGTGCTGGCCGTTAGTGCGCTGACCATTTGAGCCCTGACTGTTAGAGCGCTGGTCGTTAAAGCCCTGGCCTTTAGAGCGCTGACCGTTAGAGTGCTGACAGTTAGAGTGCTGGTCGTTAGAGCACTGGCCATTAGAGCGCTGGTCATTAGACCCCAGACCGTTCGAGTGCTGGTCATTAAAGCCCTGGCCTTTAGAGCGCTGGCCGTTAGAGCGCTGGTCATGAGAGCCCTGACTGTTAGAGCGCTGACCGTTAGAGCGCTGGGCGTTAGAGCGCTGGTCGTTAGAGTGCTGACTGTTAGAGCGCTGGCCGATAGAGCGCTGGCCGTTAGAGCACTGGATGTTAGTGCACTGACCGTTAGAGCACTGACCGTTAGTGCGCTGGCCGTTAGAGCGCTGATCGCTAGAGCGCTGATCGTTATAGCGCTGGGCGTTAGAGCGCTGACAGTTAGAGCACTGGCCGATAGTGCGCTGGCCGTTAGAGCGCTGGCCGTTAGAGCGCTGTCTGTTAGAACGCTGGCCGTTAGTGCGCTGGGCGTTAGAGCGCTGACAGTTAGAGCGCTGACCATTAGAGCGCTGACCGTTAGAGTGCTGACAGTTAGAGTGCTGACAGTTAGAGCGCTGGTCGTTAGAGCGCTGGGCGTTAGAGCGCTGGTCATTAGAGCGCTGACCGTTAGAGCGCTGACCATTAGAGTGCTGGTCTTTAGAGCACTGACCGTAAGTGCGCTGGTCTTTAGAGCACTGACCATTAGAGTGCTGACCATTAGAGTGCTGGGCATCAGAGCGCTGACCATGAGAGCGCTGGTCGTTAGAGTGCTGGCCGTTAGAGCGCTGACCATTAGAGCCCTGACCGTTAGAGCGCTGGGCATCAGAGCGCTGACTGTTTGAGCGCTGGACGATAGCGTGCTGGCCGTTAGAGCGCTGACCATTAGAGCCCTGACCGTTAGAGCGCTGGTCGTTAAAGCCCTGGCCATTAGAGCGCTGGTCATTAGAGCCCTGACCGTTAGAGCGCTGACCGTGAGAGCGCTGGGCGTTAGAGCGCTGGTCATTAGAGCGCAGACTGTTAGAGCGCTGGCCGTTAGAGCGCTGGTTGTTAGAGCGCTGGCCATTAGAGCGCTGGCCGTTAGTGCGCTGGTTGTTAGAGCACTGATCGTTAGAGTGCTGGGCGTTAGAGCGCTGACCATTAGAGCGCTGACAGTTAGAGCGATGGGCTTTATAACGCTGACCGTTAGAGCGCTGACCATTAGAGCGCTGGTCATTGGACCCCTGACCGTTCGAGCACTGGTCATTAATGCCCTGGCCTTTAGAGCGCTGGGCGTTAGAGCGCTGGCCGTTAGAGCGCTGGTCATTAGAGCCCTGACTTTTAGAACCCTGACCGTTAGATCGCTGGTCGTTAGAGTGCTGACAGTTAGAGCACTGGTCATTAGAGCACTGGCCGTTAGAGCGCTGGTCATTAGACCCCTAACCATTCGAGCGCTGGTCATTAAAGCCCTGGCCTTTAGAGCGCTGGCCGTTAGAGACCTGACCATTAGAGCACTGACCGTTAGAGCGCTGGTCGTTAGAGCGCTGACTGTTAGAGCGCTGGCCGATAGAGCGCTGGCCGTTAGAGCGCTGGCCGTTAGAGCACTGGTCGTTAGAGTGCTCACTGTTAGAGCACTTAGCCATTAGAGCGCTGGTTGTTAGAGCGCTGGCCGTTAGTGCGCTGACCGTTAGAGCGCTGGCCGTTAGAGCGCTGGTCGTTAGAGTGCTCACTGTTAGAGCACTTAGCCATTAGAGCGCTGGTTGTTAGAGCGCTGGCCGTTAAAGCGCTGGCCGTTAGTGCGCTGGGCGTTAGAGCGCTGACAGTTAGAGCACTGGGCTTTAGAACGCTGACCGTTAGAGCGCTGACCATTAGAGCGCTGGTCGTTAGAGCACTGGCCGTTAGAGCGCTGGTCATTAGAGCACTAGCCATTAGAGCGCTGGTCATTAGAGCCCTGACCATTAGAGCGCTGACCGTTAGAGTGCTGGGCGTTAGAGCGCTGACGGTTAGAGCGCTGGGCGTTAGAACGCAGACCGTTAGAGCACTGACCATTAGAGCGCAGACCGTTAGAGTGTTGGCCGTTAGAGCGCTGGTCATTAGAGCCCTGACCATTAGAGCGCTGACCGTTAGAGTGCTGGGCGTTAGAGCGCTGGTCATTAGAGCCCTGATCGTGAGAGCGCTGGTCATTAGAGCCCTCGCCGTTAGAGCGCTGGCCGTTAGAGCATTGGCCATTACAGCGCTGGTCATTAGAGCCCTGACCATTAGAGCGCTGACCGTTAGAGCGCTGGGTGTTAGAGCGCTGGTCGTTAGAGCACTGGGCGTTAGAGCGCTGGTCGTTAGAGCGCTGACCATTAGTGCGCTGACCGTTAGAGCGCTGGCCGTTAGAGTGCTGGCCGTTAGAGCGCGGACAATTAGAGCCCTGACCGTTAGAGTGCTGGGCATCAGAGCTCTGACCGTTAGAGCGCTGGCCGTTAGAGTGCTGGCCGTTAGTGCGCTGACCATTTGAGCCCTGACTGTTAGAGCGCTGGTCGTTAAAGCCCTGGCCTTTAGAGCGCTGACCGTTAGAGTGCTGACAGTTAGAGTGCTGGTCGTTAGAGCACTGGCCGTTAGAGCGCTGGTCATTAGACCCCTGACCGTTCGAGTGCTGGTCATTAAAGCCCTGGCCTTTAGAGCGCTGGCCGTTAGAGCGCTGGTCATGAGAGCCCTGACTGTTAGAGCGCTGACCGTTAGAGCGCTGGGCGTTAGAGCGCTGGTCGTTAGAGTGCTGACTGTTAGAGCGCTGGCCGATAGAGCACTGGCCGTTAGAGCACTGGACGTTAGTGCACTGACCGTTAGAGCACTGACCGTTAGTGCGCTGGCCGTTAGAGCGCTGATCGCTAGAGCGCTGATCGTTATAGCGCTGGGCGTTAGAGCGCTGACAGTTAGAGCACTGGCCGATAGAGCGCTGGCCGTTAGAGCACTGGCCGTTAGTGCGCTGACTGTTAGAGCACTGACCATTAGTGCGCTGGCCGTTAGAGCGCTGGCCGTTAGAGCGCTGTCTGTTAGAACGCTGGCCATTAGTGCGCTGGGCGTTAGAGCGCTGACAGTTAGAGCGCTGGGCTTTAGAACGCTGACCGTTAGAGCGCTGACCATTAGAGCGCTGACCGTTAGAGTGCTGACAGTTTGAGCGCTGACAGTTAGATCGCTGGTCGTTCGAGTACTGGCCATTAGAGCGCTGGCCCTTAGAGCACTGGCCATTAGAGTGCTGGTCATTAGAGCTCTGACCATTAGAGCACTGACCATTAGAGCGCTGGGCGTTAGAGCGCTGGTCGTTAGAGCGCTGGGCGTTAGAGCGCTGGTCGTTGGAGCGCTGACCATTAGAGCGCTGGTCGTTAGATCGATGACCATTAGTGCGCTGGTCTTTAGAGCACTGACCTTTAGAGCGCTGACCATTAGAGCGCTGACCGTTAGAGTGCTGACAGTTTGAGCGCTGACAGTTAGATCGCTGGTCGTTCGAGTACTGGCCGTTAGAGCGCTGGCCCTTAGAGCGCTGGTCAATAGAGCCCTGACCGTAAGAGCGCTGACCGTTAGAGCGCTGGTCATTAGAGCGCTGGCCGTTAGAGCGCTGATTGTTAGAGCGCTGGCCGATAGAGCGCTGGCCGTTAGAGCGCTGGCCATTAGTGCGCTGGGCATCAGAGCGCTGACCGTTAGAGCGCTGGCCGTTAGAGCGCTGGTCATTAGAGCCCTGACCGTTAGAGCGCTGACCGTTAGAGCGCTGGGCATTAGAGCGCTGGGCGTTAGAGCGCTGGTCGTTAGAGTGCTGACTGTTAGAGCGCTGGCCGATAGAGCACTGGCCGTTAGAGCACTGGACGTTAGTGCACTGACCGTTAGAGCACTGACCGTTAGTGCGCTGGCCGTTAGAGCGCTGATCGCTAGAGCGCTGATCGTTATAGCGCTGGGCGTTAGAGTGCTGACAGTTAGAGCGCTGGCCGTTAGAGCGCTGGTCATTAGAGCCCTGACCGTTAGAGCGCTGACCGTTAGAGCGCTGGGCATTAGAGCGCTGGGCGTTAGAGCACTGGCCATTAGAGTGCTGGTCATTAGAGCCCTGACCATTAGAGCACTGACCGTTAGAGCGCTGGGCATTAGAGCGCTGACCATTAGAGCACTGGGCGTTATAGCCCTGGCCGTTAGAGCGCTGGCCGTTAGAGCGCTGGTCATTAGAGACCTGACTGTTAGAGCGCTGGTCGTTAGAGCCCTGGCCCTAAGAGCGCTGGCCGTTAGAGCGCTGGTCATTAGAGCCCTGACCGTTAGAACGCTGACCATTAGAGCGCTGGGCGGTAGAGCGCTGGTCATTAGAGCGCTGACTGTTAGAGCGCTGGCCGTTGGAGCACTGGTCATTGGAGCGCTGACCGTTAGAGCACTGGCTGTTAGAGCGCTGACCATTAGAGCGCTGACCGTTAGAGCGCTGGTCATTAGAGCGCTGAATGTTAGAGCGCTGACCGTTAGAGCACTGGGCGTTAGAGCGCTGACCATTAGAGCGCTGGTCATTAGAGCGCTGACCATTAGAGCGCTGGTCGTTAGAGCACTGACCGTTAGAGCGCTGACCATAAGAGCACTGGGCGTTAGAGCGCTGACCATTAGAGCGCTGGTCATTAGAGCGCTGACCATTAGAGCGCTGGTCGTTAGAGCGCTGACCGTTAGAGCACTGACCGTTAGAGCGCTGACCATTAGAGTGCTGACGGTTGGAGCGCTGTTCGTTAGAGCCCTGGCCGTTAGAGCGCTGACCATTAGAGCGCTGGTCATGAGAGTGCTGACCATTAGAGCACTGACCATGAGATCCCTGACCATTAGAGCGTTGGTCATTAGCGCGCTGCCCGTTAGATCGCTGGCCGTTAGAGCACTGGTCATTAGAGCGCTGGTTGTTAGAGCGCTGACCGGTAGAGCACTGACCATAAGAGCGCTGACCGTTAGAGCATTGGTCAGTGGAGCGCTGAGCATTAGAGCACTGGCCGTTAGAGCGCTGGTCATTAGACCCCTAACCATTTGAGCGCTGGTCATTAAAGCCCTGGCCTTTAGAGCGCTGGCCATTAGAGCGCTGGCCGTTAGAGCGCTGGTCATTGGAGACCTGACCATTAGAGCGCTGACCGTTAGAGCGCTGGTCGTTAGAGCGCTGGCCGTTAGAGAGCTGGCCGTTAGTGCGCTGACCGTTAGAGCGCTGGCCGTTAGAGTGCTGGTCGTTAGAGTACTCACTGTTAGAGCGCTTAGCCATTAGAGCGCTGGTCGTTAGAGCGCTGGCCGTTAAAGCGCTGGCCGTTAGTGCGCTGGGCGTTAGAGCGCTGATCGTTAGAGCGCTGGGCGTTAGAGCGCTGACAGTTAGAGCACTGGGCTTTAGAACGCTGACCGTTAGAGCGCGGACCATTAGAGCGCTGGTCGTTAGAGCACTGGCCGTTAGAGCGCTGGTCATTAGAGCACTAGCCATTAGAGCGCTGGTCATTAGAGCCCTGACCATTAGAGCGCTGACCGTTAGAGTGCTGGGCGTTAGAGCGCTGACCATTAGAGCGCTGGGCGTTAGAACGCAGACCGTTAGAGCACTGACCATTAGAGCGCTGACCGTTAGAGTGTTGGCCGTTAGAGCGCAGGCCGTTAGAGCGCTGGTCATTAGAGCCCTGATCGTGAGAGCGCTGGTCGTTAGAGCCCTGGCTGTTAGAGCGCTGGCCGTTAGAGCATTGGCCATTACAGCGCTGGTCATTAGAGCCCTGACCATTAGAGCGCTGACCGTTAGAGCGCTGGGTGTTAGAGCGCTGGTCGTTAGAGCGCTGGGCGTTAGAGCGCTGGTCGTTAGAGCGCTGACCATTAGAGCGCTGACCGTTAGAGTGCTGGCCGTTAGAGTGCTGGCCGTTAGAGCGCGGACAATTAGAGCCCTGACCGTTAGAGCGCTGGGCATCAGAGCTCTGACCGTTAGAGTGCTGGCTGTTAGAGTGCTGGCCATTAGTGCGCTGACCATTTGAGCCCTGACTGTTAGAGCGCTGGTCGTTAAAGCCCTGGCCTTTAGAGCGCTGACCGTTAGAGTGCTGACAGTTAGAGTGCTGGTCGTTAGAGCACTGGCCGTTAGAGCGCTGGTCATTAGACCCCTGACCGTTCGAGTGCTGGTCATTAAAGCCCTGGCCTTTAGAGCGCTGGCCGTTAGAGCGCTGGTCATGAGAGCCCTGACCATTAGAGCGCTGACCGTTAGAGCGCTGGGCGTTAGAGCACTGGTCGTTAGTGCACTGACCGTTAGAGCACTGACCGTTAGTGCGCTAGCCATTAGAGCGCTGATCGCTAGAGCGCTGATCGTTATAGCGCTGGGTGTTAGAGCGCTGACAGTTAGAGCGCTGGCCGATAGAGCGCTGGCTGTTAGAGCACTGGCCGTTAGTGCGCTGACTGTTAGAGCACTGACCGTTAGAGCGCTGTCTGTTAGAACGCTGGCCGTTAGTGCGCTGGGCGTTAGAGCGCTGGCCGTTAGAGCGCTGTCTGTTAGAACGCTGGCCGTTAGTGCGCTGGGCGTTAGAGCGCTGACAGTTAGGGCGCTGGGCTTTAGAACGCTGACCGTTAGAGCGCTGACCATTAGAGCGCTGACCGTTAGAGTGCTGACAGTTTGAGCGCTGACAGTTAGATCGCTGGTCGTTCGAGTACTGGCCGTTAGAGCGCTGGCCCTTAGAGCACTGGCCATTAGAGCGCTGGTCATTAGAGCTCTGACCATTAGAGCACTGACCATTAGAGTGCTGGGCGTTAGAGCGCTGACCATTAGAGCGCTGACCGTTAGAGCGCTGGTCGTTAGATCGCTGACCATTAGTGCGCTGGTCTTTAGAGCACTGACCTTTAGAGTGCTGACCGTTAGAGCGCTGGGCATCAGAGCGCTGACCATTAGAGCGCTGGCCGTTAGAGTGCTGACAGTTTGAGCGCTGACAGTTAGATCGCTGGTCGTTCAAGTACTGGCCGTTAGAGCGCTGGCCCTTAGAGCGCTGGTCAATAGAGCCCTGACCGTAAGAGCGCTGACCGTTAGAGCGCTGGTCATTAGAGCGCTGGTCGTTAGAGCGCTGATTGTTAGATCGCTGGCCGATAGAGCGCTGGCCGTTAGAGCGCTGGCCATTAGTGCGCTGGGCATCAGAGCGCTGACCGTTAGAGCGCTGGCCGTTAGAGTGCTGGCCGTTAGAGCGCTGACCATTAGAGCCGTGACAGTTAGAGTGCTGGTCGTTAGAGCACTGGCCGTTAGAGCGCTGGTCATTAGACCCCTGACCGTTCGAGTGCTGGTCATTAAAGCCCTGGCCTTTAGAGCGCTGGCCGTTAGAGCGCTGGGCATGAGAGCCCTGACCGTTAGAGCGCTGACCGTTAGAGCGCTGGGCGTTAGAGCGCTGGTCGTTAGTGCACTGACCGTTAGAGCACTGACCGTTAGTGCGCTGGCCGTTAGAGCGCTGATCGCTAGAGCGCTGATCGTTATAGCGCTGGGTGTTAGAGCGCTGACAGTTAGAGCGCTGGCCGATAGAGCGCTGGCCGTTAGAGCACTGGCCGTTAGTGCGCTGACTGTTAGAGCACTAACCATTAGTGCGCTGGCCGTTAGAGCGCTGGCCGTTAGAGCGCTGTCTGTTAGAACGCTGGCCGTTAGTGCGCTGGGCGTTAGAGCGCTGACAGTTAGAGCGCTGGGCTTTAGAACGCTGACCGTTAGAGCGCTGACCATTAGAACGCTGACCGTTAGAGCGCTGACCATTAGAGCGCTGACCGTTAGAGTGCTGACAGTTTGAGCGCTGACAGTTAGATCGCTGATCGTTCGAGTACTGGCCGTTAGAGCGCTGGCCCTTAGAGCACTGGCCATTAGAGCGCTGGTCATTAGAGCTCTGACCATTAGAGCACTGACCATTAGAGTGCTGGGCGTTAGAGCGCTGACCATTAGAGCGCTGACCGTTAGAGCGCTGGTCGTTAGATCGCTGACCATTAGTGCGCTGGTCTTTAGAGCACTGACCTTTAGAGTGCTGACCGTTAGAGCGCTGGGTATCAGAGCGCTGACCATTAGAGCGCTGGCCGTTAGAGTGCTGACAGTTTGAGCGCTGACAGTTAGATCGCTGGTCGTTCAAGGACTGGCCGTTAGAGCGCTGGCCCTTAGTGCGCTGGTCAATAGAGCCCTGACCGTAAGAGCGCTGACCGTTAGAGCGCTGGTCATTAGAGCGCTGGTCGTTAGAGCGCTGACCGTTAGAGCGCTGGCCGTTAGAGTGCTGGCCGTTCGAGCGCTGACCATTAGAGCCGTGACTGTTAGAGCGCTGGTCGTTAAAGCCCTGGCCTTTAGAGCGCTGGCTGCTAGAGCGCTTGCCGTTAGAGCGCTGGTCATTAGAGCCCTGACCGTTAGAGCGCTGACCGTTAGAGCGCTGTGCATTAGAGCGCTGGGCGTTAGAGCACTGGCCATTAGAGTGCTGGTCATTAGAGCCCTGACCATTAGAGCGCTGACCGTTAGAGCGCTGGGCATTAGAGCGCTGACCGTTAGAGCGCTGGGCGTTATAGCCCTGGCCGTTAGAGGGCTGGCCGTTAGAGCGCTGGTCATTAGAGACCTGACTGTTAGAGCGCTGGTCGTTAGAGCCCTGGCCATAAGAGCGCTGGCCGTTAGAGCGCTGGTCATTAGAGCCCTGACCGTTAGAACGCTGACCATTAGAGCGCTGGGCGGTAGAGCGCTGGTCATTGGAGCGCTGACCGTTAGAGCACTGGCTGTTAGAGCGCTGACCATTAGAGCGCTGACCGTTAGAGCGCTGGTCATTAGAGCGCTGAATGTTAGAGCGATGACCATTAGAGCACTGGGCGTTAGAGTGCTGACCGTTAGAGCGCTGGTCATTAGAGCGCTGACCATTAGAGCGCTGGTCGTTAGAGCACTGACCGTTAGAGCGCTGACCATAAGAGCACTGGGCGTTAGAGCGCTGACCATTAGAACGCTGGTCATTAGAGCGCTGACCGTTAGAGCGCTGGTCGTTAGAGCGCTGACCGTTAGAGCACTGACCGTTAGAGCGCTGACCGTTAGAGTGCTGATGGTTGGAGCGCTGTTCGTTAGAGCCCTGGCCGTTAGAGCGCTGACCATTAGAGCGCTGGTCATGAGAGTGCTGACCATTAGAGCACTGACCATGAGAGTGCTGACCATTAGAGCACTGACCATGAGATCCCTGACCATTAGAGCGTTGGTCATTAGCGCGCTGCCCGTTAGATCGCTGGCTGTTAGAGCACTGGTCATTAGAGCGCTGGTTGTTAGAGCGCTGACCGGTAGAGCGCTGACCATAAGAGAGCTGACCGTTAGAGCGTTGGTCAGTGGAGCGCTGAGCATTAGAGCACTGGCCATTTGTGCACTGGCCGTTAGATCGCTGGCCGTTAGAGCGCTGGTCATTAGAGCGCTGGTTGTTAGAGCGCTGACCGGTAGAGCGCTGATCATAAGAGCGCTGACCGTTAGGGCGCTGGTCAGTAGAGCGCTGAACATTAGAGCACTGGCCGTTAGAGCGCTGACTGTTAGATCGCTGGCCTTAGAGCACTGGTCATTAGAGCGCTGGTTGTGAGAGCGCTGATTGTTATTGAGCTGACCGTTAGAGCGCTGGGCGTTAGAGCGCTGACCCTTAGAGAGCTGGCATTTAGAACGCTGACCATTAGAGCGCTGACCGTTAGAGCACTGACCGTTAGAGTGCTGACCATTTGAGCGCTGGGCGTCAGACAGCTGACCGTTAGAGCGCTGGCCGTTAGAGTGCTGTCCGTTAGAGCGCTGACCGTTAGAACCGTGACCGTTAGAGCGCTATCCGTTAGAGCGCTGGCCGTTAGAACCGTGACCGTTAGAGCGCTATCCATTAGAGCGCTGACCGTTAGAACTGTGACCGTTAGAGCGCTATCCATTAGAGCGCTGGCCGTTAGAGCGCTGGCCGATAGAGCGCTGACTGTTAGAGCGCTGATCGTTAGAGCGCTGGGCTTTAGAACGCTGACCGTTAGAGTGCTGACCGTTAGAGCGCTGGGCTTTAGAATGCTGACCGTTAGAGTGCTGACCGTTAGAGCGCTGGGCTTTAGAATGCTGACCGTTAGAGTGCTGACCATTAGAGCGCTGGGCTTTAGAACGCTGACCGTTAGAGTGCTGACCGTTAGAGCGCTGGGCTTTAGAATGCTGACCATGAGAGCGCTGACCGTTAGAGCGCTGACCTTTAGAGTGCTGACAGTTAGAGTGCTGGCCGTTAGAGCGCTGGTCCTTAGACCCCTGACCGTTCGAGCGCTGGTCGTTAAAGCCCTGGTCGTTAGAGCACTGACTGTTAGAGCGCTGGCCGTTAGAGTGCTGGTCGTTAGAGCGCTGGCCGTTAGAGTGCTGGCCGTTAGAGCGCTGATTGTTAGAGCACTGGGCTTTAGAACGCTGACCGTTAGATTGCTGACCATTAGAGCGCTGACCATTAGAACACTGGCCGTTAGAGCGCTGGTCCTTAGACCTCTGACCGTTCGAGCACTGGTCGTTAAAGCCGTGGCCTTTAGAGCGCTGGCCGTTAGAGTGCTGGCTGTTAGAGCGCTGGTCATTAGAGCCCTGACCGTTAGAGCGCTGGTCGTTAGAGTGCTGGCCGTTAGAGCGCTGGTCATTAGAGCCCTGACCGTGAGAGCGCTGGTCGTTAGAGCCCTGGCTGTTAAAGTGCTGGCCGTTAGAACACTGGCCGTTAGAGCGCTGGTCATTAGAGCCCTGACCGTGAGAGCGCTGGTCGTTAAAGCCCTGGGCTTTAGAGCGCTGGCCGTTAGAGTGCTGGCCGTTAGAGCGATGGTCCTCAGACCCCTGACCGTTCGAGCGCTGGTCGTTAAAGCCCTGGCCTTTAGAGCGCTGGCCGTTAGAGTGCTGGCCGTTAGAGCGCTGGTCATTAGAACCCTGACCGTTAGAGTGCTGACCGTTAGAGCGCTGGGCGTTAGAGCGCTGGTCGTTAGAGTGCTGGCCGTTAGAGCGCTGGTCATTAGAGCCCTGACCGTTAGAGCGCTGACCGTTAGAGCGCTGGGCGTTAGAGCGCTGGTCGTTAGAGCGCTGACTGTTAGAGCACTGGTCGTTAGAGTGCTGGCCGTTAGAGCGCTGGTCATTAGAGCCCTGACCGTTAGAGCGCTGACAGTTAGAGCGCTGGGCGTTAGAGCGCTGGTCGTTAGAGCGCTGATTGTTAGAGCGCTGGGCGTTAGAGCGCTGACAGTTAGAGCGCTGGGCTTTAGAACGCTGACCGTTAGATTGCTGACCATTAGAGCGCTGACCATTAGAGTGCTGACAGTTAGAGCGCTGGTCGTTAGAGCGCTGGGCATTAGAGCCCTGACCGTGAGAGCGCTGGTCGTTAGAGCCCTGGCTGTTAAAGCGCTGGCCGTTAGAACACTGGCCGTTAGAGCGCTGGTTGTTAGACCCCTGACCGTTCGAGCGCTGGTCGTTAAAGCCCTGGCCTTTAGAGCGCTGGCCGTTAGAGTGCTGGCCGTTAGAGCGCTGGTCATTAGAGCCCTGACCGTTAGAGTGCTGACCATTAGCGCGCTGGGCGTTAGAGCGCTGGTCGTTAGAGTGCTGGCCATTAGAGCGCTGGTCATTAGAGCCCTGACCGTTAGAGCGCTGACCGTTAGAGCGCTGGGCATTAGAGCGCTGGTCGTTAGAGCGCTGACTGTTAGAGCGCTGGCCGTTAGAGCGCTGGCCGTTAATGCGCTGACCATTAGAGTGCTGACCGTTAGAGCGGTGGGCATCAGAGCGCTGACCATTAGAGCGCTGGCTGTTAGAGCACTGGCCGTTGGAGCGCTGATCGTTAGATCGCTGGCCGTTAGAGCGCTGGTCATTAGAGCGCTGGTCATTAGAGCGCTGACCATTAGAGGGCTGACCATTAGAGCGCTGGGCGTTAGAGCGCTGGTCGTTAGAGCACTGGGCGTGAGAGCACTGGTCGTTGGAGCGCTGACCATTAGAGCGCTGACCGTTAGAGCGCCTGTCGTTAGAGCGCTGACCATTAGTGCGCTGGTCTTTAGAGCACTGACCATTAGAGTGCTGACCGTTAGAGCGCTGGGCATCAGAGCGCTGACCATTAGAGCGCTGGCCGTTAGAGTGCTGGCCATTAGAGCGCTGACCGTTAGAGCCCTGACCGCTAGAGCACTGGCCGTTGGAGCGCTGATCGTTAGATCGCTGGCCGTTAGAGTGCTAGCCGTTGGAGCGCTGATCGTTAGATCGCTGGTCGTTAGAGCGCTGACCATTAGAGCGCTAGTCGTTAGATAGCTGACCGTTAGAGTGCTGACCATTATAGCAAGGGCGTCAGAGCGCTGACCGTTAGAGCGCTGGCTTTTAGAGTGCTGGCCGTTAGAGTGCTGACCGTTAGACCCCTGACCGTTAGAGCGCTGGACGTTAGAGCGCTTAATGTTAGAGCGCTGGCCATTAGAGTGCTGGCCGTTAGAGCGCTGACCATTAGAGCGCTGACCGTTAGAGTGCTGGCCGTTAGACTGCTGGTCATTAGAGCGCTGGTCATTAGAGCGCTGGTCATTAGAGCGCTGACCGTTAGAGCGCTGGTCATTAGAGCGCTGACCGTTAGAGCACTGGGCGTTAGAACGCTGACTGTTAGAGCGCTGACCATTAGAGCGCTGGCTGTTAAAGCGCTGATCATTAGGTCGCTGGCTGTTAGAGCGCTGAGCGTTAGAGCGCTGACCGTTAGAGCGCTGGGCGATAGAGCGCTGGGCGTTAGAGCGCTGACCATTAGAGCGCTGGGCATTAGAGTGCTGGTCATTAGAGCGTTGACTGTTAGAGCGCTGGTTGTTAGAGCGCTGACCGTTAGAGTGCTGACCATTAGAGCACTGGGTGTCAGAGCATGGACCGTTAGAGCGCTGGGCGTTAGAGCGCTGGTCGTTAGAGCGCTGACCATTAGAGCCCTGGCCATTAGAGCGCTGGTCATTAGAGCGCTGACTGTTAGAGCGCTGGTCGTTAGAGCGCTGACCATTAGAGCGCTGGGCATTAGAGCGCTGGTCATTAGAGTGCTGGCTGTTAGAGCGCTGGTCATTAGAGCCCTGACCGTTAGAGCGCTGGTCGTTAGAGCCCTGGCTGTTAAAGCGCTGGCCGTTAGAACACTGGCCGTTAGAGCGCTGGTCATTAGAGCCCTGACCGTTAGAGCGCTGGTCGTTAGAGCCCTGGCTGTTAAAGTGATGGCCGTTAGAACACTGACCTTTAGAGCACTGGCCGTTAGAGTGCTGGCCGTTAGAGCGCTGACCATTAGAGCGCTGGGCGTTAGAGCGCTGGTCGTTGGAGCGCTGACCATTAGAACCCTGACCGTTAGAGTGCTGACCGTTAGAGCGCTGGGCGTTTGAGCGCTGGTCGTTAGAGCGCTGGTCATTAGAGCCCTGACCGTTAGAGCGCTGGTCGTTAGAGCGCTGACTGTTAGAGCACTGGTCGTTAGAGTGCTGGCCGTTAGAGCGCTGGTCATTAGAGCCCTGACCGTTAGAGCGCTGACAGTTAGAGCGCTGGGCGTTAGAGCGCTGGTCGTTAGAGCGCTGATTGTTAGAGCGCTGGGCGTTAGAGCGCTGACAGTTAGTGCGCTGGGCTATAGAACGCTGACCGTTAGATTGCTGACCATTAGAGCGCTGTCCATTAGAGTGCTGACCATTAGAGCGCTGGGCATTAGAGCGCTGGTCATTAGAGTGCTGGCTGTTAGAGCGCTGGGCATTAGAGCCCTGACCGTGAGAGCGCTGGTCGTTAGAGCCCTGGCTGTTAAAGCGCTGGCCGTTAGAGCGCTGGCCGTTAGAGCGATGGTCCTCAGACCCCTGACCGTTCGAGCGCTGGTCGTTAAAGCCCTGGCCTTTAGAGCGCTGGCCGTTAGAGTGCTGGCCGTTAGAGCGCTGGTCATTAGAGCCCTGACCGTTAGAGTGCTGACCGTTAGAGCGCTGGGCGTTAGAGCGCTGGTCGTTAGAGTGCTGGCCATTAGAGCGCTGGTCATTAGAGCCCTGACCGTTAGAGCGCTGACCGTTAGAGCGCTGGGCGTTAGAGTGCTGACTGTTAGAGCGCTGGCCGTTAGAGCGCTGGCCGTTAATGCGCTGACCATTAGAGCGCTGACCGTTAGAGCGCTGCGCGTTGGCGCGTTGGTCATTAGAGCGCTGACTGTTAGAGCGCTGGCCGTTAGAGTGCTGGTCGTTAGAGCACTGACCATTAGAGTGCTGACCGTTAGAGCGGTGGGCATCAGAGCGCTGACCATTAGAGCGCTGGCTGTTAGAGCACTGGCCGTTGGAGCGCTGATCGTTAGATCGCTGGCCGTTAGAGCGCTGGTCATTAGAGCGCTGGTCATTAGAGCGCTGACCATTAGAGGGCTGACCATTAGAGCGCTGGGCGTTAGAGCGCTGGTCGTTAGAGCACTGGGCGTGAGAGCACTGGTCGTTGGAGCGCTGACCATTAGAGCGCTGACCGTTAGAGCGCTGGTCGTTAGAGCGCTGACCATTAGTGCGCTGGTCTTTAGAGCACTGACCATTAGAGTGCTGACCGTTAGAGCGCTGGGCATCAGAGCGCTGACCATTAGAGCGCTGGCCGTTAGAGTGCTGGCCATTAGAGCGCTGACCGTTAGAGCCCTGACCGCTAGAGCACTGGCCGTTGGAGCGCTGATCGTTAGATCGCTGGCCGTTAGAGTGCTAGCCGTTGAAGCGCTGATCGTTAGATCGCTGGTCGTTAGAGCGCTGACCATTAGAGCGCTAGTCGTTAGATAGCTGACCGTTAGAGTGCTGACCATTATAGCAAGGGCGTCAGAGCGCTGACCGTTAGAGCGCTGGCTTTTAGAGTGCTGGCCGTTAGAGTGCTGACCGTTAGACCCCTGACTGTTAGAGCGCTGGACGTTAGAGCGCTTAATGTTAGAGCGCTGGCCATTAGAGTGCTGGCCGTTAGAGCGCTGACCATTAGAGCGCTGACCGTTAGAGTGCTGGCCGTTAGACTGCTGGTCATTAGAGCGCTGGTCATTAGAGCGCTGGTCATTAGAGCGCTGACCGTTAGAGCGCTGGTCATTAGAGCGCTGACCGTTAGAGCACAGGGCGTTAGAACGCTGACTGTTAGAGCGCTGACCATTAGAGCGCTGGCCGTTAAAGCGCTGATCATTAGGTCGCTGGCTGTTAGAGCGCTGAGCGTTAGAGCGCTGACCGTTAGAGCGCTGGGCGATAGAGCGCTGGGCGTTAGAGCGCTGACCATTAGAGCGCTGGGCATTAGAGTGCTGGTCATTAGAGCGTTGACTGTTAGAGCGCTGGTTGTTAGAGCGCTGACCGTTAGAGTGCTGACCATTAGAGCACTGGGTGTCAGAGCATGGACCGTTAGAGCGCTGGGCGTTAGAGCGCTGGTCGTTAGAGCGCTGACCATTAGAGCGCTGGTCGTTAGAGCGCTGACCATTAGAGCGCTGACTGTTAGAGCGCTGGTCATTAGAGCGCTGACTGTTAGAGCGCTGGTCGTTGGAGCGCTGACCTATAGAGTGCTGACCATTAGAGCACTGGGTGTCAGAGCGCTGACCGTTAGATCGCTGGCTGTTAGAGTGCTGGCCGTTAGAGTGCTGACCATTAGAGCCCTGACCGTTAGAGTGCTGGCCGTTAGAGTGCTGACCGTTAGAGCCCTGACCGTTAGAGCGCTGGACGTTAGAGTGCTGACCTTTAGAGCACTGGCCGTTAGAGTGCTGGCCGTTAGAGAGCTGACCATTAGAGCGCTGACCATTAGAGCGCTGGGCGTTAGAGCGCTGGTCGTTGGAGCGCTGACCATTAGAGCGCTGACCGTTAGAGCGCTGGTCGTTAGAGCGCTGACCATTAGTGCGCTGGTCTTTAGAGCACTGACCATTTGAGTGCTGACCGTTAGAGCGCTGGGCATCAGAGCGCTGACCATTAGAGCGCTGGCCGTTAGAGAGCTGGCCATTAGAGCGCTGACCATTAGAGCCCTGACCTTTAGAGCGCTGGGCATCAGAGCGCTGACCATTAGAGCCCTGACCGTAAGAGCGCTGACCGTTAGAGCGCTGGTCATTAGAGCGCTGGTCGTTAGAGCGCTGACTGTTAGAGCGCTGGCCGATAGAGCGCTGGCCGTTAGAGCGCTGACCTTAGAGCCTTGACTGTTAGAGCGCTGGTCGTTAAAGTCCTGGCCTTTAGAGCGCTGGCTGTTAGAGCGCTGGCCGTTAGAGCGCTGGTCGTTAGAGCACTGACCGTTAGAGCGCTGACCGTTAGAGCGCTGGGCATTAGAGCGCTGGGCGTTAGAGCACTTGCCATTAGAGCGCTGGTCATTAGAGCCCTGACCATTAGAGCGCTGACTGTTAGAGCGCTGGGCATCAGAGCGCTGACCGTTAGAGCGCTGGCCGTTAGAGTGCTGGCCGTTAGAGCGCTGACCGTTAGAGCCGTGACTGTTAGAGCGCTGGTCGTTAAAGCCCTGGCCTTTAGAGCGCTGGCTGTTAGAGCGCTGGCCGTTAGAGCGCTGGTCATTAGAGCACTGACCGTTAGAGCGCTGACCGTTAGAGCGCTGGGCATTAGAGCGCTGGCCGTTGGAGCGCTGATCGTTAGATCGCTGGCCGTTAGAGCGCTGACCATTAGAGCGCTAGTCGTTAGATAGCTGACCGTTAGAGTGCTGACCATTATAGCAAGGGCGTCAGAGCGCTGACCGTTAGAGCGCTGGCTTTTAGAGTGCTGGCCGTTAGAGCGCTGACCGTTAGAGCCCTGACTGTTAGAGCGCTGGACGTTAGAGCGCTTAACGTTAGAGCGCTGGCCATTAGAGTGCTGGCCATTAGAGCGCTGACCATTAGAGCGCTGACTGTTAGAGCGCTGGGCGTTAGAACGCTGACTGTTAGAGCGCTGACCATTAGAGCGCTGGCCGTTAAAGCGCTGATCATTAGGTCGCTGGCTGTTAGAGCGCTGAGCGTTAGAGCGCTGACCGTTAGAGCGCTGGGCATTAGAGCGCTGGGCGTTAGAGCGCTGGTCGTTAGACCGTTGACCGTTAGAGCACTGGGCGTTAGAGCGCTGGTCGTTAGAGCGCTGACCATTAGAGCACTGGGCATTAGAGCGCTGGTCATTAGAGCGTTGACTGTTAGAGCGCTGGTCGTTAGAGCGCTGACCATTAGAGCGCTGGGCATTAGAGCCCTGGTCATTAGAGCGCTGTCTGTTAGACCACTGGTCGTTAGAGCGCTGACCATTAGAGTGCTGACCATTAGAGCACTGGGTGTCAGAGCGCTGACCGTTAGATCGCTGGCCATTAGAGTGCTGGCCGTTAGAGTGCTGACCGTTAGAGCCCTGACCGTTAGAGCGCTGGACGTTAGAGTGCTGACCTTTAGAGCGCTGGCCGTTAGAGTGCTGGCCGTTAGAGAGCTGACCATTAGAGTGCTGACCATTAGAGCGCTGGGCGTTAGAGCGCTGGTCGTTGGAGCGCTGACCATTAGAGCGCTGACCGTTAGAGCGCTGGTCGTTAGATCGCTGACCATTAGTGCGCTGGTCTTTAGAGCACTGACCATTTGAGTGCTGACC
Source organism: Pristiophorus japonicus (assembly GCF_044704955.1). Classification (NCBI taxonomy): domain Eukaryota; kingdom Metazoa; phylum Chordata; class Chondrichthyes; family Pristiophoridae; genus Pristiophorus; species Pristiophorus japonicus. The sequence continues at coordinate 93,904,458 of NC_091997.1, read as the reverse complement.
GTTAGAGCGCTGGGCATCAGAGCGCTGACCCTTAGAGCGCTGGCCGTTAGAGTGCTGGCCATTAGAGTGCTGACCATTAGAGCCCTGACCGTTAGAGCGCTGGGCATCAGAGCGCTGACCATGGGAGCCCTGACCGTAAGAGCGCTGACCGTTAGATCGCTGGTCATTAGAGCGCTGGTCGTTAGAGCGCTGACTGTTAGAGCGCTGGCCGATAGAGCGCTGGCCATTAGAGCGCTGGCCGTTAGTGCGCTGGGCATCAGAGCGCTGACCGTTAGAGCACTGGCTGTTAGAGTGCTGGCCGTTAGAGCGCTGACCGTTAGAGCCTTGACTGTTAGAGCGCTGGTCGTTAAAGTCCTGGCCTTTAGAGCACTGGCTGTTAGAGCACTGGCCATTAGAGCGCTGGTCATTAGAGCCCTGATCATTAGAGCGCTGACCGTTAGAGCGCTGGGCATCAGAGCGCTGACCGTTAGAGCGCTGGCCGTTAGAGTGCTGGCCGTTAGAGCGCTGACCGTTAGAGCCGTGACTGTTAGAGCGCTGGTCGTTAAAGCCCTGCCCTTTAGAGCGCTGGCTGTTAGAGCGCTGGCCGTTAGAGCGCTGGTCATTAGAGCACTGACCGTTAGAGCGCTGCCCGTTAGAGCGCTGGGCATTAGAGCGCTGGGCGTTAGAGCACTGGCCATTAGAGCATTGGTCATTAGAGCCCTGACCATTAGAGCGCTGACCGTTAGAGCGCTGGGCATTAGAGCACTGATCGTTAGAGCGCTGGCCGTTAGAGCGCTGGTCATTAGAGACCTGGCCATTGGAGCGCTGGTCATTAGAGCCCTGACCATTAGAGCGCTGACCGTTAGAGCGCTGGGCGTTATAGCCCTGGCCGTTAGAGCGCTGGCCGTTAGAGCGCTGGTCATTAGAGCCCTGACCGTTAGAACGCTGACCATTAGAGCACTGGGTGGTAGAGCGCTGGTCATTAGAGTGCTGGCCGTTAGAGCGCTGTTCATTAGAGCGCTGGTCATTAGAGCGCTGACCGTTAGAGCGCTGACCATAAGAGCACTGGGCGTTAGAGTGCTGACCATTAGAGCGCTGGTCATTAGAGCGCTGACCGTTAGAGCGCTGGTCGTTAGAGCGCTGACCGTTAGAGCACTGACCGTTAGAGCGCTGACCGTTAGAGTGCTGACGGTTGGAGCGCTGGTCGTTAGAGCCCTGGCCATTAGAGCGCTGACCGTTAGAGCGCTGGTCATGAGATTGCTGACCATTAGAGCACTGACCATGAGATCCCTGACCATTAGAGCGCTGGTCATTAGCGCGCTGACCGTTAGATCGCTGGCTGTTAGAGCATTGGTCATTAGAGCGCTGGTTGTTAGAGCGCTGACCAGTAGAGGACTGACCATAAGAGTGCTGACCGTTAGAGTGTTGGTCAGTGGAGCGCTGAGCATTAGAGTACTGGCCATTAAAGCGCTGACTGTTAGATTGCTGGCCTTAGAGCACTGGTCATTAGAGCGCTGGTTGTTAGAGCGCTGATTGTTATTGAGCTGACCGTTAGAGCGCTGGACGTTAGAGCGTTGACCCTTAGAGAGCTGGCATTTAGAACGCTGACCGTTGGAGCGCTGACCGTTAGAGCACTGACCGTTAGAGTGCTGACCGTTTGAGCGCTGGGCATCAGACAGCTGACCGTTAGAGCGCTGGCCGTTAGAGTGCTGGCCGTTAGAGCGCTGACCGTTAGAACCGTGACCGTTAGAGCGCTATCCGTTAGAGCGCTGGCCGTTAGAGCGCTGGCCGTTAGAGCGCTGACTGTTAGAGCGCTGACCGTTAGAGCGCTGGACGTTAGAGTGCTGACCTTTAGAGCGCTGGCCGTTAGAGTGCTTGCCGTTAGAGCGCTGACCATTAGAGCCCTGACCGTTTGAGTGCTGGCCGTTAGATTGCTGGTCGTTAGAGCGCTGAGCATTAGAGTGCTGACCATTAGAGCGCTGGGCGTTAGAGCGCTGGTCGTTAGCGCGCTGACCATTAGAGCGCTGGCCGTTAGAGCGCTGATCGTTAGATCGCTGGCCGTTAGAGCGCTGGGCGTTAGAGCGCTGGTCGTTAGAGCGCTGGTCGTTGGAGCGCTGACTGTTAGAGCGCTGGTCGTTAGAGCGCTGACCGTTAGAGCACTGGTCGTTACAGCGCTGACCGTTAGAGCGCTGGTCTAAAGAGCGCTGACCGTTAGAGTGCTGGTCATTAGAGCGCTGACCGTTAGAGCACTGGCCATTAGAGCGCTGGGCGTTAGAGCGCTGACCGTTCGAGCGCTGGTCATTAGAGCGCTGACCGTTAGAGCGCTGACCATTAGAGCGCTGGGCGTTAGAGCGCTGACCATTAGAGTGCTGACTGTCACAGCGCTGACCGTTAGAGCGCTGGTCGTCAGAATACTGACAGTTAGAGCGCAGACTGTTAGAGCGCTGACCGTTAGAGCGCTGGTCATCAGAGCGCTGACCGTTAGAGCGCTGCGCATTAGAGCGCTGGCCGTTAGAGCGCTGGTCATTAGAGCGCTGGTCGTTAGAGCACTGGGCGTTAGAGCGCTGGCCGTTAGAGCGCTGTCCGTTAGAGCGCTGGGCGTTAGAGTGCTGACCGTTAGAGCACTGGCCGTTAGAGCGCTGGTTGTTAGAGCACTGACCGTTAAAGCGCTGACCGTTAGAGCGCTGGCCGTTAGAGCGCTGGGCGTTAGAACGCTGACCGTTAGAGCGCTGACCTTCAGAGCACTGGCCGTTAGAGCGCTGGTCGTTATAGCGCTGGTTGTTAGAGCGCTAACCGTTAGAGCGCTGGCCTTTAGAGCGCTGACCGTTAGAGCACTAGTCGTTAGAGTGCTGGTCATTAGAGCGCTGACCGTTAGAGCGCTCGCCGTTAGAGTGCTGACCGTTAGAGCGCTGACCGTTAGAGTGCCAGCGCTGAGGGAGGGGCAAGGCCACAAGTTCGTAGACGACCCCTAAAGTGGCCTTTTCCCTTTTTTTTAATGATTTCTCTGTGGACCTACTGGCTGTTTTTGGCCAGCAGCTGGAAGGACCCACTCCTGTTGTACACGACCAGGCCACTATGGTAGTTAAAGAGAGAAAAATGGTCCCTTTGTGTTATTGGGAATTTTGGCCTTTCTGAAGAGTCAATAGAAAGAAAAAGAAAAACTTGCATTTATATAGCACCTTTCATGGCCACCGGACGTCTCAAAGTGCTTTACTACAACAACAACTTGTATTTATATAGTGCTTTTAACATAGTAAAACGTCCCAAAGCGCTTCATGGGAGTGTTCTGTGGTACAACATTTGACACCGAGCCATGTAAGGAAAATTAGAGCAGGTGATCACAAGCTGGGTCACAGAGGTCGGTTTTAAGGAGCCTCATGAAGGAGGAAAGAGAGGTAGAGAGGTGGAGAGGTTTAGGGAGGGAGTTCCAGAGCTTGGGGCCCAGGCAACAGAAGGCACGGCCACCGATGGTTGAACGATTATAATCAGGTATGTTCAGGAGGGGAGAATTAGAGGGGCGCAGACATCTCGGGAGGAGATTACAGAGATAGGGAGGGGCGAGGGCCATGAAGGGATTTAAAACAAGGATGAGAATTTTGAAATCGAGACGTTACTTAACCGGGAGCAAGCACAAGGGTGATGGATGAGCGGGACGTGGTGCGAGTTAGGACACGGGCAACCGAGTCTTGGATCACCCCTAGTTTACGCAGGGTAGAATGTGAGAGGCCAGTCAGCAGTGCGTTAGAATAGTCTAGAGGTAATAATGGCATGGATGAGGGTTTCAGCACCAGATGAGCTGAGGCAAGGGCGGAGACGGGCAATGTTACGGAGGTGGAAATAGGCGGTCTTATGCTGCGGATATGTGGTCAAATATGACACCAAATTTGCAAACAGTCTGGTTCAGCCTCAGACTGGAGTTGGGGAGAGGAATGGAGTCAGTGGCTAGGGAACAGAGTTTGTGGCGAGGACCGAAAACAATGGCTTCAGTCTTCCTAATTGGAGAATATTTCTGCTCATCCATTGGACAAGCAGTCGACAATTTAGAGATGGTGAAGGGATCGAGAGAAGTGGTGGTGAGGTAGAGCTGAGTGTCATCAGCGTACATGGGGAAACTGACACCATGTTTCCAGATGATGTCGCCAAGGGGCAGCATATAGATGGGAAATAGGAGGGAGCCAAGGACAGATCCGTGGGGAACACCAGAGGTAATGATGCGGGAGTGGGAAGAGAAGCCGTTGCTTCTCTTCTGGCTACGATAAGATAGATAAGAATGGAACCAGGCAAGTGCTGTCCCATCCAGCTGGACCAATTAGTATAGAACCTAGAGGGGGCACAATGTCAAGTTCAGTTTCAAAATGCGATTCATGTTCCTCGAGTGGGGGACTAGGGAACCACCATGGATGCACAAATGGAAGGAATGCATCAGAAGGGTACAAAGCAACATTGTACGTTCTGTGCCTTTAAGAGCTGTGCCTCAGGATGTGCCATTAAAGGCTGTTCCTGCAGCATCGAAAACAGAGCAGATTAATGTCAAAATAAATATACAACACAAACTGCCTGTTGTCTCGGAGGGACAGGCAAAGGCCAACAAGGGATTCATTTTAATCGAAAGAGATACAAAGCCATGAATCAGCTCCCCAGTGACAAGCTGTTCATTTGTTAGACTGAAGAGCTAAATGACTGATTTCAGCTCCCGCGGACTCAGCCCAGAGCGAGGAGATAAGGAGAGTTAAGTGCAATAATCTCTGTTCATTAAAGCGAATGGATGATTTGGTCAGATTATCACAGGGAATGTGCGCTGATCTTGGCAGCTGCTTCTTAGTGAAGCTGATTGCTGCCGGTGTCTGAGGCAGGTGGCTGGGCCGGAGAGAGTGGGCTGGAGAGATTCGGCCTGAGAGACTGGGCCGGAGAGACTGGGCTGGAGAGATTGGGCCTGAGAGACTGGGCCGGAGAGACTGGGCCGGAGAGATTGGGCTGGAGAGATTGGGCCTGAGAGACTGGGCCGGAGAGATTGGGCCGGAGAGACTGGGCCGGAGAGACTGGGCCGGAGAGATTGGGCCGGAGAGATTGGGCCGGAGACGTACTCTAGTGGTGGATATATCTCAGTCTATCGTACTCTAGTGGTGGATATATCTCGGTCTATCATACACGAGTGGTGGATATATCTCGGTCTATCATACTCTAGTGGTGGATATATCTCGGTCTATCGTACTCTAGTGGTGAATATATCTCACTCTATTGTACTCCAGTGGTGGATATATCTCGGTCTATCGTACTCTAGTGGTGGATATATCTCGGTCTATCGTACTCTAGTGGTGGATATATCTCGGTCTATCGTACTCTAGTGGTGAATATATCTCACTCTATTGTACTCCAGTGGTGGATATATCTCAGTCGATCGTACACTAGTGGTGGATATATCTCAGTCTATCGTACTCTAGTGCTGGATATATCTCAGTCTATCGTACTCTTGTGGTGGATAAATCTCAGTCTATCGTACTGTAGAGATGGATATATCTCGGTCGATCATACACCAGTGGTGGATATATCTCGGGTCTATCATACTCTAGTGGTGGATATATCTCGGTCTATCATACACGAGTGGTGGATATATCTCGGTCTATCATACTCTAGTGGTGGATATATCTCGGTCTATCGTACTCGAGTGGTGAATATATCTCGGTCTATCGTACTCTAGTGGTGGCGATATCTCGGTCTATCGTACTCTAGTGGTGGATATATCTTGGTCTATCGTACTCTAGTGGTGGATATATCTCGGTCTATCGTACTCTAGTGGTGAATATATCTCGGTCTATCGTACACTACTGAAGGATATATCTCGGTCTATCGTATTCTAGTGGTGGATATATCTTGATCTATCGTACACTAGTGGTGGATATATCTCGGTCTAACGTACTCAAGTGGTGGATATATCTCGGTCTCTCGTACTCTAGTGGTGGATATATCTCGGTCTATCGTACACTAGTGGTGGAAATATCTCAGTCAATCGTACTCTAGTGGTGAATATATCTCGGTCAATCATACTCTAGTGGTGGCTATATCTCGGTCTATCGTACTCTAGTGGTGGATATATCTCGGTCTATCGTACTCTAGTGGTGGATATATCTCGGTCTATAGTACTCGAGTGGTGGATTTATCTCGGTCTATCGTACTCGAGTGGTGGATATATCTCAGTCTATCGTACTCTAGTGGTGGATATATCTCATTCTATCGTACTCTACCGGTGGATATATCTCAGTCTATCGTACTCTAGCGGTGGATATATCTCGGTCTATCGTACTCTAGTGGTGGATATATCTCGGTCTATCGTACTCTAGTGGTGGATATATCTCGGTCTATCGTACTCTAGTGGTGCATATATCTCGGTCTTTCGTACTCTAGTGGTGGATATATCTCGGTCTATCGTACTGTAGTGGTGCATATATCTCGGTCTATCGTACTCTAGTGGTGGATATATCTCGGTCTATCGTACTCTAGTAGTGGATATATCTCGGTCTATCGTACACTACTGGTGGATATATCTCGGTCGATAGTATTCTAGTGGTGGATATATCTTGGTCCATCGTACACTACTGGTGGATATATCTCGGTCTATCATACTCAAGTGGTGAATATATCTCGGTCTATCGTACTCTAGTGGTGGATATATTTCGCTCTATCATGCTCTAGTGGTGGATATATCTCGGTCTATCGTACTCTAGTGATGGATATATCTCGGTCTATCGTACTCTAGTGGTGGATATATCTCCGTCTATCGTACTCGAGTGGTGGATATATCTCAGTCTATCGTACTCTAGTGGTGGATATATCTTGGTCTATCGTACTCTAGTGGTGGATATATTTCGGTCTATCATACTCGAGTGGTGGATATATCTCAGTCGATCGTACGCTGGTGGTGGATATATCTCAGTCTATCGTACTCTAGTGGTGGATATATCTCGATCTATCATACTCTAGTGGTGGATATATCTCGATCTATCATACTCTAGTGGTGGATACATCTCAGTCTATCCTACTCTAGTGGTGAATATATCTCGGTCTATCGTGCACGAGTGGTGGCGATATCTCGGTCTATCGTCCTCTAGTAGTGGATATATCTCGGTCTATCGTACTCTAGTGGTGGCAATATCTCGGTCTATCGTACTCTCGTGGTGGATATATCTCGGTCTATCGTACTCTAGTGGTGGATATATCTCGGTCGATCGTACTCTGGTGGTGGATATATCTCGGTCTATCGTACTCTAGTGGTGAATATATCTCGGTCTATCGGACACTACTGAAGGATATATCTCGGTCAATCGTATTCTAATGGTGGATATATCTTGATCTATCGTACTCTAGTGGTGGATTTATATCAGTCTATCGTACTCGAGTGGTGGATATATCTCAGTCTATCGTACTCTAGTGGTGGATATATCTCATTCTATCGTACTCTAGCGGTGGATATATCTCAGTCTATCGTACTCTAGCGGTGGAAATATCTCGGTCTATCGTACTCTAGTGGTGGATACATCTCGGTCTATCGTACTCTAGTGGTGGATATATCTCGGTCTATCGTACTCTATTGGTGCATATATCTCGGTCTTTCGTACTCTAGTGGTGGATATATCTCGATCTATCGTACTCTAGTGGTGCATATATCTCGGTCTATCGTACTCTAGTGGTGGATATATCTCGGTCTATCGTACACTACTGGTGGATATATCTCGGTCTATAGTATTCTAGTGGTGGATATATCTTGGTCTATCGTACACTAGTGGTGGATATATCTCGGTCTATCGTACTCAAGTGGTGAATATATCTCGGTCTATCGTACTCTAGTGGTGGATATATTTCGCTCTATCATGCTCTAGTGGTGGATATATCTCGGTCTATCATACTCTAGTGGTGGATATATCTCGGTCTATCGTACTCAAGTGGTGAATATATCTCGGTCTATCGTACTCTAGTGGTGGATATATTTCGCTCTATCATGCTCTAGTGGTGGATATATCTCGGTCTATCATACTCTAGTGGTGGATATATTTCGCTCTATCATGCTCTAGTGGTGGATATATCTCGGTCTATCGTATACTAGTGGTGGATATATCTCCGTCTATCGTACTCTAGTGGTGGATATATCTCAGTCTACCATACTCTAGTGGTGGATGTATCTTGGTCTATCGTACTCTAGTGGTGGATATATTTCGGTCTATCATACTCGAGTGGTGGATATATCTCAGTCGATCGTACGCTGGTGGTGGATATATCTCAGTCTATCGTACTCTGGTGGTGAATATATCTCGGTCTATCGTACTCTAGTGGTGGATATACCTCAGTCGATCGTACTCTCGTGGTGGATATATCTCAGTCTATCGTACTCTCGTGGTGAATATATCTCGGTCTATCGTACTCAAGTGGTGGATATATCTCGATCTATCGTACTCTAGTGGTGGATACATCTCAGTCTATCCTACTCTAGTGGTGAATATATCTCGGTCTATCGTACTCTAGTGGTGGATATATCTCGGTCTATCGTACTCGAGTGGTGGCAATATCTCGGTCTATCGTACTCTCGTGGTGGATATATCTCAGTCTATCGTACTCTAGTGGTGGATATATCTCGATCTATCATACTCTCGTGGTGGATACTTCTCAGTCTATCCTACTCTAGTGGTGAATATATCTCGGTCTATCGTGCACGAGTGGTGGCGATATCTCGGTCTATCATCCTCTAGTAGTGGATATATCTCGGTCTATCGTACTCTAGTGGTTGCAATATCTCGGTCTATCGTACTCTCGTGGTGGATATATCTCGGTCTATCGTACTCGAGTGGTGGATATATCTCGGTCTATCGTACTCGAGTGGTGGATATACCTCGGTCTGTCATACTCTAATGGTTGATATATGTCAGTCGATCGTACTCTAGTGATGGAAATATCTCAGTCTATCGTACTCTAGTGGTGAATATATCTCGGTCTATCGTACTCTAGTGATGGATATATCTCAGTCTATCGTACTCTAGTGGTGAATATATCTCGGTCTATCGTACTCTAGTGGTGGATATATCTCGTCTATCGTACTCTAGTGGTGGATATATCTCGGTCTATCGTACTCTAGTGGTGAATATATCTCACTCTAGTGTACTCCAGTCGTGGAAATATCTCGATCTATCATACTCTGGTGGTGGATATATCTCAGTCTATCGTACTCTAGTGCTGGATATATCTCAGTCTATCGTACTCTTGTGGTGGATAAATCTCAGTCTATCGTACTGCAGAGATGGATATATCTCGGTCTATCATACACCAGTGGTGGATATATCTCGGGTCTATCATACACGAGTGGTGGATATATCTCGGTCTATCGTACTCTAATGGTGGATATATCTCGGTCTATCATACTCTAGTGGTGGATATATCTCGGTCTATCGTACACTACTGAAGGATATATCTCGGTCTATCGTATTCTAGTGGTGGATATATCTTGATCTATCGTACACTCGTGGTGGATATATCTCGGTCTAACGTACTCAAGTGGTGGATATATCTCGGTCTATCGTACTCTAGTGGTGGATATATCTCGGTCTATCGTACGCTAGTGGTGGAAATATCTCAGTCAATCGTACTCTGGTGGTGAATATATCTCGGTCAATCATACTCTAGTGGTGGCTATATCTCGGTCCATCGTACTCTAGTGGTGGATATATCTCGGTCTATCGTACTCTAGTGGTGGATATATCTCGGTCTATAGTACTCTAGTGGTGGATTTATCTCGGTCTATCGTACTCGAGTGGTGGATATATCTCAGTCTATCGTACTCTAGTGGTGGATATATCTCATTCTATCGTACTCGAGCGGTGAATATATCTCAGTCTATTGTACTCTAGCGGTGGATATATCTCGGTCTATCGTACTCTAGTGGTGGATATATCTCGGTCTATCGTACTCTAGTGGTGGATATATCTCGGTCTATCGTACTCTAGTGGTGCATATATCTCGGTCTTTCGTACTCTAGTGGTGGACATATCTCGGTCTATCGTACTGTAGTGGTGCATATATCTCGGTCTATCGTACTCTAGTGGTGGATATATCTCGGTCTATAGTATTCTAGTGGTGGATATATCTTGGTCTATCGTACACTAGTGGTGGATATATCTCGGTCTATCGTACTCAAGTGGTGAATATATCTCGGTCTATCGTACTCTAGTGGTGGATATATTTCGCTCTATCATGCTCTAGTGGTGGATATATCTCGGTCTATCATACTCTAGTGGTGGATATATCTCGGTCTATCGTACTCTAGTGGTGGATATATCTCCGTTTATCGTACTCGAGTGGTGGATATATCTCAGTCTATCGTACTCTAGTGGTGGACATATCTTGGTCTATCGTACTCTAGTGGTGGATATATTTCGGTCTATCATACTCGAGTGGTGGATATATCTCAGTCGATCGTACGCTGGTGGTGGATATATCTCAGTCTATCGTACTCTAGTGGTGAATATATCTCGGTCTATCGTACTCTAGTGGTGGATATATTTCGCTCTGTCATGCTCTCGTGGTGGATATACCTCAGTCGATCGTACTCTCGTGGTGAATATATCTCAGTCTATCGTACTCAAGTGGTGGATATATCTCGATCTATCGTACTCAAGTGGTGGATACATCTCAGTCTATCCTACTCTAGTGGTGAATATATCTCGGTCTATCGTACTCTAGTAGTGGCGATATCTCGGTCTATCGTACTCTAGTGGTGGATATATCTCGGTCTATCGTACTCGAGTGGTGGCAATATCTCGGTCTATCGTACTCTCGTGGTGGATACATCTCAGTCTATCCTACTCTAGTGGTGAATATATCTCGGTCTATCGTACTCTAGTGGTGGATATATCTCGTCTATCGTACTCTAGTGGTGGATATATCTCGGTCTATCGTACTCTAGTGGTGAATATATCTCACTCTAGTGTACTCCAGTCGTGGAAATATCTCGATCTATCATACTCTGGTGGTGGATATATCTCAGTCTATCGTACTCTAGTGCTGGATATATCTCAGTCTATCGTACTCTTGTGGTGGATAAATCTCAGTCTATCGTACTGCAGAGATGGATATATCTCGGTCTATCATACACCAGTGGTGGATATATCTCGGGTCTATCATACACGAGTGGTGGATATATCTCGGTCTATCGTACTCTAATGGTGGATATATCTCGGTCTATCATACTCTAGTGGTGGATATATCTCGGTCTATCGTACACTACTGAAGGATATATCTCGGTCTATCGTATTCTAGTGGTGGATATATCTTGATCTATCGTACACTCGTGGTGGATATATCTCGGTCTAACGTACTCAAGTGGTGGATATATCTCGGTCTATCGTACTCTAGTGGTGGATATATCTCGGTCTATCGTACGCTAGTGGTGGAAATATCTCAGTCAATCGTACTCTGGTGGTGAATATATCTCGGTCAATCATACTCTAGTGGTGGCTATATCTCGGTCCATCGTACTCTAGTGGTGGATATATCTCGGTCTATCGTACTCTAGTGGTGGATATATCTCGGTCTATAGTACTCTAGTGGTGGATTTATCTCGGTCTATCGTACTCGAGTGGTGGATATATCTCAGTCTATCGTACTCTAGTGGTGGATATATCTCATTCTATCGTACTCGAGCGGTGAATATATCTCAGTCTATTGTACTCTAGCGGTGGATATATCTCGGTCTATCGTACTCTAGTGGTGGATATATCTCGGTCTATCGTACTCTAGTGGTGGATATATCTCAGTCAATCGTACTCTAGTGGTGCATATATCTCGGTCTTTCGTACTCTAGTGGTGGACATATCTCGGTCTATCGTACTGTAGTGGTGCATATATCTCGGTCTATCGTACTCTAGTGGTGGATATATCTCGGTCTATAGTATTCTAGTGGTGGATATATCTTGGTCTATCGTACACTAGTGGTGGATATATCTCGGTCTATCGTACTCAAGTGGTGAATATATCTCGGTCTATCGTACTCTAGTGGTGGATATATTTCGCTCTATCATGCTCTAGTGGTGGATATATCTCGGTCTATCATACTCTAGTGGTGGATATATCTCGGTCTATCGTACTCTAGTGGTGGATATATCTCCGTTTATCGTACTCGAGTGGTGGATATATCTCAGTCTATCGTACTCTAGTGGTGGACATATCTTGGTCTATCGTACTCTAGTGGTGGATATATTTCGGTCTATCATACTCGAGTGGTGGATATATCTCAGTCGATCGTACGCTGGTGGTGGATATATCTCAGTCTATCGTACTCTAGTGGTGAATATATCTCGGTCTATCGTACTCTAGTGGTGGATATATTTCGCTCTGTCATGCTCTCGTGGTGGATATACCTCAGTCGATCGTACTCTCGTGGTGAATATATCTCAGTCTATCGTACTCAAGTGGTGGATATATCTCGATCTATCGTACTCAAGTGGTGGATACATCTCAGTCTATCCTACTCTAGTGGTGAATATATCTCGGTCTATCGTACTCTAGTAGTGGCGATATCTCGGTCTATCGTACTCTAGTGGTGGATATATCTCGGTCTATCGTACTCGAGTGGTGGCAATATCTCGGTCTATCGTACTCTCGTGGTGGATACATCTCAGTCTATCCTACTCTAGTGGTGAATATATCTCGGTCTATCGTGCAGGAGTGGTGGCGATATCTCGGTCTATCATCCTCTAGTAGTGGATATATCTCGGTCTATCGTACTCTAGTGGTGGCAATATCTCGGTCTATTGTACTCTCGTGGTGATATATCTCGGTCTATCGTACTCGAGTGGTGGATATACCTCGGTCTGTCATACTCTAATGGTTGATATATGTCAGTCGATCGTACTCTAGTGATGGATATATCTCAGTCTATCGTACTCTAGTGGTGAATATATCTCGGTCTATCGTACTCTAGTGGTGGATATATCTCGTCTATCGTACTCTAGTGGTGGATATATCTCGGTCTATCGTACTCTAGTGGTGAATATATCTCACTCTATTGTACTCCAGTAGTGGAAATATCTCGGTCTATCATACTCTGGTGGTGGATATATCTCAGTCTATCGTTCTCTAGTGCTGGATATATCTCAGTCTATCGTACTCTTGTGGTGGATAAATCTCAGTCTATCGTACTGTAGAGATGGATATATCTCGGTCTATCATACACCAGTGGTGGATATATCTCGGGTCTATCATACTCTAGTGGTGGATATATCTCGGTCTATCATACACGAGTGGTGGATATATCTCGGTCTATCATACTCTAGTGGTGGATATATCTCGGTCTATCGTACTCTAGTGGTGAATATATCTCGGTCTATCGTACTTAGTGGTGGCGATATCTCGGTCTATCGTACTCTAGTGGTGGATATATCTCGGTCTATCGTACTCGAGTGGTGGATATATCTCGGTCTATCGTACTCTAGTGGTGGATATATCTCGGTCTATCGTACTCTAATGGTGGATATATCTCGGTCTATCGTACTCTAGTGGTGAATATATCTCGGTCTATCGTACACTACTGAAGGATATATCTCGGTCTATCGTATTCTAGTGGTGGATATATCTTGATCTATCGTACACTCGTGGTGGATATATCTCGGTCTAACGTACCCAAGTGGTGGATATATCTCGGTCTATCGTACTCTAGTGGTGGATATATCTCGGTCTATCGTACTCTAGTGGTGGAAATATCTCAGTCAATCGTACTCTAGTGGTGAATATATCTCGGTCAATCATACTCTAGTGGTGGCTATATCTCGGTCTATCGTACTCTTGTGGTGGATATATCTTGGTCTATCGTACTCTAGTGGTGGATATATCTCGGTCTATAGTACTCTAGTGGTGGATTTATCTCGGTCTATCTTACTCGAGTGGTGGATATATCTCATTCTATCGTACTCTAGCGGTGGATATATCTCAGTCTATCATACTCTAGCGGTGGATATATCTCGGTCTATCGTACTCTAGTGGTGGATATATCTCGGTCTATCGTACTCTAGTGGTGGATATATCTCGGTCTATCGTACTCTAGTGGTGGATATATCTTGGTCTATCGTACACTAGTGGTGGATATATCTCGGTCTATCGTACTCAAGTGGTGAATATATCTCGGTCTATCGTACTCTAGTGGTGGATATATTTCGCTCTATCATGCTCTAGTGGTGGATATATCTCGGTCTATCGTACTCTAGTGGTGGATATATCTCGGTCTATCGTACTCTAGTGGTGGATATATCTCCGTCTATCGTACTCGAGTGGTGGATATATCTCAGTCTATCGTACTCTAGTGGTGGATATATCTTGGTCTATCGTACTCGAGTGGTGGATATATTTCGGTCTATCATACTCGAGTGGTGGATATATCTCAGTCGATCGTACGCTGGTGGTGGATATATCTCAGTCTATCGTACTCTAGTGGTGAATATATCTCGGTCTATCGTACTCTAGTGGTGGATATATTTCGCTCTGTCATGCTCTCGTGGTGGATATATCTCAGTCTATCGTACTCTCGTGGTGGATATATCTCAGTCGATCGTACTCTCGTGGTGGATATATCTCAGTCTATCGTACTCTAGTGGTGGATATATTTCGCTCTGTCATGCACTCGTGGTGGATATATCTCAGTCTATCGTACTCTCGTGGTGAATATATCTCGGTCTATCGTACTCTAGTGGTGGCGATATCTCGGTCGATCGTACTCTAGTGGTGGATATATCTCGGTCTATCGTACTCTAGTGGTGGCAATATCTCGGTCTATCGTACTCTCGTGGTGGATATACCTCAGTCGATCGTACTCTCGTGGTGGATATATCTCAGTCTATCGTACTCTCGTGGTGGATATATCTCAGTCTATCGTACTCGAGTGGTGGATATATCTCGATCTATCGTACTCTAGTGGTGGATACATCTCAGTCTATCCTACTCTAGTGGTGAATATATCTCGGCCTATCGTGCACGAGTGGTGGCAATATCTCGGTCTATCGTACTCTCGTGGTGGATATATCTCGGTCTATCGTACTCTAGTGGTGGATATATCTCGGTCTATCGTACTCTAGTGGTGAATATATCTCACTCTATTGTACTCCAGTGGTGGATATATCTCAGTCGATCATACACTAGTGGTGGATATATCTCAGTCTATCGTACTCTGGTGCTGGATATATCTCACTCTATCGTACTCTTGTGGTGGATAAATCTCAGTATATCGTACTGTAGAGATGGATATATCTCGGTCTATCATACACCAGTGGTGGATATATCTCGGGTCTATCATACTCTAGTGGTGGATATATCTCGGTCTATCATACACGAGTGGTGGATATATCTCAGTCTATCATACTCTAGTGGTGGATATATCTCGGTCTAACGTACTCTAGTGGTGAATATATCTCGGTCTATCGTACTCTAGTGGTGGCGATATCTCGGTCTATCGTACTCTAGTGGTGGATATATCTCAGTCTATCGTACTCGAGTGGTGGATATATCTCGGTCTATCGTACTCTAGTGCTGGATATATCTCGGTCTATCGTACTCTAGTGGTGGATATATCTCGGTCTATCGTACTCTAGTGGTGAATATATCTCGGTCTATCGTACACTACTGAAGGATATATCTCGGTCTATCGTATTCTAGTGGTGGATATATCTTGATCTATCGTACACTAGTGGTGGATATATCTCGGTCTAACGTACTCAAGTGGTGGATATATCTCGGTCTATCGTACTCTAGTGGTGGATATATCTCGGTCTATCGTACTCAAGTGGTGAATATATCTCGGTCTATCGTACTCTAGTGATGGATATATCTCAGTCTATCGTACTCTAGTGGTGAATATATCTCGGTCTATCGTACTCTAGTGGTGGATATATCTCGTCTATCGTACTCTAGTGGTGGATATATCTCGGTCTATCGTACTCTAGTGGTGAATATATCTCACTCTAGTGTACTCCAGTCGTGGAAATATCTCGATCTATCATACTCTGGTGGTGGATATATCTCAGTCTATCGTACTCTAGTGCTGGATATATCTCAGTCTATCGTACTCTTGTGGTGGATAAATCTCAGTCTATCGTACTGCAGAGATGGATATATCTCGGTCTATCATACACCAGTGGTGGATATATCTCGGGTCTATCATACACGAGTGGTGGATATATCTCGGTCTATCGTACTCTAATGGTGGATATATCTCGGTCTATCATACTCTAGTGGTGGATATATCTCGGTCTATCGTACACTACTGAAGGATATATCTCGGTCTATCGTATTCTAGTGGTGGATATATCTTGATCTATCGTACACTCGTGGTGGATATATCTCGGTCTAACGTACTCAAGTGGTGGATATATCTCGGTCTATCGTACTCTAGTGGTGGATATATCTCGGTCTATCGTACGCTAGTGGTGGAAATATCTCAGTCAATCGTACTCTGGTGGTGAATATATCTCGGTCAATCATACTCTAGTGGTGGCTATATCTCGGTCCATCGTACTCTAGTGGTGGATATATCTCGGTCTATCGTACTCTAGTGGTGGATATATCTCGGTCTATAGTACTCTAGTGGTGGATTTATCTCGGTCTATCGTACTCGAGTGGTGGATATATCTCAGTCTATCGTACTCTAGTGGTGGATATATCTCATTCTATCGTACTCGAGCGGTGAATATATCTCAGTCTATTGTACTCTAGCGGTGGATATATCTCGGTCTATCGTACTCTAGTGGTGGATATATCTCGGTCTATCGTACTCTAGTGGTGGATATATCTCGGTCTATCGTACTCTAGTGGTGCATATATCTCGGTCTTTCGTACTCTAGTGGTGGACATATCTCGGTCTATCGTACTGTAGTGGTGCATATATCTCGGTCTATCGTACTCTAGTGGTGGATATATCTCGGTCTATAGTATTCTAGTGGTGGATATATCTTGGTCTATCGTACACTAGTGGTGGATATATCTCGGTCTATCGTACTCAAGTGGTGAATATATCTCGGTCTATCGTACTCTAGTGGTGGATATATTTCGCTCTATCATGCTCTAGTGGTGGATATATCTCGGTCTATCATACTCTAGTGGTGGATATATCTCGGTCTATCGTACTCTAGTGGTGGATATATCTCCGTTTATCGTACTCGAGTGGTGGATATATCTCAGTCTATCGTACTCTAGTGGTGGACATATCTTGGTCTATCGTACTCTAGTGGTGGATATATTTCGGTCTATCATACTCGAGTGGTGGATATATCTCAGTCGATCGTACGCTGGTGGTGGATATATCTCAGTCTATCGTACTCTAGTGGTGAATATATCTCGGTCTATCGTACTCTAGTGGTGGATATATTTCGCTCTGTCATGCTCTCGTGGTGGATATACCTCAGTCGATCGTACTCTCGTGGTGGATATATCTCAGTCTATCGTACTCTCGTGGTGAATATATCTCGGTCTATCGTACTCAAGTGGTGGATATATCTCGATCTATCGTACTCAAGTGGTGGATACATCTCAGTCTATCCTACTCTAGTGGTGAATATATCTCGGTCTATCGTACTCTAGTAGTGGCGATATCTCGGTCTATCGTACTCTAGTGGTGGATATATCTCGGTCTATCGTACTCGAGTGGTGGCAATATCTCGGTCTATCGTACTCTCGTGGTGGATACATCTCAGTCTATCCTACTCTAGTGGTGAATATATCTCGGTCTATCGTGCAGGAGTGGTGGCGATATCTCGGTCTATCATCCTCTAGTAGTGGATATATCTCGGTCTATCGTACTCTAGTGGTGGCAATATCTCGGTCTATTGTACTCTCGTGGTGGATATACCTCGGTCTGTCATACTCTAATGGTTGATATATGTCAGTCGATCGTACTCTAGTGATGGATATATCTCAGTCTATCGTACTCTAGTGGTGAATATATCTCGGTCTATCGTACTCTAGTGGTGGATATATCTCGTCTATCGTACTCTAGTGGTGGATATATCTCGGTCTATCGTACTCTAGTGGTGAATATATCTCACTCTATTGTACTCCAGTAGTGGAAATATCTCGGTCTATCATACTCTGGTGGTGGATATATCTCAGTCTATCGTTCTCTAGTGCTGGATATATCTCAGTCTATCGTACTCTTGTGGTGGATAAATCTCAGTCTATCGTACTGTAGAGATGGATATATCTCGGTCTATCATACACCAGTGGTGGATATATCTCGGGTCTATCATACTCTAGTGGTGGATATATCTCGGTCTATCATACACGAGTGGTGGATATATCTCGGTCTATCATACACTAGTGGTGGATATATCTCGGTCTATCGTACTCTAGTGGTGAATATATCTCGGTCTATCGTACTTAGTGGTGGCGATATCTCGGTCTATCGTACTCTAGTGGTGGATATATCTCGGTCTATCGTACTCGAGTGGTGGATATATCTCGGTCTATCGTACTCTAGTGGTGGATATATCTCGGTCTATCGTACTCTAATGGTGGATATATCTCGGTCTATCGTACTCTAGTGGTGAATATATCTCGGTCTATCGTACACTACTGAAGGATATATCTCGGTCTATCGTATTCTAGTGGTGGATATATCTTGATCTATCGTACACTCGTGGTGGATATATCTCGGTCTAACGTACCCAAGTGGTGGATATATCTCGGTCTATCGTACTCTAGTGGTGGATATATCTCGGTCTATCGTACTCTAGTGGTGGAAATATCTCAGTCAATCGTACTCTAGTGGTGAATATATCTCGGTCAATCATACTCTAGTGGTGGCTATATCTCGGTCTATCGTACTCTTGTGGTGAATATATCTTGGTCTATCGTACTCTAGTGGTGGATATATCTCGGTCTATAGTACTCTAGTGGTGGATTTATCTCGGTCTATCTTACTCGAGTGGTGGATATATCTCATTCTATCGTACTCTAGCGGTGGATATATCTCAGTCTATCATACTCTAGCGGTGGATATATCTCGGTCTATCGTACTCTAGTGGTGGATATATCTCGGTCTATCGTACTCTAGTGGTGGATATATCTCGGTCTATCGTACTCTAGTGGTGGATATATCTTGGTCTATCGTACACTAGTGGTGGATATATCTCGGTCTATCGTACTCAAGTGGTGAATATATCTCGGTCTATCGTACTCTAGTGGTGGATATATTTCGCTCTATCATGCTCTAGTGGTGGATATATCTCGGTCTATCGTACTCAAGTGGTGGATATATCTCGGTCTATCGTACTCTAGTGGTGGATATATCTCCGTCTATCGTACTCGAGTGGTGGATATATCTCAGTCTATCGTACTCTAGTGGTGGATATATCTTGGTCTATCGTACTCGAGTGGTGGATATATTTCGGTCTATCATACTCGAGTGGTGGATATATCTCAGTCGATCGTACGCTGGTGGTGGATATATCTCAGTCTATCGTACTCTAGTGGTGAATATATCTCGGTCTATCGTACTCTAGTGGTGGATATATTTCGCTCTGTCATGCTCTCGTGGTGGATATATCTCAGTCTATCGTACTCTCGTGGTGGATATATCTCAGTCGATCGTACTCTCGTGGTGGATATATCTCAGTCTATCGTACTCTAGTGGTGGATATATTTCGCTCTGTCATGCACTCGTGGTGGATATATCTCAGTCTATCGTACTCTCGTGGTGAATATATCTCGGTCTATCGTACTCTAGTGGTGGCGATATCTCGGTCGATCGTACTCTAGTGGTGGATATATCTCGGTCTATCGTACTCTAGTGGTGGCAATATCTCGGTCTATCGTACTCTCGTGGTGGATATACCTCAGTCGATCGTACTCTCGTGGTGGATATATCTCAGTCTATCGTACTCTCGTGGTGGATATATCTCAGTCTATCGTACTCGAGTGGTGGATATATCTCGATCTATCGTACTCTAGTGGTGGATACATCTCAGTCTATCCTACTCTAGTGGTGAATATATCTCGGCCTATCGTGCACGAGTGGTGGCAATATCTCGGTCTATCGTACTCTCGTGGTGGATATATCTCGGTCTATCGTACTCTAGTGGTGGATATATCTCGGTCTATCGTACTCTAGTGGTGAATATATCTCACTCTATTGTACTCCAGTGGTGGATATATCTCAGTCGATCGTACACTAGTGGTGGATATATCTCAGTCTATCGTACTCTGGTGCTGGATATATCTCACTCTATCGTACTCTTGTGGTGGATAAATCTCAGTATATCGTACTGTAGAGATGGATATATCTCGGTCTATCATACACCAGTGGTGGATATATCTCGGGTCTATCATACTCTAGTGGTGGATATATCTCGGTCTATCATACACGAGTGGTGGATATATCTCAGTCTATCATACTCTAGTGGTGGATATATCTCGGTCTAACGTACTCTAGTGGTGAATATATCTCGGTCTATCGTACTCTAGTGGTGGCGATATCTCGGTCTATCGTACTCTAGTGGTGGATATATCTCAGTCTATCGTACTCGAGTGGTGGATATATCTCGGTCTATCGTACTCTAGTGCTGGATATATCTCGGTCTATCGTACTCTAGTGGTGGATATATCTCGGTCTATCGTACTCTAGTGGTGAATATATCTCGGTCTATCGTACACTACTGAAGGATATATCTCGGTCTATCGTATTCTAGTGGTGGATATATCTTGATCTATCGTACACTAGTGGTGGATATATCTCGGTCTAACGTACTCAAGTGGTGGATATATCTCGGTCTATCGTACTCTAGTGGTGGATATATCTCGGTCTATCGTACTCTAGTGGTGGATTTATCTCGGTCTATCGTACTCAAGTGGTGGATATATCTCAGTCTATCGTACTCTAGTGGTGGATATATCTCATTCTATCGTACTCGAGCGGTGGATATATCTCAGTCTATTGTACTCCAGCGGTGGATATATCTCGGTCTATCGTACTCTAGTGGTGGATATATCTCGGTCTATCGTACTCTAGTGGTGGATATATCTCGGTCTATCGTACTCTAGTGGTGCATATATCTCGGTCTTTCGTACTCTAGTGGTGGACATATCTCGGTCTATCGTACTGTAGTGGTGCATATATCTCGGTCTATCGTACTCTAGTGGTGGATATATCTCCGTCTATAGTATTCTAGTGGTGGATATATCTTGGTCTATCGTACACTAGTGGTGGATATATCTCGGTCTATCGTACTCAAGTGGTGAATATCTCTCGGTCTATCGTACTCTAGTGGTGGATATATTTCGCTCTATCATGCTCTCGTGGTGGATATATCGGTCTATCGTACTCTAGTGGTGGATATATCTCGGTCTATCGTACTCTAGTGGTGGATATATCTCGGTCTATCGTACTCTAGTGGTGGATATATTTCGGTCTATCATACTCGAGTGGTGGATATATCTCAGTCGATCGTACGCTGGTGGTGGATATATCTCAGTCTATCGTACTCTAGTGGTGAATATATCTCGGTCTATCGTACTCGAGTGATGGATATATCTTGGTCTATGGTACTCTAGTCGTGAATATATCTCAGTCTATCGTACACTAGTGGTGGATATATCTCAGACTATCGTACACTAGTGGTGGATATATCTCGGTCTATCGTACTCTAGTGGTGAATATATCTCGTTCTATCGTACTCTAGTGGTGGATATATCTCGGTCTATCTTACTCTAGTGGTGGATATATCGTGGTCTCTCGTACACCACTGGTGGATATATCTCAGGCTATCGTACACTAGTGGTGGTTATATCTTGGTCTATCGTACTCTCGTGCTGGATATATCTCGGTCTATCATACTCTAGTGGTGGATATATCTCGGTCTATCGTACTCTAGTGGTGGATACATCTCGGTCTATCGTATTCTAGTGGTGGATATATCTCGGTCCATCGTACTCTAATAGTGGATATATCTCAGTCTATCATACACTAGTGGTGGATATATCTCAGTCTATCGTACACTACTGGTGGATATATCTCGGTCTATCGTACTCTAATGGTGGATATATCTCTGTCTATCGTACACTAGTGGTGGATATATCTCGTTATATCGTACTCTAGTGGTGGATATATCTCAGTCTTTCGTACTCTAGTGGTGAATATATCTCGGTCTATCATACTCTAGTGGTGGATACATCTCAGTCTATCGTACTCTAGTGGTGAAGATATCTCGGTCTATCGTACTCTCGTGGTGGCGATATCTCGGTCTATCGTACTCTAGTGGTGGATATAGCTCGGTCTATCGTACTCTAGTGGTGGATATATCTCGGTCAATCTTACTCTCGTGGTGGATATATCTCAGTCTATCGTACTCTAGTGGTGGATATATCTCGGTCTATCGTACTCGAGTGGTGGATATATCTTGGTCTATGGTACTTTAATGGTGGATATATCTCTGTCTATCGTAAACTAGTGGTGGATATATCTCGTTATATCGTACACTAGTGGTGGATATATCTCGGTCTATCGTACTCTAGTGGTGGATATATCTAGGTCTATCGTACTCTCGTGGTGGATATATCTCGGTCTATCGTACTCTAGTGGTGCATATATCTCATTCTATCGTACTCTAGTGGTGGATATATCTTGGTCTATCGTACTCTAGTGGTGGATATATCTCGGTCTATCGAACTCTAGTGGTAGATATATCTCGGTCTATCGTACTCTAGTGGTGGATATATCTCGGTCTTTCGTACTCTAATGGTGGATATATCTCAGTCTATCGTACACTAGTGATGGATATATCTCAGTCTATCGTACACTAGTGGTGGATATATCTCGGTCTATCGTAATCTAATGGTGCATATATCTCATTCTATCGTACTCTGGAGGTGGATATATCTCAGTCTATCGTACTCTAGTGGTGAATATATCTCGGTCTATCGTACTCTAGTGGTGAATATATCTCGGTCTATCGTACTCTAGTGGTGGATATATCTCGGTCTATCTTACTCTAGTGGTGGATATATCTTGGTCTCTCGTACACCAGTGGTTGATATATCTCAGGCTATCGTACACTAGTGGTGGTTATAGCTCAGTCTATCGTACTCTAGTGGTGGATATATCTCGGTCTATCATACTCGAGTGGTGGATATATCTCGGTCTATCCTACTCGAGTGGTGGATATATCTCGGTCTATCGTACTCTAGTGGTGGATATATCTCGGTCCATCGTACTCTAATGGTGGATATATCTCAGTCTATCATACACTAGTGGTGGATATATCTCAGTCTATCGTACACTAGTGGTGGATATATCTCGGTCTATCATACACGAGTGGTGGATATATCTCAGTCTATCGTACACTAGTGGTGGATATATCTCGTTATATCGTACACTAGTGGTGGATATATCTCGGTCTATCGTACTCTAGTGATGGATATATCTTGGTCTATCGTACTCTGGTGGTGGATATATCTCGGTCTATCGTACTCTAGTGGTGCATCTATCTCATTCTATCGTACCCTGGAGGTGGATATATCTCAGTCTATCGTATAGCGGTGGATATATCTCGGTCTATCGTATTCTCGTGCTGGATATAGCTCAGTCTATCGTACTCGAATGGTCGATATATATCTGTCTATCCCACACTAGTGGTGGATATATCTCGTTATATCGTACACTGGTGGTGGATATATCTCAGTCGATCATACTCCAGTGGTGGATATATCTCGGTCTATCGTACTCTAGTGGTGGATATATCTCAGTCTGTCGTACTCTAGTGGTGAATATATCTCGGTCTATCGTATTCTACTGCTGGATATATCTCAGTCTATCGTACTCTCGTGGTGGATATATCTCGGTCTATCGTACTCGAGTGGTGGATATATCTCGATCTGTCGTACTCCACTGGTGGATATATCTCAGTCTATCGTATTCTAGTGGTGGATATATCTCAATCTATCGTACTCCAGTGGTGGATATATCCCGGTCTATCGCACTCTAGTGGTCAATATATCTCGGTCTATCGTACTCTTGTGGTGGATATATCTCGATCTATCGTACTCTAGTGGTGGATACATCTCAGTCCATTGTACTCCAGTGGTGAATATATCTCGGTCTATCGTACCCTAGTGGTGAATACATCTCAGTCTATCGTACTCTAGTGGTGAAGATATCTCGGTCTATCGTACTCTCGTGGTGGCGATATCTCGGTCTATCGTACTCTAGTGGTGGATATAGCTCGGTCTATCGTACTCTAGTGGTGGATATATCTCGGTCAATCTTACTCTCGTGGTGGATATATCTCAGTCTATCGTACTCTAGTGGTGGATATATCTTGGTCTATCGTACTCGAGTGGTGGATATATCTTGGTCTATGGTACTTTAATGGTGGATATATCTCTGTCTATCGTACACTAGTGGTGGATATATCTCGTTATATCGTACACTAGTGGTGGATATATCTCGCTCTATCGTACTCTAGTGGTGGATATATCTAGGTCTATCGTACTCTAGTAGTGGATATATCTCGGTCTATCGTACTCTCGTGGTGGATAAATCTCTGTCTATCGTACTCTAGTGGTGGATATATCTTGGTCTATCGTACTCTAGTGGTGGATATATCTCGGTCTATCATACACGAGTGGTGGATATATCTCAGTCTATCATACTCTAGTGGTGGATATATCTCGGTCTAACGTACTCTAGTGGTGAATATATCTCGGTCTATCGTACTCTAGTGGTGGCGATATCTCGGTCTATCGTACTCTAGTGGTGGATATATCTCAGTCTATCGTACTCGAGTGGTGGATATATCTCGGTCTATCGTACTCTAGTGCTGGATATATCTCGGTCTATCGTACTCTAGTGGTGGATATATCTCGGTCTATCGTACTCTAGTGGTGAATATATCTCGGTCTATCGTACACTACTGAAGGATATATCTCGGTCTATCGTATTCTAGTGGTGGATATATCTTGATCTATCGTACACTAGTGGTGGATATATCTCGGTCTAACGTACTCAAGTGGTGGATATATCTCGGTCTATCGTACTCTAGTGGTGGATATATCTCGGTCTATCGTACTCTAGTGGTGGATTTATCTCGGTCTATCGTACTCAAGTGGTGGATATATCTCAGTCTATCGTACTCTAGTGGTGGATATATCTCATTCTATCGTACTCGAGCGGTGGATATATCTCAGTCTATTGTACTCCAGCGGTGGATATATCTCGGTCTATCGTACTCTAGTGGTGGATATATCTCGGTCTATCGTACTCTAGTGGTGGATATATCTCGGTCTATCGTACTCTAGTGGTGCATATATCTCGGTCTTTCGTACTCTAGTGGTGGACATATCTCGGTCTATCGTACTGTAGTGGTGCATATATCTCGGTCTATCGTACTCTAGTGGTGGATATATCTCCGTCTATAGTATTCTAGTGGTGGATATATCTTGGTCTATCGTACACTAGTGGTGGATATATCTCGGTCTATCGTACTCAAGTGGTGAATATCTCTCGGTCTATCGTACTCTAGTGGTGGATATATTTCGCTCTATCATGCTCTCGTGGTGGATATATCGGTCTATCGTACTCTAGTGGTGGATATATCTCGGTCTATCGTACTCTAGTGGTGGATATATCTCCGTTTATCGTACTCGAGTGGTGGATATATCTCAGTCTATCGTACTCTAGTTGTGGACATATCTTGGTCTATCGTACTCTAGTGGTGGATATATTTCGGTCTATCATACTCGAGTGGTGGATATATCTCAGTCGATCGTACGCTGGTGGTGGATATATCTCAGTCTATCGTACTCTAGTGGTGAATATATCTCGGTCTATCGTACTCGAGTGATGGATATATCTTGGTCTATGGTACTCTAGTCGTGAATATATCTCAGTCTATCGTACACTAGTGGTGGATATATCTCAGACTATCGTACACTAGTGGTGGATATATCTCGGTCTATCGTACTCTAGTGGTGAATATATCTCGTTCTATCGTACTCTAGTGGTGGATATATCTCGGTCTATCTTACTCTAGTGGTGGATATATCGTGGTCTCTCGTACACCACTGGTGGATATATCTCAGGCTATCGTACACTAGTGGTGGTTATATCTTGGTCTATCGTACTCTCGTGCTGGATATATCTCGGTCTATCATACTCTAGTGGTGGATATATCTCGGTCTATCGTACTCTAGTGGTGGATACATCTCGGTCTATCGTATTCTAGTGGTGGATATATCTCGGTCCATCGTACTCTAATAGTGGATATATCTCAGTCTATCATACACTAGTGGTGGATATATCTCAGTCTATCGTACACTACTGGTGGATATATCTCGGTCTATCGTACTCTAATGGTGGATATATCTCTGTCTATCGTACACTAGTGGTGGATATATCTCGTTATATCGTACTCTAGTGGTGGATATATCTCAGTCTTTCGTACTCTAGTGGTGAATATATCTCGGTCTATCATACTCTAGTGGTGGATACATCTCAGTCTATCGTACTCTAGTGGTGAAGATATCTCGGTCTATCGTACTCTCGTGGTGGCGATATCTCGGTCTATCGTACTCTAGTGGTGGATATAGCTCGGTCTATCGTACTCTAGTGGTGGATATATCTCGGTCAATCTTACTCTCGTGGTGGATATATCTCAGTCTATCGTACTCTAGTGGTGGATATATCTCGGTCTATCGTACTCGAGTGGTGGATATATCTTGGTCTATGGTACTTTAATGGTGGATATATCTCTGTCTATCGTAAACTAGTGGTGGATATATCTCGTTATATCGTACACTAGTGGTGGATATATCTCGGTCTATCGTACTCTAGTGGTGGATATATCTAGGTCTATCGTACTCTCGTGGTGGATATATCTCGGTCTATCGTACTCTAGTGGTGCATATATCTCATTCTATCGTACTCTAGTGGTGGATATATCTTGGTCTATCGTACTCTAGTGGTGGATATATCTCGGTCTATCGAACTCTAGTGGTAGATATATCTCGGTCTATCGTACTCTAGTGGTGGATATATCTCGGTCTTTCGTACTCTAATGGTGGATATATCTCAGTCTATCGTACACTAGTGATGGATATATCTCAGTCTATCGTACACTAGTGGTGGATATATCTCGGTCTATCGTAATCTAATGGTGCATATATCTCATTCTATCGTACTCTGGAGGTGGATATATCTCAGTCTATCGTACTCTAGTGGTGAATATATCTCGGTCTATCGTACTCTAGTGGTGAATATATCTCGGTCTATCGTACTCTAGTGGTGGATATATCTCGGTCTATCTTACTCTAGTGGTGGATATATCTTGGTCTCTCGTACACCAGTGGTTGATATATCTCAGGCTATCGTACACTAGTGGTGGTTATAGCTCAGTCTATCGTACTCTAGTGGTGGATATATCTCGGTCTATCATACTCGAGTGGTGGATATATCTCGGTCTATCCTACTCGAGTGGTGGATATATCTCGGTCTATCGTACTCTAGTGGTGGATATATCTCGGTCCATCGTACTCTAATGGTGGATATATCTCAGTCTATCATACACTAGTGGTGGATATATCTCAGTCTATCGTACACTAGTGGTGGATATATCTCGGTCTATCATACACGAGTGGTGGATATATCTCAGTCTATCGTACACTAGTGGTGGATATATCTCGTTATATCGTACACTAGTGGTGGATATATCTCGGTCTATCGTACTCTAGTGATGGATATATCTTGGTCTATCGTACTCTGGTGGTGGATATATCTCGGTCTATCGTACTCTAGTGGTGCATCTATCTCATTCTATCGTACCCTGGAGGTGGATATATCTCAGTCTATCGTATAGCGGTGGATATATCTCGGTCTATCGTATTCTCGTGCTGGATATAGCTCAGTCTATCGTACTCGAATGGTCGATATATATCTGTCTATCCCACACTAGTGGTGGATATATCTCGTTATATCGTACACTGGTGGTGGATATATCTCAGTCGATCATACTCCAGTGGTGGATATATCTCGGTCTATCGTACTCTAGTGGTGGATATATCTCAGTCTGTCGTACTCTAGTGGTGAATATATCTCGGTCTATCGTATTCTACTGCTGGATATATCTCAGTCTATCGTACTCTCGTGGTGGATATATCTCGGTCTATCGTACTCGAGTGGTGGATATATCTCGATCTGTCGTACTCCACTGGTGGATATATCTCAGTCTATCGTATTCTAGTGGTGGATATATCTCAATCTATCGTACTCCAGTGGTGGATATATCCCGGTCTATCGCACTCTAGTGGTCAATATATCTCGGTCTATCGTACTCTTGTGGTGGATATATCTCGATCTATCGTACTCTAGTGGTGGATACATCTCAGTCCATTGTACTCCAGTGGTGAATA
Organism: Pristiophorus japonicus; assembly: GCF_044704955.1. NCBI lineage: Eukaryota > Metazoa > Chordata > Chondrichthyes > Pristiophoridae > Pristiophorus > Pristiophorus japonicus. The sequence goes on along the minus strand of NC_091997.1, from coordinate 93,876,063 downwards.
TATCTCGGTCTATCGTACCCTAGTGGTGAATACATCTCAGTCTATCGTACTCTAGTGGTGAAGATATCTCGGTCTATCGTACTCTCGTGGTGGCGATATCTCGGTCTATCGTACTCTAGTGGTGGATATAGCTCGGTCTATCGTACTCTAGTGGTGGATATATCTCGGTCAATCTTACTCTCGTGGTGGATATATCTCAGTCTATCGTACTCTAGTGGTGGATATATCTTGGTCTATCGTACTCGAGTGGTGGATATATCTTGGTCTATGGTACTTTAATGGTGGATATATCTCTGTCTATCGTACACTAGTGGTGGATATATCTCGTTATATCGTACACTAGTGGTGGATATATCTCGCTCTATCGTACTCTAGTGGTGGATATATCTAGGTCTATCGTACTCTAGTAGTGGATATATCTCGGTCTATCGTACTCTAGTGGTGCATATATCTCATTCTATCGTACTCTAGTGGTGGATATATCTTGGTCTATCGTACTCTAGTGGTGGATATATCTCAGTCTATCGAACTCTAGTGGTAGATATATCTCGGTCTATCGTACTCTAGTGGTGGATATATCTCGGTCTTTCGTACTCTAATGGTGGATATATCTCAGTCTATCGTACACTAGTGGTGGATATATCTCAGTCTATCGTACACTAGTGGTGGATATATCTCGGTCTATCGTAATCTAATGGTGCATATATCTCATTCTATCGTACTCTGGAGGTGGATATATCTCAGTCTATCGTACTCTAGTGGTGAATATATCTCGGTCTATCGTACTCTAGTGGTGAATATATCTCGGTCTATCGTACTCTAGTGGTGGATATATCTCGGTCTATCTTACTCTAGTGGTGGATATATCTTGGTCTCTCGTACACCAGTGGTTGATATATCTCAGGCTATCGTACACTAGTGGTGGTTATATCTCAGTCCATCGTACTCTAGTGGTGGATATATCTCGGTCTATCATACTCTAGTGGTGGATATATCTCGGTCTATCCTACTCGAGTGGTGGATATATCTCGGTCTATCGTACTCTAGTGGTGGATATATCTCGATCCATCGTACTCTAATGGTGGATATATCTCAGTCTATCATACACTAGTGGTGGATATATCTCGGTCTATCATACACGAGTGGTGGATATATCTCAGTCTATCGTACACTAGTGGTGGATATATCTCGTTATATCGTACACTAGTGGTGGATATATCTCGTTATATCGTACACTAGTGGTGGATATATCTCGGTCTATCGTACTCTAGTGGTGGATATATCTTGGTCTATCGTACTCTGGTGGTGGATATATCTCGGTCTATCGTACTCTAGTGGTGCATCTATCTCATTCTATCGTACTCTGGAGGTGGATATATCTCAGTCTATCGTACTCTAGCGGTGGATATATCTCGGTCTATCGTATTCTCGTGCTGGATATAGCTCAGTCTATCGTACTCTAATGGTAGATATATATCTGTCTATCCCACACTAGTGGTGGATAAATCTCGTTATATCGTACACTGGTGGTGGATATATCTCAGTCGATCATACTCCAGTGGTGGATATATCTCGGTCTATCGTACTCTAGTGGTGGATATATCTCAGTCTGTTGTACTCTAGTGGTGAATATATCTCGGTCTATCGTATTCTACTGCTGGATATATCTCAGTCTATCGTACTCTCGTGGTGGATATATCTCGGTCTATCGTACTCGAGTGGTGGATATATCTCGATCTGTCGTACTCCACTGGTGGATATATCTCAGTCTATCGTATTCTAGTGGTGGATATATCTCAATCTATCGTACTCCAGTGGTGGATATATCCCGGTCTATCGCACTCTAGTGGTGAATATATCTCGGTCTATCGTACTCTTGTGGTGGATATATCTCGATCCATCGTACTCTAGTGGTGGATACATCTCAGTCTATTGTACTCCCGTGGTGAATATATCTCGGTCTATCGTACCCTAGTGGTGGATACATCTCAGTCTATCGTACTCTAGTGGTGAATATATCTCGGTCTATCGTACTCTCGTGGTGGCGATATCTCGGTCTATCGTACTCTAGTGGTGGATATAGCTCGGTCTATCGTACTCTAGTGGTGGATATATCTCGGTCAATCTTACTCTCGTGGTAGATATATCTCAGTCTATCGTACTCTAGTGGTGGATATATCTCGGTCTATCGTACTCTAATGGTGGATATATCTCTGTCTATCGTACACTCGTGGTGGATATATCTCGTTATATCGTACAGTAGTGGTGGATATATCTCGGTCTATCGTACTCTAGTGGTGGATATATCTTGGTCTATCGTAATCTAATGGTGGATATATCTCGGTCTATCGTACTCTAGTGGTGCATATATCTCATTCTATCGTACTCTGGAGGTGGATATTTCTCAGTCTATCGTACTCTAGCGGTGGATATATCTCAGTCTATCGTACTCTAGCGATGGATATATCTCGGTCTATCGTATTCTAGTGTTGGATATAGCTCAGTCTATCGTACTGTAGTGGTGGTAATATCTCGGTCTATCGTACTCTGGTAGTGGCTATATCTCGGTCTATCCTACTCTAGTGGTGGATATATCTCGGTCACTCGGACTCTACTGGTGGATATATCTCGGTCTATCGTACTCTAGTGGTGAATATATCTCGGTCTATCGTACTCTAGTGGTGGATATATCTCGTTCTATCTTACTCTAGTGGTGCATATATCTTGGTCTCTCGTACACCACTGGTGGATATATCTCAGGCTATCGTACACTAGTGGTGGTTATATCTCGGTCTATCGTACTCTAGTGCTGGATGTATCTCGGTCTATCATACTCCAGTGGTGGATATATCTCGGTCTATCGTACTCTAGTGGTGGATATATCTCGGTCCATCGTACTCTAATGGTGGATATATCTCAGTCTATCATACACGAGTGGTGGATATATCTCGGTCTATCGTACTCTAATGGTGGATATATCTCTGTCTATCGTACACTAGTGGTGGATATATCTCGTTATATCGTACACTAGTGGTGGATATATCTCAGTCTATCGTACTCGAGTGGTGGATATATCTCAGTCTTTCGTACTCTAGTGGTGAATATATCTTGGTCTATCGTACTCTAGAGGTGAATATATCTTGGTCTATCGTACTCGAGTGGTAGATATATCTCGATCTGTCGTACTCCACTGGTGGATATATCTCAGTCTATCGTATTCTAGTGGTGGATATATCTCAATCTATCGTACTCCAGTGGTGGATATATTTCATTCTATCGTACTCTAGTGGTGGATATATCTCGGTCTATCGTACTCTAGTGGTGCATATATCTCATTCTATCGTACTCTGGAGGTGGATATATCTCAGTCTATCGTAATCTAATTGTGGATATATCTCTGTCTATCGTACTCCAGTGGTGGATATATCCCGGTCTATCGCACTCTCGTGGTGAATATATCTCGGTCTATCGTACTCTTGTGGTGGATATATCTCGATCTATCGTACTCTAGTGGTGGATACATCTCAGTCTATCGTACTCTAGTGGTGAATATATCTCGGTCTATCGTACTCTTGTGGTGGATATATCTCGATCTATCGTACTCTAGTGGTGGATACATCTCAGTCTATCGTACTCTAGTGGTGAATATATCTCGGTCTATCGTACTCTAGTGGTGGATACATCTCAGTCTATCGTACTCTAGTGGTGAATATATCTTGGTCTATCGTACTCTGGTGGTGGCTATATCTCGGTCTATCCTACTCTAGTGGTGGATATATCTCGGTCACTCGGACTCTAGTTGTGGATATATCTCGGTCTATCGTACTCTAGTGGTGAATATATCTCGGTCTATCGTACCCTAGTGGTGGATACATCTCAGTCTATCGTACTCTAGTGGTGAATATATCTCGGTCTATCGTACTCTCGTGGTGGCGATATCTCGGTCTATCGTACTCTAGTGGTGGATATAGCTCGGTCTATCGTACTCTAGTGGTGGATATATCTCGGTCAATCTTACTCTCGTGGTAGATATATCTCAGTCTATCGTACTCTAGTGGTGGATATATCTCGGTCTATCGTACTCTAATGGTGGATATATCTCTGTCTATCGTACACTCGTGGTGGATATATCTCGTTATATCGTACAGTAGTGGTGGATATATCTCGGTCTATCGTACTCTAGTGGTGGATATATCTTGGTCTATCGTAATCTAATGGTGGATATATCTCGGTCTATCGTACTCTAGTGGTGCATATATCTCATTCTATCGTACTCTGGAGGTGGATATATCTCAGTCTATCGTACTCTAGCGGTGGATATATCTCAGTCTATCGTACTCTAGCGGTGGATATATCTCGGTCTATCGTATTCCAGTGTTGGATATAGCTCAGTCTATCGTACTGTAGTGGTGGTAATATCTCGGTCTATCGAACTCTGGTAGTGGCTATATCTCGGTCTATCCTACTCTAGTGGTGGATATATCTCGGTCACTCGGACTCTAGTGGTGGATATATCTCGGTCTATCGTACTCTAGTGGTGAATATATCTCGGTCTATCGTACTCTAGTGGTGGATATATCTCGTTCTATCTTACTCTAGTGGTGGATATATCTTGGTCTCTCGTACACCACTGGTGGATATATCTCAGGCTATCGTACACTAGTGGTGGTTATATCTCGGTCTATCGTACTCTAGTGCTGGATATATCTCGGTCTATCATACTCTAGTGGTGGATATATCTCGGTCTATCGTACTCTAGTGGTGGATATATCTCGGTCCATCGTACTCTAATGGTGGATATATCTTAGTCTATCATACACGAGTGGTGGATATATCTCGGTCTATCGTACTCTAATGGTGGATATATCTCTGTCTATCGTACACTAGTGGTGGATATATCTCGTTATATCGTACACTAGTGGTGGATATATCTCAGTCTATCGTACTCGAGTGGTGGATATATCTCAGTCTTTCGTACTCTAGCGGTGAATATATCTCGGTCTATCGTACTCTAGAGGTGAATATATCTTGGTCTATCGTACTCGAGTGGTAGATATATCTCGATCTGTCGTACTCCACTGGTGGATATATCTCAGTCTATCGTATTCTAGTGGTGGATATATCTCAATCTATCGTACTCCAGTGGTGGATATATCTCATTCTATCGTACTCTAGTGGTGGATATATCTCGGTCTATCGTACTCTAGTGGTGCATATATCTCATTCTATCGTACTCTAGAGGTGGATATATCTCAGTCTATCGTAATCTAATTGTGGATATATCTCTGTCTATCGTACACGAGTGGTGGATATATCTCGTAATATCGTACACTAGTGGTGGATATATCTCGGTCTATCGTACTCCAGTGGTGGATATACCTTGGTCTATCGTACTCTAGTGGTGGATATATCTCGGTCTATCGTACTCTAGTGGTGCATATATCTCATTCTATCGTACTCTGGAGGTGGATATATCTCAGTCTTTCGTACTCTAGTGGTGAATATATCTCGGTCTATCGTACTCTAGTGGTGAATATATCTCGGTCTATCGTATTCGAGTGGTGGATATATCTCGATCTGTCGTACTCCACTGGTGGATATATCTCAGTCTATCGTATTCTAGTGGTGGATATATCTCAATCTATCGTACTCCAGTGGTGGATATATCCCGGTCTATCGCACTCTCGTGGTGAATATATCTCGGTCTATCGTACTCTTGTGGTGGATATATCTCGATCTATCGTACTCTAGTGGTGGATACATCTCAGTCTATCGTACTCTAGTGGTGAATATATCTCGGTCTATCGTACTCTAGTGGTGGATACATCTCAGTCTATCGTACTCTAGTGGTGAATATATCTTGGTCTATCGTACTCTGGTGCTGGCTATATCTCGGTCTATCCTTCTCTAGTGGTGGATATATCTCGGTCACTCGGACTCTAGTTGTGGATATACCTCGGTCTATCGTACTCTAGTGGTGAATATATCTCGGTCTATCGTACTCTAGTGGTGGATATATCTCGGTCTATCTTACTCAAGTGGTGGATATATCTTGGTCTCTCGTACACCACTGGTGGATATATCTCAGGCTATCGTACACTAGTGGTGGTTATATCTCGTTCTATCGTACTCTCGTGCTGGATATATCTCGGTCTATCGTACTCTAGTGGTGGATATATCTCGGTCTATCGTACTCTAGTGGTGAATATATCTCGGTCTATCGTACTCAAGTGGTGGATATATCTCAGTCTTTCGTACTCTAGTGGTGAATATATCTCGGTCTATCGTACTCTAGTGGTGGATACATCTCAGTCTATCGTACTCTAGTGGTGAATATATCTCGGTCTATCGTACTCTCGTGGTGGCGATATCTCGGTCTATCGTACTCTAGTGGTGGATATAGCTCGGTCTATCGTACTCTAGTGGTGGATATATCTCCGTCTATCGTACTTTAGTGGTGGATATATCTCAGTCTATCGTACTCTCGTGGTAGATATATCTCGGTCTATCGTACTCGAGTGGTGGATATATCTCGATCTGTCGTACTCCACTGGTGGATCTATCTCAGTCTATCGTATTCTAGTGGTGGATATATCTCAATCTATCGTACTCCAGTGGTGGATATATCCCGGTCTATCGCACTCTAGTGGTGAATATATCTCGGTCTATCGTACTCTTGTGGTGGATATATCTCGATCTGTCGTATTCGAGTGGTGGATACATCTCAGTCTATCGTACTCTAGTGGTGAATATATCTCGGTCTATCGTACTCTAGTGGTGGATACATCTCAGTCTATCGTACTCTAGTGGTGAATATATCTCGGTCTATCGTACTCTCGTGGTGGCGATATCTCGGTCTATCGTACTCTAGTGGTGGATATAGCTCGGTCTATCGTACTCTAGTGGTGGATATATCTCGGTCAATCGTACTCTCGTGGTGGATATATCTCAGTCTATCGTACTCTAGTGGTGGATATATCTCGATCTATCGTACTTGAGTGATGGATATATCTTGGTCTATGGTACTCTAGTCGTGAGTATATCTCAGTCTATCGTACACTAGTGGTGGATATATCTCGGTCTATCGTACTCTAATGGTGGATATATCTCTGTCTATCGTACACTAGTGGTGGATATATCTCGTTATATCGTACACTAGTGGTGGATATATCTCGGTCTATCGTACTCTGGTGGTGCATATATCTCATTCTATCGTACTCTGGAGGTGGATATATCTCAGTCTATCGTACTCTAGCGGTGGATATATCTCAGTCTATCGTACTCTAGCGGTGGATATATCTCGGTCTATCTTACTCTGGTGGTGGCTATATCTCGGTCTATCCTACTCTAGTGGTGGATTTTTCTCGGTCACTCGGACTCTAGTGGTGGATATATCTCGGTCTATTGTACTCTAGTGGTGAATATATCTCGGTCTATCGTACTCTAGTGGTGGATATATCTCGGTCTATCTTACTCTAGTGGTGGATATATCTTGGTCTCTCGTACACCACTGGTGGATATATCTCAGGCTATCGTACACTAGTGGTGGTTATATCTCGGTCTATCGTACTCTAGTGGTGGATATATCTCGGTCCATCGTACTCTAATGGTGGATATATCTCAGTCTATCATACACTAGTGGTGGATATATCTCAGTCTATCGTACACTAGTGGTGGATATATCTCAGTCTTTCGTACTCTAATGGTGGATATATCTCAGTCTATCATACACTCGTGGTGGATATATCTCAGTCTATCGTACTCTAGTCGTGAATATATCTCGGTCTATCGTACAGTGGTGGTGGGTATATCTCAGTCTATCATACTCTAGTGGTGGATATATCTCATTCTATCCTTCTCTAGTGGTGGATATATCTCAGTCTATCGTACTCTAGTGGTGGTTATATCTCGGTCTCTCGTACACCACTGGTGGATATATCTCGGTCTATCGTACACTAGTGGTGGATATATCTCGGTCTATCGTACACTAGTGGTGGTTATATCTCGGTCTCTCGTACACCACTGGTGGATATATCTCAGGCTATCGTACTCTAGTGGTGGATATATCTCGGTCTATCGTACTCTAGTGTTGGATATATCTCGGTCTATCGTACTCCAGTAGTGGATATATCTCGGTCTATCGTACACTTGTGGTGGATATATCTCGGTCTATCGTACTCTACTGGTGGATATATCGCGGTCTATCGGACTCTCGTGGTGGATATATCTTAGTCTATTGTACACTATTGGTGGATATATCTCAGTCTATCATACTCTAGTGGTGGATATATCTCGTTCTATCGTACTCTAGAGGTGGATATATCTCAGTCTATCGTACTCTAGTGGTGGATATATCTCGGTCTATCGTATTCTAGTGGTGGATATATCTCGGTCTATCGTAATCTAGTGGTGGATCTGTCTCGGTCTATCGTACACTAGTGGTGGATATGTCTTGGTCTATCGTACTCTAGTGGTGGATAAATCTCCGTCTATCGTACTCTAGTGGTGGATATATCTCAGTCGATCGTACTCTAGTGGTGGATATATTTCGGTCTATCATACTCGAGTGGTGGATATATCTCAGTCGATCGTACGCTAGTGGTGGATATATCTCAGTCTATCGTACTCTAGTCGTGAATATATCTCTTATCTATCGTACTCCAATGGTGGATATATTTCGCTCTATCATGCTCTAGTGGTGGATATACCTCAGACGATCGTACTCTCGTCGTGGATATATCTCAGTCTATCGTACTCTCGTGGTGAATATATCTCGGTCTCTCGTACTCTAGTGGTGAATATATCTCAGTGTATCGTACTCTAGTGGTGGATATATCTCGATCTATCGTACTCTAGTGGTGGATACATCTCGGTCTATCCTACTCTAGTGGTGAATATATTCGGTCTGTCGTACTCTAGTGGTGGCAATATCTCGGTCTATCATACTCTCGTGGTGGATATATCTCGGTCTATCGTACTCAAGTGGTGGATATACCTCGGTCTGTCGTACTCTTGTGGTTGATATATGTCAGTCGATCGTACTCTAGTGGTGAATATATCTCAGTCTATCGTACTCTAGTGTTGGATATATCTCGGTCTATCGTACTCTAGTGGTGGATATATCTCGTCTATCGTACACTAGTGGTGGATATATCTCGGTCTATCGTACTCGGGTGGTGGATATATCTTGCTCTATCGTACTCTAGTAGTGCAAATATCTCGGTCTATCATACTCTGCTGGTGGCTATATCTCGGTCTAACGTACTCTAGTGGTGGATATATCTCGGTCTATCGTACTCTAGTGGTGGATATATCTCGGTCTATCGTACTCTAGTGGTGGATATATCTCGGTCTTTGGTACTCTCGTGGTGGATATATCTCGGTCTATTGTACACTCGTGGTGGATATATCTCGGTCTATCGTACACTAGTGGTGAATATATCTCGGTCTATCGTACACTAGCGGTGGCTATATCTCAGTCTATCATACTCCAGTGGTGAATATACCTCGATCGATCATCATCTAGTGGTGGATATATCTCGGTCTATCGTACTCTAGCGGTGGATATATCTCAGTCTATCGTACTCTAGCGGTGGATATATCTCGGTCTATCGTATTCTCGTGTTGGATATAGCTCAGTCTATCGTACTCTAGTGGTGGAAATATCTCGGTCTATCGTACTCTGGTGATGGCTATATCTCGGTCTATCATACTCTAGTGGTGGAAATATCTCGGTCTATCGTACTCTAGTGGTGAATATATCGCGGTCTGTCGTACTCTAGTGGTGGATACATCTCGGTCTATCGTACTGTAGTGGTGGATATATCTCGGTCTATCGTACTCTACTGGTGGCAATATCTCGGTCTATCGTACTCTCGTGGTGGAAATATCTCGGTCTATCGTACTCTAGTGGTGGAAATATCTCGGTCTATCGTACTCTGGTGGTGGATATATCTCGGTCTATCGTACTCTAGTGGTGGATATATCTCGGTCTATCGTACTCTAGTGGTGGATATATCTCGGTCGATCGTACTCTCGTGGTAGCTATTTCTCGGTCTAGTACTCTAGTGGTGGATATATCTCAGTCTATCGTACTCTAGTGGTGGATATATCTCGGTCTATCGTACTCGAGTGGTGGATATATCTTGGTCTATGGTACTCTAGTCGTGAATATATCTCGGTCTATCGTACACTGGTGGTGGATATATCTCAGTCTATCATACTCTAGTGTTGGATATATCTCATTCTATCCTTCTCTCGTGGTGATTATACCTCAGTCTATCGTACTCTAGTGTTGGATATATCTCGGTCTGTCGTACTCCAGTAGTGGATATATCTCGGTCTATCGTACACTCGTGGTGGATATATCTCGGTCTATCGTACTCTACTGGTGGATATATCGTGGTCTATCGGACTCTCGTGGTGGATATATCTTAGTCTATCGTACACTAGTGGTGGATATATCTCAGTCTATCATACTCTAGTGGTGGATATATCTCATTCTATCGTACTCTAGAGGTGGATATATCTCAGTCTATCGTACTCTAGTGATGGATATATCTCGGTCTATCGTATTCTAGTGGTGGATATATCTCGGTCTATCGTAATCTAGTGGTGGATATGTCTCGGTCTATCGTACACTAGTGGTGGATATATCTCGGTCTATCATACTCTAGTGGTGGATAAATCTCCGTCTATCGTACTCTAGTGGTGGATATATCTCAGTCTATCGTACTCTAGTGGTGGATATATTTTGCTCTATCATGCTCCAGTGGTGGATATACCTCAGACGATCCTACTCTCGTCGTGGATATATCTCAGTCTATCGTAATCTCGTGGTGAATATATCTCGGTCTATCGTACTCTAGTGGTGGATATATCTCGATCTATCGTACTCTAGTGGTGGATACATCTCAGTCTATCCTACTCTAGTGGTGAATATATTCGGTCTGTCGTACTCTAGTGGTGGATATATCTCGGTCTATCGTACTCTAGTGGTGGATATATCTCGATCTATCGTACTCTAGTGGTGGCGATATTCGGTCTATCGTACTCTAGTGGTGAATATATCTCGGTCTATCGTACTCGAGTGGTGGATATATCTCGTCTATCGTACACTAGTGGTGGATACATCTCGGTCTATCGTACTCGGGTGGTGGATATATCTCGCCTATCGTACACTCGTGGTGGATATATCTCGGTCTATCGTACTCGGGTGGTGGATATATCTTGCTCTATCGTACTCTAGTAGTGCAAATATCTCAGTCTATCATACTCTGGTGGTGGCTATATCTCGGTCTAACGTACTCTATTGGTGGATATATCTCGGTCTATCGTACTCTAGTGGTGGATATATCTCGGTCTATCGTACTCTAGTGGTGGATATATCTCGGTCTTTGGTACTCTCGTGGTGGATATATCTCGGTCTATCGTACACTCGTGGTGGATATATCTCGGTCTATCGTACACTAGTGGTGAATATATCTCGGTCTATCGTACACTAGCGGTGGCTATATCTCAGTCTATCATACTCCAGTGGTGAATATACCTCGATCGATCATACTCTAGTGGTGGATATATCTCGGTCTATCGTACTCTAGTGGTGGAAATATCTCGGTCTATCGTACTCTAGTGGTGAATATATCGCGGTCTGTCATACTCTAGTGGTGGATATATCTCGGTCTATCGTACTGTAGTGGTGGATATATCTCGGTCTATCGTACTCTACTGGTGGCAATATCTCGGTCTATCGTACTCTCGTGGAGGAAATATCTCGGTCTATCGTACTCTAGTGGTGAATATATCGCGGTCTGTCATACTCTAGTGGTGGATATATCTCGGTCTATCGTACTGTAGTGGTGGATATATCTCGGTCTATCGTACTCTACTGGTGGCAATATCTCGGTCTATCGTACTCTCGTGGAGGAAATATCTCGGTCTATCGTACTCTAGTGGTGGAAATATCTCGGTCTATCGTACTCTGGTGGTGGATATATCTCGGTCTATCGTACACTCGTGGTGGATATATCTCGGTCTATCGTACTCTACTGGTGGATATATCGTGGTCTATCGGACTCTCGTGGTGGATATATTTCAGTCTATCATACTCTAGTGGTGGATATATCTCATTCTATCGTACTCTAGAGGTGGATATATCTCAGTCTATCGTACTCTAGTGGTGGATATATCTCGGTCTATCGTATTCTAGTGGTGGATATATCTCGGTCTATCGTAATCTAGTGGTGGATATGTCTCGGTCTATCGTACACTAGTGGTGGATATATCTCGGTCTATCGTACTCTCGTGGTGGATAAATCTCTGTCTATCGTACTCTAGTGGTGGATATATCTCAGTCTATCGTACTCTAGTGGTGGATATATTTCGGTCTATCATACTCGAGTGGTGGATATATCTCAGTCGATCGTACGCTAGTGGTGGATATATCTCAATCTATCCTACTCTAGTGGTGAATATATCTCGGTCTATCGTACTCTAGTGGTGGATATATCTCGATCTATCGTACTCTAGTGGTGGATACATCTCAGTCTATCCTACTCTAGTGGTGAATATATTCGGTCTGTCGTACTCTAGTGGTGGAAATATCTCGGTCTATCGTACTCTAGTGGTGAATATATCGCGGTCTGTCATACTCTAGTGGTGGATATATCTCGGTCTATCGTACTGTAGTGGTGGATATATCTCGGTCTATCGTACTCTACTGGTGGCAATATCTCGGTCTATCGTACTCTCGTGGAGGAAATATCTCGGTCTATCGTACTCTAGTGGTGGAAATATCTCGGTCTATCGTACTCTGGTGGTGGATATATCTCGGTCTATCGTACACTCGTGGTGGATATATCTCGGTCTATCGTACTCTACTGGTGGATATATCGTGGTCTATCGGACTCTCGTGGTGGATATATTTCAGTCTATCATACTCTAGTGGTGGATATATCTCATTCTATCGTACTCTAGAGGTGGATATATCTCAGTCTATCGTACTCTAGTGGTGGATATATCTCGGTCTATCGTATTCTAGTGGTGGATATATCTCGGTCTATCGTAATCTAGTGGTGGATATGTCTCGGTCTATCGTACACTAGTGGTGGATATATCTCGGTCTATCGTACTCTCGTGGTGGATAAATCTCTGTCTATCGTACTCTAGTGGTGGATATATCTCAGTCTATCGTACTCTAGTGGTGGATATATTTCGGTCTATCATACTCGAGTGGTGGATATATCTCAGTCGATCGTACGCTAGTGGTGGATATATCTCAATCTATCCTACTCTAGTGGTGAATATATCTCGGTCTATCGTACTCTAGTGGTGGATATATCTCGATCTATCGTACTCTAGTGGTGGATACATCTCAGTCTATCCTACTCTAGTGGTGAATATATTCGGTCTGTCGTACTCTAGTGGTGGATATATCTCGATCTATCGTACTCTAGTGGTGGCGATATCTCGGTCTATCGTACTCTAGTGGTGGATATATCTCGGTCTATCGTACTCTAGTGGTGGCAATATCTCGGTCTATCGTACTCTCGTGGTGGATATATCTCGGTCTATCGTACTCTAGTGGTGGATATACCTCGGTCTGTCGTACTCTTGTGGTTGATATATGTCAGTCGATCGTACTCTAGTGGTGGATATATCTCAGTCTATCGTACTCTAGTGTTGGATATATCTCGGTCTATCGTACTCGAGTGGTGGATATATCTCGTGTATCGTACACTAGTGGTGGATATATCTCGGTCTATCGTACTCGGGTGGTGGATATATCTCGCTCTATCGTACCCTAGTCGTGCAAATATCTCGGTCTATCATATTCTGGTGGTGGCTATATCTCGGTCTAACGTACTCTAGTGGTGGATATATCTCGGTCTATCGTACTCTAGTGGTGGATATATCTCGGTCTATCGTACTCTAGTGGTGGATATATCTCGGTCTTTCGTACTCTCGTGGTGGATATATCTCGGTCTATCGTACACTGGTGGTGGATATATCTCGGTCTATCGTACACTAGTGGTGGATATATCTCGGTCTATCGTACACTAGCGGTGGCTATATCTCAGTCTATCATACTCCAGTGGTGAATATACCTCGGTCTATCATACTCTAGTGGTGGATATATCTCGGTCTATCGTACTCTAGTGGTGGATATATGTCAGTCTATCGTACTCTAGCGGTGGATATATCTCAGTCTATCGTACTCTAGCGGTGGATATATCTCGGTCTATCGTATTCTAGTGTTGGATATAGCTCAGTCTATCGTACTCTCGTGGTGGAAATATCTCGGTCTATCGTACTCTGGTGGTGGCTATATCTCGGTTTATTATACTCTAGTGGTGGATATATCTCGGTCTATCGTACTCTAGTGGTGGATACATCTCAGTCTATCGTACTCTAGTGGTGAATATATCTCGGTCTATCGTACTCTAGTGTTGGATATATCTCGGTCTGTCGTACTCTAGTGGTGGATATATCTCGGTCTATCGTACACTCGTGGTGGATATATCTCGGTCTATCGTACTCTACTGGTGGATATATCGTGGTCTATCGGACTCTCGTGGTGGATATATCTTAGGCTATCGTACACTAGTGATGGATATATCTCAGTCTCTCATACTCTAGTGGTGGATATATCTCATTCTATCGTACTCTAGAGGTGGATATATCTCAGTCTATCGTACTCTAGTGGTGGATATATCTCGGTCTATCGTATTCTAGTGGTGGATATATCTCGGTCTATCGTAATCTAGTGGTGGATATGTCTCGGTCTATCGTACACTAGTGGTGGATATATCTCGGTCTATCGTACTCTAGTGGTGGATAAATCTCCGTCTGTCGTACTCTAGTGGTGGATATATCTCAGTCTATCATACTCGAGTGGTGGATATATTTCGGTCTATCATACTCGAGTGGTGGATATATCTCAGTCGATCGTACGCTAGTGGTGGATATATCTCAGTCTATCGTACTCTAGTGGTGAATATATCTCTTATCTATCGTACTCCAATGGTGGATATATTTTGCTCTATCATGCTCTAGTGGTGGATATACCTCAGACGATCCTACTCTCGTCGTGGATATATCTCAGTCTATCGTAATCTCGTGGTGAATATATCTCGGTCTATCGTACTCTAGTGGTGGATATATCTCGATCTATCGTACTCTAGTGGTGGATACATCTCAGTCTATCCTACTCTAGTGGTGAATATATTCGGTCTGTCGTACTCTAGTGGTGGATATATCTCGGTCTATCGTACTCTAGTGGTGGATATATCTCGATCTATCGTACTCTAGTGGTGGCAATATTTCGGTCTATCGTACTCTAGTGGTGGATATATCTCCGTCTATCGTACTCTAGTGGTGGCAATATCTCGGTCTATCGTACTCTCGTGGTGGATATATCTCGGTCTATCGTACTCTAGTGTTGGATATATCTCGGTCTATCTTACTCTAGTGGTGAATATATCTCGGTCTATCGTACTCGAGTGGTGGATATATCTCGTCTATCGTACACTAGTGGTGGATATATCTCGGTCTATCGTACTCGGGTGGTGGATATATCTCGCCTATCGTACACTCGTGGTGGATATATCTCGGTCTATCGTACTCGGGTGGTGGATATATCTTGCTCTATCGTACTCTAGTAGTGCAAATATCTCGGTCTATCATACTCTGGTGGTGGCTATATCTCGGTCTAACGTACTCTAGTGGTGGATATATCTCGGTCTATCGTACTCTAGTGGTGGATATATCTCGGTCTATCGTACTCTAGTGGTGGATATATCTCGGTCTTTGGTACTCTCGTGGTGGATATATCTCGGTCTATCGTACACTCGTGGTGGATATATCTCGGTCTATCGTACACTAGTGGTGAATATATCTCGGTCTATCGTACACTAGCGGTGGCTATATCTCAGTCTATCATACTCCAGTGGTGAATATACCTCGATCGATCATACTCTAGTGGTGGATATATCTCGGTCTATCGTACTCTAGCGGTGGATATATCTCAGTCTATCGTACTCTAGCGGTGGATATATCTCGGTCTATCGTATTCTCGTGTTGGATATAGCTCAGTCTATCGTACTCTAGTGGTGGAAATATCTCGGTCTATCGTACTCTGGTGATGGCTGTATCTCGGTCTATCATACTCTAGTGGTGGAAATATCTCGGTCTATCGTACTCTAGTGGTGAATATATCGCGGTCTGTCGTACTCTAGTGGTGGATAGATCTCGGTCTATCGTACTGTAGTGGTGGATATATCTCGGTCTATCGTACTCTACTGGTGGCAATATCTCGGTCTATCGTACTCTCGTGGTGGAAATATCTCGGTCTATCGTACTCTAGTGGTGGAAATATCTCGGTCTATCGTACTCTGGTGGTGGATATATCTCGGTCTATCGTACTCTAGTGGTGGATATATCTCGGTCTATCGTACTCTAGTGGTGGATATATCTCGGTCGATCGTACTCTCGTGGTCGCTATTTCTCGGTCTAGTACTCTAGTGGTGGATATATCTCAGTCTATCGTACTCTGCTGGTGGATATATCTCGGTCTATCGTACTCCAGTAGTGGATATATCTCGGTCTATCGTACACTCGTGGTGGATATATCTCGGTCTATCGTACTCTACTGGTGGATATATCGTGGTCTATCGGACTCTCGTGGTGGATATATCTTAGTCTATCGTACACTAGTGGTGGATATATTTCAGTCTATCATACTCTAGTGGTGGATATATCTCATTCTATCGTACTCTAGAGGTGGATATATCTCAGTCTATCGTACTCTAGTGGTGGATATATCTCGGTCTATCGTATTCTAGTGGTGGATATATCTCGGTCTATCGTAATCTAGTGGTGGATATGTCTCGGTCTATCGTACACTAGTGGTGGATATATCTCGGTCTATCGTACTCTCGTGGTGGATAAATCTCTGTCTATCGTACTCTAGTGGTGGATATATCTCAATCTATCCTACTCTAGTGGTGAATATATCTCGGTCTATCGTACTCTAGTGGTGGATATATCTCGATCTATCGTACTCTAGTGGTGGATACATCTCAGTCTATCCTACTCTAGTGGTGAATATATTCGGTCTGTCGTACTCTAGTGGTGGATATATCTCGGTCTATCGTACTCTAGTGGTGGATATATCTCGATCTATCGTACTCTAGTGGTGGCGATATCTCGGTCTATCGTACTCTAGTGGTGGATATATCTCGGTCTATCGTACTCTAGTGGTGGCAATATCTCGGTCTATCGTACTCTCGTGGTGGATATATCTCGGTCTATCGTACTCTAGTGGTGGATATACCTCGGTCTGTCGTACTCTTGTGGTTGATATATGTCAGTCGATCGTACTCTAGTGGTGGATATATCTCAGTCTATCGTACTCTAGTGTTGGATATATCTCGGTCTATCTTACTCCAGTGGTGAATATATCTCGGTCTATCGTACTCGAGTGGTGGATATATCTCGTGTATCGTACACTAGTGGTGGATATATCTCGGTCTATCGTACTCGGGTGGTGGATATATCTCGCTCTATCGTACCCTAGTCGTGCAAATATCTCGGTCTATCATACTCTGGTGGTGGCTATATCTCGGTCTAACGTACTCTAGTGGTGGATATATCTCGGTCTATCGTACTCTAGTGGTGGATATATCTCGGTCTATCGTACTCTAGTGGTGGATATATCTCGGTCTTTCGTACTCTCGTGGTGGATATATCTCGGTCTATCGTACACTAGTGGTGGATATATCTCGGTCTATCGTACACTAGTGGTGGTTATATCTCGGTCTCTCGTACACCACTGGTGGATATATCTCGGTCTATCGTACTCTACTGGTGGATATATCGTGGTCTATCGGACTCTCGTGGTGGATATATCTTAGTCTATCGTACACTAGTGGTGGATATATTTCAGTCTATCATACTCTAGTGGTGGATATATCTCATTCTATCGTACTCTAGAGGTGGATATATCTCAGTCTATCGTACTCTAGTGGTGGATATATCTCGGTCTATCGTATTCTAGTGGTGGATATATCTCGGTCTATCGTAATCTAGTGGTGGATATGTCTCGGTCTATCGTACACTAGTGGTGGATATATCTCGGTCTATCGTACTCTCGTGGTGGATAAATCTCTGTCTATCGTACTCTAGTGGTGGATATATCTCAGTCTATCGTACTCTAGTGGTGGATATATTTCGGTCTATCATACTCGAGTGGTGGATATATCTCAGTCGATCGTACGCTAGTGGTGGATATATCTCAATCTATCCTACTCTAGTGGTGAATATATCTCGGTCTATCGTACTCTAGTGGTGGATATATCTCGATCTATCGTACTCTAGTGGTGGATACATCTCAGTCTATCCTACTCTAGTGGTGAATATATTCGGTCTGTCGTACTCTAGTGGTGGATATATCTCGGTCTATCGTACTCTAGTGGTGGATATATCTCGATCTATCGTACTCTAGTGGTGGCGATATCTCGGTCTATCGTACTCTAGTGGTGGATATATCTCGGTCTATCGTACTCTAGTGGTGGCAATATCTCGGTCTATCGTACTCTCGTGGTGGATATATCTCGGTCTATCGTACTCTAGTGGTGGATATACCTCGGTCTGTCGTACTCTTGTGGTTGATATATGTCAGTCGATCGTACTCTAGTGGTGGATATATCTCAGTCTATCGTACTCTAGTGTTGGATATATCTCGGTCTATCGTACTCGAGTGGTGGATATATCTCGTGTATCGTACACTAGTGGTGGATATATCTCGGTCTATCGTACTCGGGTGGTGGATATATCTCGCTCTATCGTACCCTAGTCGTGCAAATATCTCGGTCTATCATATTCTGGTGGTGGCTATATCTCGGTCTAATGTACTCTAGTGGTGGATATATCTCGGTCTATCGTACTCTAGTGGTGGATATATCTCGGTCTATCGTACTCTAGTGGTGGATATATCTCGGTCTTTCGTACTCTCGTGGTGGATATATCTCGGTCTATCGTACACTGGTGGTGGATATATCTCGGTCTATCGTACACTAGTGGTGGATATATCTCAGTCTATCGTACTCTAGTGGTGGATATATCTCGGTCTATCGTACTCTCGTGGTGGATAAATCTCTGTCTATCGTACTCTAGTGGTGGATATATCTCAGTCTATCGTACTCTAGTGGTGGATATATTTCGGTCTATCATACTCGAGTGGTGGATATATCTCAGTCGATCGTACGCTAGTGGTGGATATATCTCAATCTATCCTACTCTAGTGGTGAATATATCTCGGTCTATCGTACTCTAGTGGTGGATACATCTCAGTCTATCCTACTCTAGTGGTGAATATATTCGATCTGTCGTACACTAGTGGTGGATATATCTCGGTCTATCGTACTCCAGTGGTGGATATATCTCGATCTATCGTACTCTAGTGGTGGCGATATCTCGGTCTATCGTACTCTAGTGGTGGATATATCTCGGTCTATCGTACTCTAGTGGTGGATATACCTCGGTCTGTCGTACTCTTGTGGTTGATATATCTCGGTCTATCGTACTCTAGTGGTGGATATATCTCGGTCTATCGTACACTAGTGGTGGATATATCTCGGTCTATCGTACACTCGTGGTGGCTATATCTCAGTCTATCATACTCCAGTGGTGAATATACCTCGGTCGATCATAATCTAGTGGTGGATATATCTCGGTCTATCGTACTCTAGTGGTGGATATATCTCAGTCTATCATACTCTCGTGGTGGTTATAACTCGGTCTATCGTACTCCAGTGGTGGATATATCGCGGTCTATCGCACTCTAGTGGTGAATATATCTCGGTCTATCGTATTCTACTGGTGGATATATCTCAGTCTATCGTACTCTCGTGGTGGTTATAACTCGGTCTATCGTACTCCAGTGGTGGATATATCGCGGTCTATCGCACTCTAGTGGTGAATATATCTCAGTCTATCGTATTCTACTGGTGGATATATCTCGGTCTATCGTACTCGAGTGGTGGATATATCTCGGTCTGTCGTACTCCACTGGTGGATATATCTCAGTCTATCGTACTCGAGTGGTGGATATATCTCGGTCTATCGTACACTAGTGGTGGATATATCTCGGTCTATCGTACTCGAATGGTGGATAAATCTCCGTCTATCGTACTCTAGTGGTCGATATATCTCAGTCTATCGTACTCTAGTGGTGGATATATTTCGGTCTATCATACTCGAGTGGTGGATATATCTCAGTCGATCGTACGCCAGTGGTGGATATATCTCAGTCTGTCGTACTCTAGTGGTGAATATATCTCTTATCTATCGTACGCCAGTGGTGGATATATCTCAGTCTATCGTACTCTCGTGATGAATATATCTCTTATCTATCGTACTCTAGTGGTGGATATATTTCGCTCTATCATGCTCTTGCAGTGGATATACCTCAGTCGATCGTACTCTCGTGGTGGATAAATCTCAGTCTATCGTACTCTCGTGGTGAATATATCTCGGTCTATCGTACTCTAGTGGTGGATATATCTCAATCTATCGTACTCTAGTGGTGGATACATCTCAGTCTATCCTACTCAAGTGGTGAATATATCGCGGTCTGTCGTACTCGAGTGGTGGATATATCTCGGTCTATCGTACTGTAGTGGTGGATATATCTCGGTCTGTCGTACTCTACTGGTGGCAATATCTCGGTCTATCGTACTCTCGTGGTGGAAATATCTCGGTCTATCGTACTCTAGTGGTGGAAATATCTCAGTCTATCGTACTCTGGTGGTGGCTATATCTCGGTCTATCGTACTCTAGTGGTGGATATATCTCGGTCTATCGTACTCCAGTGGTGGATATATCTCGGTCGATCGTACTCTCGTGGTAGCTATCTCTCGGTCTAGTACTCTAGTGGTGGATATATCTCAGTCTATCGTACTCCAGTGGTGAATATATCTCGGTCTATCGTACTCGAGTGGTAGATATATCTTGGTCTATGGTACTCTAGTCGTGAATATATCTCGGTCTATCGTACACTGGTGGTGGATATATCTCAGTCTATCATACTCTAGTGTTGGATATATCTCATTCTATCCTTCTCTCGTGGTGGATATATCTCGGTCTATCGTACTCCAGTAGTGGATATATCTCGGTCTATCGTACACTCGTGGTGGATATATCTCGGTCTATCGTACTCTACTGGTGGATATATCGTGGTCTATCGGACTCTCGTGGTGGATATATCTCTTATCTATCGTACTCCAATGGTGGATATATTTCGCTCTATCATGCTCTAGTGGTGGATATACCTCAGACGATCGTACTCTCGTCGTGGATATATCTCACTCTATCGTACTCTCGTGGTGAATATATCTCGGTCTATCGTACTCTAGTGGTGGATACATCTCAGTCTATCCTACTCTAGTGGTGAATATATTCGGTCTGTCGTACTCTAGTGGTGGATATATCTCAGTCTATCCTACTCTAGTGGTGGATATATCTCGGTCTATCGTACTCTAGTGGTGGATACATCTCAGTCTATCCTACTCTAGTGGTGAATATATTCGGTCTATCGTACTCTAGTGGTGGATATATCTCGGTCTATCGTACTCGGGTGGTGGATATATCTCGCTCTATCGTACTCTAGTAGTGCAAATATCTCGGTCTATCATACTCTGCTGGTGGCTATATCTCGGTCTAACGTACTCTAGTGGTGGATATATCTCGGTCTATCGTACTCTAGTGGTGGATATATCCCGGCCTATCGTACTCTCGTGGTGGATATATCTCGGTCTTTCGTACTCTCGTGGTGGATATATCTCGGTCTATCGTACACTGGTGGTGGATATATCCCGGTCTATCGTACACTAGTGGTGGATATATCTCGGTCTATCGTACACGAGCGGTGGCTATATCTCAGTCTATCATACTCCAGTGGTGAATATACCTCGGTCTATCATACTCTAGTGGTGGATATAGCTCAGTCGATCGTACTCTCGTGGTGGAAATATCTCGGTCTATCGTACTCTGGTGGTGGCTATATCTCGGTCTATCATACTCTAGTGGTGGATATATCTCGGTCACTCGTACTCTAGTGGTGGATATATCTCGGTCTTTCGTACTCTAGTGGTGGATATATCTCGGTCTATCGTACTCTAGTGGTGGATATATCTCAGTCTGTCGTACTCTAGTGATGAATATATCTCGGTCTATCGTATTCTACTGGTGGATATATCTCAGTCTATCGTTCTCTCGTGCTGGATATATCTCGGTCTATCGTACTCTAGTGGTGGCAATATCTCGGTCTATCGTACTCTCGTGGTGGATATATCTCGGTCTATCGTACTCTAGTGGTGGATATACCTCGGTCTGTCGTACTCTTGTGGTTGATATATGTCAGTCGATCGTACTCTAGTGGTGGATATATCTCAGTCTATCGTACTCTAGTGTTGGATATATCTCGGTCTATCGTACTCTCGTGGTGAATATATCTCGGTCTATCGTACTCTAGTGGTGGATATATCTCAGTCTGTCGTACTCTAGTGATAAATATATCTCGGTCTATCGTATTCTACTGGTGGATATATCTCAGTCTATCGTACTCTCGTGGTGGATATAACTCGGTCTATCGTACTCCAGTGGTGGATATATCGCGGTCTATCGCACTCTAGTGGTGAATATATCTCGGTCTATCGTATTCTACTGGTGGATATATCTCAGTCTATCGTACTCTCGTGGTGGATATATCTCGGTCTATCGTACTCGAGTGGTGGATATATCTCGGTCTGTCGTACTCCACTGGTGGATATATCTCAGTCTATCGTACTCTAGTGGTGGATATATCTCGGTCTATCGTACACTAGTGGTGGATATATCTCGGTCTATCGTACTCGAATGGTGGATAAATCTCCGTCTATCGTACTCTAGTGGTGGATATATCTCAGTCTATCGTACTCTAGTGGTGGATATATTTCGGTCTATCATACTCGAGTGGTGGATATATCTCAGTCGATCGTACGCCAGTGGTGGATATATCTCAGTCTATCGTACTCTCGTGATGAATATATCTCTTATCTATCGTACTCTAGTGGTGGATATATTTCGCTCTATCATGCTCTAGCAGTGGATATACCTCAGTCGATCGTACTCTCGTGGTGGATAAATCTCAGTCTATCGTACTCTCGTGGTGAATATATCTCGGTCTATCGTACTCTAGTGGTGGATATATCTCGATCTATCGTACTCTAGCGGTGGATACATCTCAGTCTATCCTACTCAAGTGGTGAATATATCGCGGTCTGTCGTACTCGAGTGGTGGATATATCCCGGTCTATCGTACACTAGTGGTGGATATATCTCGGTCTATCGTACACGAGCGGTGGCTATATCTCAGTCTATCATACTCCAGTGGTGAATATACCTCGGTCTATCATACTCTAGTGGTGGATATAGCTCAGTCGATCGTACTCTCGTGGTGGAAATATCTCGGTCTATCGTACTCTGGTGGTGGCTATATCTCGGTCTATCATACTCTAGTGGTGGATATATCTCGGTCACTCGTACTCTAGTGGTGGATATATCTCGGTCTTTCGTACTCTAGTGGTGGATATATCTCAGTCTGTCGTACTCTAGTGATGAATATATCTCGGTCTATCGTATTCTACTGGTGGATATATCTCAGTCAAATCGTTCTCTCGTGGTGGATATATCTCGGTCTATCGTACTCGAGTGGTGGATATATCTCGGTCTGTCGTACTCCACTGGTGGATATATCTCAGTCTATCGTATTCTAGTGGTGGATATATCTCAATCTACCGTACTCCAGTGGTGGATATATCGCGGTCTATCGCACTCTAGTGGTGAATATATCTCGGTCTATCGTATTCTACTGGTGGATATATCTCAGTCTGTCGTACTCCACTGGTGGATATATCTCAGTCTATCGTACTCTAGTGGTGGATATATCTCGGTCTATCGTACTCTCGTGGTGGATATACCTCGGTCTATCGTACACTAGTGGTGGATATATCTCAGTCTGTCGTACTCCACTGGTGGATATATCTCAGTCTATCGTACTCTAGTGGTGGATATATCTCGGTCTATCGTACACTAGTGGTGGATATATCTCGGTCTATCGTACTCTAGTGGTGGATAAATCTCCGTCTATCGTACTCTAGTGGTGGATATATCTCAGTCTATCGTACTCTAGTGGTGGATATATTTCGGTCTATCATACTCGAGTGGTGGATATATCTCAGTCGATCGTACGCCAGTGGTGGATATATCTCAGTCTATCGTACTCTAGTGATGAATATATCTATTATCTATCGTACTCTAGTGGTGGATATATTTTGCTCTATCATGCTCTAGTAGTGGATATACCTCAGTCGATCGTACTCTCGTGGTGGATATATCTCAGTCTATCGTACTCTAGTGGTGAATATATCTCGGTCTATCGTACTCTAGTGGTGGATATATCTCGATCTATCGTACTCTAGTGGTGGATATATCTCGATCTATCGGACTCTAGTGGTGGCGATATCTCGGTCTATCGTACTCTAGTGGTGGATATATCTCGGTCTATCGTACTCTACTGGTGGCAATATCTCGGTCTATCATACTCTCGTGGTGGAAATATCTCGGTCTATCATACTCAAGTGGTGGAAATATCTCGGTCTATCGTACTCTGGTGGTGGCTATATCTCGGTCTATCGTATTCTAGTGGTGGATATATCTCGGTCTATCGTACTCTAGTGGTGGATATATCTCGGTCGATCGTACTCTCGTGGTAGCTATCTCTCGGTCTAGTACTCTAGTGGTGGTTATATCTCAGTCTATCGCACTCTAGTGGTGTTTATATCTCGGTCTATCGTACTCCAGTGGTGGATATATCTCAGTCTATCGTACTCTCGTGGTGATAATATCTCGGTCTATCGTACTCTGGTGGTGGCTATATGTTTGTTTATCTTACTCTAGTGATGGATATATCTCGGTCTGTTGTACTCTATTGGTGGATATATCTCGTTCTATCGTAATCTAGTGGTGGATATATCTCGGTCTATCGTACTCTAGTGGTGGATATATCTCGTTCTATCGTACACGAGTGGTGGATATATCTCAGTCTATCGTACTCTAGTGTTGGATATATCTCGGTCTATCGTATTCTAGTGGTGGATATATCTCGGTCTATCGTAATCTAGTGGTGGATATGGCTCGGTCTATCGTACACTAGTGGTGGATATATCTCTGTCTATCGTACTCTAGTGGTGGATAAATCTCCGTCTATCGTACTCTAGTGGTGGATATATCTCAGTCTATCGTACTCTAGTGGTGGATATATTTCGGTCTATCATACTCGAGTGGTGGATATATCTCAGTCGATCGTACGCTAGTGGTGGATATATCTCAGTCTATCGTACTCTAGTGGTGAATATATCTCTTATCTATCGTACTCCAATGGTGGATATATTTCGCTCTATCATGCTCTAGTGGTGGATATACCTCAGAAGATCGTACTCTCATCGTGGATATATCTCAGTCTATCGTACTCTCGTGGTGAATATATCTCGGTCTATCGTACTCTAGTGGTGGATATATCTCGATCTATCGTACTCTAGTGGTGGATACATCTCAGTCTATCCTACTCTAGTGGTGAATATATTCGGTCTGTCGTACTCTAGTGGTGGATATATCTCGGTCTATCGTACTCTAGTGGTGGATATATCTCGATCTATCGTACTCTAGTGGTGGCGATATCTCGGTCTATCGTACTCTAGTGGTGGATATATCTCGGTCTATCGTACTCTAGTGGTGGCAATATCTCGGTCTATCGTACTCTCGTGGTGGATATATCTCGGTCTATCGTACTCTAGTGGTGGATATATCTCGGTCTATCGTACTCTTGTGGTTGATATATGTCAGTCGATCGTACTCTAGTGGTGGATATATCTCAGTCTATCGTACTCTAGTGTTGGATATGTCTCGGTCTATCGTACTCTAGTGGTGAATATATCTCGGTCTATCGTACTCTAGTGGTGGATATATCTCGTCTATCGTACACTAGTGGTGGATATATCTCGGTCTATCGTACTCGGGTGGTGGATATATCTCGCTCTATCGTACTCTAGTAGTGCAAATATCTCGGTCTATCATACTCTGGTGGTGGCTATATCTCGGTCTAACGTACTCTAGTGGTGGATATATCTCGGTCTATCGTACTCTAGTGGTGGATATATCTCGGTCTATCGTACTCTAGTGGTGGATATATCTCGGTCTTTCGTACTCTCGTGGTGGATATATCTCGGTCTATCGTACACTGGTGGTGGATATATCCCGGTCTATCGTACACTAGTGGTGGATATATCTCGGTCTATCGTACACTAGCGGTGGCTATATCTCAGTCTATCATACTCCAGTGGTGAATATACCTCGGTCTATCATACTCTAGTGGTGGATATATCTCGGTCTATCGTACTCTAGTGGTGGATATATCTCAGTCTATCGTACTCTAGTGGTGGATATATCTCGGTCTATCGTACTCTAGTGGTGCATATATCTCATTCTATCGTACTCTGGAGGTGGATATATCTCAGTCTATCGTACTCTAGCGGTGGATATATCTCAGTCTATCGTATTCTAGTGTTGGATATAGCTCAGTCGATCGTACTCTCGTGGTGGAAATATCTCGGTCTATCGTACTCTGGTGGTGGCTATATCTCGGTCTATCATACTCTAGTGGTGGATATATCTCGGTCACTCGTACTCTAGTGGTGGATATATCTCGGTCTTTCGTACTCCAGTGGTGGATATATCTCGGTCTATCGTACTCCAGTGGTGGATATATCTCAGTCTGTCGTACTCTAGTGATGAATATATCTCGGTCTATCGTATTCTACTGGTGGATATATCTCAGTCTATCGATCTCTCGTGGTGGATATATCTCGGTCTATCGTACTCGAGTGGTGGATATATCTCGGTCTGTCGTACTCCACTGGTGGATATATCTCAGTCTATCGTATTCTAGTGGTGGATATATCTCAATCTATCGTACTCGAGTGGTGGATATATCTCAGTCTGTCGTACTCCACTGGTGGATATATCTCAGTCTATCGTACGCCAGTGGTGGATATATCTCAGTCTATCGTACTCTAGTGGTGAATATATCTCTTATCTATCGTACGCCAGTGGTGGATATATCTCAGTCTATCGTACTCTAGTGATGAATATATCTCTTATCTATCGTACTCTAGTGGTGGATAAATTTTGCTCTATCATGCTCTAGTAGTGGATATACCTCAGTCGATCGTACTCTCGTGGTGGATATATTTCAGTCTATCGTACTCTCGTGGTGAATATATCTCGGTCTATCGTACTCTAGTGGTGGATATATCTCGATCTATCGTACTCTAGTGGTGGATACATCTCAGTCTATCCTACTCTAGTGGTGAATATATTCTGTCTGTCGTACTCGAGTGGTGGATATATCTCGGTCTATCGTACTGTAGTGGTGGATATATCTCGATCTATCGTACTCTAGTGGTGGTGATATCTCGGTCTATCGTACTCTAGTGGTGGATATATCTCGGTCTATCGTACTCTAGTGGTGGCAATATCTCGGTCTATCGTACTCTAGCGGTGGATATATCTCGGTCTATCGTATTCTAGTGTTGGATATAGCTCAGTCGATCGTACTCTCGTGGTGGAAATATCTCGGTCTATCGTACTCTGGTGGTGGCTATATCTCGGTCTATCATACTCTAGTGGTGGATATATCTCAGTCTGTCGTACTCTAGTGATGAATATATCTCGATCTATCGTATTCTACTGGTGGATATATCTCAGTCTATCGTTCTCTCGTGGTGGATATATCTCGGTCTATCGTACTCGAGTGGTGGATATATCTCGGTCTGTCGTACTCTAGTGATGAATATATCTCGGTCTATCGTACTCCACTGGTGGATATATCTCAGTCTATCGTATTCTAGTGGTGGATATATCTCAATCTACCGTACTCCAGTGGTGGATATATCGCGGTCTATCGCACTCTAGTGGTGAATATATCTCGTCTATCGTACTCTCGTGGTGGATATATCTCGGTCTATCGTACTCTAGTGGTGGATATACCTCGGTCTGTCGTGCTCTTGTGGTTGATATATGTCAGTCGATCGTACTCTCGTGGTGGATATATCTCAGTCTATCGTACTCTAGTGTTGGATATATCTCGGTCTATCGTACTCTAGTGGTGAATATATCTCGGTCTATCGTACTCTGGTGGTGGATATATCTCGTCTATCGTACACTAGTGGTGGATATATCTCGGTCTATCGTACTCGGGTGGTGGATATATCTCGCTCTATCGTACTCTAGTAGTGCAAATATCTCGGTCTATCATACTCTGGTGGTGGATATATCTCGGTCTATCGTACTCTAGTGGTGGATATATCTCGGTCTATCGTACTCTAGTGGTGGATATATCTCGGTCTTTCGTACTCTCGTGGTGGATATATCTCGGTCTATCGTACACTGGTGGTGGATATATCTCGGTCTATCATACACTCGTGGTGGATATATCTCGGTCTATCGTACACTAGCGGTGGCTATATCTCAGTCTATCATACTCCAGTGGTGAATATACCTCGGTCTATCATACTCTAGTGGTGGATATATCTCGGTCTATCGTACTCTAGTGGTGGATATATCTCAGTCTATCGTACTCTAGTGGTGGATATATCTCGGTCTTTCGTACTCTAGTGGTGCATATATCTCATTTTATCGTACTCTGGAGGTGGATATATCTCAGTCTATCGTACTCTAGTGGTGGATATATCTCAGTCTATCGTACTCTAGCGGTGGATATATCTCGGTCTATCGTACTCTAGTGGTGGATATATCTCGGTCTATCATACTCTAGTGGTGGATATATCTCGGTCACTCGTACTCTAGTGGTGGATATATCTCGGTCTTTCGTACTCTAGTGGTGGATACATCTCGGTCTATCATACTCGAGTGGTGGATATATCTCGGTCTATCATACTCTAGTGGTGGATATATCTCGGTCTATCGTACTCTAGTGGTGGATATATCTCGGTCTATCGTACTCTAGTGGTGGATATATCTCAGTCTATCGTACTCTAGTGGTGGATATATCTCGGTCTATCGTACTCTAGTGGTGCATATATCTCATTCTATCGTACTCTGGAGGTGGATATATCTCAGTCTATCGTACTCTAGCGGTGGATATATCTCAGTCTATCGTATTCTAGTGTTGGATATAGCTCAGTCGATCGTACTCTCGTGGTGGAAATATCTCGGTCTATCGTACTCTGGTGGTGGCTATATCTCGGTCTATCGTACTCTAGTGGTGGATATATCTCGGTCTTTCGTACTCCAGTGGTGGATATATCTCAATCTACCGTACTCCAGTGGTGGATATATCGCGGTCTATCGCACTCTAGTGGTGAATATATCTCGTCTATCGTACTCTCGTGGTGGATATATCTCGGTCTATCGTACTCTAGTGGTGGATATACCTCGGTCTGTCGTGCTCTTGTGGTTGATATATGTCAGTCGATCGTACTCTCGTGGTGGATATATCTCAGTCTATCGTACTCTAGTGTTGGATATATCTCGGTCTATCGTACTCTAGTGGTGGATATATCTCGGTCTATCGTACTCTAGTGGTGGATATATCTCAGTCTATGGTACTCTAGTGGTGGATATATCGCGGTCTATCGTACTCTAGTGGTGCATATATCTCATTCTATCGTACTCTGGAGGTGGATATATCTCGGTCTATCGTACTCTAGTGGTGGATATATCTCGGTCTATCGTACTCTCGTGGTGGATATATCTCAGTCTATCGTACTCTAGTGTTGGATATATCTCGGTCTATCGTACTCTAGTGGTGGATATATCTCGGTCTATCGTACTCTAGTGGTGGATATATCTCGGTCTATCGTACTCTAGTGGTGCATATATCTCATTCTATCGTACTCTAGCGGTGGATATATCTCAGTCTATCGTACTCTAGCGGTGGATATATCTCAGTCTATCGTATTCTAGTGTTGGATATAGCTCAGTCGATCGTACTCTCGTGGTGGAAATATCTCGGTCTATCGTACTCTGGTGGTGGCTATATCTCGGTCTATCATACTCTAGTGGTGGATATATCTCGGTCACTCGTACTCTAGTGGTGGATATATCTCGGTCTTTCGTACTCCAGTGGTGGATATATCTCGGTCTATCGTACTCCAGTGGTGAATATATCTCAGTCTGTCGTACTCTAGTGATGAATATATCTCGGTCTATCGTATTCTACTGGTGGATATATCTCAGTCTATCGATCTCTCGTGGTGGATATATCTCGGTCTATCGTACTCGAGTGGTGGATATATCTCGGTCTGTCGTACTCCACTGGTGGATATATCTCAGTCTATCGTATTCTAGTGGTGGATATATCTCAATCTATCGTACTCGAGTGGTGGATATATCTCAGTCTGTCGTACTCCACTGGTGGATATATCTCAGTCTATCGTACGCCAGTGGTGGATATATCTCAGTCTATCGTACTCTAGTGGTGAATATATCTCTTATCTATCGTACGCCAGTGGTGGATATATCTCAGTCTATCGTACTCTAGTGATGAATATATCTCTTATCTATCGTACTCTAGTGGTGGATAAATTTTGCTCTATCATGCTCTAGTAGTGGATATACCTCAGTCGATCGTACTCTCGTGGTGGATATATTTCAGTCTATCGTACTCTCGTGGTGAATATATCTCGGTCTATCGTACTCTAGTGGTGGATATATCTCGATCTATCGTACTCTAGTGGTGGATACATCTCAGTCTATCCTACTCTAGTGGTGAATATATTCTGTCTGTCGTACTCGAGTGGTGGATATATCTCGGTCCATCGTACTCTAGTGGTGGATATATCTCGATCTATCGTACTGTAGTGGTGGATATATCTCGATCTATCGTACTCTAGTGGTGGTGATATCTCGGTCTATCGTACTCTAGTGGTGGATATATCTCGGTCTATCGTACTCTAGTGGTGGCAATATCTCGGTCTATCGTACTCTAGCGGTGGATATATCTCGGTCTATCGTATTCTAGTGTTGGATATAGCTCAGTCGATCGTACTCTCGTGGTGGAAATATCTCGGTCTATCGTACTCTGGTGGTGGCTATATCTCGGTCTATCATACTCTAGTGGTGGATATATCTCAGTCTGTCGTACTCTAGTGATGAATATATCTCGATCTATCGTATTCTACTGGTGGATATATCTCAGTCTATCGTTCTCTCGTGGTGGATATATCTCGGTCTATCGTACTCGAGTGGTGGATATATCTCGGTCTGTCGTACTCTAGTGATGAATATATCTCGGTCTATCGTACTCCACTGGTGGATATATCTCAGTCTATCGTATTCTAGTGGTGGATATATCTCAATCTACCGTACTCCAGTGGTGGATATATCGCGGTCTATCGCACTCTAGTGGTGGATATATCTCGATCTATCGTACTCTAGTGGTGGATACATCTCAGTCTATCCTACTCTAGTGGTGAATATATTCTGTCTGTCGTACTCGAGTGGTGGATATATCTCGGTCTATCGTACTGTAGTGGTGGATATATCTCGATCTATCGTACTCTAGTGGTGGTGATATCTCGGTCTATCGTACTCTAGTGGTGGATATATCTCGGTCTATCGTACTCTAGTGGTGGCAATATCTCGGTCTATCGTACTCTAGCGGTGGATATATCTCGGTCTATCGTATTCTAGTGTTGGATATAGCTCAGTCGATCGTACTCTCGTGGTGGAAATATCTCGGTCTATCGTACTCTGGTGGTGGCTATATCTCGGTCTATCATACTCTAGTGGTGGATATATCTCAGTCTGTCGTACTCTAGTGATGAATATATCTCGATCTATCGTATTCTACTGGTGGATATATCTCAGTCTATCGTTCTCTCGTGGTGGATATATCTCGGTCTATCGTACTCGAGTGGTGGATATATCTCGGTCTGTCGTACTCTAGTGATGAATATATCTCGGTCTATCGTACTCCACTGGTGGATATATCTCAGTCTATCGTATTCTAGTGGTGGATATATCTCAATCTACCGTACTCCAGTGGTGGATATATCGCGGTCTATCGCACTCTAGTGGTGAATATATCTCGTCTATCGTACTCTCGTGGTGGATATATCTCGGTCTATCGTACTCTAGTGGTGGATATACCTCGGTCTGTCGTGCTCTTGTGGTTGATATATGTCAGTCGATCGTACTCTCGTGGTGGATATATCTCAGTCTATCGTACTCTAGTGTTGGATATATCTCGGTCTATCGTACTCTAGTGGTGAATATATCTCGGTCTATCGTACTCTGGTGGTGGATATATCTCGTCTATCGTACACTAGTGGTGGATATATCTCGGTCTATCGTACTCGGGTGGTGGATATATCTCGCTCTATCGTACTCTAGTAGTGCAAATATCTCGGTCTATCATACTCTGGTGGTGGATATATCTCGGTCTATCGTACTCTAGTGGTGGATATATCTCGGTCTATCGTACTCTAGTGGTGGATATATCTCGGTCTTTCGTACTCTCGTGGTGGATATATCTCGGTCTATCGTACACTGGTGGTGGATATATCTCGGTCTATCATACACTCGTGGTGGATATATCTCGGTCTATCGTACACTAGCGGTGGCTATATCTCAGTCTATCATACTCCAGTGGTGAATATACCTCGGTCTATCATACTCTAGTGGTGGATATATCTCGGTCTATCGTACTCTAGTGGTGGATATATCTCAGTCTATCGTACTCTAGTGGTGGATATATCTCGGTCTTTCGTACTCTAGTGGTGCATATATCTCATTTTATCGTACTCTGGAGGTGGATATATCTCAGTCTATCGTACTCTAGTGGTGGATATATCTCAGTCTATCGTACTCTAGCGGTGGATATATCTCGGTCTATCGTACTCTAGTGGTGGATATATCTCGGTCTATCATACTCTAGTGGTGGATATATCTCGGTCACTCGTACTCTAGTGGTGGATATATCTCGGTCTTTCGTACTCTAGTGGTGGATACATCTCGGTCTATCATACTCGAGTGGTGGATATATCTCGGTCTATCATACTCTAGTGGTGGATATATCTCGGTCTATCGTACTCTAGTGGTGGATATATCTCGGTCTATCGTACTCTAGTGGTGGATATATCTCATTCTATCGTACTCTAGTGGTGGATATATCTCGGTCTATCGTACTCTAGTGGTGCATATATCTCATTCTATCGTACTCTGGAGGTGGATATATCTCAGTCTATCGTACTCTAGCGGTGGATATATCTCAGTCTATCGTATTCTAGTGTTGGATATAGCTCAGTCGATCGTACTCTCGTGGTGGAAATATCTCGGTCTATCGTACTCTGGTGGTGGCTATATCTCGGTCTATCGTACTCTAGTGGTGGATATATCTCGGTCTTTCGTACTCCAGTGGTGGATATATCTCAATCTACCGTACTCCAGTGGTGGATATATCGCGGTCTATCGCACTCTAGTGGTGAATATATCTCGTCTATCGTACTCTCGTGGTGGATATATCTCGGTCTATCGTACTCTAGTGGTGGATATACCTCGGTCTGTCGTGCTCTTGTGGTTGATATATGTCAGTCGATCGTACTCTCGTGGTGGATATATCTCAGTCTATCGTACTCTAGTGTTGGATATATCTCGGTCTATCGTACTCTAGTGGTGGATATATCTCGGTCTATCGTACTCTAGTGGTGGATATATCTCAGTCTATGGTACTCTAGTGGTGGATATATCGCGGTCTATCGTACTCTAGTGGTGCATATATCTCATTCTATCGTACTCTGGAGGTGGATATATCTCGGTCTATCGTACTCTAGTGGTGGATATATCTCGGTCTATCGTACTCTCGTGGTGGATATATCTCAGTCTATCGTACTCTAGTGTTGGATATATCTCGGTCTATCGTACTCTAGTGGTGGATATATCTCGGTCTATCGTACTCTAGTGGTGGATATATCTCGGTCTATCGTACTCTAGTGGTGCATATATCTCATTCTATCGTACTCTAGCGGTGGATATATCTCAGTCTATCGTACTCTAGCGGTGGATATATCTCAGTCTATCGTATTCTAGTGTTGGATATAGCTCAGTCGATCGTACTCTCGTGGTGGAAATATCTCGGTCTATCGTACTCTGGTGGTGGCTATATCTCGGTCTATCATACTCTAGTGGTGGATATATCTCGGTCACTCGTACTCTAGTGGTGGATATATCTCGGTCTTTCGTACTCCAGTGGTGGATATATCTCGGTCTATCGTACTCCAGTGGTGAATATATCTCAGTCTGTCGTACTCTAGTGATGAATATATCTCGGTCTATCGTATTCTACTGGTGGATATATCTCAGTCTATCGATCTCTCGTGGTGGATATATCTCGGTCTATCGTACTCGAGTGGTGGATATATCTCGGTCTGTCGTACTCCACTGGTGGATATATCTCAGTCTATCGTATTCTAGTGGTGGATATATCTCAATCTATCGTACTCGAGTGGTGGATATATCTCAGTCTGTCGTACTCCACTGGTGGATATATCTCAGTCTATCGTACGCCAGTGGTGGATATATCTCAGTCTATCGTACTCTAGTGGTGAATATATCTCTTATCTATCGTACGCCAGTGGTGGATATATCTCAGTCTATCGTACTCTAGTGATGAATATATCTCTTATCTATCGTACTCTAGTGGTGGATAAATTTTGCTCTATCATGCTCTAGTAGTGGATATACCTCAGTCGATCGTACTCTCGTGGTGGATATATTTCAGTCTATCGTACTCTCGTGGTGAATATATCTCGGTCTATCGTACTCTAGTGGTGGATATATCTCGATCTATCGTACTCTAGTGGTGGATACATCTCAGTCTATCCTACTCTAGTGGTGAATATATTCTGTCTGTCGTACTCGAGTGGTGGATATATCTCGGTCCATCGTACTCTAGTGGTGGATATATCTCGATCTATCGTACTCTAGTGGTGGTGATATCTCGGTCTATCGTACTCTAGTGGTGGATATATCTCGGTCTATCGTACTCTAGTGGTGGCAATATCTCGGTCTATCGTACTCTAGCGGTGGATATATCTCGGTCTATCGTATTCTAGTGTTGGATATAGCTCAGTCGATCGTACTCTCGTGGTGGAAATATCTCGGTCTATCGTACTCTGGTGGTGGCTATATCTCGGTCTATCATACTCTAGTGGTGGATATATCTCGGTCACTCGTACTCTAGTGGTGGATATATCTCATTACTCTAGTGGTGGATATATCTCGGTCTATCGTACTCTAGTGGTGGATATATCTCAGTCTGTCGTACTCTAGTGATGAATATATCTCGGTCTATCGTATTCTACTGGTGGATATATCTCAGTCTATCGTTCTCTCGTGGTGGATATATCTCGGTCTATCGTACTCGAGTGGTGGATATATCTCGGTCTGTCGTACTCCACTGGTGGATATATCTCAGTCTATCGTATTCTAGTGGTGGATATATCTCAATCTTCCGTACTCCAGTGGTGGATATATCGCGGTCTATCGCACTCTAGTGGTGAATATATCTCGTCAATCGTACTCTCGTGGTGGATATATCTCGGTCTATCGTACTCTAGTGGTGGATATACCTCGGTCTGTCGTGCTCTTGTGGTTGATATATGTCAGTCGATCGTACTCTCGTGGTGGATATATCTCAGTCTATCGTACTCTAGTGTTGGATATATCTCGGTCTATCGTACTCTAGTGGTGAATATATCTCGGTCTATCGTACTCTGGTGGTGGATATATCTCGTCTATCGTACACTAGTGGTGGATATATCTCGGTCTATCGTACTCGGGTGGTGGATATATCTCGCTCTATCGTACTCTAGTAGTGCAAATATCTCGGTCTATCATACTCTGGTGGTGGATATATCTCGGTCTATCGTACTCTAGTGGTGGATATATCTCGGTCTATCGTACTCTAGTGGTGGATATATCTCGGTCTTTCGTACTCTCGTGGTGGATATATCTCGGTCTATCGTACACTGGTGGTGGATATATCTCGGTCTATCGTACACTCGTGGTGGATATATCTCGGTCTATCGTACACTAGCGGTGGCTATATCTCAGTCTATCATACTCCAGTGGTGAATATACCTCGGTCTATCATACTCTAGTGGTGGATATATCTCGGTCTATCGTACTCTAGTGGTGGATATATCTCAGTCTATCGTACTCTAGTGGTGGATATATCTCGGTCTTTCGTACTCTAGTGGTGCATATATCTCATTTTATCGTACTCTGGAGGTGGATATATCTCAGTCTATCGTACTCTAGTGGTGGATATATCTCAGTCTATCGTACTCTAGCGGTGGATATATCTCGGTCTATCGTACTCTAGTGGTGGATATATCTCGGTCTATCGTGCTCTTGTGGTTGATATATGTCAGTCGATCGTACTCTCGTGGTGGATATATCTCAGTCTATCGTACTCTAGTGTTGGATATATCTCGGTCTATCGTACTCTAGTGGTGAATATATCTCGGTCTATCGTACTCTGGTGGTGGATATATCTCGTCTATCGTACACTAGTGGTGGATATATCTCGGTCTATCGTACTCGGGTGGTGGATATATCTCGCTCTATCGTACTCTAGTAGTGCAAATATCTCGGTCTATCATACTCTGGTGGTGGATATATCTCGGTCTATCGTACTCTAGTGGTGGATATATCTCGGTCTATCGTACTCTAGTGGTGGATATATCTCGGTCTTTCGTACTCTCGTGGTGGATATATCTCGGTCTATCGTACACTGGTGGTGGATATATCTCGGTCTATCATACACTCGTGGTGGATATATCTCGGTCTATCGTACACTAGCGGTGGCTATATCTCAGTCTATCATACTCCAGTGGTGAATATACCTCGGTCTATCATACTCTAGTGGTGGATATATCTCGGTCTATCGTACTCTAGTGGTGGATATATCTCAGTCTATCGTACTCTAGTGGTGGATATATCTCGGTCTTTCGTACTCTAGTGGTGCATATATCTCATTTTATCGTACTCTGGAGGTGGATATATCTCAGTCTATCGTACTCTAGTGGTGGATATATCTCAGTCTATCGTACTCTAGCGGTGGATATATCTCGGTCTATCGTACTCTAGTGGTGGATATATCTCGGTCTATCATACTCTAGTGGTGGATATATCTCGGTCACTCGTACTCTAGTGGTGGATATATCTCGGTCTTTCGTACTCTAGTGGTGGATACATCTCGGTCTATCATACTCGAGTGGTGGATATATCTCGGTCTATCATACTCTAGTGGTGGATATATCTCGGTCTATCGTACTCTAGTGGTGGATATATCTCGGTCTATCGTACTCTAGTGGTGGATATATCTCAGTCTATCGTACTCTAGTGGTGGATATATCTCGGTCTATCGTACTCTAGTGGTGCATATATCTCATTCTATCGTACTCTGGAGGTGGATATATCTCAGTCTATCGTACTCTAGCGGTGGATATATCTCAGTCTATCGTATTCTAGTGTTGGATATAGCTCAGTCGATCGTACTCTCGTGGTGGAAATATCTCGGTCTATCGTACTCTGGTGGTGGCTATATCTCGGTCTATCGTACTCTAGTGGTGGATATATCTCGGTCTTTCGTACTCCAGTGGTGGATATATCTCAATCTACCGTACTCCAGTGGTGGATATATCGCGGTCTATCGCACTCTAGTGGTGAATATATCTCGTCTATCGTACTCTCGTGGTGGATATATCTCGGTCTATCGTACTCTAGTGGTGGATATACCTCGGTCTGTCGTGCTCTTGTGGTTGATATATGTCAGTCGATCGTACTCTCGTGGTGGATATATCTCAGTCTATCGTACTCTAGTGTTGGATATATCTCGGTCTATCGTACTCTAGTGGTGGATATATCTCGGTCTATCGTACTCTAGTGGTGGATATATCTCAGTCTATCGTACTCTAGTGGTGGATATATCTCGGTCTATCGTACTCTAGTGGTGCATATATCTCATTCTATCGTACTCTGGAGGTGGATATATCTCGGTCTATCGTACTCTAGTGGTGGATATATCTCGGTCTATCGTACTCTCGTGGTGGATATATCTCAGTCTATCGTACTCTAGTGTTGGATATATCTCGGTCTATCGTACTCTAGTGGTGGATATATCTCGGTCTATCGTACTCTAGTGGTGGATATATCTCAGTCTATCGTACTCTAGTGGTGGATATATCTCGGTCTATCGTACTCTAGTGGTGCATATATCTCATTCTATCGTACTCTAGCGGTGGATATATCTCAGTCTATCGTACTCTAGCGGTGGATATATCTCAGTCTATCGTATTCTAGTGTTGGATATAGCTCAGTCGATCGTACTCTCGTGGTGGAAATATCTCGGTCTATCGTACTCTGGTGGTGGCTATATCTCGGTCTATCATACTCTAGTGGTGGATATATCTCGGTCACTCGTACTCTAGTGGTGGATATATCTCGGTCTTTCGTACTCCAGTGGTGGATATATCTCGGTCTATCGTACTCCAGTGGTGGATATATCTCAGTCTGTCGTACTCTAGTGATGAATATATCTCGGTCTATCGTATTCTACTGGTGGATATATCTCAGTCTATCGATCTCTCGTGGTGGATATATCTCGGTCTATCGTACTCGAGTGGTGGATATATCTCGGTCTGTCGTACTCCACTGGTGGATATATCTCAGTCTATCGTATTCTAGTGGTGGATATATCTCAATCTATCGTACTCGAGTGGTGGATATATCTCAGTCTGTCGTACTCCACTGGTGGATATATCTCAGTCTATCGTACGCCAGTGGTGGATATATCTCAGTCTATCGTACTCTAGTGGTGAATATATCTCTTATCTATCGTACGCCAGTGGTGGATATATCTCAGTCTATCGTACTCTAGTGATGAATATATCTCTTATCTATCGTACTCTAGTGGTGGATAAATTTTGCTCTATCATGCTCTAGTAGTGGATATACCTCAGTCGATCGTACTCTCGTGGTGGATATATTTCAGTCTATCGTACTCTCGTGGTGAATATATCTCGGTCTATCGTACTCTAGTGGTGGATATATCTCGATCTATCGTACTCTAGTGGTGGATACATCTCAGTCTATCCTACTCTAGTGGTGAATATATTCTGTCTGTCGTACTCGAGTGGTGGATATATCTCGGTCCATCGTACTCTAGTGGTGGATATATCTCGATCTATCGTACTCTAGTGGTGGTGATATCTCGGTCTATCGTACTCTAGTGGTGGATATATCTCGGTCTATCGTACTCTAGTGGTGGCAATATCTCGGTCTATCGTACTCTAGCGGTGGATATATCTCGGTCTATCGTATTCTAGTGTTGGATATAGCTCAGTCGATCGTACTCTCGTGGTGGAAATATCTCGGTCTATCGTACTCTGGTGGTGGCTATATCTCGGTCTATCATACTCTAGTGGTGGATATATCTCGGTCACTCGTACTCTAGTGGTGGATATATCTCATTCTTTCGTACTCTAGTGGTGGATATATCTCGGTCTATCGTACTCTAGTGGTGGATATATCTCAGTCTGTCGTACTCTAGTGATGAATATATCTCGGTCTATCGTATTCTACTGGTGGATATATCTCAGTCTATCGTTCTCTCGTGGTGGATATATCTCGGTCTATCGTACTCGAGTGGTGGATATATCTCGGTCTGTCGTACTCCACTGGTGGATATATCTCAGTCTATCGTATTCTAGTGGTGGATATATCTCAATCTTCCGTACTCCAGTGGTGGATATATCGCGGTCTATCGCACTCTAGTGGTGAATATATCTCGTCAATCGTACTCTCGTGGTGGATATATCTCGGTCTATCGTACTCTAGTGGTGGATATACCTCGGTCTGTCGTGCTCTTGTGGTTGATATATGTCAGTCGATCGTACTCTCGTGGTGGATATATCTCAGTCTATCGTACTCTAGTGTTGGATATATCTCGGTCTATCGTACTCTAGTGGTGAATATATCTCGGTCTATCGTACTCTGGTGGTGGATATATCTCGTCTATCGTACACTAGTGGTGGATATATCTCGGTCTATCGTACTCGGGTGGTGGATATATCTCGCTCTATCGTACTCTAGTAGTGCAAATATCTCGGTCTATCATACTCTGGTGGTGGATATATCTCGGTCTATCGTACTCTAGTGGTGGATATATCTCGGTCTATCGTACTCTAGTGGTGGATATATCTCGGTCTTTCGTACTCTCGTGGTGGATATATCTCGGTCTATCGTACACTGGTGGTGGATATATCTCGGTCTATCGTACACTCGTGGTGGATATATCTCGGTCTATCGTACACTAGCGGTGGCTATATCTCAGTCTATCATACTCCAGTGGTGAATATACCTCGGTCTATCATACTCTAGTGGTGGATATATCTCGGTCTATCGTACTCTAGTGGTGGATATATCTCAGTCTATCGTACTCTAGTGGTGGATATATCTCGGTCTTTCGTACTCTAGTGGTGCATATATCTCATTTTATCGTACTCTGGAGGTGGATATATCTCAGTCTATCGTACTCTAGTGGTGGATATATCTCAGTCTATCGTACTCTAGCGGTGGATATATCTCGGTCTATCGTACTCTAGTGGTGGATATATCTCGGTCTATCATACTCTAGTGGTGGATATATCTCGGTCACTCGTACTCTAGTGGTGGATATATCTCGGTCTTTCGTACTCTAGTGGTGGATACATCTCGGTCTATCATACTCGAGTGGTGGATATATCTCGGTCTATCATACTCTAGTGGTGGATATATCTCGGTCACTCGTACTCTCGTGGTGGATATATCTCGGTCTATCGTACTCTAGTGTTGGATATATCTCGGTCTATCATACTCTAGTGGTGGATATATCTCGGTCTATCGTACTCTAGTGGTGGATATATCTCGGTCTATCGTACTCTAGTGGTGGATATATCTCAGTCTATCGTACTCTAGTGGTGGATATATCTCGGTCTTTCGTACTCTAATGGTGGATATATCTCAGTCTATCATACACTAGTGGTGGATATATCTCGTCTATCGTACACTTTTGGTGGATATATCTCAGTATATCGTACTCTAATGGTGGATATATCTCTGTCTATCGTACACTAGTGGTGGATATATCTCGTTATATCGTACACGAGTGTTGGATATATCTCGGTCTATCGTACTCTAGTGGTGGATATATCTTGGTCTATCGTACTCTAGTGGTGGATATATCTCGGTCTATCGTACTCTAGTGGTGCATATATCTCATTCTATCTTACTCTGGAGGTGTATATATCTCAGTCTATCGTACTCTAGTGGTGAATATATCTCGGTCTATCGTACTCTAGTGGTGGATACATCTCAGTCTATCGTACTCTGGTGGTGAATATATCTCGGTCTATCGTACTCTCGTGGTGGCGATATCTCGGTCTATCGTACTCTAGAGTGGATATAGCTCAGTCTATCGTACTCTAGTGGTGGATATATCTCGGTCAATCTTACTCTCGTGGTGGATATATCTCAGTCTATCGTACTTTAGTGGTGGATATATCTCGGTCTATCGTACTCAAGTGGTGGATATATCTTGGTCTATGGTACTCTAGTCATTAATATATCTCGGTCTATCGTACACTGGTGGTGGATATATCTCAGTCTATCATACTCTCGTGGTGGATATATCTCATTCTATCCTTCTCTAGTGGTGGATATATCTCGGTCTATCTTACTCTAGTAGTGGATATATCTCGGTCTATCGAACACTCGTGGTGGATATATCTCGGTCTATCGTACTCTAGTGGTGGATACATCTCAGTCTATCGTACTCTAGTGGTGAATATATCTCGGTCTATCGTACTCTAGTGGTGAATACATCTCACTCTATCGTACTCTAGTGGTGGATACATCTCACTCTATCGTACTCTAGTGGTGAATATATCTCGGTCTATTGTACTCTAGTGGTGGATATATCTCGTTATATCGTACACTAGTGGTGGATATATCTCGGTCTATCGTACACTAGTGGTGGATATATCTCGTTATATCGTACACTAGTGGTGGATATATCTCGGTCTATTGTACTCTAGTGGTGGATATATCTCGTTATATCGTACTCTAGTGGTGGATATACCTCGGTCTGTCGTGCTCTTGTGGTTGATATATGTCAGTCGATCGTACTCTAGTGGTGGATATATCTCAGTCTATCGTACTCTAGTGTTGGATATATCTCGGTCTATCGTACTCTAGTGGTGAATATATCTCGGTCTATCGTACTCTGGTGGTGGATATATCTCGTCTATCGTACACTAGTGGTGGATATATCTCGGTCTATCATACTCGGGTGGTGGATATATCTCGCTCTATCGTACTCTAGTAGTGCAAATATCTCGGTCTATCATACTCTGGTGGTGGCTATATCTCGGTCTAACGTACTCTAGTGGTGGATATATCTCGGTCTATCGTACTCTAGTGGTGGATATATCTCGGTCTATCGTACTCTAGTGGTGGATATATCTCGGTCTTTCGTACTCTCGTGGTGGATATATCTCGGTCTATCGTACACTGGTGGTGGATATATCTCGGTCTATCATACACTCGTGGTGGATATATCTCGGTCTATCGTACACTCGCGGTGGCTATATCTCAGTCTATCATACTCCAGTGGTGAATATACCTCGGTCTATCATACTCTAGTGGTGGATATATCTCGGTCAATCGTACTCTAGTGGTGGATATATCTCAGTCTATCGTACTCTAGTGGTGGATATATCTCGGTCTTTCGTACTCTAGTGGTGCATATATCTCATTCTATCGTACTCTGGTGGTGGATATATCTCAGTCTATCGTACTCTAGCGGTGGATATATCTCAGTCTATCGTACTCTAGCGGTGGATATATCTCGGTGTATCGTATTCTAGTGTTGGATATAGCTCAGTCGATCGTACTCTCGTTGTGGAAATATCTCGGTCTATCGTACTCTGGTGGTGGCTATATCTCGGTCTATCATACACTAGTGGTGGATATATCTCGGTCACTCGTACTCTAGTGGTGGATATATCTCGGTCTTTCGTACTCTAGTGGTGGATATATCTCGGTCTATCGTACTCTAGTGGTGGATATATCTCAGTCTGTCGTACTCTAGTGATGAATATATCTCGGTCTATCGTATTCTACTGGTGGATATATCTCAGTCTATCGTTCTCTCGTGGTGGATATATCTCGGTCTATCGTACTCGAGTGGTGGATATATCTCGGTCTGTCGTACTCCACTGGTGGATATATCTCAGTCTATCGTATTCTAGTGGTGGATATATCTCAATCTACCGTACTCCAGTGGTGGATATATCGCGGTCCATCGCACTCTGGTGGTGAATATATCTCGGTCTATCGTATTCTACTGGTGGATATATCTCAGTCTATCGTACTCTCGTGGTGGATATATCTCGGTCTATCGTACTCGAGTGGTGGATATATCTCGGTCTGTCGTACTCCACTGGTGGATATATCTCAGTCTATCGTACTCTAGTGGTGGATATATCTCGGTCCATCGTACACTAGTGGTGGATATATCTCGGTCTATCGTACTCTCGTGGTGCATAAATCTCCGTCTATCGTACTCTAGTGGTGGATATATCTCAGTCTATCGTACTCTAGTGGTGGATATATTTCGGTCTATCATACTCGAATGGTGGATATATCTCAGTCGATCGTACGCCAGTGGTGGATATATCTCATTCTATCGTACTCTAGTGGTGAATATATCTCTTATCTATCGTACGCCAGTGGTGGATATATCTCAGTCTATCCTACTCTAGTGGTGAATATATCGCGGTCTGTCGTACTCTAGTGGTGGATATATTTCGGTCTAT
Organism: Pristiophorus japonicus; assembly: GCF_044704955.1. Classification (NCBI taxonomy): domain Eukaryota; kingdom Metazoa; phylum Chordata; class Chondrichthyes; family Pristiophoridae; genus Pristiophorus; species Pristiophorus japonicus. The sequence continues at coordinate 93,832,024 of NC_091997.1, read as the reverse complement.
CGTACTGTAGTGGTGGATATATCTCGATCTATCGGACTCTAGTGGTGGCGATATCTCGGTCTATCGTACTCTAGTGGTGGATATATCTCGGTCTATCGTACTCTACTGGTGGCAATATCTCGGTCTATCGTACTCTCGTGGTGGAAATATCTCGGTCTATCGTACTCTAGTGGTGGAAATATCTCGGTTTATCGTACTCTGGTGGTGGCTATATCTCGGTCTATCGTACTCTAGTGATGGATATATCTCGGTCTATCGTACTCTAGTGGTGGATATATCTCGGTCGATCGTACTCTCGTGGTAGCTATCTCTCGGTCTAGTACTCTAGTGGTGGTTATATCTCAGTCTATCGTACTCTAGTGGTGTTTATATCTCGGTCTATCGTACTCTAGTGGTGGATATATCTCAGTCTATCGTACTCTCGTGGTGGAAATATCTCGGTCTATCGTACTCTGGTGGTGGCTATATGTTTGTCTATCTTACTCTCGTGATGGATATATCTCGGTCTGTTGTACTCTATTGATGGATATATCTCGTTCTATCGTAATCTAGTGGTGGATATATCTCGGTCTATCGTACTCTAGTGGTGGATATATCTCGTTCTATCGTACACGAGTGGTGGATATATCTCGGTCTATCGTACACTAGTGGTGGCTATATCTCAGTCTATCGTACTCTTGTGGTGGATATATCTCAGTCTATCGTACTCTAGTGGTGGATATATCTCCGTCTATCGCACATTAGTGGTGGCTACACCTCACTCTGTCGTACTCCAGTGGTGGATATCTCTCGGTCTGTCGTACTCTAGTGGTGGATACATCTCGGTCTATCATACTCGAGTGGTGGATATATCTCGGTCTATCATACTCTAGTGGTGGATATATCTCGGTCACTCGTACTCTCGTGGTGGATATATCTCGGTCTATCGTACTCTAGTGTTGGATATATCTCGGTCTATCATACTCTAGTGGTGGATATATCTCGGTCTATCGTACTCTAGTGGTGGATATATCTCGGTCTATCGTACTCTAGTGGTGGATATATCTCAGTCTATCGTACTCTAGTGGTGGATATATCTCGGTCTTTCGTACTCTAATGGTGGATATATCTCAGTCTATCATACACTAGTGGTGGATATATCTCGTCTATCGTACACTGGTGGTGGATATATCTCAGTATATCGTACTCTAATGGTGGATATATCTTGGTCTATCATACTCTAGTGGTGGATATATCTCAGTCTATCGTACTCTAGTGGTGGCTAAATCTCGGTCTATCGTACTCTAGTGGTGGATATATCTCGGCCTATCGTACTCTAGTGGTGGATACATCTCGGTCTCACCTACTCTAGTGATGGATATATCTCGGTCTATCGTACTCTAGTGTTGGATATATCTCGGTCTATCGTACACTAGTGGCGGCTATATCTCCGTCTATCATATTCTAGTGGTGGTTATATCTCAGTCTGTCGTACTCGAGATGTGGATATATCTCGGTCTATCGTACTCTGGTGGTGGATATATCTCAGTCTATCGTACTCAGTGGTGGATATATCTCAGTCTCTCGTATACTAGTGGTGTATATATCTCAGTCTATCGTACTCTCGTGTTGGATATAACTCAGGCTATCGTGCTCTAGCGGTGGATATATCTCGGTCTATTGTACTCAAGTGGTGGCTATATCTCAGTCTATCGTACTCTAATGGTGGGTATATCTCGGTCTATCGTACTCTAGTCGTCGCTATATATCAGTCTATCGTACTCTAGTGGTGGATATATCTCAGTCCATCGTACTCTAGTGGTGGCTATATCTCGGTCTATCGTACTCTTGTGGTGGATATATCTCGGTCCATCGTACTCTAATGGTGGATATATCAGTCTATCATTCACTAGTGGTGGATATATCTCAGTCTATCGTACTCTAATGGTGGGTATATCTCGGTCTATCGTACTCTAGTCGTCGCTATATATCAGTCTGTCGTACTCTCGTGGTGGATATATCTCAGCCTACCATACTCGAGTGGTGGATATATCTCGGTCTATCGTACTCTAGTGGTGGCTATATCTCGGTCTATCGTACACTAGCGGTGGATATATCTCAGTCTATCGTACACTAGTGTTGGATATATCTCGGTCTATCGTACTCTAGTGGTGGATATATCTTGGTCTATCGTACTCTAGTGGTGGATATATCTCAGTCTATCGTACTCTAGTGGTGGATATATCTCGGTCTATCGTACACTAGCGGTGGATATATCTCAGTCTATCGTACACTAGTGTTGGATATATCTCGGTCTATCGTACTCTAGTGGTGGATATATCTTGGTCTATCGTACTCTAGTGGTGGATATATCTCAGTCTATCGTACTCTAGTGGTGGATATATCTCCGTCTATCGTACTCTAGTGGTGGATATATCTCAGTCCATCGTACTCTAGTGGTGGCGATATCTCGGTCTATCGTACTCTAGTGGTGGATATATCTCGGCCTATCGTACTCGAATGGTGGATATATCTTGGTCTATCATACTCTAGTGGTGGATATATCTCAGTCTATCATACTCTAGTGGTGGCTAAATCTCGGTCTATCGTACTCTAGTGGTGGATATATCTCGGCCTATCGTACTCGAATGGTGGATATATCTCAGTCTATCGTACACTAGTGGTGGATATATCTCAGTCTATCATACTCTAGTGGTGGCTAAATCTCGGTCTATCGTCCTCTCGTGGTGGATATATCTCCGTCTATCGTACTCTAGTGGTGGATATATCTCGGTCTATCGTACACGAGTGGTGGATATATCTCAGTCTACCGTACACTAGTGGTGGGTATATCTCGGTCTACCGTACTCTAATGGTGGATATATCTCGGTCTATCGTACACTAGTGGTGGATATATCTCGTTATATCGTACACTAGTGGTGGATTTATCTCGGTCTATCGTACTCTAGTGGTGGATATATCTCGGTCTATCGTACTCTAGTGGTGGATATATCTCGGTCTATCGTACACTAGTGGTGGAAATATCTCAGTCTATCGTACACTAGTAGTGGAAATATCTCGGTCTATCATACTCTAGTTGTGGATATATCTCAGTCCATCGTACTCTAGTCGTCGCGATATATCAGTCTATCGTACTCTAGTGGTGGATATATCTCGGTCTATCATACTCTAGTTGTGGATATATCTCAGTCCATCGTACTCTAGTCGTCGCGATATATCAGTCTATCGTACTCTAGTGGTGGATATATCTCGGCCTATCATAATCGAGTGGTGGATATATCTCGGTCTATCGTTCTCTAATGGTGGCTATATCTCGGTCTATCGTACACTAGTGGTGGATATATTTCAGTCTATCGTACTCTAGTGGTGGATATATCTTGGTCTATCGTACTCTAGTGGTGGATATATCTCAGTCTATCGTACTCTAGTGGTGGATATATCTCGGTCTATCGTACTCTCGTGGTGGATATATCTTGGTCTATCATACTCTAGTGGTGGATATATCTCAGTCTATCGTACTCTAGTGGTGGCTAAATCTCGGTCTATCGTACTCGAGTGATGGATATATCTCGGCCTATCGTACTCTAGTGGTGGATATATCTCGGTCTCACCTACTCTAGTGATGGATATATCTCGGTCTATCGTACACTAGTGGCGGCTATATCTCCGTCTATCATATTCTAGTGGTGGTTATATCTCAGTCTGTCGTACTCGAGATGTGGATATATCTCGGTCTATCGCACTCTGGTGGTGGATATATCTCAGTCTATCGTACTCAGTGGTGGATATATCTCAGTCTCTCGTATACTAGTGGTGTATATATCTCAGTCTATCGTACTCTCGTGTTGGATATTTCTCGGTCTATCGTACTCTTGTGGTGGATATATCTCGGTCCATCGTACTCTAATGGTGGATATATCTCAGTCTATCATTCACTAGTGGTGGATATATCTCAGTCTATCGTACTCTAATGGTGGGTATATCTCGGTCTATCGTACTCTAGTCGTCGCTATATATCAGTCTATCGTACTCTAGTGGTGGATATATCTCAGCCTACCATACTCGAGTGTTGGATATATCTCGGTCTATCGTACTCTAGTGGTGTTTATATCTCGGTCTATCGTACACTAGCGGTGGATATATCTCAGTCTATCGTACACTAGTGTTGGATATATCTCGGTCTATCGTACTCTAGTGGTGGATATATCTTGGTCTATCGTACTCTAGTGGTGGATATATCTCAGTCTATCGTACTCTAGTGGTGGATATATCTCGGTCTATCGTACTCTCGTGGTATCTATATCTCTGTCTATCGTACTCTAGTGGTGGATATATCTCGGTCTATCATACTCTAGTTGTGGATATATCTCAGCCTACCATACTCGAGTGGTGGATATATCTCGGTCTATCGTACTCTAGTGGTGTTTATATCTCGGTCTATCGTACACTAGCGGTGGATATATCTCAGTCTATCGTACACTAGTGTTGGATATATCTCGGTCTATCGTACTCTAGTGGTGGATATATCTTGGTCTATCGTACTCTAGTGGTGGATATATCTCGGTCTATCGTACACGAGTGGTGGATATATCTCAGTCTACCGTACACTAGTGGTGGGTATATCTCGGTCTACCGTACTCTAATGGTGGATATATCTCGGTCTATCGTACACTAGTGGTGGAAATATCTCAGTCTATCGTACACTAGTAGTGGAAATATCTCGGTCTATCATACTCTAGTTGTGGATATATCTCAGTCCATCGTACTCTAGTCGTCGCGATATATCAGTCTATCGTACTCTAGTGGTGGATATATCTCGGTCTATCATACTCGAGTTGTGGATATATCTCAGTCCATCGTACTCTAGTCGTCGCGATATATCAGTCTATCGTACTCTAGTGGTGGATATATCTCGGCCTATCATAATCGAGTGGTGGATATATCTCGGTCTATCGTACTCTAATGGTGGCTATATCTCGGTCTATCGTACACTAGTGGTGGATATATTTCAGTCTATCGTACTCTAGTGGTGGATATATCTTGGTCTATCGTACTCTAGTGGTGGATATATCTCAGTCTATCGTACTCTAGTGGTGGATATATCTCGGTCTATCGTACTCTCGTGGTGGATATATCTTGGTCTATCATACTCTAGTGGTGGATATATCTCAGTCTATCGTACTCTAGTGGTGGCTAAATCTCGGTCTATCGTACTCTAGTGATGGATATATCTCGGCCTATCGTACTCTAGTGGTGGATATATCTCGGTCTCACCTACTCTAGTGATGGATATATCTCGGTCTATCGTACACTAGTGGCGGCTATATCTCCGTCTATCATATTCTAGTGGTGGTTATATCTCAGTCTGTCGTACTCGAGATGTGGATATATCTCGGTCTATCGTACTCTGGTGGTGGATATATCTCAGTCTATCGTACTCAGTGGTGGATATATCTCAGTCTCTCGTATACTAGTGGTGTATATATCTCAGTCTATCGTACTCTCGTGTTGGATATAACTCAGGCTATCGTGCTCTAGCGGTGGATATATCTCGGTCTATTGTACTCAAGTGGTGGCTATATCTCAGTCTATCGTACTCTAGTGGTGGATATATCTCAGTCTATCGTACTCTAGTGGTGGATATATCTCTGTCTATCGTACTCTCGTGGTGGATATTTCTCTGTCTATCGTACTCTTGTGGTGGATATATCTCGGTCCATCGTACTCTAATGGTGGATATATCTCAGTCTATCATTCACTAGTGGTGGATATATCTCAGTCTATCGTACTCTAATGGTGGGTATATCTCGGTCTATCGTACTCTAGTCGTCGCTATATATCAGTCTATCGTACTCTAGTGGTGGATATATCTCAGCCTACCATACTCGAGTGGTGGATATATCTCGGTCTATCGTACTCTAGTGGTGTTTATATCTCGGTCTATCGTACACTAGCGGTGGATATATCTCAGTCTATCGTACACTAGTGTTGGATATATCTCGGTCTATCGTACTCTAGTGGTGGATATATCTTGGTCTATCGTACTCTAGTGGTGGATATTTATCTCAGTCTATCGTACTCTAGTGGTGGATATATCTCGGTCTATCGTACTCTCGTGGTGGATATATCTCCGTCTATCGTACTCTAGTGGTGGATATATCTCCGTCTATCGTACTCTAGTGGTGGATATATCTCGGTCTATCGTACTCTAGTGGTGGATATATCTCGGTCTATCGTACTCTAGTGGTGGATATATCTCGGTCTATCGTACTCTGGTGGTGGAGATATCTCAGTCTATCGTACTCAGTGGTGTATATATCTCAGTCTATCGTACTCTAGTGGTGGATATATCTCAGTCCATCGTACTCTAGTGGTGGCTATATCTCGGTCTATCGTACTCGAGTGGTGGATATATCTCGGTCTATCGTACTCTAGTGGTGGATATATCTCGGTCTATCGTACTTTGGTGGTGGATATATCTCAGTCTATCGTACTCAGTGGTGTATATATCTCAGTCTATCGTACTCTTGTGGTGGATATATCTCGGTCCATCGTACTCTAATGGTGGATATATCTCGGTCTATCGTACTCGAGTGGTGGATATATCTCGGTCTATCATACTCTCGTGGTGGATATATCTCGGCCTATCGTACTCGAATCGTGGATATATCTTGGTCTATCATACTCTAGTGGTGGATATATCTCAGTCTATCGTACTCTGGTGGTGGATATATCTCAGTCTATCGTACTCAGTGGTGTATATATCTCAGTCTATCGTACTCTTGTGGTGGATATATCTCGGTCCATCGTACTCTAATGGTGGATATATCTCGGTCTATCGTACACTAGTGGCGGCTATATCTCCGTCTATCGTATTCTAGTGGTGGTTATATCTCAGTCTGTCGTACTCGAGATGTGGATATATCTCGGTCTATCGTACTCTGGTGGTGGATATATCTCAGTCTATCGTACTCTAGTGGTGGATATATCTCGGTCTATCGTACTCTCGTGGTGGATATATCTCCGTCTATCGTACTCTAGTGGTGGATATATCTCAGTCCATCGTACTCTAGTGGTGGCTATATCTCGATCTATCGTACTCTAGTGGTGGATATATCTCGGCCTATCGTACTCGAATGGTGGATATATCTTGGTCTATCATACTCTAGTGGTGGATATATCTCAGTCTATCATACTCTAGTGGTGGCTAAATCTCGGTCTATCGTACTCTAGTGGTGGATATATCTCGGCCTATCGTACTCTAGTGGTGGATATATCTCGGTCTATCGTACTCTAGTGGTGGATATATCTCGGTCTATCGTACACGAGTGGTGGATATATCTCAGTCTACCGTACACTAGTGGTGGGTATATCTCGGTCTACCGTACTCTAATGGTGGATATATCTCGGTCTATCGTACACTAGTGGTGGATATATCTCGTTATATCGTACACTAGTGGTGGATTTATCTCGGTCTATCGTACTCTAGTGGTGGATATATCTCGGTCTATCGTACTCTAGTGGTGGATATATCTCGGTCTATCGTACACTAGTCGTGGAAATATCTCAGTCTATCGTACACTAGTAGTGGAAATATCTCGGTCTATCATACTCTAGTTGTGGATATATCTCAGTCCATCGTACTCAAGTCGTCGCGATATATCAGTCTATCGTACTCTAGTGGTGGATATATCTCGGTCTATCATACTCTAGTTGTGGATATATCTCAGTCCATCGTACTCTAGTCGTCGCGATATATCAGTCTATCGTACTCTAGTGGTGGATATATCTCGGCCTATCATAATCGAGTGGTGGATATATCTCGGTCTATCGTACTCTAATAGTGGATATATCTCGGTCTATCGTACACGAGTGGTGGATATATCTCAGTCTACCGTACACTAGTGGTGGGTATATCTCGGTCTACCGTACTCTAATGGTGGATATATCTCGGTCTATCGTACACTAGTGGTGGATATATTTTGTTATATCGTACACTAGTGGTGGATTTATCTCGGTCTATCGTACTCTAGTGGTGGATATATCTCGGTCTATCGTACTCTAGTGGTGGATATATCTCGGTCTATCGTACACTAGTGGTGGAAATATCTCAGTCTATCGTACACTAGTAGTGGAAATATCTCGGTCTATCATACTCTAGTTGTGGATATATCTCAGTCCATCGTACTCTAGTCGTCGCGATATATCAGTCTATCGTACTCTAGTGGTGGATATATCTCGGTCTATCATACTCTAGTTGTGGATATATCTCAGTCCATCGTACTCTAGTCGTCGCGATATATCAGTCTATCGTACTCTAGTGGTGGATATATCTCGGCCTATCATAATCGAGTGGTGGATATATCTCGGTCTATCGTACTCTAATGGTGGCTATATCTCGGTCTATCGTACACTAGTGGTGGATATATTTCAGTCTATCGTACTCTAGTGGTGGATATATCTTGGTCTATCGTACTCTAGTGGTGGATATATCTCAGTCTATCGTACTCTAGTGGTGGATATATCTCGGTCTATCGTACTCTCGTGGTGGATATATCTTGGTCTATCATACTCTAGTGGTGGATATATCTCAGTCTATCGTACTCTAGTGGTGGCTAAATCTCGGTCTATCGTACTCTAGTGATGGATATATCTCGGCCTATCGTACTCTAGTGGTGGATATATCTCGGTCTCACCTACTCTAGTGATGGATATATCTCGGTCTATCGTACACTAGTGGCGGCTATATCTCCGTCTATCATATTCTAGTGGTGGTTATATCTCAGTCTGTCGTACTCGAGATGTGGATATATCTTGGTCTATCGTACTCTGGTGGTGGATATATCTCAGTCTATCGTACTCAGTGGTGGATATATCTCAGTCTCTCGTATACTAGTGGTGTATATATCTCAGTCTATCGTACTCTCGTGTTGGATATAACTCAGGCTATCGTGCTCTAGCAGTGGATATATCTCGATCTATTGTACTCAAGTGGTGGCTATATCTCAGTCTATCGTACTCTAGTGGTGGATATATCTCAGTCTATCGTACTCTAGTGGTGGATATATCTCTGTCTATCGTACTCTCGTGGTGGATATTTCTCGGTCTATCGTACTCTTGTGGTGGATATATCTCGGTCCATCGTACTCTAATGGTGGATATATCTCAGTCTATCATTCACTAGTGGTGGATATATCTCAGTCTATCGTACTCTAATGGTGGATATATCTCGGTCTATCGTACTCTAGTGGTGGATATATCTCGGCCTATCGTACTCTAGTGGTGGATACATCTCGCTCTATCGTACTCTAGTGGTGGATATATCTCGGTCTATCGTACTCTAGTGGTGGATATATCTCGGCCTATCGTACTCTAGTGGTGGATATATCTCGGTCTATCGTACTCTGGTGGTGGAGATATCTCAGTCTATCGTACTCAGTGGTGTATATATCTCAGTCTATCGTACTCCAGTGGTGGATATATCTCAGTCCATCGTACTCTAGTGGTGGCTATATCTCGGTCTATCGTACTCGAGTGGTGGATATATCTCGGCCTATCGTACTCGAATCGTGGATATATCTTGGTCTATCATACTCTAGTGGTGGATATATCTCGGTCTATCGTACTCTAGTGGTGGATATATCTCGGCCTATCGTACTCTAGTGGTGGATATATCTCAGTCTATCGTACTCAGTGGTGTATATATCTCAGTCTATCGTACTCTTGTGGTGGATATATCTCGGTCCATCGTACTCTAATGGTGGATATATCTCGGTCTATCGTACTCGAGTGGTGGATATATCTCGGTCTATCGTACTCTCGTGGTGGATATATCTCGGCCTATCGTACTCGAATCGTGGATATATCTTGGTCTATCATACTCTAGTGGTGGATATATCTCAGTCTATCGTACACTAGTGGTGGAAATATCTCAGTCTATCGTACACTAGTAGTGGAAATATCTCGGTCTATCATACTCTAGTTGTGGATATATCTCAGTCCATCGTACTCTAGTCGTCGCGATATATCAGTCTATCGTACTCTAGTGGTGGATATATCTCGGTCTATCATACTCTAGTTGTGGATATATCTCAGTCCATCGTACTCTAGTCGTCGCGATATATCAGTCTATCGTACTCTAGTGGTGGATATATCTCGGCCTATCATAATCGAGTGGTGGATATATCTCGGTCTATCGTACTCTAATGGTGGCTATATCTCGGCCTATCATAATCGAGTGGTGGATATATCTCGGTCTATCGTACTCTAATGGTGGCTATATCTCGGTCTATCGTACACTAGTGGTGGATATATTTCAGTCTATCGTACTCTAGTGGTGGATATATCTCAGTCTATCGTACTCTAGTGGTGGATATATCTCAGTCTATCGTACTCTAGTGGTGGATATATCTCGGTCTATCGTACTCTCGTGGTGGATATATCTCCGTCTATCGTACTCTAGTGGTGGATATATCTCAGTCTATCGTACTCTAGTGGTGGATATATCTCGGCCTATCGTACTCGAATGGTGGATATATCTTGGTCTATCATACTGTAGTGGTGGATATATCTCAGTCTATCGTACTCTAGTGGTGGCTAAATCTCGGTCTATCGTACTCTAGTGATGGATATATCTCGGCCTATCGTACTCTAGTGGTGGATATATCTCAGTCTATCGTACTCTAGTGGTGGATATATCTCAATCTATCGTACTCTCGTGGTGGATATATCTCCGTCTATCGTACTCTAGTGGTGGATATATCTCAGTCTATCGTACTCTAGTGGTGGCTATGTCTCGGTCTATCGTACTCTAGTGGTGGATATATCTCGGCTTATCGAACTCGAATGGTGGATATATCTCGGTCTATCATACTCTAGTGGTGGATATATCTCAGTCTATCATTCACTCGTGGTGGATATATCTCAGTCTATCGTACACTAGTGGTGGGTATATCTCAGTCTATCGTACTCTAGTGGTGGAAATATCTCAGTCTATCGTACACTAGTGGTGGAAATATCTCGGTCTATCATACTCAAGTGGTGGATATATCTTAGTCTATCGTACTCTAGTCGTCGCTATATATCAGTCTATCGTACTCTATTGGTGGATATATCTCGGCCTATCATACTCGAGTGGTGGATATATCTCGATCTATCGTACTCTAGTAGTGGCTATGTCTCGGTCTATCGTACTTGAATGGTGGATATATCTCGGTCTATCATACTCTAGTGGTGGATATATCTCAGTCTATTGTACTCTAGTAGTGGCTATATCTCGGTCTATCGTACTCTAGTGGTGGATATATCTCGGCCTATCGTACTCTAGTGGTGGATATATCTCGGTCTACCGTACTCTATTGGTGGATATATCTCGGTCTATCGTACTCTAGTGGTAGATATATCTCAGTCTATCGTACTCTAGTGGTGGAAATATCTCAGTCTATCTTACACTAGTGGTGGATATATCTCAGTCTATCGTACTCTATTCGTCGCTACATGTCAGTCTATCCTGCTCTAGTGGTGGATATATCTCGGCCTATCATACTTTAGTGGTGGCTATATCTCAGTCTATCGTGCACTTGTGGTGGATATATCTCGGTCTATCGTACTCTAGTGGTGGATATATCTCGGCCTATCGTACTTTAGTGGTGGCTATATCTCAGTCTATCGTGCACTTGTGGTGGATATATCTCAGTCTATCGTACTCTAGTGGTGGATATATCTCGGTCTATCGTACTCTCGTGGTGGATATATCTCCGTCTATCGTACTCTAGTGGTGGATATACCTCAGTCCATCGTACTCTAGTGGTGGCTATATCTCGGTCTATCGTACTCTAGTGGTGGATATATCTCGGCCTATCGTACTCGAACGGTGGATATATCTTGGTCTATCATACTCTAGTGGTGGATATATCTCAGTCTATCATACTCTAGTGGTGGATATATCTCGGTCTATCGTACTCTAGTGGTGGATATATCTCGGTCTATCGTACACTCGTCGTGGATCTATCTCAGTCTATCGTACTCTAGTGGTGGATGTATCTTGGTCTATCGTACTCGAGTGGTGTATATATCTCGGTCTATCGTACTCTAGTGGTGGATATATCTCGGACTATCGTACTCTAGTGGTGGATATATCTCGGTCTATCGTACTCGAGTGGTGGATATATCTCGGTCTATCGTACACTCGTCGTGGATCTATCTCAGTCTATCGTACTCTAGTGGTGGATGTATCTTGGTCTATCGTACTCGAGTGGTGGATATATCTCGGTCTATCGTACTCGAGTGGTGGATATATCTCTGTCTATCGTACTCTCGTGGTGGATATATCTCCGTCTATCGTACTCGAGTGGTGGAAATATCTCAGTCTATCGTACTCTAGTGGTGCCTATATCTCGGTCTACCGTACTCTAGTGGTGGATATATCTCAGTCTATCATACTCTAGTGGTGGAAATATCTCAGTCTATCGTACACTCGTGGTGGAAATATCTCGGTCTAGCATACTCTAGTGGTGGATATATCTCAGTCTATCGTACTCTAGTGGTGGATATATCTCGGACTATCGTACTCTAGTGGTGGATATATCTCGGTCTATCGTACTCTAGTGGTGGATATATCTCGGTCTATTGTACACTCGTGGTGGATCTATCTCAGTCTATCGTACTCTAGTGGTGGATGTATCTTGGTCTATCGTACTCTGGTGGTGGCTATATCTCGGTCTACCGTACTCTCGTGCTGGATATATCTCGGTCTATCGTACTCGAATGGTAGATATATCTCGGTCTATCATACTCTAGTGGTGGATATATCTCAGTCTATCATACTCTAGTGGTGGCTCTATCTCGGTCTATCGTACTCCAGTGGTGGATATATCTCGGCCTATCGTACTCTAGTGGTGGATATATCTCGGTCTATCGTACTCTATTGGTGGATATATCTCAGTCTATTGTACTCTTGTGGTGGATATATCTCGGTCTAGCGTACTCTAGTGGTGGATATATCTCAGTCTATCATACTCTAGTGGTGGATATATCTCAGTCTATCGTACGTTAGCGGTGGATATATATTAGTCTATCGTACTCTAGCGGTGGATACATCTCGGTCTATCGTACTCTAGTGGTGGATATATCTCGGTCTAGCGTACTCTAGTGGTGGATATATCTCAGTCTATCGTATTCTAGTGGTGGATATATCTCAGTCTATCGTACTCTGGTGGTGGATATATATCGGTCTATCGTACTCTAGCGGTGGATACATCTCGGTCTATCGTACTCTATTGGTGGATATATCTCAGTCTATCGTACTCTAGTGGTGGATATATCTCGGTCTATCGTACTCTAGTGATGGACATATCTCAGTCTATCGTACTCTGGTGGTGGATATATCTCAGTCTATCGTACTCTAGTGGTGGATATATCTCAGTCTATCGTACGCTAGTGGTGGATATATATCAGTCTATCGTACTCTAGCGGTGGATATATCTCGGTCTATCGTACACTCGTGGTGGATATATCTCGGTCTATCGTACACTAGTGATGGATATATCTCGGTCTATCGTACACTCGTGGTGGCTATACCTCACTCTATCATACTCCAGTGGTGGATATCTCTTGGTCTATCATACTCTAGTGGTGGATACATCTTGGTCTATCATACTCTCGTGGTGGATATATCCTGGTCTATCGTACTCTAGTGGTGGATATATCTCGGTCTATCATACTCTCGTGGTAAATATATCTCAGTCTATCATACTCTAGTGATGGATATATCTCAGTCTATCGTACTCTAGTGGTGGATATATATCGGTCTATCGTACACTCGTGGTGGATATATCTTGGTCTCTACTACACAAGTGGTGCATATATCTCGGTCTATCATACTCTTGTAGTGGATATATCTTGGTCTCTCGTACACCAGCGGTGGATATATCTCAGGCTATCGTACACTAGTGGTGGTTATATCTCAGTCTATCGTACTCTAGTGGTGGATATATCTCGGTCTATCATACTCTAGTGGTGGATATATCTCGGTCTATCGTATTCTAGTGGTGGACATATCTCGGTCAAAAGTACTCTTGTGGTGGATATATCTCGGTCCATCGTACTCTAGTGGTGGATATATCTCATTATATCGTACACTAGTGGTGGATATATCTCGGTCTATCGTACTCTAGTGGTGGAAATATCTCGGTCTATCATACTCTAGTGGTGGATATATCTCGGTCTATCGTACTCTAGTGGTGGATATATCTCGGCCTATCGTACTCCAGTGGTGGATATATCTTGGTCTATCGTACTCGAGTGTTGGATATATCTCGGTCTATCGTACACTAGTGGTGGCTATATCTCGGTCTATCGTACTCTTGTGGTGGATATATCTTGGTCTCTCGTTCACCAGCGGTGGATATATCTCAGCCTATCGTACACTAGTGGTGGTTGTACCTCACTCTATCATACTCAAGTGGTGGATATATCTCAGTCTATCATACTCTAGTGGTGGATATATCTCGGTCTATCGTATTCTCGTGGTGGATATATCTCGGTCTATCGTACTCTTGTGGTGGATATATCTCGGTCCATCGTACTCCAATGGTGGATATATCTCAGTCTATCGTACACTAGTGGTGGGTATATCTCAGTCTATCGTACTCTAATGGTGGATATATCTCGGTCTATCGTACATGAGTGGTGGATATATCTCGTTATATCGTACACTAGTTGTGGATATATCTCGGTCTATCGTACTCTAGTGGTGGATATATCTCGGTCTATCGTACTCTCGTGGTGGATATATCTCAGTCTATAGTACTCTAGTGGTTTAAATATCTCAGTCTATCGTACACTAGTGGTGGCTATATCTCGGTCTATCGTACACTAGTGGTGGATATATCTCAGTCTATCGTACACAAGTGTTGGATATTTCTCGGTCTATCGTACTCGAGTGGTGGATATATCTTGGTCAATCGCACTCTAGTGGTGGATATATCTCAGTCTATCGTACTCTAGTGGTGGATATATCTCAATCTATCGTACTCTCGTGGTGGATATATCTCCGTCTATCGTACTCTAGTGGTGGATATATCTCAGTCTATCGTACTCTAGTGGTGGCGATGTCTCGGTCTATCGTACTCTAGTGGTGGATATATCTCGGCTTATCGAACTCGAATGGTGGATATATCTCGGTCTATCATACTCTAGTGGTGGATATATCTCAGTCTATCATACTCTTGTGGTGGCCAAATCTCGGTCTATCGTACTCAAGTGGTGGATATATCTCGGCCTATCGTACTCTAGTGGTGGATATATGTCGGTCTATCGTACTCGAGTGTTGGATATATCTCGGTCTATCGTATACTAGTGGTGGCTATATCTCGGTCTATCGTACTCTAGTGGTGGATATATCTCGGTCTATCGTACACTAGTGGTGGCTATACCTCACTCTATCATACTCTAGTGGTGGATATATCTCAGTCTATCGTACTCGAGTGGTGGATATATCTCGGTCTATCGTACACTAGTGGTGGATATATCTTGATCTCTCGTACACAAGTGGTGCATATATCTCGGTCTATCATACTGTAGTAGTGGATCTATCTTGGTCTCTCGTACACCAGCGGTGGATATATCTCAGGCTATCGTACACGAGTGGTGGTTATATCTCAGTCTATTGTACTCTAGTGGTGGATATAGCTCGGTCTATCTTACTCGAGTGGTGGATATATCTCGGTCTATCGTATTCTAGTGGTGGACATATCTCGGTCTAAAGTACTCTGGTGGTGGATATATCTCGGTATCGTACTCTAATGGTGGATATATCTCAGTCTATCATACACTAGTGGTGGATATATCTCAGTCTACCGTACACTAGTGGTGGGTAAATCTTGGTCTATAGTACTCTAATGGTGGATATATCTCGGTCTATCGTACACTAGTGGTGGATATATCTCATTATATCGTACACTGGTGGTGGATATATCTCGGTCTATCGTACTCTAGTGGTGGAAATATCTCGGTCTATCATACTCTAGTGTTGGATATATCTCAGTCTATCGTACACAAGTGTTGGATATTTCTCGGTCTATCGTACTCTAGTGGTGGATATATCTTGGTCTATCGTACTCTAGTGGTGGATATATCTCAGTCTATCGTACTCTAGTGGTGGATATATCTCAGTCTATCGTACTCTCGTGGTGGATATGTCTCCGTCAATCGTACTCTAGTGGTGGATATATCTCAGTCTATCGTACTCTAGTGGTGGCTATATCTCGGTCTATCGTACTCTAGTGGTGGATATATCTCAATCTATCATACTCTAGTGGTGGCCAAATCTCGGTCTATCGTACTCTAGTGGTGGATATATCTCGGCCTATCCTACTCTCGTGGTGGATATATCTCGGTCTATCGTACTCGAGTGTTGGATATATCTCGGTCTATCATACACTAGTGGTGGCTATATCTCCGTCTATCGTATTCTAGTAGTGGATATATCTCAGTCTATCGTACTCGAGATGTGGATATATCGCGGTCTATAGTACGCTGGTGGTGGTTATATCTCAGTCTATCGTACTCAGTGGTGGATATATCTGTCTCTCGTATACTAGCGGTGTATATATCTCAGTCTATCGTACGCTCGTGGTGGATATAACTCAGGCTATCCTGCTCTAATGGTGGATATATCTCGGTCTATCGTACTTAAGTGGTGGCTATATCTCAGTCTATCGTACTCCAGTGGCGGATATATCTCAGTCTATCGTACTCTCGTGGTGGATATATCTCTGTATATCGTACTCTCGTGCTGGATATATCTCAGTCTATCGTACACTAGTGGTGGATATATCTTGGTCTCTCGTACACAAGTGGTGCATATATCTCGGTCTATCATACTCTAGTGGTGGATATATCTCGGTCTATCGTACTTTGGTGGTGGATATATTTCGGTGTATCCTCCTCTAGTGGTGGATATATCTCGGTGTATCCTACTCTAGTGGTGGATATATCTCAGTCTATCGTACTCTAGTGGTGAATATATCTCGGTCTGTCATATCCTCGTGGTGGATATATCTCAGTCTATCGTACTCCAGTGGTGGCTATATCTCGGTCTATCGTACTCTATTGTTGGATATATCTCGGCCTATCGTACTCGAATGGTGGATATATCTCGGTCCATCATAATCTAGTGGTGGATATATCTCAGTCTATCGTACTCTAGTGGTGGATATATCTCGGTCTATCGTACTCTAGTGGTGGATATATCTCAGTCTATCGTACTCCAGTGGTGGCTATATCTCGGTCAATCCTACTCTAGAGGTGGCTGTATCTGAGTCTATCGTACTCCAGTGGTGGCTATATCTCGGTCAATCCTACTCTAGTGGTGGCTATATCTCGGTCTATCGTACTCTATTGTTGGATATATCTCGGCCTATCGTACTCGAATGGTGGATATATCTCGGTCTATCGTACTCTAGTGGTGGATATATCTCAGTCTATCGTACTCCAGTGGTGGCTATATCTCGGTCTATCATACTCGAGTGGTGGCTGTATCTCGGTCGATCGTACTCTAGTGGTGGACATATCTCGGCCTATCGTACTCTAGTGGTGGATATATCTCGGTCTATCGTACTCCAGTGGTGGATATATCTCGGTCTATCGTACTCTAGTGGTGGATATATCTCGCTCTATCGTACTCTAGTTGTGGATATATCTCAGTCTTTCGTACTCTAGTGGTGGCTATATCTCGGTCTATCGTACACTAGTGGTGGATATATCTCAGTCTATCGTACACGAGTGTTGGATATATCTCGGTCTATCGTACTCTAGTGGTGGATATATCTCGGTCTATCGTACTCTAGTGGTGGATATATCTCAGTCTATCGTACTCTCGTGGTGGAAATATCTCAGTCTATCGTACACTAGTGGTGGAAATATCTCGGTCTATCATACTCTAGTGGTGGATATATCTCAGTCTATCGTACTTTAGTCGTCGCTATATATCAGTCTATCGTACTCTAGTGGTGGATATATCTCAGCCTACCATACTCGAGTGGTGGATATATCTCGGTCTATCGTACTCTCGTGGTGGCTATATCTCGGTCTATCGTACACTAGCGGTGGATGTATCTCAGTCTATCGTACACTAGTGTTGGATATATCTCGGTCTATCGCATTCTAGTGGTGGATATATCTTGGTCTATCGTACTCTAGTGGTGGATATATCTCAGTCTATCGTACTCTAGTGGTGTATATATCTCGGTCTATCGTACTCTCGTGGTGGATATATCTCCGTCTATCGTACTCTCGTGGTGGATATATCTCAGTCCATCGTACTCTCGTGGTGGCTATATCTCGGTCTATCGTACTCTAGTGGTGGATATATCTCGGCCTATCGTACTCGAATGGTGGATATATCTTGGTCTATCATACTCTAGTGGTGGATATATCTCAGTCTATCATACTCTAGTGGTGGCTAAATCTCGGTCTATCGTACTCTAGTGGTGGATATATCTCGGCCTATCGTACTCTAGTGGTGGATATATCTCGGTCTATCGTACTCTAGTGGTGGATATATCTCGGTCTATCGTACACTCGTGGTGGATATATCTCAGTCTATCGTACTCTAGTGGTGGATGTATCTTGGTCTATCGTACTCGAGTGGTGGATATATCTCGGTCTATCGTACTCGAGTGGTGGATATATCTCTGTCTATCGTACTCTCGTGGTGGATATATCTCCGTCTATCGTACTCTAGTGGTGGATATATCTCAGTCTATCGTACTCTAGTGGTGGAAATATCTCAGTCTATCGTACACTAGTGGTGGAAATATCTCGGTCTATCATACTCTAGTGGTGGATATATCTCAGTCTATCGTACTCTAGTCGTCGCTATATATCAGTCTATCGTACTCTATTGGTGGATATATCTCGGCTTATCATACTCGAGTGGTGGATATATCTCGATCTATCGTACTCTAGTGGTGGCTATATCTCGGTCAATCGTACACTCGTGGTGGATATATCTCAGTCTATCGTACTCTTGTGGTGGATATATCTCGGTCTATCGTACTCGAGTGGTGGATATATCTCGGTCTATCGTACACTAGTGGTGGCTATATCTCCGTCTATAGTATTCTAGTGGTGGTTATATCTCAGTCTGTCGTACTCGAGATGTGGATATATCTCGGTCTATCGTACTCTGGTGGTGGATATATCTCAGTCTATCGTACTCAGTGGTGGATATATCTCAGTCTCTCGTATACTAGTGGTATATATATCTCAGTCTATCGTACTCTCGTGTTGGATATAACTCAGGCTATCGTGCTCTAGCGGTGGATATATCTCGGTCTATCGTACTCTTGTGGTGGATATATCTCGGTCCATCGTACTCTAATGGTGGATATATCTCAGTCTATCGTACTCTAGTGGTGGATATATCTCAGTCTATCGTACTCTCGTGGTGGATATATCTCTGTCTATCGTACTCTCGTGGTGGATATATCTCGGTCTATCGTACTCTTGTGGTGGATATATCTCGGTCCATCGTACTCTAATGGTGGATATATCTCAGTCTATCATTCACTAGTGGTGGATATATCTCAGTCTATCGTACACTAGTGGTGGGTATATCTCGGTCTATCGTACTCTAATGGTGGATATATCTCGGTCTATCGTACACTAGTGGTGGATATATTTCGTTATATCTTACACTAGTGGTGGATATATCTCGGTCTATCGTACTCCCGTGGTGGCTATATCTCGGTCTATCGTACTCTAGTGGTGGCTATATCTCGGTCTATCGTACTCTTGTGGTTGAAATATCTCAGTCTATCGTACACTAGTGTTGGAAATATCTCGGTCTGTCATCCTCTCGTGGTGGATATATCTCAGTCTATCGTACTCTAGTCGTCACTATATATCAGTCTATCGTACTCTAGTGGTGGATATATCCCGGCCTATCATACTCGAGTGGTGGATATATCTCGGTCTATCGTACTCTACTGGTGGCTATATCTCGGTCTATCGTACACTAGTGGTGGATATATCTCAGTCTATCGTACTCTAGTGGTGGATATATCTTGGTCTATCGTACTCTAGTGGTGGATATATCTCGGTCTATCGTACTCTAGTGTTGGCTATATCTCGGTCTATCGTACTCTAGTGGTGGATATATCTCGGCCTATCGTACTCGAATGGTCGATATATATCGGTTTATCATACTCTAGAAGTGGATATATCTCAGTCTATCATACTCTAGTGGTGGCTATATCTCGGTCTATCATACTCTAGTGGTGGATATATCTCGGTCTGTCATACTCTAGTGGTGGATATATCTTGGTCTCTCGTACACCAGCGGTGGATATATCTCAGGCTATCGTACACTAGTGGTGGTTCTATCTCAGTCTATCATACTCTCGTGGTGGATATATCTCGGTCTATCATACTCTAGTGGTGGATATATCTCGGTCTATCGTATTCTAGTGGTGGACATATCTCGGTCTAAAGTACTCTTGTGGTGGATATATCTCGGTCCATCGTACTCTAGTGGTGGATATATCTCATTATATCGTACACTAGTGGTGGATATATCTCGGTCTATCTTACTCTAGTGGTGGAAATATTGGGTCTATCAGACTCGAGTGGTGGATATATCTCGGTCTATCGTACTCTAGTGGTGGCTATATCTCGGTCTATCGTACTCTCGTGGTGGATATATCTCCGTCTATCGTACTCTAGTGGTGGCTATGTCTCGGTCTATCGTACTCTAGTGGTGGATATATCTCGGCTTATCGTACTCGAATGGTGGATATATCTCAGTCTATCAGACTCTAGTGGTGGATATATCTCGGTCTATCGTACTCTAGTGGTGGATATATCTCGGCCTATCGTACTCTAGTGGTGGATATATCTCGGTCTATCGTACTCGAGTGTTGGATATATCTCGGTCTATCGTATACTAGTGGTGGCTATATCTCGGTCTATCGTACTCTTGTGGTGGATATACCTCAGTCTATCGTACTCTAGTGGTGGATATATCTCGGTCTATCGTACACTAGTGGTGGCTATACATCACTCTATCATACTCAAGTGGTGGATATCTCTTGGTCTATCATACTCTAGTGCTGGATACATCTCGGTCTATCATACTCTCGTGGTGGATATATCCTGGTCTATCGTACTCTAGTGGTGGATATATCTCGGTCTATCATACTCTAGTGGTAAAAATATCTCAGTCTATCATACTCCAGTGGTGGATATATCTCAGTCTATCGTACTCGAGTGGTGGATATATCTCGGTCTATCGTACACGAGTGGTGCATATATCTCGGTCTATCATACTCTAGTAGTGGATATATCTTGGTGTCTCGTACACCAGCGGTGGATATATCTCGGTCTGTCGTACTCTAGTGGTGGATATATCTCGGTCTATCTTACTCTAGTGGTGGATATATCTCGGTCTATCGTATTCTAGTGGTGGACATATCTCGGTCTAAAGTACTCTGGTGGTGGATATATCTCGGTCCATCGTACTCTAATGGTGGATATATCTCAGTCTATCATACACTAGTGGTGGATATATCTCAGTCTACCGTACACTAGTGGTGGGTAAATCTTGGTCTATCGTACTCTAATGGTGGATATATCTCGGTCTATCGTACACTAGTGGTGGATATATCTCATTATATCGTACACTAGTGGTGGATATATCTCGGTCTATCGTACTCTAGTGGTGGAAATATCTCGGTCTATCATACTCTAGTGTTGGATATATCTCAGTCTATCGTACACAAGTGTTGGATATTTCTCGGTCTATCGTACTCAAGTGGTGGATATATCTTGGTCTATCGTACTCTAGTGGTGGATATATCTCAGTCTATCGTACTCTAGTGGTGGATATATCTCAGTCTATCGTACTCTCGTGGTGGATATATCTCCGTCTATCGTACTCTAGTGGTGGCTATATCTCGGTCTATCGTACTCTAGTGGTGGATATATCTCAATCTATCATACTCTAGTGGTGGCCAAATCTCGGTCTATCGTACTCGAGATGTGGATATATCGCGGTCTATAGTACTCTGGTGGTGGATATATCTCAGTCTATCGGACTCAGTGGTGGATATATCTGTCTCTCGTATAATAGCGGTGTATATATCTCAGTCTATCGTACTCTCGTGGTGGATATAACTCAGGCTATCGTGCTCTAGTGGTGGATATATCTCGGTCTATCGTACTCAAGTGGTGGCTATATCTCAGTCTATCGTACTCCAGTGGTGGATATATCTCAGTCTATCGTACTCTAGTGGTGGATATATCTCTGTCTATCGTACACAAGTGGTGCATATATCTCGGTCTATCATACTCTAGTGTGGATATATCTCGGTCTATCGTACTTTGGTGGTGGATATATCTCGGTGTATCCTCCTCTAGTGGTGGATATATCTCAGTCTATCGTACTCCAGTGGTGGCTATATCTCGGTCTATCGTACTCTATTGTTGGATATATCTCGGCCTGTCGTACTCGAATGGTGGATATATCTCGGTCTATCATAATCTAGTAGTGGATATATCTCAGTCTATCGTGCTCTAGTGGTGGATATATCTCGGTCTATCGTACTCTAGTGGTGGATATATCTCAGTCTATCGTACTCCAGTGGTGGCTATATCTCGGTCAATCCTACTCTAGAGGTGGCTGTATCTGAGTCTATCGTACTCCAGTGGTGGCTATATCTCGGTCAATCCTACTCTAGTGGTGGCTATATCTCGGTTTATCGTACTCTATTGTTGGATATATCTCGGCCTATCGTACTCGAATGGTGGATGTATCTCGGTCTATCGTACTCTAGTGGTGGATATATCTCAGTCTATCGTACTCCAGTGGTGGCTATATCTCGGTCTATCATACTCGAGTGGTGGATATATCTCGGCCTATCGTACTCGAATGGTGGATATATCTTGGTCTATCATACTCTAGTGGTGGATATATCTCAGTCTATCGTACTCTAGTGGTGGCTAAATCTCGGTCTATCGTACTCTAGTGGTGGATATATCTCGGCCTATCGTACTCGAGTGGTGGATATATCTCGGTCTATCGTACACTAGTGGTGGATATATCTCAGTCTATCGTACTCAGTGGTGGATATATCTCAGTCTCTCGTATACTGGTGGTGTATATATCTCAGTCTATCGTACTCTCGTGTTGGATATAACTCAGGCTAGCGTGCTCTAGCGGTGGATATATCTCGGTCTATTGTACTCAAGTGGTGGCTATATCTCAGTCTATCGTACTCTAGTGGTGGATATATCTCAGTCTATCGTACTCTAGTGGTGGATATATCCCTGTCTATCGTACTCTCGTGGTGGATATATCTCGGATCATCGTACTCTAATGGTGGATATATCTCAGTCTATCATTCACTAGTGGTGGATATATCTCAGTCTCTCGTACACTAGTGGTGGGTATATCTCGGTCTATCGTACGCGAATGGTGGATATATCTCGGTCTATCGTACACTAGTGGTGGATATATTTCGTTATATCGTACACAAGTGTTGGATATTTCTCGGTCTATCGTACTCTAGTGGTGGATATATCTTGGTCTATCGCACTCTAGTGGTGGATATATCTCAGTCTATCGTACTCTAGTGGTGGATATATCTCAGTCTATCGTACTCTCGTGGTGGATATATCTCCGTCTATCGTACTCTAGTGGTGGATATATCTCAGTCTATCGTACTCTAGTGGTGGATATATCTCGGTCTATCGTACTCTAGTGGTGGATATATCTCGGTCTATCGTACACTAGTTGTGGCTATACCTCACTCTATCATACTCAAGTGGTGGATATCTCTTGGTCTATCATACTCTAGTGGTGGATACATCTCGGTCTATCATACTCTCGTGGTGGATATATCCTGGTCTATCGTACTCTAGTGGTGGATATATCTCGGTCTATCATACTCCAGTTGTAAATATATCTCAGTCTATCATACTCTAGTGGTGGATATATCTCAGTCTATCGTACTCGAGTGGTGGATATATCTCGGTCTATCGTACACTAGTGGTGGATATATCTTGATCTCTCGTACACAAGTGGTGCATATATCTCGGTCTATCATACTCTAGTAGTGGATATATCTTGGTCTCTCGTACACCAGCGGTGGATATATCTCAGGCTATCGTACACGAGTGGTGGTTATATCTCAGTCTATCGTACTCTAGTGGTGGATATATCTCGGTCTATCTTACTCTAGTGTGGATATATCTCGGTCTATCGTATTCCAGTGGTGGACATATCTCGGTCCAAAGTACTCTGGTGGTGGATATATCTCGGTCCATCGTACTCTAATGGTGGATATATCTCAGTCTATCATACACTAGTGGTGGATATATCTCAGTCTACCGTACACTAGTGGTGGGTAAATCTTGGTCTATCGTACTCTAATGGTGGATATATCTCGGTCTATCGTACACTAGTGGTGGATATATCTCATTATATCGTACACTAGTGGTGGATATATCTCGGTCTATCGTACTCTAGTGGTGGAAATATCTCGCTCTATCATACTCTAGTGTTGGATATATCTCAGTCTATCGTACACAAGTGTTGGATATTTCTCGGTCTATCGTACTCTTGTGGTGGATATATCTTGGTCTATCGTACTCGAGTGGTGGATATATCTCAGTCTATCGTACTCTAGTGGTGGATATATCTCAGTCTATCGTACTCTCGTGGTGGATATATCTCCGTCTATCGTACTCTAGTGGTGGATATATCTCAGTCTATCGTACTCTAGTGGTGGCTATATCTCGGTCTATCGTACTCTAGTGGTGGATATATCTCAATCTATCATACTCTAGTGGTGGCCAAATCTCGGTCTATCGTACTCTAGTGGTGGATATATCTCGGCCTATCGTACTCTCGTGGTGGATATATCTCGGTCTATCGTACTCAAGTGTTGGATATATTTCGGTCTATCGTACACTAGTGGTGGCTATATCTCTGTCTATCGTATTCTAGTCGTGGATATATCTCAGTCTATCGTACTCGAGATGTGGATATATCGCGGTCTATAGTACTCTGGTGGTGGATATATCTCAGTCTATCGTACTCAGTGGTGGATATATCTGTCTCTCGTATACTAGCGGTGTATATATCTCAGTCTATCGTACTCTCGTGGTGGATATAACTCAGGCTATCGTGCTCTAGTGGTGGATATATCTCGGACTATCGTACTCAAGTGGTGGCTATATCTCAGTCTATCGTACTCCAGTGGTGGATATATCTCAGTCTATCATACTCTAGTGGTGGATATATCTCTGTCTATCGTACTCTCGTGGTGGATATATCTCAGTCTATCGTACACTAGTGGTGGATATATCTTGGTCTCTCGTACACAAGTGGTGCATATATCTCGGTCTATCATACTCTAGTGGTGGATATATCTCGGTGTATCCTCCTCTAGTGGTGGATATATCGCGGTGTATCCTACTCTAGTGGTGGATATATCTCAGTCTATCGTACTCTAGTGGTGGATATATCTCGGTCTATCGTACTCTAGTGGTGGATATATCTCAGTCTATCGTACTCCAGTGGTGGCTATATCTCGGTCAATCCTACTCTAGAGGTGGCTGTATCTGAGTCTATCGTACTCCAGTGGTGGCTATATCTCGGTCAATCCTACTCTAGTGGTGGCTATATCTCGGTCTATCGTACTCTATTGTTGGATATATCTCGGCCTATCGTACTCGAATGGTGGATATATCTCGGTCTATCGTACTCTAGTGGTGGATATATCTCAGTCTATCGTACTCCAGTGGTGGCTATATCTCGGTCTATCATACTCGAGTGGTGGCTGTATCTCAGTCGATCGTACTCTAGTGGTGGATATATCTCGGCCTATCGTACTCTAGTGGTGGATATATCTCGGTCTGTCGTACTCTCGTGGTGGATATATCTCGGTCTATCATACTCTAGTGGTGGATATATCTCTCTCTATCGTACTCTAGTTGTGGATATATCTCAGTCTTTCGTACTCTAGTGGTGGCTATATCTCGGTCTATCGTACACTAGTGGTGGATATATCTCAGTCTATCGTACACGAGTGTTGGATATATCTCGGTCTATCGTACTCTAGTGGTGGATATATCTTGGTCTATCGTACTCTAGTGGTGGATATATCTCAGTCTATCGGACTCTAGTGGTGGATATATCTCGGCCTATCGTACTCGAATGGTGGATATATCTTGGTCTATCATACTCTAGTGGTGGATATATCTCAGTCTATCGTACTCTAGTGGTGGCTAAATCTCGGTATATCGTACTCTAGTGGTGGATATATCTCGGCCTATCGTACTCTAGTGGTGGATATATCTCAGTCTATCGTACACTAGTGGTGGGTATATCTCGGTCTATCGTACTCTAATGGTGGATATATCTCGGTCTATCGTACACTAGTGGTGGATATATTTTGTTATATCGTACACTAGTGGTGGATATATCTCGGTCTATCGTACTCTAGTGGTGGAAAGATCTCGGTCTATCGTACTCTATTGGTGGATATATCTCAGTCTATCGTACTCTCGTGGTGGAAATATCTCAGTCTATCGTACACTAGTTGTGGAAATATCTCGGTCTATCATACTCTAGTGGTGGATATATCTCAGTCTATCGTACTCTAGTCGTCGCTATATATCAGTCTATCGTACTCTGGTGGTGGATATATCTCAGCCTACCATACTCGAGTGGTGGATATATCTCGGTCTATCGTACTCTAGTGGTGGCTATATCTCGGTCTATCGTACACTAGCGGTGGATATATCTCAGTCTATCGTACACTAGTGTTGGATATATCTCGGTCTATCGTACTCTAGTGGTGGATATATCTTGGTCTATCGTACTCTCGTGGTGGATATATCTCAGTCTATCGTACTCTAGTGGTGGATATATCTCGGTCTATCGTACTCTCGTGGTGGCTATATCTCGGTCTATCGTACTCTAGTGGTGGATATATCTCGGCCTATCGTACTCGAATGGTGGATATATCTTGGTCTATCATACTCTAGTGGTGGATATATCTCAGTCTATCATACTCTAGTGGTGGCTAAATCTCGGTATATCGTACTCTAGTGGTGGATATATCTCGGCCTATCGTACTCTAGTGGTGGATATATCTCGGTCTATCGTACTCTAGTGGTGGATATATCTCGGTCTATCGTACACTCGTGGTGGATATATCTCAGTCTATCGTACTCTAGTGGTGGATGTATCTTGGTCTATCGTACTCGAGTGGTGGATACATCTCGGTCTATCGTACTCTCGTGGTGGATATATCTCAGTCTATTGTACTCTAGTGGTGGATATATCTCAGTCTATCGTATTCTAGTGGTGGATATATCTCAGTCTATCGTATTCTAGTGGTGGATATATCTCAGTCTATCGTACTCTGGTGGTGGATGTATCTTGGTCTATCGTACTCGAGTGGTGGATATATCTCGGTCTATCGTACTCTAGTGGTGGATATATCTGTGTATCGTACGTTAGCGGTGGATATATATCAGTCTATCGTACTCTAGCGGTGGATACATCTCGGTCTATCGTACTCTAGTGGTGGATATATCTCAGTCTATTGTACTCTAGTGGTGGATATATCTCAGTCTATCGTATTCCAGTGGTGGATATATCTCAGTCTATCGTATTCTAGTGGTGTATATATCTCAGTCTATCGTACTCTGGTGGTGGATATATATCGGTCTATCGTACTCCAGTGGTGGATATATCTCAGTCTATCGTACTCTAGTGGTTGATATATCTCAGTCTATCGTATTCTAGTGGTAAATATATCTCAGTCTATCATATTCTAGTGGTGGATATATCTCAGTCTATCGTACTCGAGTGGTGGATATATCTCGGTCTATCGTACACTAGTGGTGGATATATCTTGATCTCTCGTACACAAGTGGTGCATATATCTCGGTCTATCATACTCTAGTAGTGGATATATCTTGGTCTCTCGTACACCAGCGGTGGATATATCTCAGGCTATCGTACACGAGTGGTGGTTATATCTCAGTCTGTCGTACTCTAGTGGTGGATATATCTTGGTCTATCTTACTCTAGTGGTGGATATATCTCGGTGTATCCTACTCTAGTGGTGGATATATCTCAGTCTATCGTACTCTAGTGGTGAATATATCTCGGTCTGTCATATTCTCGTGATGGATATATCTCAGTCTATCGTACTCCAGTGGTGGCTATATCTCGGTCTATCGTACTCTATTGGTGGATATATCTCAGTCTTCGTACTCCAGTGGTGGCTATATCTCGGTCAATCCTACTCCAGAGGTGGCTGTATCTGAGTCTATCGTACTCCAGTGGTGGCTATATCTCGGTCAATCCTACAATCCTACTCTAGTGGTGGCTATATCTCGGTCTATCGTACTCTATTGTTGGATATATCTCGGCCTATCGTACTCGAATGGTGGATATATCTCGGTCTATCATACTCTAGTGGTGGATATATCTCAGTCTATCGTACTCCAGTGGTGGCTATATCTCGGTCTATCATACTCGAGTGGTGGCTGTATCTCGGTCGATCGTACTCTAGTGGTGGATATATCTCGGCCTATTGTACTCTAGTGGTGGATATATCTCGGTCTATCGTACTCAAGTGGTGGATATATCTCGGTCTATCGTACTCTAGTGGTGGATATATCTCGCTCTATCGTACTCTAGTTGTGGATATATCTCAGTCTTTCGTACTCTAGTGGTGGCTATATCTCGGTCTATCGTACACTAGTGGTGGATATATCTCAGTCTATCGTACACGAGTGTTGGATATATCTCGGTCTATCGTACTCTAGTGGTGGATATATCTCGGTCTATCGTACTCTAGTGGTGGATATATCTCAGTCTATCGTACTCTAGTTGTGGATATATCTCGGTCTGTCGTACTCTCGTGGTGGATATATCTCCGTCTATCGTACTCTCGTGGTGGATATATCTCAGTCTATCGTACTCTAGTGGTGGCTATATCTCGGTCTATAGTACTCTAGTGGTGGATATATCTCGGCCTATCGTACTCGAATATTGGATATATCTTGGTCTATCATACTCTAGTGGTGGATATATCTCAGTCTATCGTACTCTAGTGGTGGCTAAATCTCGGTCTATCGTACTCTAGTGGTGGATATATCTCGGCCTATCGTACTCGAGTGGTGGATATATCTCGGTCTAACGTACTCCAGTGATGGATATATCTCGGTCTATCGTACTCTAGTGTTGGATATATCTCGGTCTATCGTACACTAGTGATGGCTATATTTCCGTCTATCGTATTCTAGTGGTGGTTATATCTCAGTCTGTCGTACTCGAGATGTGGATATATCTCGGTCTATCGTACTCTGGTGGTGGATATATCTCAGTCTATCGTACTCAGTGGTGGATATATCTCAGTCTCTCGTATACTAGTGGTGTATATATCTCAGTCTATCGTACTCTCGTGTTGGATATAACTCAGGCTAGCGTGCTCTAGCGGTGGATATATCTCGGTCTATCATTCACTAGTGGTGGATATATCTCAGTCTATCGTACACTAGTGGTGGGTATATCTCGGTCTATCGTACTCTTGTGGTGGATATATCTCGGTCCATCGTACTCTAATGGTGGATATATCTCAGTCTATCGTACTCTAGTGGTGGATATATCTCAGTCTATCGTACTCTCGTGGTGGATATATCTCTGTCTATCGTACTCTCGTGGTGGATATATCTCGGTCTATCGTACTCTTGTGGTGGATATATCTCGGTCCATCGTACTCTAATGTTGGATATATCTCAGTCTATCATTCACTAGTGGTGGAATTATCTCAGTCTATCGTACACTAGTGGTGGGTATATCTCGGTCTATCGTACTCTAATGGTGGATATATCTCGGTCTATCGTACACTAGTGGTGGATATATTTCGTTATATCGTACACTAGTGGTGGATATATCTCGGTCTATCGTACTCCCGTGGTGGCTATATCTCGGTCTATCGTACTCTAGTGGTGGCTATATCTCGGTCTATCGTACTCTTGTGGTTGAAATATCTCAGTCTATCGTACACTAGTGTTGGAAATATCTCGGTCTGTCATCCTCTCGTGGTGGATATATCTCAGTCTATCGTACTCTAGTCGTCACTATATATCAGTCTATCGTACTCTAGTGGTGGATATATCCCGGCCTATCATACTCGAGTGGTGGATATATCTCGGTCTATCGTACTCTACTGGTGGCTATATCTCGGTCTATCGTACACTAGTGGTGGATATATCTCAGTCTATCGTACTCTAGTGGTGGATATATCTTGGTCTATCGTACTCTAGTGGTGGATATATCTCGGTCTATCGTACTCTAGTGTTGGCTATATCTCGGTCTATCGTACTCTAGTGGTGGATATATCTCGGCCTATCGTACTCGAATGGTCGATATATATCGGTTTATCATACTCTAGAAGTGGATATATCTCAGTCTATCATACTCTAGTGGTGGCTATATCTCGGTCTATCATACTCTAGTGGTGGATATATCTCGGTCTGTCATACTCTAGTGGTGGATATATCTTGGTCTCTCGTACACCAGCGGTGGATATATCTCAGGCTATCGTACACTAGTGGTGGTTCTATCTCAGTCTATCATACTCTCGTGGTGGATATATCTCGGTCTATCATACTCTAGTGGTGGATATATCTCGGTCTATCGTATTCTAGTGGTGGACATATCTCGGTCTAAAGTACTCTTGTGGTGGATATATCTCGGTCCATCGTACTCTAGTGGTGGATATATCTCATTATATCGTACACTAGTGGTGGATATATCTCGGTCTATCTTACTCTAGTGGTGGAAATATTGGGTCTATCAGACTCGAGTGGTGGATATATCTCGGTCTATCGTACTCTAGTGGTGGCTATATCTCGGTCTATCGTACTCTCGTGGTGGATATATCTCCGTCTATCGTACTCTAGTGGTGGCTATGTCTCGGTCTATCGTACTCTAGTGGTGGATATATCTCGGCTTATCGTACTCGAATGGTGGATATATCTCAGTCTATCAGACTCTAGTGGTGGATATATCTCGGTCTATCGTACTCTAGTGGTGGATATATCTCGGCCTATCGTACTCTAGTGGTGGATATATCTCGGTCTATCGTACTCGAGTGTTGGATATATCTCGGTCTATCGTATACTAGTGGTGGCTATATCTCGGTCTATCGTACTCTTGTGGTGGATATACCTCAGTCTATCGTACTCTAGTGGTGGATATATCTCGGTCTATCGTACACTAGTGGTGGCTATACATCACTCTATCATACTCAAGTGGTGGATATCTCTTGGTCTATCATACTCTAGTGCTGGATACATCTCGGTCTATCATACTCTCGTGGTGGATATATCCTGGTCTATCGTACTCTAGTGGTGGATATATCTCGGTCTATCATACTCTAGTGGTAAAAATATCTCAGTCTATCATACTCCAGTGGTGGATATATCTCAGTCTATCGTACTCGAGTGGTGGATATATCTCGGTCTATCGTACACGAGTGGTGCATATATCTCGGTCTATCATACTCTAGTAGTGGATATATCTTGGTGTCTCGTACACCAGCGGTGGATATATCTCAGGCTATCGTACACGAGTGGTGGTTATATCTCAGTCTGTCGTACTCTAGTGGTGGATATATCTCGGTCTATCTTACTCTAGTGGTGGATATATCTCGGTCTATCGTATTCTAGTGGTGGACATATCTCGGTCTAAAGTACTCTGGTGGTGGATATATCTCGGTCCATCGTACTCTAATGGTGGATATATCTCAGTCTATCATACACTAGTGGTGGATATATCTCAGTCTACCGTACACTAGTGGTGGGTAAATCTTGGTCTATCGTACTCTAATGGTGGATATATCTCGGTCTATCGTACACTAGTGGTGGATATATCTCATTATATCGTACACTAGTGGTGGATATATCTCGGTCTATCGTACTCTAGTGGTGGAAATATCTCGGTCTATCATACTCTAGTGTTGGATATATCTCAGTCTATCGTACACAAGTGTTGGATATTTCTCGGTCTATCGTACTCAAGTGGTGGATATATCTTGGTCTATCGTACTCTAGTGGTGGATATATCTCAGTCTATCGTACTCTAGTGGTGGATATATCTCAGTCTATCGTACTCTCGTGGTGGATATATCTCCGTCTATCGTACTCTAGTGGTGGCTATATCTCGGTCTATCGTACTCTAGTGGTGGATATATCTCAATCTATCATACTCTAGTGGTGGCCAAATCTCGGTCGATCGTACTCTAGTGGTGGATATATCTCGGCCTATCCTACTCTCGTGGTGGATATATCTCGGTCTATCGTACTCGAGTGTTGGATATATCTCGGTCTATCGTACACTAGTGGTGGCTATATTTCCGTCTATCGTATTCCAGTAGTGGATATATCTCAGTCTATCGTACTCGAGATGTGGATATATCGCGGTCTATAGTACTCTGGTGGTGGATATATCTCAGTCTATCGGACTCAGTGGTGGATATATCTGTCTCTCGTATAATAGCGGTGTATATATCTCAGTCTATCGTACTCTCGTGGTGGATATAACTCAGGCTATCGTGCTCTAGTGGTGGATATATCTCGGTCTATCGTACTCAAGTGGTGGCTATATCTCAGTCTATCGTACTCCAGTGGTGGATATATCTCAGTCTATCGTACTCTAGTGGTGGATATATCTCTGTCTATCGTACTCTCGTGGTGGATATATCTCAGTCTATCGTACACCAGTGGTGGATATATCTTGGTCTCTCGTACACAAGTGGTGCATATATCTCGGTCTATCATACTCTAGTGTGGATATATCTCGGTCTATCGTACTTTGGTGGTGGATATATCTCGGTGTATCCTCCTCTAGTGGTGGATATATCTCAGTCTATCGTACTCCAGTGGTGGCTATATCTCGGTCTATCGTACTCTATTGTTGGATATATCTCGGCCTGTCGTACTCGAATGGTGGATATATCTCGGTCTATCATAATCTAGTAGTGGATATATCTCAGTCTATCGTGCTCTAGTGGTGGATATATCTCGGTCTATCGTACTCTAGTGGTGGATATATCTCAGTCTATCGTACTCCAGTGGTGGCTATATCTCGGTCAATCCTACTCTAGAGGTGGCTGTATCTGAGTCTATCGTACTCCAGTGGTGGCTATATCTCGGTCAATCCTACTCTAGTGGTGGCTATATCTCGGTTTATCGTACTCTATTGTTGGATATATCTCGGCCTATCGTACTCGAATGGTGGATGTATCTCGGTCTATCGTACTCTAGTGGTGGATATATCTCAGTCTATCGTACTCCAGTGGTGGCTATATCTCGGTCTATCATACTCGAGTGGTGGATATATCTCGGCCTATCGTACTCGAATGGTGGATATATCTTGGTCTATCATACTCTAGTGGTGGATATATCTCAGTCTATCGTACTCTAGTGGTGGCTAAATCTCGGTCTATCGTACTCTAGTGGTGGATATATCTCGGCCTATCGTACTCGAGTGGTGGATATATCTCGGTCTATCGTACACTAGTGGTGGATATATCTCAGTCTATCGTACTCAGTGGTGGATATATCTCAGTCTCTCGTATACTGGTGGTGTATATATCTCAGTCTATCGTACTCTCGTGTTGGATATAACTCAGGCTAGCGTGCTCTAGCGGTGGATATATCTCGGTCTATTGTACTCAAGTGGTGGCTATATCTCAGTCTATCGTACTCTAGTGGTGGATATATCTCAGTCTATCGTACTCTAGTGGTGGATATATCCCTGTCTATCGTACTCTCGTGGTGGATATATCTCGGATCATCGTACTCTAATGGTGGATATATCTCAGTCTATCATTCACTAGTGGTGGATATATCTCAGTCTCTCGTACACTAGTGGTGGGTATATCTCGGTCTATCGTACGCGAATGGTGGATATATCTCGGTCTATCGTACACTAGTGGTGGATATATTTCGTTATATCGTACACAAGTGTTGGATATTTCTCGGTCTATCGTACTCTAGTGGTGGATATATCTTGGTCTATCGCACTCTAGTGGTGGATATATCTCAGTCTATCGTACTCTAGTGGTGGATATATCTCAGTCTATCGTACTCTCGTGGTGGATATATCTCCGTCTATCGTACTCTAGTGGTGGATATATCTCAGTCTATCGTACTCTAGTGGTGGATATATCTCGGTCTATCGTACTCTAGTGGTGGATATATCTCGGTCTATCGTACACTAGTTGTGGCTATACCTCACTCTATCATACTCAAGTGGTGGATATCTCTTGGTCTATCATACTCTAGTGGTGGATACATCTCGGTCTATCATACTCTCGTGGTGGATATATCCTGGTCTATCGTACTCTAGTGGTGGATATATCTCGGTCTATCATACTCCAGTTGTAAATATATCTCAGTCTATCATACTCTAGTGGTGGATATATCTCAGTCTATCGTACTCGAGTGGTGGATATATCTCGGTCTATCGTACACTAGTGGTGGATATATCTTGATCTCTCGTACACAAGTGGTGCATATATCTCGGTCTATCATACTCTAGTAGTGGATATATCTTGGTCTCTCGTACACCAGCGGTGGATATATCTCAGGCTATCGTACACGAGTGGTGGTTATATCTCAGTCTATCGTACTCTAGTGGTGGATATATCTCGGTCTATCTTACTCTAGTGTGGATATATCTCGGTCTATCGTATTCCAGTGGTGGACATATCTCGGTCCAAAGTACTCTGGTGGTGGATATATCTCGGTCCATCGTACTCTAATGGTGGATATATCTCAGTCTATCATACACTAGTGGTGGATATATCTCAGTCTACCGTACACTAGTGGTGGGTAAATCTTGGTCTATCGTACTCTAATGGTGGATATATCTCGGTCTATCGTACACTAGTGGTGGATATATCTCATTATATCGTACACTAGTGGTGGATATATCTCGGTCTATCGTACTCTAGTGGTGGAAATATCTCGCTCTATCATACTCTAGTGTTGGATATATCTCAGTCTATCGTACACAAGTGTTGGATATTTCTCGGTCTATCGTACTCTTGTGGTGGATATATCTTGGTCTATCGTACTCGAGTGGTGGATATATCTCAGTCTATCGTACTCTAGTGGTGGATATATCTCAGTCTATCGTACTCTCGTGGTGGATATATCTCCGTCTATCGTACTCTAGTGGTGGATATATCTCAGTCTATCGTACTCTAGTGGTGGCTATATCTCGGTCTATCGTACTCTAGTGGTGGATATATCTCAATCTATCATACTCTAGTGGTGGCCAAATCTCGGTCTATCGTACTCTAGTGGTGGATATATCTCGGCCTATCGTACTCTCGTGGTGGATATATCTCGGTCTATCGTACTCAAGTGTTGGATATATTTCGGTCTATCGTACACTAGTGGTGGCTATATCTCTGTCTATCGTATTCTAGTCGTGGATATATCTCAGTCTATCGTACTCGAGATGTGGATATATCGCGGTCTATAGTACTCTGGTGGTGGATATATCTCAGTCTATCGTACTCAGTGGTGGATATATCTGTCTCTCGTATACTAGCGGTGTATATATCTCAGTCTATCGTACTCTCGTGGTGGATATAACTCAGGCTATCGTGCTCTAGTGGTGGATATATCTCGGACTATCGTACTCAAGTGGTGGCTATATCTCAGTCTATCGTACTCCAGTGGTGGATATATCTCAGTCTATCATACTCTAGTGGTGGATATATCTCTGTCTATCGTACTCTCGTGGTGGATATATCTCAGTCTATCGTACACTAGTGGTGGATATATCTTGGTCTCTCGTACACAAGTGGTGCATATATCTCGGTCTATCATACTCTAGTGGTGGATATATCTCGGTGTATCCTCCTCTAGTGGTGGATATATCGCGGTGTATCCTACTCTAGTGGTGGATATATCTCAGTCTATCGTACTCTAGTGGTGGATATATCTCGGTCTATCGTACTCTAGTGGTGGATATATCTCAGTCTATCGTACTCCAGTGGTGGCTATATCTCGGTCAATCCTACTCTAGAGGTGGCTGTATCTGAGTCTATCGTACTCCAGTGGTGGCTATATCTCGGTCAATCCTACTCTAGTGGTGGCTATATCTCGGTCTATCGTACTCTATTGTTGGATATATCTCGGCCTATCGTACTCTAGTGGTGGATATATCTCGGTCTGTCGTACTCTCGTGGTGGATATATCTCGGTCTATCATACTCTAGTGGTGGATATATCTCTCTCTATCGTACTCTAGTTGTGGATATATCTCAGTCTTTCGTACTCTAGTGGTGGCTATATCTCGGTCTATCGTACACTAGTGGTGGATATATCTCAGTCTATCGTACACGAGTGTTGGATATATCTCGGTCTATCGTACTCTAGTGGTGGATATATCTTGGTCTATCGTACTCTAGTGGTGGATATATCTCAGTCTATCGGACTCTAGTGGTGGATATATCTCGGCCTATCGTACTCGAATGGTGGATATATCTTGGTCTATCATACTCTAGTGGTGGATATATCTCAGTCTATCGTACTCTAGTGGTGGCTAAATCTCGGTATATCGTACTCTAGTGGTGGATATATCTCGGCCTATCGTACTCTAGTGGTGGATATATCTCAGTCTATCGTACACTAGTGGTGGGTATATCTCGGTCTATCGTACTCTAATGGTGGATATATCTCGGTCTATCGTACACTAGTGGTGGATATATTTTGTTATATCGTACACTAGTGGTGGATATATCTCGGTCTATCGTACTCTAGTGGTGGAAAGATCTCGGTCTATCGTACTCTATTGGTGGATATATCTCAGTCTATCGTACTCTCGTGGTGGAAATATCTCAGTCTATCGTACACTAGTTGTGGAAATATCTCGGTCTATCATACTCTAGTGGTGGATATATCTCAGTCTATCGTACTCTAGTCGTCGCTATATATCAGTCTATCGTACTCTGGTGGTGGATATATCTCAGCCTACCATACTCGAGTGGTGGAAATATCTCGGTCTATCGTACTCTAGTGGTGGCTATATCTCGGTCTATCGTACACTAGCGGTGGATATATCTCAGTCTATCGTACACTAGTGTTGGATATATCTCGGTCTATCGTACTCTAGTGGTGGATATATCTTGGTCTATCGTACTCTCGTGGTGGATATATCTCAGTCTATCGTACTCTAGTGGTGGATATATCTCGGTCTATCGTACTCTCGTGGTGGCTATATCTCGGTCTATCGTACTCTAGTGGTGGATATATCTCGGCCTATCGTACTCGAATGGTGGATATATCTTGGTCTATCATACTCTAGTGGTGGATATATCTCAGTCTATCATACTCTAGTGGTGGCTAAATCTCGGTATATCGTACTCTAGTGGTGGATATATCTCGGCCTATCGTACTCTAGTGGTGGATATATCTCGGTCTATCGTACTCTAGTGGTGGATATATCTCGGTCTATCGTACACTCGTGGTGGATATATCTCAGTCTATCGTACTCTAGTGGTGGATGTATCTTGGTCTATCGTACTCGAGTGGTGGATACATCTCGGTCTATCGTACTCTCGTGGTGGATATATCTCAGTCTATTGTACTCTAGTGGTGGATATATCTCAGTCTATCGTATTCTAGTGGTGGATATATCTCAGTCTATCGTATTCTAGTGGTGGATATATCTCAGTCTATCGTACTCTGGTGGTGGATGTATCTTGGTCTATCGTACTCGAGTGGTGGATATATCTCGGTCTATCGTACTCTAGTGGTGGATATATCTGTGTATCGTACGTTAGCGGTGGATATATATCAGTCTATCGTACTCTAGCGGTGGATACATCTCGGTCTATCGTACTCTAGTGGTGGATATATCTCAGTCTATTGTACTCTAGTGGTGGATATATCTCAGTCTATCGTATTCCAGTGGTGGATATATCTCAGTCTATCGTATTCTAGTGGTGTATATATCTCAGTCTATCGTACTCTGGTGGTGGATATATATCGGTCTATCGTACTCCAGTGGTGGATATATCTCAGTCTATCGTACTCTAGTGGTTGATATATCTCAGTCTATCGTATTCTAGTGGTAAATATATCTCAGTCTATCATATTCTAGTGGTGGATATATCTCAGTCTATCGTACTCGAGTGGTGGATATATCTCGGTCTATCGTACACTAGTGGTGGATATATCTTGATCTCTCGTACACAAGTGGTGCATATATCTCGGTCTATCATACTCTAGTAGTGGATATATCTTGGTCTCTCGTACACCAGCGGTGGATATATCTCAGGCTATCGTACACGAGTGGTGGTTATATCTCAGTCTGTCGTACTCTAGTGGTGGATATATCTTGGTCTATCTTACTCTAGTGGTGGATATATCTCGGTGTATCCTACTCTAGTGGTGGATATATCTCAGTCTATCGTACTCTAGTGGTGAATATATCTCGGTCTGTCATATTCTCGTGATGGATATATCTCAGTCTATCGTACTCCAGTGGTGGCTATATCTCGGTCTATCGTACTCTATTGGTGGATATATCTCAGTCTTCGTACTCCAGTGGT
Source organism: Pristiophorus japonicus (assembly GCF_044704955.1). Classification (NCBI taxonomy): domain Eukaryota; kingdom Metazoa; phylum Chordata; class Chondrichthyes; family Pristiophoridae; genus Pristiophorus; species Pristiophorus japonicus. The sequence goes on along the minus strand of NC_091997.1, from coordinate 93,793,359 downwards.
GGCTATATCTCGGTCAATCCTACTCCAGAGGTGGCTGTATCTGAGTCTATCGTACTCCAGTGGTGGCTATATCTCGGTCAATCCTACAATCCTACTCTAGTGGTGGCTATATCTCGGTCTATCGTACTCTATTGTTGGATATATCTCGGCCTATCGTACTCGAATGGTGGATATATCTCGGTCTATCATACTCTAGTGGTGGATATATCTCAGTCTATCGTACTCCAGTGGTGGCTATATCTCGGTCTATCATACTCGAGTGGTGGCTGTATCTCGGTCGATCGTACTCTAGTGGTGGATATATCTCGGCCTATTGTACTCTAGTGGTGGATATATCTCGGTCTATCGTACTCAAGTGGTGGATATATCTCGGTCTATCGTACTCTAGTGGTGGATATATCTCGCTCTATCGTACTCTAGTTGTGGATATATCTCAGTCTTTCGTACTCTAGTGGTGGCTATATCTCGGTCTATCGTACACTAGTGGTGGATATATCTCAGTCTATCGTACACGAGTGTTGGATATATCTCGGTCTATCGTACTCTAGTGGTGGATATATCTCGGTCTATCGTACTCTAGTGGTGGATATATCTCAGTCTATCGTACTCTAGTTGTGGATATATCTCGGTCTGTCGTACTCTCGTGGTGGATATATCTCCGTCTATCGTACTCTCGTGGTGGATATATCTCAGTCTATCGTACTCTAGTGGTGGCTATATCTCGGTCTATCGTACTCTAGTGGTGGATATATCTCGGCCTATCGTACTCGAATATTGGATATATCTTGGTCTATCATACTCTAGTGGTGGATATATCTCAGTCTATCGTACTCTAGTGGTGGCTAAATCTCGGTCTATCGTACTCTAGTGGTGGATATATCTCGGCCTATCGTACTCGAGTGGTGGATATATCTCGGTCTAACGTACTCCAGTGATGGATATATCTCGGTCTATCGTACTCTAGTGTTGGATATATCTCGGTCTATCGTACACTAGTGATGGCTATATTTCCGTCTATCGTATTCTAGTGGTGGTTATATCTCAGTCTGTCGTACTCGAGATGTGGATATATCTCGGTCTATCGTACTCTGGTGGTGGATATATCTCAGTCTATCGTACTCAGTGGTGGATATATCTCAGTCTCTCGTATACTAGTGGTGTATATATCTCAGTCTATCGTACTCTCGTGTTGGATATAACTCAGGCTAGCGTGCTCTAGCGGTGGATATATCTCGGTCTATTGTACTCAAGTGGTGGCTATATCTCAGTCTATCGTACTCTAGTGGTGGATATATCTCAGTCTATCGTACTCTAGTGGTGGATATATCTCTGTCTATCTTACTCTCGTGGTGGATATATCTCGGTCTATCGTACACTCTTGGTGGATATATTTCGTTATAGCGTACACAAGTGTTGGATATTTCTCGGTCTATCGTACTCTAGTGGTGGATATATCTTGGTCTATCGCACTCTAGTGGTGGATATATCTCAGTCTATCGTACTCTAGTGGTGGATATATCTCAGTCTATCATACTCTCGTGGTGGATATATCTCCGTCTATCGTACTCTAGTGGTGTATATATCTCAGTCTATCGTACTCTAGTGGTGGCTATGTCTCGGTCTATCGTACTCGATTGGTGGATATATCTCGGCTTATCGTACTCGAATGGTGGATATATCTCAGTCTATCATACTCTAGTGGTGGCCAAATCTCGGTCTATCGTACTCTAGTGGTGGATATATCTCGGCCTATCGTACTCTAGTGGTGGATATATCTCGGTCTATCGTACTCGAGTGGTGAATATATCTTGGTCTATCGTACTCTAGTGGTGGATATATCTCAGTCTATCGTACTCTAGTGGTGGATATATCTCGGTCTATCGTACTCTAGTGGTGGATATATCTCGGTCTATCGTACACTAGTGGTGGCTATACCTCACTCTATCATACTCAAGTGGTGGTTATCTCTTGGTCTATCATACTCTAGTGGTGGATACATTTCGGTCTATCATACTCTCGTGGTGGATATATCCTGGTCTATCGTACTCTAGTGGTGGATATATCTCGGTCTATCATACTCTAGTGGTAAATATATCTCAGTCTATCATACTCTAGTGGTGGATATATCTCAATCTATCGTACTCGAGTGGTAGATATATCTCGGTCTATCGTACACTAGTGGTGGATATATCTTGATCTCTCGTACACAAGTGGTGCATATATCTCGGTCTATCATACTCTAGTAGTGGATATATCTTGGTCTCTCGTACACCAGCGGTGGATATATCTCAGGCTATCGTACACGAGTGGTGGTTATATCTCAGTCTATCGTACTCTAGTGGTGGATATATCTCGGTCTATCTTACTCTAGTGGTGGATATGTCTCGGTCTATCGTATTCCAGTGGTGGACAGATCTCGGTCTAAAGTACTCTGGTGGTGGATATATCTCGGTCCATCGTACTCTAATGGTGGATATATCTCAGTCTATCATACACTAGTGGTGGATATATCTCAGTCTACCGTACACTAGTGGTGGGTAAATCTTGGTCTATCGTACTCTAATGGTGGATATATCTCGATCTATCGTACACTAGTGGTGGATATATCTCATTATATCGTACACTAGTGGTGGATATATCTCGGTCTATCGTACTCTAGTGGTGGATATATCTTGGTCTATCGTACTCTAGTGGTGGATATATCTCAGTCTATCGTACTCTAGTGGTGGATATATCTCAGTCTATCGTACTCTCGTGGTGGATGTATCTCGGTCTATCGTACTCGAGTGTTGGATATATCTCGGTCTATCGCACACTAGTGGTGGATATATCTCAGTCTATCGTACTCTAGTGGTGGATATATCTCAGTCTATCATACTCTCGTGGTGGATATATCTCCGTCTATCGCACTCTAGTGGTGGATATATCTCAGTCTATCGTACTCTAGTGGTGGCTATGTCTCGGTCTATCGTACTCGAATGGTGGATATATCTCAGTCTATCATACTCTAGTGGTGGCCAAATCTCGGTCTATCGTACTCTAGTGGTGGATATATCTCGGCCTATCGTACTCTAGTGGTGGCTATACCTCACTCTATCATACTCAAGTGGTGGTTATCTCTTGGTCTATCATACTCTAGTGGTGGATACATTTCGGTCTATCATACTCTCGTGGTGGATATATCCTGGTCTATCGTACTCTAGTGGTGGATATATCTCGGTCTATCATACTCTAGTGGTAAATATATCTCAGTCTATCATACTCTAGTGGTGGATATATCTCAGTCTATCGTACTCGAGTGGTAGATATATCTCGGTCTATCGTACACTAGTGGTGGATATATCTTGATCTCTCGTACACAAGTGGTGCATATATCTCGGTCTATCATACTCTAGTAGTGGATATATCTTGGTCTCTCGTACACCAGCGGTGGATATATCTCAGGCTATCGTACACGAGTGGTGGTTATATCTCAGTCTATCGTACTCTAGTGGTGGATATATCTCGGTCTATCTTACTCTAGTGGTGGATATGTCTCGGTCTATCGTATTCCAGTGGTGGACAGATCTCGGTCTAAAGTACTCTGGTGGTGGATATATCTCGGTCCATCGTACTCTAATGGTGGATATATCTCAGTCTATCATACACTAGTGGTGGATATATCTCAGTCTACCGTACACTAGTGGTGGGTAAATCTTGGTCTATCGTACTCTAATGGTGGATATATCTCGATCTATCGTACACTAGTGGTGGATATATCTCATTATATCGTACACTAGTGGTGGATATATCTCGGTCTATCGTACTCTAGTGGTGGATATATCTTGGTCTATCGTACTCTAGTGGTGGATATATCTCAGTCTATCGTACTCTAGTGGTGGATATATCTCAGTCTATCGTACTCTCGTGGTGGATGTATCTCGGTCTATCGTACTCGAGTGTTGGATATATCTCGGTCTATCGCACACTAGTGGTGGCTATATCTCCGTCTATCGTATTCTAGTAATGGATCTATCTCGGTCTATCGTACTCAAGTGGTGGCTATATCTCAGTCTATCGTACTCTAGTGGTGGATATATCTCAGTCTATCGTACTCTCGTGGTGGATATATCTCAGTCTATCGTACACTAGTGGTGGATATATCTTGGTCTCTCGTACACAAGTGGTGCATATATCTCGGTCTATCATACTCTAGTGGTGGATATATCTCGGTCTATCGTACTCTCGTGGTGGATATATCTCGGTGTATCCTCCTCTAGTGGTGGATATATCTCGGTGTATCCTACTCTAGTGGTGGATATATCTCAGTCTATCGTACTCGAGTGGTGAATATATCTCGGTCTGTCATATTCTCGTGGTGGATATATCTCAGTCTATCGTACTCCTGTGGTGGCTATATCTCGGTCTATCGTACTCTATTGTTGGATATATCTCGGCCTATCGTACTCGAATGGTGGATATATCTCGGTCTATCATAATCTAGTGGTGGATATATCTCAGTCTATCGTATTCTAGTGGTGGATATATCTCGGTCTATCGTACTCTAGTGGTGGATATATCTCAGTCTATCGTACTCCAGTGGTGGCTATATCTCGGTCAATCCTACTCTAGAGGTGGCTGTATCTCGGTCTATCGTACTCCAGTGGTGGCTATATCTCGGTCAATCCTACTCTCGTGGTGGCTATATCTCGGTCTATCGTACTCTATTGTTGGATATATCTCGGCCTATCGTACTCGAATGGTGGATATATCTCGGTCTATCGTACTCTAGTAGTGGATATATCTCAGTCTATCGTACTCCAGTGGTGGCTATATCTCGGTCTATCATACTCGAGTGGTGGCTGTATCTCGGTCGATCGTACTCTCGTGGTGGATATATCTCGGCCTATCGTACTCTAGTGGTGGATATATCTCGGTCTGTCGTACTCTAGTGGTGGATATATCTCGGTCTATCATACTCTAGTGGTGGATATATCTCGCTCCATCGTACTCTAGTTGTGGATATATCTCAGTCTTTCGTACTCTGGTGGTGGCTATATCTCGGTCTATCGTACACTAGTGGTGGATATATCGCAGTCTATCGTACACGAGTGTTGGATATATCTCGGTCTATCGTACTCTAGTGGTGGATATATCTTGGTCTATCGTACTCTAGTGGTGAATATATCTTGGTCTATCGTACTCTAGTGGTGGATATATCTCAGTCTATCGTACTCTAGTGGTGGATATATCTCGGTCTATCGTACTCTAGTGGTGGATATATCTCGGTCTATCGTACACTAGTGGTGGCTATACCTCACTCTATCATACTCAAGTGGTGGTTATCTCTTGGTCTATCATACTCTAGTGGTGGATACATTTCGGTCTATCATACTCTCGTGGTGGATATATCCTGGTCTATCGTACTCTAGTGGTGGATATATCTCGGTCTATCATACTCTAGTGGTAAATATATCTCAGTCTATCATACTCTAGTGGTGGATATATCTCAGTCTATCGTACTCGAGTGGTAGATATATCTCGGTCTATCGTACACTAGTGGTGGATATATCTTGATCTCTCGTACACAAGTGGTGCATATATCTCGGTCTATCATACTCTAGTAGTGGATATATCTTGGTCTCTCGTACACCAGCGGTGGATATATCTCAGGCTATCGTACACGAGTGGTGGTTATATCTCAGTCTATCGTACTCTAGTGGTGGATATATCTCGGTCTATCTTACTCTAGTGGTGGATATGTCTCGGTCTATCGTATTCCAGTGGTGGACAGATCTCGGTCTAAAGTACTCTGGTGGTGGATATATCTCGGTCCATCGTACTCTAATGGTGGATATATCTCAGTCTATCATACACTAGTGGTGGATATATCTCAGTCTACCGTACACTAGTGGTGGGTAAATCTTGGTCTATCGTACTCTAATGGTGGATATATCTCGATCTATCGTACACTAGTGGTGGATATATCTCATTATATCGTACACTAGTGGTGGATATATCTCGGTCTATCGTACTCTAGTGGTGGATATATCTTGGTCTATCGTACTCTAGTGGTGGATATATCTCAGTCTATCGTACTCTAGTGGTGGATATATCTCAGTCTATCGTACTCTCGTGGTGGATGTATCTCGGTCTATCGTACTCGAGTGTTGGATATATCTCGGTCTATCGCACACTAGTGGTGGCTATATCTCCGTCTATCGTATTCTAGTAATGGATCTATCTCGGTCTATCGTACTCAAGTGGTGGCTATATCTCAGTCTATCGTACTCTAGTGGTGGATATATCTCAGTCTATCGTACTCTCGTGGTGGATATATCTCAGTCTATCGTACACTAGTGGTGGATATATCTTGGTCTCTCGTACACAAGTGGTGCATATATCTCGGTCTATCATACTCTAGTGGTGGATATATCTCGGTCTATCGTACTCTCGTGGTGGATATATCTCGGTGTATCCTCCTCTAGTGGTGGATATATCTCGGTGTATCCTACTCTAGTGGTGGATATATCTCAGTCTATCGTACTCGAGTGGTGAATATATCTCGGTCTGTCATATTCTCGTGGTGGATATATCTCAGTCTATCGTACTCCTGTGGTGGCTATATCTCGGTCTATCGTACTCTATTGTTGGATATATCTCGGCCTATCGTACTCGAATGGTGGATATATCTCGGTCTATCATAATCTAGTGGTGGATATATCTCAGTCTATCGTATTCTAGTGGTGGATATATCTCGGTCTATCGTACTCTAGTGGTGGATATATCTCAGTCTATCGTACTCCAGTGGTGGCTATATCTCGGTCAATCCTACTCTAGAGGTGGCTGTATCTCGGTCTATCGTACTCCAGTGGTGGCTATATCTCGGTCAATCCTACTCTCGTGGTGGCTATATCTCGGTCTATCGTACTCTATTGTTGGATATATCTCGGCCTATCGTACTCGAATGGTGGATATATCTCGGTCTATCGTACTCTAGTAGTGGATATATCTCAGTCTATCGTACTCCAGTGGTGGCTATATCTCGGTCTATCATACTCGAGTGGTGGCTGTATCTCGGTCGATCGTACTCTCGTGGTGGATATATCTCGGCCTATCGTACTCTAGTGGTGGATATATCTCGGTCTGTCGTACTCTAGTGGTGGATATATCTCGGTCTATCATACTCTAGTGGTGGATATATCTCGCTCCATCGTACTCTAGTTGTGGATATATCTCAGTCTTTCGTACTCTGGTGGTGGCTATATCTCGGTCTATCGTACACTAGTGGTGGATATATCGCAGTCTATCGTACACGAGTGTTGGATATATCTCGGTCTATCGTACTCTAGTGGTGGATATATCTTGGTCTATCGTACTCTAGTGGTGGATATATCTCAGTCTATCGTACTCTAGTGGTGGATATATCTCGGTCTGTCGTACTCTCATGGTGGATATATCTCCATCTATCGTACTCTAGTGGTGGATATATCTCAGTCTATCGTACTCTAGTGGTGGCCAAATCTCGGTCTATCGTACTCTAGTGGTGGATATATCTCGGCCTATCGTACTCTAGTGGTGGATATATCTCGGTCTATCGTACTCGAGTGGTGAATATATCTTGGTCTATCGTACTCTAGTGGTGGATATATCTCAGTCTATCGTACTCTAGTGGTGGATATATCTCGGTCTATCGTACTCTAGTGGTGGATATATCTCGGTCTATCGTACACTAGTGGTGGCTATACCTCACTCTATCATACTCAAGTGGTGGTTATCTCTTGGTCTATCATACTCTAGTGGTGGATACATTTCGGTCTATCATACTCTCGTGGTGGATATATCCTGGTCTATCGTACTCTAGTGGTGGATATATCTCGGTCTATCATACTCTAGTGGTAAATATATCTCAGTCTATCATACTCTAGTGGTGGATATATCTCAGTCTATCGTACTCGAGTGGTAGATATATCTCGGTCTATCGTACACTAGTGGTGGATATATCTTGATCTCTCGTACACAAGTGGTGCATATATCTCGGTCTATCATACTCTAGTAGTGGATATATCTTGGTCTCTCGTACACCAGCGGTGGATATATCTCAGGCTATCGTACACGAGTGGTGGTTATATCTCAGTCTATCGTACTCTAGTGGTGGATATATCTCGGTCTATCTTACTCTAGTGGTGGATATGTCTCGGTCTATCGTATTCCAGTGGTGGACAGATCTCGGTCTAAAGTACTCTGGTGGTGGATATATCTCGGTCCATCGTACTCTAATGGTGGATATATCTCAGTCTATCATACACTAGTGGTGGATATATCTCAGTCTACCGTACACTAGTGGTGGGTAAATCTTGGTCTATCGTACTCTAATGGTGGATATATCTCGATCTATCGTACACTAGTGGTGGATATATCTCATTATATCGTACACTAGTGGTGGATATATCTCGGTCTATCGTACTCTAGTGGTGGATATATCTTGGTCTATCGTACTCTAGTGGTGGATATATCTCAGTCTATCGTACTCTAGTGGTGGATATATCTCAGTCTATCGTACTCTCGTGGTGGATGTATCTCGGTCTATCGTACTCGAGTGTTGGATATATCTCAGTCTATCGTACTCCAGTGGTGGCTATATCTCGGTCAATCCTACTCTCGTGGTGGCTATATCTCGGTCTATCGTACTCTATTGTTGGATATATCTCGGCCTATCGTACTCGAATGGTGGATATATCTCGGTCTATCGTACTCTAGTAGTGGATATATCTCAGTCTATCGTACTCCAGTGGTGGCTATATCTCGGTCTATCGAACTCTCGTGGTGGATATATCTCGGTCTATCGTACTCTTGTGGTGGATATATCTCGGTCCATCGTACTCTAATGGTGGATATATCTCAGTCTATCATTCACTAGTGGTGGATATATCTCAGTCTATCGTACACTAGTGGTGGGTATATCTCGGTCTATCGTACTCTAATGGTGGATATATCTCGGTCTATCGTACACTAGTGGTGGATATATTTCGTTATATCGTACTCTAGTGGTGGATATATCTCGGTCTATCGTACTCTCGTGGTGGATATATCTCCGTCTATCGTACTCTAGTGGTGGATATATCTCAGTCCATCGTACTCTAGTGGTGGCTATATCTCGGTCTATCGTACTCTAGTGGTGGATATATCTCGGCCTATCGTACTCGAATGGTGGATATATCTTGGTCTATCATACTCTAGTGGTGGATATATCTCGGTCTGTCATACTCTCGTGGTGGATATATCTCCGTCTATCGTACTCTAGTGGTGGATATATCTCAGTCTATCGTACTCTAGTGGTGGCTATATCTCGGTCTATCGTACTCTAGTGGTGGATATATCTCGGCCTATCGTACTCGAATGGTGGATATATCTTGGTCTATCATACTCTAGTGGTGGATATATCTCAGTCTATCGTAATCTAGTGGTGGCTAAATCTCGGTCTATCGTACTCTAGTGGTGGATATATCTCGGTCTATCGTACACTAGTGGTGGATATATTTCGTTATATCGTACTCTAGTGGTGGATATATCTCGGTCTATCGTACTCTCGTGGTGGATATATCTCCGTCTATCGGACTCTAGTGGTGGATATATCTCAGTCCATCGTACTCTAGTGGTGGATATATCTCAGTCTATCGTACTCTAGTGGTGGATATATCTCGGCCTATCGTACTCTAGTGGTGGATATATCTCGGTCTATCGTACTCTATTGGTGGATATATCTCGGTCTATCGTACTCTAGTGGTGGATATATCTCAGTCTATCGTACTCTAGTGGTGGATATATCTCGGCCTATCATACTCGCGTGGCGGATATATCTCGGTCTATCGTACTTTAGTGGTGGCTATATCTCGGTTTATCGTACACTTGTGGTGGATATATCTCGGTCTATCGTACTCTAGTGGTGGATATATCTTGGTCTATCGTACTCTAGTGGTGGATATATCTCGGTCTATCGTACTCGAATGGTAGATATATCTCGGTCTATCATACTCTAGTGGTGGATATATCTCAGTCTATCATGCTCTAGTGGTGGCTCTATCTCGGTCTATCGTACTCCAGTGGTGGATATATCTCGGCCTATCGTACTCTAGTGGTGGATATATCTCCGTCTATCGTACTCTCGTGGTGGATATATCTCGTTCTATCGTAATCTACTGGTGGATATATCTCGGTCTATCGTACTCGAGTGGTGGATATATCTCAGTCTATCGTACGCTAGTGGTGGATATATATCAGGCTATCGTACCCTAGCCGTGGATATATCTCAGTCTATCGTACTCTAGCGGTGGATGCATCTCGGTCTATCGTACTTTAGTGGTGGATATATATCAGTCTATTGTACTCTTGTGGTGGATATATCTCGGTCTAGCGTACTCTAGTGGTGGATATATCTCAGTCTATCGTACTCTAGTGGTGGATATATCTCAGTCTATCGTACGTTAGCGGTGGATATATATCAGTCTATCGTACTCTAGCGGTGGATGCATCTCGGTCTATCGTACTCTAGTGGTGGATATATCTCAGTCCATTGTACTCTAGTGGTGGATATATCTCAGTCTATCGTATTCTAGTGGTGGATATATCTCAGTCTATCGTATTCTAGTGGTGGATATATCTCAGTCTATCGTACTTTAGTGGTGGATATATCTCGGTCTATCGTACTCTAGTGGTGGATATATCTCGGTCTATCGTACTCTAGTGGTGGACATATCTCAGTCTATCGTACTCTGGTGGTGGATATATCTCAGTCTATCGTACTCTAGTGGTGGATATATCTCGGTCTATCGTACACTCGTGGTGGATATATCTCGGTCTATCGTACACTAGTGGTGGCTATATCTCGGTCTATCGTACGCTTGTGGTGGATATACCTCAGTCTATCGTACTCTAGTGGTGGCTATATCTCGGTCTATCGTACGCTTGTGGTGGATATATCTCGGTCTATCGTACTCTAGTGGTGGATATATCTCGGTCTATCGTACACTAGTGGTGGCTATACCTCACTCTATCATACTCCAGTGGTGGATATCTCTTGGTCTATCATACACTAGTGGTGGATACATCTCGGTCTATCATACTCTCGTGGTGGATATATCCTGGTCTATCGTACTCTAGTGGTGGATATATCTCGGTTTATCATACTCTCGTGGTAAATATATATCAGTCTATCATACTCTAGTGATGGATATATCTCAGTCTATCGTACTCTAGTGGTGGATATATCTCGGTCTATCGTACACTAGTGGTGGATATATCTTGGTCTCTCCTACACAAGTGGTGCATATATCTCGGTCTATCATACTCTAGTAGTGGATATATCTTGGTCTCTCGTACACCAGCGGTGGATATATCTCAGGCTATCGTACACTAGTGGTGGTTATATCTCAGTCTATCGTACTCTAGTGGTGGATATATCTCGGTCTATCATACTCTAGTGGTGGATATATCTCGGTCTATCGTATTTTAGTGGTGGACATATCTCGGTCTATCGTACTGTAGTGGTGGAAATATCTCGGTCTATCATACTCTAGTGGTGGATATATCTCGGTCTATCGTACTCTAGTGGTGGATATATCTCGGCCTATCGTACTCTAGTGGTGGATATATCTCGGTCTATCGTACTCGAGTGTTGGATATATCTCGGTCTATCGTACTCTTGTGGTGGATATATCTTGGTCTCTCGTACACCAGCGGTGGATATATCTCAGCCTATCGTACACTAGTGGTGGTTGTACCTCACTCTATCATACTCAAGTGGTGGATATATCTCAGTCTATCATACTCTAGTGGCGGATATATCTCGGTCTATCGTATTCTAGTGATGGATATATCCTTGTCTATCGTACTCTTGTGGTGGATATATCTCGGTCCATCGTACTCCAATGGTGGATATATCTCAGTCTATCGTACACTAGTGGTGGGTATATCTCGGTCTATCGTACTCTAATGGTGGATATATCTCGATCTATCGTACATGAGTGGTGGATATATCTCGTTATATCGTACACGAGTGGTGGATATATCTCGGTCTATCGTGCTCTAGTGGTGGATATATCTCGGTCTATCGTACTCTCGTGGTGGATATATCTCAGTCTATCGTACTCTAGTGGTTGAAATATCTCAGTCTATCGTACACTAGTGGTGGAAATATCTCGGTCTGTCATACTCTAGTGGTGGATATATCTCAGTCTATCGTACTCTAGTCGTCACGATATATCAGTCTATCGTACTCTAGTGCTGGATATATCCCGGCCTATCATACTCGAGTGGTGGATATATCTCGGTCTATCGTGCTCTACTGGTGGCTATTTCTCAGTCTATCGTACACTAGTGGTGGATATATCTTGGTCTATCGTACTCTAGTGGTGGATATATCTCGGCCTATCGTACTCGAATAGTCGATAGATATCGGTCTATCATACTCTCGAAGTGGATATATCTCAGTCTATCATACTCTAGTGGTGGCTATATCTCGGTCTATCGTACTCTAGTGGTGGATATATCTCGGTCTATTATACTCTAGTGGTGGATATATCTTGGTCTCTCGTACACCAGCGGTGGATATATCTCAGGCTATCGTACACTAGTGGTGGTTCTATCTCAGTCTATCGTACTCTAGTGGTGGATATATCTTGGTCTATCGTACTCTAGTGTTGGCTATATCGCCGTCTATCGTACTCTAGTGGTGGATATATCTCAGTCTATCGTACTCTAGTGGTGGCTATATCTCGGTCTATCGTACTCTAGTGGTGGATATATCTCGGCTTATCGTACTCGAATTGTGGATATATCTCGGTCTATCATACTCTAGTGGTGGATATATCTCAGTCAATCATACTCTAGTGGTGGCCAAATCTCGGTCTATCGTACTCTAGTGGTGGATATATCTCGGCCTATCGTACTCTAGTGGTGGATATATCTCGGTCTATCGTACTCGAGTGTTGGATATATGTCGGGCTATCGTATACTAGTGGTGGCTATATCTCGGTCTATCGTACTCCAGTGGTGGATATATCTCAGTCTATCGTACTCTAGTGGTGGATATATCTCTGTCTATCGTACTCTCGTGGTGGATATATCTCAGTCTATCGTACACTAGTGGTGGATATATCTTGGTCTCTCGTACACAAGTGGTGCATATATCTCGGTCTATCATACTCTGGTGGTGGATATATCTCGGTCTATCGTACTTTGGTGGTGGATATATCTCGGTGTATCCTCCTCTAGTGGTGGATATATCTCGGTGTATCCTACTCTAGTGGTGGATATATCTCAGTCTATCGTACTCTAGTGGTGAATATATCTCGGTCTGTCATATTCTCGTGGTGGATATATCTCAGTCTATCGTTCTCCAGTGGTGGCTATATCTCGGTCTATCGTACTCTATTGTTGGATATATCTCGGCCTATCGTACTCGAATGGTGGATATATCACGGTCTATCATAATCTAGTGGTGGATATATCTCAGTCTATCGTACTCTATTGGTGGATATATCTCGGTCTATCGTACTCTAGTGGTGGATATATCTCAGTCTATCGTACTCCAGTGGTGGCTATATCTCGGTCAATCCTACTCTAGAGGTGGCTGTATCTGAGTCTATCGTACTCCAGTGGTGGCTATATCTCGGTCAATCCTACTCTAGTGGTGGCTATATCTCGGTCTATCGTACTCTATTGTTGGATATATCTCGGCCTATCGTACTCGAATGGTGGATATATCTCGGTCTATCGTACTCTAGTGGTGGATATATCTCAGTCTATCGTACTCCAGTGGTGGCTATATCTCGGTCTATCATACTCGAGTGGTGGCTGTATCTCGGTCGATCGTACTCTAGTGGTGGATATATCTCGGCCTATCGTACTCTAGTGGTGGCTATATCTCGGTCTATCGTACTCTAGTGGTGGATATATCTCGGTCTATCGTACTCTAGTGGTGGATATATCTCGCTCCATCGTACTCTAGTTGTGGATATATCTCAGTCTTTCGTACTCCAGTGGTGGCTATATCTAGGTCTATCGTACACTAGTGGTGGATATATCTCAGTCTATCGTACACGAGTGTTGGATATATCTCGGTCTATCGTACTCTAGTGGTGGATATATCTCGGTCTATCGTACTCTAGTGGTGGATATATCTCAGTCTATCGTACTCTAGTGGTGGATATATCTCGGTCTGTCGTACTCTCGTGGTGAATATATCTCCGTCTATCGTACTCTAGTGGTGGATATATCTCAGTCTATCGTACTCTAGTGGTGGCTATATCTCGGTCTATCGTACTCTAGTGGTGGATATATCTCGGCCTATCGTACTCGAATGGTGGATATATCTTGGTCTATCATACTCTAGTGGTGGATATATCTCAGTCTATCGTACTCTAGTGGTGGCTAAATCTCGGTCTATCGTACTCTAATGGTGGATATATCTCGGCCTATCGTACTCGAGTGGTGGATATATCTCGGTCTAACGTACTCCAGTGATGGATATATCTCGGTCTATCGTACTCTAGTGTTGGATATATCTCGGTCTATCGTACACTAGTGGTGGCTATATCTCCGTCTATCGTATTCTAGTGGTGGTTCTATCTCAGTCTGTCGTACTCGAGATGTGGATATATCTCGGTCTATCGTACTCTGGTGGTGGGTATATCTCAGCCTATCGTACTCAGTGGTGGATATATCTCAGTCTCTCGTATACTAGTGGTGTATATATCTCAGTCTATCGTACTCTCGTGTTGGATATAACTCACACTATCGTGCTCTAGCGGTGGATATATCTCGGTCTATTGTACTCAAGTGGTGGCTATATCTCAGTCTATCGTACTCTAGTGGTGGATATATCTCAGTCTATCATACTCTAGTGGTGGATATATCTCAGTCTATCGTACTCTAGTGGTGGATATATCTCAGTCTATCGTACTCTCGTGGTGGATATATCTCCGTCTATCGTACTCTAGTGGTGGATATATCTCAGTCTATCGTACTCTAGTGGTGGCTATGTCTCGGTCTATCGTACTCTAGTGGTGGATATATCTCGGCTTATCGTACTCGAATGGTGGATATATCTCAGTCTATCATACTCTAGTGGTGGCCAAATCTCGGTCTATCGTACTCTAGTGGTGGATATATCTCGGCCTATCGTACTCTAGTGGTGGATATATCTCGGTCTATCGTACTCGAGTGGTGGATATATCTTGGTCTATCGTACTCTAGTGGTGGATATATCTCAGTCTATCGTACTCTAGTGGTGGATATATCTCGGTCTATCGTACTCTAGTGGTGGATATATCTCGGTCTATCGTACACTAGTGGTGGCTATACCTCACTCTATCATACTCAAGTGGTGGATATTTCTTGGTCTATCATACTCTAGTGGTGGATACATCTCGGTCTATCATACTCTCGTGGTGGATATATCCTGGTCTATCGTACTCTAGTGGTGGATATATCTCGGTCTATCATACTCTAGTGGTAAATATATCTCAGTCTATCATACTCTAGTGGTGGATATATCTCAGTCTATCGTACTCGAGTGGTGGATATATCTCGGTCTATCGTACACTAGTGGTGGATATATCTTGATCTCTCGTACACAAGTGGTGCATATATCTCGGTCTATCATACTCTAGTAGTGGATATATCTTGGTCTCTCGTACACCAGCAGTGGATATATCTCAGGCTATCGTACACGAGTGGTGGTTATATCTCAGTCTATCGTACTCTAGTGGTGGATATATCTCGGTCTATCTTACTCTAGTGGTGGATATATCTTGGTCTATCGTATTCCAGTGGTGGACATATCTCGTCTAAAGTACTCTGGTGGTGGATATATCTCGGTCCATCGTACTCTAATGGTGGATATATCTCAGTCTATCATACACGAGTGGTGGATATATCTCAGTCTATCGTACACTAGTGGTGGATATATCTTGATCTCTCGTACACAAGTGGTGCATATATCTCGGTCTATCATACTCTAGTAGTGGATATATCTTGGTCTCTCGTACACCAGCGGTGGATATATCTCAGGCTATCGTACACGAGTGGTGGTTATATCTCAGTCTATCGTACTCTAGTGGTGGATATATCTCATTATATCGTACACTAGTGGTGGATATATCTTGGTCTATCGTACTCTAGTGGTGGAAATATCTCGGTCTATCTTACTCTAGTGTTGGATATATCTCAGTCTATCGTACACAAGTGTTGGATATTTCTCGGTCTATCGTACTCTAGTGGTGGATATATCTCGGTCTATCGTACTCTAGTGGTGGATATATCTCAATCTATCATACTCTAGTGGTGGCCAAATCTCGGTCTATCGTACTCTAGTGGTGGATATATCTCGGCCTATCGTACTCTCGTGGTGGATACATCTCGGTCTATCGTACTCGAGTGTTGGATATATCTCGGTCTCTCGTACACTAGTGGTGGCTATATCTCCGTCTATCGTATTCTAGTAGTGGATATATCTCAGTCTATCGTACTCGAGATGTGGATATATCGCGGTATATAGTACTCTGGTGGTGGATATATCTCAGTCTATCGTACTCAGTGGTGGATATATCTGTCTCTCGTATACTAGCGGTGTATATATCTCAGTCTATCGTACTCTCGTGGTGGATATAACTCAGGCTATCGTGCTCTAGTGGTGGATATATCTCGGTCTATCGTACTCAAGTGGTGGCTATATCTCAGTCTATCGTACGCCAGTGGTGGATATATCTCAGTCTATCGTACTCCAGTGGTGGCTATATCTCGGTCCATCGTACTCTATTGTTGGATATATCTCGGCCTATCGTACTCGAATGGTGGAAATATCTCGGTCGATCATAATCTAGTGGTGGATATATCTCAGTCTATCGTACTCTAGTGGTGGATATATCTCGGTGTATCCTACTCTAGTGGTGGATATATCTCAGTCTATCGTACTCTAGTGGTGAATATATCTCGGTCTGTCATATTCTCGTGGTGGATATATCTCAGTCTATCGTTCTCCAGTGGTGGCTATATCTCGGTCTATCGTACTCTATTGTTGGATATATCTCGGCCTATCGTACTCGAATGGTGGATATATCTCGGTCTATCGTACTCTAGTGGTGGATATATCTCAGTCTATCGTACTCCAGTGGTGGCTATATCTCGGTCTATCATACTCGAGTGGTGGCTGTATCTCGGTCGATCGTACTCTAGTGGTGGATATATCTCGGCCTATCGTACTCTAGTGGTGGCTATATCTCGGTCTATCGTACTCTAGTGGTGGATATATCTCGGTCTATCGTACTCTAGTGGTGGATATATCTCGCTCCATCGTACTCTAGTTGTGGATATATCTCAGTCTTTCGTACTCCAGTGGTGGCTATATCTAGGTCTATCGTACACTAGTGGTGGATATATCTCAGTCTATCGTACACGAGTGTTGGATATATCTCGGTCTATCGTACTCTAGTGGTGGATATATCTCGGTCTATCGTACTCTAGTGGTGGATATATCTCAGTCTATCGTACTCTAGTGGTGGATATATCTCGGTCTGTCGTACTCTCGTGGTGAATATATCTCCGTCTATCGTACTCTAGTGGTGGATATATCTCAGTCTATCGTACTCTAGTGGTGGCTATATCTCGGTCTATCGTACTCTAGTGGTGGATATATCTCGGCCTATCGTACTCGAATGGTGGATATATCTTGGTCTATCATACTCTAGTGGTGGATATATCTCAGTCTATCGTACTCTAGTGGTGGCTAAATCTCGGTCTATCGTACTCTAATGGTGGATATATCTCGGCCTATCGTACTCGAGTGGTGGATATATCTCGGTCTAACGTACTCCAGTGATGGATATATCTCGGTCTATCGGACTCTAGTGTTGGATATATCTCGGTCTATCGTACACTAGTGGTGGCTATATCTCCGTCTATCGTATTCTAGTGGTGGTTCTATCTCAGTCTGTCGTACTCGAGATGTGGATATATCTCGGTCTATCGTACTCTGGTGGTGGGTATATCTCAGCCTATCGTACTCAGTGGTGGATATATCTCAGTCTCTCGTATACTAGTGGTGTATATATCTCAGTCTATCGTACTCTCGTGTTGGATATAACTCACACTATCGTGCTCTAGCGGTGGATATATCTCGGTCTATTGTACTCAAGTGGTGGCTATATCTCAGTCTATCGTACTCTAGTGGTGGATATATCTCAGTCTATCATACTCTAGTGGTGGATATATCTCAGTCTATCGTACTCTAGTGGTGGATATATCTCAGTCTATCGTACTCTCGTGGTGGATATATCTCCGTCTATCGTACTCTAGTGGTGGATATATCTCAGTCTATCGTACTCTAGTGGTGGCTATGTCTCGGTCTATCGTACTCTAGTGGTGGATATATCTCGGCTTATCGTACTCGAATGGTGGATATATCTCAGTCTATCATACTCTAGTGGTGGCCAAATCTCGGTCTATCGTACTCTAGTGGTGGATATATCTCGGCCTATCGTACTCTAGTGGTGGATATATCTCGGTCTATCGTACTCGAGTGGTGGATATATCTTGGTCTATCGTACTCTAGTGGTGGATATATCTCAGTCTATCGTACTCTAGTGGTGGATATATCTCGGTCTATCGTACTCTAGTGGTGGATATATCTCGGTCTATCGTACACTAGTGGTGGCTATACCTCACTCTATCATACTCAAGTGGTGGATATTTCTTGGTCTATCATACTCTAGTGGTGGATACATCTCGGTCTATCATACTCTCGTGGTGGATATATCCTGGTCTATCGTACTCTAGTGGTGGATATATCTCGGTCTATCATACTCTAGTGGTAAATATATCTCAGTCTATCATACTCTAGTGGTGGATATATCTCAGTCTATCGTACTCGAGTGGTGGATATATCTCGGTCTATCGTACACTAGTGGTGGATATATCTTGATCTCTCGTACACAAGTGGTGCATATATCTCGGTCTATCATACTCTAGTAGTGGATATATCTTGGTCTCTCGTACACCAGCAGTGGATATATCTCAGGCTATCGTACACGAGTGGTGGTTATATCTCAGTCTATCGTACTCTAGTGGTGGATATATCTCGGTCTATCTTACTCTAGTGGTGGATATATCTTGGTCTATCGTATTCCAGTGGTGGACATATCTCGTCTAAAGTACTCTGGTGGTGGATATATCTCGGTCCATCGTACTCTAATGGTGGATATATCTCAGTCTATCATACACGAGTGGTGGATATATCTCAGTCTATCGTACACTAGTGGTGGATATATCTTGATCTCTCGTACACAAGTGGTGCATATATCTCGGTCTATCATACTCTAGTAGTGGATATATCTTGGTCTCTCGTACACCAGCGGTGGATATATCTCAGGCTATCGTACACGAGTGGTGGTTATATCTCAGTCTATCGTACTCTAGTGGTGGATATATCTCATTATATCGTACACTAGTGGTGGATATATCTTGGTCTATCGTACTCTAGTGGTGGAAATATCTCGGTCTATCTTACTCTAGTGTTGGATATATCTCAGTCTATCGTACACAAGTGTTGGATATTTCTCGGTCTATCGTACTCTAGTGGTGGATATATCTTGGTCTATCGTACTCTAGTGGTGGATATATCTCAGTCTATCGTACTCTCGTGGTGGATATATCTCAGTCTATCGTACTCTCGTGGTGGATATATCTCCGTCTATCGTACTCTAGTGGTGGATATATCTCAGTCTATCGTACTCTAGTGGTGGCTATATCTCGGTCTATCGTACTCTAGTGGTGGATATATCTCAATCTATCATACTCTAGTGGTGGCCAAATCTCGGTCTATCGTACTCTAGTGGTGGATATATCTCGGCCTATCGTACTCTCGTGGTGGATACATCTCGGTCTATCGTACTCGAGTGTTGGATATATCTCGGTCTCTCGTACACTAGTGGTGGCTATATCTCCGTCTATCGTATTCTAGTAGTGGATATATCTCAGTCTATCGTACTCGAGATGTGGATATATCGCGGTATATAGTACTCTGGTGGTGGATATATCTCAGTCTATCGTACTCAGTGGTGGATATATCTGTCTCTCGTATACTAGCGGTGTATATATCTCAGTCTATCGTACTCTCGTGGTGGATATAACTCAGGCTATCGTGCTCTAGTGGTGGATATATCTCGGTCTATCGTACTCAAGTGGTGGCTATATCTCAGTCTATCGTACGCCAGTGGTGGATATATCTCAGTCTATCGTACTCCAGTGGTGGCTATATCTCGGTCCATCGTACTCTATTGTTGGATATATCTCGGCCTATCGTACTCGAATGGTGGAAATATCTCGGTCGATCATAATCTAGTGGTGGATATATCTCAGTCTATCGTACTCTAGTGGTGGATATATCTCGGTGTATCCTACTCTAGTGGTGGATATATCTCAGTCTATCGTACTCTAGTGGTGAATATATCTCGGTCTGTCATATTCTCGTGGTGGATATATCTCAGTCTATCGTTCTCCAGTGGTGGCTATATCTCGGTCTATCGTACTCTATTGTTGGATATATCTCGGCCTATCGTACTCGAATGGTGGATATATCTCGGTCTATCGTACTCTAGTGGTGGATATATCTCAGTCTATCGTACTCCAGTGGTGGCTATATCTCGGTCTATCATACTCGAGTGGTGGCTGTATCTCGGTCGATCGTACTCTAGTGGTGGATATATCTCGGCCTATCGTACTCTAGTGGTGGCTATATCTCGGTCTATCGTACTCTAGTGGTGGATATATCTCGGTCTATCGTACTCTAGTGGTGGATATATCTCGCTCCATCGTACTCTAGTTGTGGATATATCTCAGGCTATCGTGCTCTAGTGGTGGATATATCTCGGTCTATCGTACACTAGTGGTGGATATATCTCAGTCTATCGTACACGAGTGTTGGATATATCTCGGTCTATCGTACTCTAGTGGTGGATATATCTCGGTCTATCGTACTCTAGTGGTGGATATATCTCAGTCGATCGTACTCTAGTGGTGGATATATCTCGGTCTGTCGTACTCTCGTGGTGAATATATCTCCGTCTATCGTACTCTAGTGGTGGATATATCTCAGTCTATCGTACTCTAGTGGTGGCTATATCTCGGTCTATCGTACTCTAGTGGTGGATATATCTCGGCCTATCGTACTCGAATGGTGGATATATCTTGGTCTATCATACTCTAGTGGTGGATATATCTCAGTCTATCGTACTCTAGTGGTGGCTAAATCTCGGTCTATCGTACTCTAATGGTGGATATATCTCTGCCTATCGTACTCGAATGGTGGATAGATCTCGGTCTATCGTACTCCAGTGGTGGATATATCTCAGTCTATCGTACTCCAGTGGTGGCTATATCTCGGTCTATCATACTCGAGTGATGGCTGTATCTCGGTCGATCGTACTCTAATGGTGGATATATCTCGGCCTATCGTACTCTAGTGGTGGATATATCTTGGTCTATCGTACTCTAGTGGTGGATATATCTCAGTCTATCGTACTCTAGTGGTGGATATATCTCGGTCTGTCGTACTCTCGTGGTGGATATATCTCCGTCTATCGTACTCTAGTGGTGGATATATCTCAGTCTATCGTACTCTAGTGGTGGCTATATCTCGGTCTATCGTACTCTAGTGGTGGATATATCTCGGCCTATCGTACTCGAATGGTGGACATATCTTGGTCTATCATACTCTAGTGGTGGATATATCTCAGTCTATCGTACTCTAGTGGTGGCTAAATCTCGGTCTATCGTACTCTAGTGGTGGATATATCTCGGCCTATCGTACTCTAGTGGTGGATATATCTCGGTCTAACGTACTCCAGTGATGGATATATCTCGGTCTATCGTACTCTAGTGTTGGATATATCTCGGTCTATCGTACACTAGTGGTGGCTATATCTCCGTCTATCGTATTCTAGTGGTGGTTATATCTCAGTCTGTCGTACTCGAGATGTGGATATATCTCGGTCTATCTTACTCTGGTGGTGGATATATCTCAGTCTATCGTACTCAGTGGTGGATATATCTCAGTCTCTCGTATACTAGTGGTGTATATATCTCAGTCTATCGTACTCTCGTGTTGGATATAACGCAGGCTATCGTGCTCTAGCGGTGGATATATCTCGGTCTATTGTACTCAAGTGGTGGGTATATCTCATTCTATCATACTCTAGTGGTGGATATATCTCTGTCTATCGTACTCTCGTGGTGGATATATCTCGGTCTATCGTACTCTTGTGGTGGATAAATCTCGGTCCATCGTACTCTAATGGTGGATATATCTCAGTCTATCATTCACTAGTGGTGGATATATCTCAGTCTATCGTACACTAGTGGTGGGTATATCTCGGTCTATCGTACTCTAATGTTGGATATATCTCGGTCTATCGTACACTAGTGGTGGATATATTTCGTTATATCGTACACTAGTGGTGGATATATCTCGGTCTATCGTACTCTAGTGGTGGAAAGATCTCGGTCTATCGTACTCTAGTGGTGGATATATCTCAGTCTATCGTACTCTCGTGGTGGAAATATCTCAGTCTATCGTACACTAGTGGTGGATATATCTCGGTCTATCGTACTCTAGTGGTGGCTATATCTCGGTCTATCGTACACTAGCGGTGGATATATCTCAGTCTATCGTACACTAGTGTTGGATATATCTCTGTCTATCGTACTCTAGTGGTGGATATATCTTGGTCTATCGTACTCTAGTGGTGGATATATCTCAGTCTATCGTACTCTAGTGGTGGATATATCTCGGTCTATCGTACTCTCGTGGTGGATATATCTCCGTCTATCGTACTCTAGTGGTGGATATATCTCAGTCTATCATACTCTAGTGGTGGCTAAATCTCGGTCTATCGTACTCTAGTGGTGGATATATCTCGGCCTATCGTACTCTAGTGGTGGATATATCTCGGTCTATCGTACTCTAGTGGTGGATATATCTCGGTCTATCGTACACTCGTGGTGGATATATCTCAGTCTGTCGTACTCTAGTGGTGGATGTATCTTGGTCTATTGTACTCGAGTGGTGGATATATCTCAGTCTATCGTACTCGAGTGGTGGATATATCTCTGTCTATCGTACTCTCGTGGTGGATATATCTCCGTCTATCGTACTCGAGTGGTGGAAATATCTCAGTCTATCGTACTCTAGTGGTGCCTATATCTCGGTCTACCGTACTCTAGTGGTGGATATATCTCAGTCTATCGTACTCTAGTGGTGGAAATATCTCAGTCTATCGTACACTAGTGGTGGAAATATCTCGGTCTATCATACTCTAGTGGTGGATATATCTCAGTCTATCGTACTCTAGTCGTCGCTATATATCAGTCTATCGTACACTCGTGGTGGATATATCTCAGTATATCGTACTCTAGTGGTGGATATATCTCGGTCTATCGTACTCGAGTGGTGGATATATCTCGGTCTATCGTACTCTCGTGGTGGACATATCTCCGTCTATCGTACTCTAGTGGTGGATATATCTCAGTCTATCGTACTCTAATGATGGCTATATCTCCGTCTACCGTACTCTAGTGGTGGAAATATCTCGGCCTATCGTACTCGAATGGTGGATATATCTCGGTCTATCATACTCTAGTGGTGGATATATCTCAGTCTATTGTACTCTAGTAGTGGCTATATCTCGGTCTATCGTACTCTAGTGGTGGATATATCTCGGTCTATCGTACTCTAGTGGTGGATATATCTCGGTCTATCGTACTCTATTGGTGGATATATCTCCGTCTATCGTACTCTAGTGGTGGATATATCTCAGTCTATCGTACTCTAGTGGTGGAAATATCTCAGTATATCTTACACTAGTGGTGGATATATCTCAGTCTATCGTACTCTATTAGTCGCTATATGTCAGTCTATCGTACTCTAGTGGTGGATATATCTCGGCCTATCATACTCGCGTGGTGGATATATCTCGGTCTATCGTACTTTAGTGGTGGCTATATCTCGGTCTATCGTACACTTGTGGTGGATATATCTCAGTCTATCGTACTCTAGTGGTGGATATATCTTGGTCTATCGTACTCTAGTGGTGGATATATCTCGGTCTATCGTACTCGAATGGTAGATATATCTCGGTCTATCATACTCTAGTGGTGGATATATCTCAGTCTATCATACTCTAATGGTGGCTCTATCTCGGTCTATCGTACTCCAGTGGTGGATATATCTCGGCCTATCGTACTCTAGTGGTGGATATATCTCGGTCTATCGTACTCTATTGGTGGATATATCTCCGTCTATCGTACTCTCGTGGTGGATATATCTCGTTCTATCGTAATCTACTGGTGGATATTTCTCGGTCTATCTTACTCGAGTGGTGGATATATCTCAGTCTATCGTACGCTAGCGGTGGATGCATCTCGGTCTATTGTACTTTAGTGGTGGATATATCTCAGTCTATTGTACTCTTGTGGTGGATATATCTCGGTCTAGCGTACTCTAGTGGTGGATATATCTCAGTCTATCGTACTCTAGTGGTGGATATATCTCAGTCTATCGTACGTTAGCGGTGGATATATATCAGTCTATCGTACTCTAGCGGTGGATACATCTCGGTCTATCGTACTCTAGTGGTGGATATATGTCAGTCTATTGTACTCTAGTGGTGGATATATCTCAGTCTATCGTATTCTAGTGGTGGATATATCTCAGTCTATCGTATTCTAGTGGTGGATATATCTCAGTCTATCGTACTCTGGTGGTGGATATATATCGGTCTATCGTACTCCAGTGGTGGATATATCTCAGGCTATCGTACTCTAGTGGTGGATATATCTCAGTCTATCGTACTCTAGTGGTGGATATATCTCGGTCTATCGTACTCTAGTGGTGGACATATCTCAGTCTATCGTACTCTGGTGGTGGATATATCTCAGTCTATTGTACGTTAGTGGTGGATATATATCAGTCTATCGTACTCTAGCGGTGGATATATCTCGGTCTATCGTACACTCGTGGTGGATATATCTCGGTCTATCGTACACAAGTGGTGGCTATATCTCGGTCTATCGTACGCTTGTGGTGGATATACCTCAGTCTATCGTACTCGAGTGGTGGATATATCTCGGTCTATCGTACACTCGTGGTGGCTATACCTCACTCTATCATACTCCAGTGGTGGATATCTCTTGGTCTATCATACTCTAGTGGTGGATACATCTCGGTCTATCATACTCTCGTGGTGGATATATCCTGGTCTATCGTACTCTAGTGGTGGATATATCTCGGTCTATCATACTCTCGTGGTAAATATATCTCAGTCTATCATACTCTCGTGATGGATATATCTCGGTCTATCGTACTCTAGTGGTGGATATATCTCGGCCTATCGTACTCTAGTGGTGGATATATCTCGGTCTATCGTACTCTAGTGGTGGATATATCTCGGTCTATCGTACACTCTTGGTGGATATATCTCAGTCTGTCGTACTCTAGTGGTGGATGTATCTTGGTCTATCGTACTCGAGTGGTGGATATATCTCAGTCTATCGTACTCGAGTGGTGGATATATCTCTGTCTATCGTACTCTCGTGGTGGATATATCTCCGTCTATCGTACTCGAGTGGTGGAAATATCTCAGTCTATCGTACTCTAGTGGTGCCTATATCTCGGTCTACCGTACTCTAGTGGTGGATATATCTCAGTCTATCGTACTCTAGTGGTGGAAATATCTCAGTCTATCGTACACTAGTGGTGGAAATATCTCGGTCTATCATACTCTAGTGGTGGATATATCTCAGTCTATCGTACTCTAGTCGTCGCTATATATCAGTCTATCGTACACTCGTGGTGGATATATCTCAGTATATCGTACTCTAGTGGTGGATATATCTCGGTCTATCGTACTCGAGTGGTGGATATATCTCGGTCTATCGTACTCTCGTGGTGGACATATCTCCGTCTATCGTACTCTAGTGGTGGATATATCTCAGTCTATCGTACTCTAATGATGGCTATATCTCCGTCTACCGTACTCTAGTGGTGGAAATATCTCGGCCTATCGTACTCGAATGGTGGATATATCTCGGTCTATCATACTCTAGTGGTGGATATATCTCAGTCTATTGTACTCTAGTAGTGGCTATATCTCGGTCTATCGTACTCTAGTGGTGGATATATCTCGGTCTATCATACTCTAGTGGTGGATATATCTCCGTCTATCGTACTCTAGTGGTGGATATATCTCAGTCTATCGTACTCTAGTGGTGGAAATATCTCAGTATATCTTACACTAGTGGTGGATATATCTCAGTCTATCGTACTCTATTAGTCGCTATATGTCAGTCTATCGTACTCTAGTGGTGGATATATCTCGGCCTATCATACTCGCGTGGTGGATATATCTCGGTCTATCGTACTTTAGTGGTGGCTATATCTCGGTCTATCGTACACTTGTGGTGGATATATCTCAGTCTATCGTACTCTAGTGGTGGATATATCTTGGTCTATCGTACTCTAGTGGTGGATATATCTCGGTCTATCGTACTCGAATGGTAGATATATCTCGGTCTATCATACTCTAGTGGTGGATATATCTCAGTCTATCATACTCTAGTGGTGGCTCTATCTCGGTCTATCGTACTCCAGTGGTGGATATATCTCGGCCTATCGTACTCTAGTGGTGGATATATCTCGGTCTATCGTACTCTATTGGTGGATATATCTCCGTCTATCGTACTCTCGTGGTGGATATATCTCGTTCTATCGTAATCTACTGGTGGATATTTCTCGGTCTATCTTACTCGAGTGGTGGATATATCTCAGTCTATCGTACGCGAGCGGTGGATGCATCTCGGTCTATTGTACTTTAGTGGTGGATATATCTCAGTCTATTGTACTCTTGTGGTGGATATATCTCGGTCTAGCGTACTCGAGTGGTGGATATATCTCAGTCTATCCTACTCTAGTGGTGGATATATCTCAGTCTATCGTACGTTAGCGGTGGATATATATCAGTCTATCGTACTCTAGCGGTGGATACATCTCGGTCTATCGTACTCTAGTGGTGGATATATGTCAGTCTATTATACTCTAGTGGTGGATATATCTCAGTCTATCGTATTCTAGTGGTGGATATATCTCAGTCTATCGTACTCTGGTGGTGGATATATATCGGTCTATCGTACTCCAGTGGTGGATATATCTCAGGCTATCGTACTCTAGTGGTGGATATATCTCAGTCTATCGTACTCTAGTGGTGGATATATCTCGGTCTATCGTACTCTAGTGGTGGACATATCTTAGTCTATCGTACTCTGGTGGTGGATATATCTCAGTCTATTGTACGTTAGTGGTGGATATATATCAGTCTATCGTACTCTCGCGGTGGATATATCTCGGTCTATCGTACACTCGTGGTGGATATATCTCGGTCTATCGTACACAAGTGGTGGCTATATCTCGGTCTATCGTACGCTTGTGGTGGATATACCTCAGTCTATCGTACTCGAGTGGTGGATATATCTCCGTCTATCGTACACTCGTGGTGGCTATACCTCACTCTATCATACTCCAGTGGTGGATATCTCTTGGTCTATCATACTCTAGTGGTGGATACATCTCGGTCTATCATACTCTCGTGGTGGATATATCCTGGTCTATCGTACTCTAGTGGTGGATATATCTCGGTCTATCATACTCTCGTGGTAAATATATCTCAGTCTATCATACTCTAGTGATGGATATATCTCAGTCTATCGTACTCTAGTGGTGGATATATCTCGGTCTATCGTACACTAGTGGTGGATATATCTTGGTCAATCCTACACAAGTGCTGCATATATCTCGGTCTATCATTCTCTAGTAGTGGATATATCTTGGTCTCTCGTACACCAGCGGTGGATATATCTCAGGCTATCGTACACTAGTGGTGGTTAGATCTCAGTCTATCGTACTCTCGTGGTGGATATATCTCGGTCTATCATACTCTAGTGGTGGATATATCTCGGTCTATCGTATTTTAGTGGTGGACATATCTCGGTCTAAAGTACTCTTGTGGTGGATATATCTCGGTCCATCGTACTCTAGTGGTGGATATATCTCATATTATCGTACACTAGTGGTGGATATATCTCGGTCTATCGTACTCTAGTGGTGGAAATATCTCGGTCTATCATACTCTAGTGGTGGATATATCTCGGTCTATCGTACTCTCGTGGTGGATATATCTCGGTCTATCGTACTCGAGTGTTGGATATATCTCGGTCTATCGTACACTAGTGGTGGCTATATCTCGGTCTATCGTACTCGTGGTGGATATATCTTGGTCTCTCGTACACCAGCGGTGGATATATCTCAGCCTATCGTACACTAGTGGTGGTTGTACCTCACTCTATCATACTCAAGTGGTGGATATATCTCAGTCTATCATACTCTAGTGGTGGATATATCTCGGTCTATCGTATTCTAGTGGTGGATATATCTCGGTCTATCGTACTCTTGTGGTGGATATATCTCGGTCCATCGTACTCCAATGGTGGATATATCTCAGTCTATCGTACACTAGTGGTGGGTATATCTCGGTCTATCGTACTCTAATGGTGGATATATCTCGGTCTATCGTACATGAGTGGTGGATATATCTCGTTATATCGTACACTAGTGGTGGATATATCTCGGTCTATCGTACTCTAGTGGTGGATATATCTCGGTCTATCGTACTCTCGTGGTGGATATATCTCAGTCTATCGTACTCTAGTGGTTGAAATATCTCAGTCTATCGTACACTCGTGGTGGAAATATCTCGGTCGGTCATACTCTAGTGGTGGATATATCTCAGTCTATCGTACTCTAGTCGTCACTATATATCAGTCTATCGTACTCTAGTGGTGGATATATCCCGGCCTATCATACTCGAGTGGTGGATATATCTCGGTCTATTGTACTCCACTGGTGGCTATATCTCGGTCTATCGTACACTAGTGGTGGATATATCTTAATCTATCGTACTCTAGTGGTGGATATATCTTGGTCTATCGTACTCTAGTGGGGGATATATCTCGGTCTATCGTACTCTAGTGTTGGCTATATCTCGGTCTATCGTACTCTAGTGGTGGATATATCTCGGCCTATCGTACTCGAATAGTCGATATATATCGGTCTATCATACTCTAGAAGTGGATATAGCTCAGTCTATCATACTCTAGTGGTGGCTATATCTTGGTCTATCGTACTCTAGTGGTGGATATATCTCGGTCTATCGTACTCTAGTGGTGGAAATATCTCGGCCTATCGTACTCGAATGGTGGATATATCTCGGTCTATCATACTCTAGTGGTGGATATATCTCAGTCTATTGTACTCTAGTAGTGGCTATATCTCGGTCTATCGTACTCTAGTGGTGGATATATCTCGGTCTATCGTACTCTAGTGGTGGATATATCTCGGTCTATCGTACTCTATTGGTGGATATATCTCCGTCTATCGTACTCTAGTGGTGGATATATCTCAGTCTATCGTACTCTAGTGGTGGAAATATCTCAGTATATCTTACACTAGTGGTGGATATATCTCAGTCTATCGTACTCTATTAGTCGCTATATGTCAGTCTATCGTACTCTAGTGGTGGATATATCTCGGCCTATCATACTCGCGTGGTGGATATATCTCGGTCTATCGTACTTTAGTGGTGGCTATATCTCGGTCTATCGTACACTTGTGGTGGATATATCTCAGTCTATCGTACTCTAGTGGTGGATATATCTTGGTCTATCGTACTCTAGTGGTGGATATATCTCGGTCTATCGTACTCGAATGGTAGATATATCTCGGTCTATCATACTCTAGTGGTGGATATATCTCAGTCTATCATACTCTAGTGGTGGCTCTATCTCGGTCTATCGTACTCCAGTGGTGGATATATCTCGGCCTATCGTACTCTAGTGGTGGATATATCTCGGTCTATCGTACTCTATTGGTGGATATATCTCCGTCTATCGTACTCTCGTGGTGGATATATCTCGTTCTATCGTAATCTACTGGTGGATATTTCTCGGTCTATCTTACTCGAGTGGTGGATATATCTCAGTCTATCGTACGCGAGCGGTGGATGCATCTCGGTCTATTGTACTTTAGTGGTGGATATATCTCAGTCTATTGTACTCTTGTGGTGGATATATCTCGGTCTAGCGTACTCGAGTGGTGGATATATCTCAGTCTATCCTACTCTAGTGGTGGATATATCTCAGTCTATCGTACGTTAGCGGTGGATATATATCAGTCGATCGTACTCTAGCGGTGGATACATCTCGGTCTATCGTACTCTAGTGGTGGATATATGTCAGTCTATTGTACTCTAGTGGTGGATATATCTCAGTCTATCGTATTCTAGTGGTGGATATATCTCAGTCTATCGTACTCTGGTGGTGGATATATATCGGTCTATCGTACTCCAGTGGTGGATATATCTCAGGCTATCGTACTCTAGTGGTGGATATATCTCAGTCTATCGTACTCTAGTGGTGGATATATCTCGGTCTATCGTACTCTAGTGGTGGACATATCTTAGTCTATCGTACTCTGGTGGTGGATATATCTCAGTCTATTGTACGTTAGTGGTGGATATATATCAGTCTATCGTACTCTCGCGGTGGATATATCTCGGTCTATCGTACACTCGTGGTGGATATATCTCGGTCTATCGTACACAAGTGGTGGCTATATCTCGGTCTATCGTACTCTAGTGTTGGATATATCTCATTCTATCATACTCCAGTGGTGGATATCTCTTGGTCTATCATACTCTAGTGGTGGATACATCTCGGTCTATCATACTCTCGTGGTGGATATATCCTGGTCTATCGTACTCTAGTGGTGGATATATCTCGGTCTATCATACTCTCGTGGTAAATATATCTCAGTCTATCATACTCTAGTGATGGATATATCTCAGTCTATCGTACTCTAGTGGTGGATATATCTCGGTCTATCGTACACTAGTGGTGGATATATCTTGGTCAATCCTACACAAGTGCTGCATATATCTCGGTCTATCATACTCTAGTAGTGGATATATCTTGGTCTCTCGTACACCAGCGGTGGATATATCTCAGGCTATCGTACACTAGTGGTGGTTAGATCTCAGTCTATCGTACTCTCGTGGTGGATATATCTCGGTCTATCAGACTCTAGTGGTGGATATATCTCGGTCTATCGTATTTTAGTGGTGGACATATCTCGGTCTAAAGTACTCTTGTGGTGGATATATCTCGGTCCATCGTACTCTAGTGGTGGATATATCTCATATTATCGTACACTAGTGGTGGATATATCTCGGTCTATCGTACTCTAGTGGTGGAAATATCTCGGTCTATCATACTCTAGTGGTGGATATATCTCGGTCTATCGTACTCTCGTGGTGGATATATCTCGGTCTATCGTACTCGAGTGTTGGATATATCTCGGTCTATCGTACACTAGTGGTGGCTATATCTCGGTCTATCGTACTCGTGGTGGATATATCTTGGTCTCTCGTACACCAGCGGTGGATATATCTCAGCCTATCGTACACTAGTGGTGGTTGTACCTCACTCTATCATACTCAAGTGGTGGATATATCTCAGTCTATCATACTCTAGTGGTGGATATATCTCGGTCTATCGTATTCTAGTGGTGGATATATCTCGGTCTATCGTACTCTTGTGGTGGATATATCTCGGTCCATCGTACTCCAATGGTGGATATATCTCAGTCTATCGTACACTAGTGGTGGGTATATCTCGGTCTATCGTACTCTAATGGTGGATATATCTCGGTCTATCGTACATGAGTGGTGGATATATCTCGTTATATCGTACACTAGTGGTGGATATATCTCGGTCTATCGTACTCTAGTGGTGGATATATCTCGGTCTATCGTACTCTCGTGGTGGATATATCTCAGTCTATCGTACTCTAGTGGTTGAAATATCTCAGTCTATCGTACACTCGTGGTGGAAATATCTCGGTCGGTCATACTCTAGTGGTGGATATATCTCAGTCTATCGTACTCTAGTCGTCACTATATATCAGTCTATCGTACTCTAGTGGTGGATATATCCCGGCCTATCATACTCGAGTGGTGGATATATCTCGGTCTATTGTACTCCACTGGTGGCTATATCTCGGTCTATCGTACACTAGTGGTGGATATATCTTAATCTATCGTACTCTAGTGGTGGATATATCTTGGTCTATCGTACTCTAGTGGGGGATATATCTCGGTCTATCGTACTCTAGTGTTGGCTATATCTCGGTCTATCGTACTCTAGTGGTGGATATATCTCGGCCTATCGTACTCGAATAGTCGATATATATCGGTCTATCATACTCTAGAAGTGGATATAGCTCAGTCTATCATACTCTAGTGGTGGCTATATCTTGGTCTATCGTACTCTAGTGGTGGATATATCTCGGTCTATCGTACACTATTGGTGGATATATCTCGGTCTATCGTACTCTAGTGTTGGCTATATCTCCGTCTATCGTACTCTAGTGGTGGATATATCTCAGTCTATCGTACTCGAGTGGTGGCTATATCTCGGTTTATCGTACTCTAGTGGTGGATATATCTCGGCTTATCGTACTCGAATGGTGGATATATCTCGGTTTATCATACTCTAGTAGTGGATCTATCTTGGTCTCTCGTACACCAGCGGTGGATATATCTCAGGCTATCGTACACGAGTGGTGGTTATATCTCAGTCTATCGTACTCTAGTGGTGGATATATCTCGGTCTATCTTACTCTAGTGGTGGATATATCTCGGTCTATCGTATTCTAGTGGTGGACATATCTCGGTCTAAAGTACTCTTGTGGTGGATATATCTCGGTCCATCGTACTCTAATGGTGGATATATCTCAGTCTATCATACACTAGTGGTGGATATATCTCAGTCTACCGTACACAAGTGTTGGATATTTCTCGGTCTATCGTACTCTAGTGGTGGATATATCTTGGTCTATCGTACTCTAGTGGTGGATATATCTCAGTCTATCGTACTCTAGTGGTGGATATATCTCAGTCTATTGTACGTTAGTGGTGGATATATATCAGTCTATCGTACTCTAGCGGTGGATATATCTCGATCTATCGTACACTCGTGGTGGATATATCTCGGTCTATCGTACACAAGTGGTGGCTATATCTCGGTCTATCGTACGCTTGTGGTGGATATACCTCAGTCTATCGTACTCGAGTGGTGGATATATCTCGGTCTATCGTACACTCGTGGTGGCTATACCTCACTCTATCATACTCCAGTGGTGGATATCTCTTGGTCTATCATACTCTAGTGGTGGATACATCTCGGTCTATCATACTCTCGTGGTGGATATATCCTGGTCTATCGTACTCTAGTGGTGGATATATCTCGGTCTATCATACTCTCGTGGTAAATATATCTCAGTCTATCATACTCTAGTGATGGATATATCTCAGTCTATCGTACTCTAGTGGTGGATATATCTCGGTCTATCGTACACTAGTGGTGGATATATCTTGGTCAATCCTACACAAGTGCTGCATATATCTCGGTCTATCATACTCTAGTAGTGGATATATCTTGGTCTCTCGTACACCAGCGGTGGATATATCTCAGGCTATCGTACACTAGTGGTGGATATATCTCAGTCTATCGTACTCTAGTCGTCACTATATATCAGTCTATCGTACTCTAGTGGTGGATATATCCCGGCCTATCATACTCGAGTGGTGGATATATCTCGGTCTATTGTACTCCACTGGTGGCTATATCTCGGTCTATCGTACACTAGTGGTGGATATATCTTAATCTATCGTACTCTAGTGGTGGATATATCTTGGTCTATCGTACTCTAGTGGGGGATATATCTCGGTCTATCGTACTCTAGTGTTGGCTATATCTCGGTCTATCGTACTCTAGTGGTGGATATATCTCGGCCTATCGTACTCGAATAGTCGATATATATCGGTCTATCATACTCTAGAAGTGGATATAGCTCAGTCTATCATACTCTAGTGGTGGCTATATCTTGGTCTATCGTACTCGAGTGGTGGATATATCTCGGTCTATCGTACACTATTGGTGGATATATCTCGGTCTATCGTACTCTAGTGTTGGCTATATCTCCGTCTATCGTACTCTAGTGGTGGATATATCTCGGCTTATCGTACTCGAATGGTGGATATATCTCGGTCTATCATACTCTAGTAGTGGATCTATCTTGGTCTCTCGTACACCAGCGGTGGATATATCTCAGTCTATCGTACTCTAGTGGTGGATATATCTCAGTCTATCGTACTCTCGTGGTGGATATATCTCCGTCTATCGTACTCTAGTGGTGGATATATCTCAGTCTATCGTACTCTAGTGGTGGCTATATCTCGGTCTATCGTACTCTAGTGGTGGATATATCTCGGCTTATCGTACTCGAATGGTGGATATATCTCTGTCTATCATACTCGAGTGGTGGATATATCTCAATCTATCATACTCTAGTGGTGGCCAAATCTCCGTCTATCGTACTCGAATGGTGGATATATCTCTGTCTATCATACTCGAGTGGTGGATATATCTCAATCTATCATACTCTAGTGGTGGCCAAATCTCGGTCTATCGTACTCTAGTGGTGGATATATCTCGGCCTATCGTACTCTCGTGGTGGATATATCTCGGTCTATCGTACTCGAGTGTTGGATATATCTCGGTCTATCGTACACTAGTGGTGGCTATATCTCCGTCTATCGTATTCTAGTGGTGGATATATCTCAGTCTATCGTACTCGAGATGTGGATATATTGCGGTCTATAGTAATCTGGTGGTGGATATATCTCAGACTATCGTACTCAGTGGTGGATATATCTGTCTCTCGTATACTAGCGGTGTATATATCTCAGTCTATCGTACTCTCGTGGTGGATATAACTCAGGCTATCGTGCTCCAGTGGTGGATATATCTCGGTCTATCGTACTCAAGTGGTGGCTATATCTCAGTCTATCGTACTCCAGTGGTGGATATATTTCAGTCTATCGTACTCTAGTGGTGGATATATCTCTGTCTATCGTACTCTCGTGGTGGATATATCTCAGTCTATCGTACACTAGTGGTGGATATATCTTGGTCTCTCGTACACAAGTGGTGCATATATCTCGGTCTATCATGCTCTAGTGGTGGATATATCTTGGTCTCTCGTACACCAGCGGTGGATATATCTCAGCCTATCGTACACAAGTAGTGGTTGTATCTCACTCTATCGTACTCTACTGGTGGATATATCTCAGTCTACCATACTCTAGTGGTGGATATATCTCGGTCTATCGTATTCTAGTGGTGGATATATCTCGGTCTATCGTATTCTTGTGGTGGATATATCTCGGTCCATCGTACTCCAATGGTAGATATATCTCAGTCTATCGTACACTAGTGGTGGGTATATCTCGGTCTATCGTACTCTCATGGTGGATATATCTCGGTCTATCGTACACGAGTGGTGGATATATCTCATTATATCGTACACTAGTGGTGGATATATCTCGGTCTATCGTACTCTAGTGGTGGATATATCTCGGTCTATCGTACTCTAGTGGTGGATATATCTCAGTCTATCGTACTCTAGTGGTTGAAATATCTCAGTCTATCGTACACTAGTGGTGGAAATATCTCGGTCTGTCATACTCTAGTGGTGGATATATCTCAGTCTATCGTAGTCTAGTCGTCACTATATATCAGTCTATCGTACTCTAGTGGTGGATATATCCCGGCCAATCATACTCGAGTGGTGGATATATCTCGGTCTATCGTGCTCTAGTGGTGGATATAACTTGGTCTATCGTACTCTAGTGGTGGATATATCTCGGTCTATCGTACTCTAGTGTTGGCTATATCTCGGTCTATCGTACTCTAGTGGTGGATATATCTCGGCCTATCGTACTCGAATGGTCGATATATATCGGTCTATCATACTCTAGAAGTGGATATATCTCAGTCTATCATACTCTCGTGGCGGCTATATCTCGGTCTATCGTACTCGAGTGGTGGATATATCTCGGTCTATCGTACTCTAGTGGTGGAAATATCTCGGTCTATCGTACTCTAGTGGTGGATATATCTCAGTCTATCGTACACTAGTGGTGGATATATCTCGGTCTATCGTACTCTAGTGGTGGATATATCTTGGTCTATCGTACTCCAGTGGTGGATATATCTCCGTCTAGCGTACAGTCGTGGTGGATATATCTCGCTCTATCGTACGCTCGTGGTGGATATATCTAGGTCTATCGTACTCGAGTGGTGGACATATATCGGTCTATCGTACTCCAGTGGTGGATATATCTCAGTCTATCATACTCTAGCGGTGGATATATCTCAGTCTATCGTACTCTAGCGGTGGATATATCTCCGTCTTTCGTACTCTGGCAGTGGACACATCTCGGTGTGTCATACTCTAGTGGTGGATATATCTCAGTCTATCGCACTCTAGCGGTGGATATATCTCAGTCTATTGTACTCTAGCGGTGGATATATCTCAGTCTATCGTACCCTAGTGGTGGATATATCTCCGTCCATCGTACTCTAGTAGTGGCTATATCTCGGTCTATCGTTCTCTAGTGGTGGATATATCTCGCTCTATCGTACTCTAGTGGTGGATATATCTCAGTCTATCGTACTCTTGTGGTGGATATATCTCAGTCTATCGTACTCTCGTGGTGGATATATCTCGGTCAATCGTACTCTAGTAGTGGATATATCTCGGTCTATCGTACTCTAGTGTTGGAGATATCTCGGTCAATCATACTCAGGTGGTGGATATATCTCAGTCTATAGTACTCTCGTGGTGGATATATCTCGGCCTATCGTACTCGAGTGGTGGATACATCTCGGTCTATCGTACTCTAGTGGTGGATATATCTCGCTCCATCGTACTCTCGTGGTGGATATATCTCGGCCTATCGTTCTCTAGTGTTGGATATATCTCAGTCTATCGTACTCTAGTGGTGGATATATCTCGGTCTATCGTACTCAAGTGGTGGATATATCTCGGTCTATCGTACTCTAGTGGTGGATATATCTCGGTCTATCGTACTCTAGTTGTGGATATATCTCAGACTTTCATACTCTAGTGGTGGATATATATCAGTCCATCATACTCTAGCGGTGGTTATATCTCGATCTATCGTAATCTAGTGGTGGAAATATCTCGGTGTGTCGTACTCTGGTGGTGGCTATATCTCGGTCTATCTTAACTAGTGGTGGATATATCTCGGTCTATCGTACTCTCGTGGAGGATACATCACGGTCTATCATGCTCTAGTGGTGGATATATCTCGGTCTATCGTATTCTAGTGTTGGCTATATCTCGGTCTAGTACTCAAGTGGTGGTTATATCTCGGTCAATCATACTCTAGTGGTGGATATATCTCGGTCTATCGTACTCTAATGGTGGATATCTCTCGGTCTATCGTACTCTAGTGGTGGATATATCTCGGCCTATCATACTCGAGTGGTGGATATATCTCGGTCTATCGTACTCTAGTGGTGACTATATCTCGGTCTATCGTACACTAGTGGTGGATATATCACAATCTATCGTACTCTAGTGTTGGATATATCTCGGTCTATCGTACTCTCGTGGTGGATATATCTCCGTCTATCGTACTCTAGTGGTGGATATATCTCAGTCTATCGTACTCTATTGTTTGCTATATCTCGGTCTATCGTACTCTAGTGGTGGATATATCTCGGCCTATCGTACTCGAATGGTGGATATATCTCGGTCTATCGTACTCTAGTGGTGGATATATCTCAGTCTATCATACTCTAGTGGTGGCTATATCTCGGTCTATCGTACTCGAGTGGTGGATATATCTAGGCCTATCGTACTCTAGTGGTGGATATATCTCGGTCTATCGTACTCTAGTGGTGGATATAACTCGGTCTATCGTACTCTAGTGGTGGATATCTCTCAGTCTTTCGTACACTAGTGGTGGATATATCTCGGTCTATCGTACTCTAGTGGTGCATATATCTCCGTCTAGCGTACAGTCGTGGTGGATATATCTCGCTCTATCGTATGCTCGTGGTGGATATATCTAGGTCTATCGTACTCGAGTGGTGGATATACATCGGTCTATCGTACTCTAGTGTTAGATATATCTCAGTCTATCGTACTCTAGCGGTGGATATATCTCAGTCTGTCGTGCTCGAGCGGTGGATATAACTCCGTCTTTCGTACTCTGGCGGTGGACACATCTCGGTGTGTCATACTCTCGTGGTGGATATATCTCAGTCTATCGTACTCTAGCGGTGGATATATCTCAGTCTATTGCACTCTAGTGGTGGAGATATCTCAGCCTATCGTACTCGAATGGTGGATATATCTCAGTCTATCGTACTCTATTGCTCGCTGTATATCAGTCTATCGTACTCGAGTGGTGGATATATCTCAGTCTATCGTACTCTAGCGGTGGATATATCTCAGT
This sequence comes from Pristiophorus japonicus, assembly GCF_044704955.1. NCBI lineage: Eukaryota > Metazoa > Chordata > Chondrichthyes > Pristiophoridae > Pristiophorus > Pristiophorus japonicus. Next base: position 93,754,831 of record NC_091997.1, on the reverse strand, counting down.
CTATTGTACTCTAGCGGTGGATATATCTCCGTCTATCGTACACTAGTGGTCGATATATCTCGCTCCATCGTACTCCAATGGTGGATATATCTCCGTCCATCGTACTCTAGTGGTGAATATATCTCAGTCTATCGTACTCTAGTGGTGGCTATATCTCGGTCTATCGTTCTCGAGTGGTGGATATATCTCGCTCTATCGTACTCTAGTGGTGGATATATATCAGTCTATCGTACTCTTGTGGTGGATATATCTCAGTCTATCGTACTCTCGTGGTGTATATATCTCGGTCAATCATACTCTAGTAGTGGATATATCTCGGTCTATCGTACTCTAGTGTTGAAGGTATCTCGGTCAATCATACTCTAGTGGTGGATATATCTCGGTCTATCGTACTCTCGTGGTGGATATAACTCACACTATCGTACTCCAGTGGTGGCTATATCTCGGTCTATCATACTCTATTGTTGGATATATCTCGGCCTATCGTACTCTAGTGGTGGATATATCTCGGTCTATCCTACTCTAGTGGTGGATATATCTCAGTCTATCCTACTCTAGTGGTGGCTATATCTCGGTCTATCCTACTCTAGTGGTGGATATATCTCAGTCTATCCAACTCGAGTGGTGGCTATATCTCGGTCTATCCTCATCTAGTGGTGGATATAACTCGGTCTATCATACTCTAGTGGTGGATATATCTCAGTCGATCCTACTCTAGTGGTGGCTATATCTCGGTCTATCGTACTCTAGTGGTGGATATATCTCGGCCTATCGTACTCTAGTGGTGGATATATCTCGGTCTATCGTACTCTAGTGGTGGATATATCTCGGTCTATCGTACTCTCGTGGTGGATATATCTCGCTCTATCGTACTCTCGTGGTGAATATATCTCGGTCTATCGTATTGTAGTGGTGGCTATATCTCGGTCTAGTACTCGAGTGGTAGATATATCTCAGTCTCTCGTAATCTAGCGATGGATATATCTCAGTCTATCGTACTCTAGCGGTGAATATATCTCGGTCTATCGGACTCTCGTGGTGGATATGTCTCGGTCTATCGTACTCTAGTGGTGGATACATCTCGGTCTCTCGTACTCTACTGGTGGATATATCTCAGTCTATCGTACTCTACTGGTGGATATATCTCGATCTATCGTACTCGAGTGGTGGATATATCTCGGTCTATCGTACTCCAGTGGTGGACATATTTCAGTCTATCGTACTCTAGTGGTGGATATATCTCGGTCTATCGTACTGTCGTGGTGGATATATATCGGTCTATCGTACACTAGTCGTGGATATATCTTGGTCTCTCGTACACAAGTGGTGTATATATCTCAGTCTATCGTACACTAGTGGTGGATATATCTCGGTCTATCGTACTCCAGTGGTGGATATATCTCCATCAAAAGTACTCTAGTGGTGGATATATCTCAGTCCATCGTACTCTTGTGGTGGATATATATCGGTCTATCATTATCTAGTGGTGGATATATCTCGGCCTATCGTACTCGAGTGGTGGATATATCTCGGTCTATCGTACTGTCGTGGTGGATATATATCAGTCTACCATACACTAGTGGTGGGTATATCTCAGTCTATCGTACACTAGTGGTGGATATATCTCGGTCTATCGTACTCCAATGGTGGATATATCTCGGTCTATCGTACACTAGTGGTGGATATATCTCGTTATATCGTACACTAGTGGTGGATATATCTCGGTCTATCGTACTCGAGTGGTGGATATATCTCGGTCTATCGTACTCTAGTGGTGGATATATCTCGGTCTATCGTACTCTCGTGGTGGATATATCTCGGTCAATCCTACTCTAGTGGTGGATATATCTCAGTCTATCGTACTCTCGTGGTGGACATATCTCGGTCTCTCGAACTCGAGTGGTGGATATATCTCGGTCTATCGTACTCTAGTGGTGGATATATCTCGGTCTATCGTACACTAGTGGTGGATATATCTCAGTCTATCGTACACCACTGGTGGATATATCTCGGTCTATCGTACTCTAGTGGTGGATATATCTCGGTCTATCGTACTCTAGTGGTGGATATATCTCAGTCTATCGTACACTAGTGGTGGCTATATCTCGGCCTATCGTACTCAAATCGTGGATATATCTCGGTCTATCGTACACTCGTGGTGGATATATCTCGCTCTGTCGTACTCTCGTGGTGGATATATCTAGGTCTATCGTACTCTAGTGGTGGATATATCTCAGTCTATCGTACATTAGTGGTGGTTATATCTCAGTCTATCGTACTCTAGTGGTGTTTATATCTCGGTCTATCGTACTCTAGTGGTGGATATATCTCGGTCTATCGTACTCTAGTGGTGGATATATTTCGGTCTATCGTACTCTAGTGGTGGATATATCTCGGTCTATCGTACTCTAGTGGTGGATATATCTCGGCCTATCATACTCGAGTGGATGATATATCTCGGTCTATCGTACTCTAGTGGTTGATATATCTCAGTCTCTCGTACTCTAGTGATGCATATATCTCGGTCTATCGTACTCCAGTGGTGGATATATCTCCATCTATCGTACTCTAGTGGTGGATATATCTCAGTCCATCGTACTCTTGTGGTGGATATATATCGGTCTATCATTATCTAGTGGTGGATATATCTCGGCCTATCGTACTCGAGTGGTGGATATATCTCGGTCTATCGTACTCTAGTGGTGGATATATCTCGCTCCATCGTACTCTAATGGTGGATATATATCAGTCTACCATACACTAGTGGTGGGTATATCTCAGTCTATCGTACACTCGTGGTGGATATATCTCGGTCTATCGTACTTCAATGGTGGATATATCTCGGTCTATCGTACACTAGTGGTGGATATATCTCGTTATATCGTACACTAGTGGCGGATATATCTCGGTCTATCGTACTCGAGTGGTGGATATATCTCGGTCTATCGTGCTCTAGTGGTGGATATATCTCGGTCTATCGTATTCTCGTGGTGGATATATCTCGGTCAATCCTACTCTAGTGGTGGATATATCTCAGTCTATCGTACTCTCGTGGTGGACATATCTCGGTCTCTCGAACTCGAGTGGTGGATATATCTCGGTCTATCGTACTCTAGTGGTGGATATATCTCGGTCTATCGTACACTAGTGGTGGATATATCTCAGTCTATCGTACACCACTGGTGGATATATCTCGGTCTATCGTACTCTAGTGGTGGATATATCTCGGTCTATCGTACTCTAGTGGTGGATATATCTCAGTCTATCGTACACTAGTGGTGGCTATATCTCGGCCTATCGTACTCAAGTCATGGATATATCTCGGTCTATCGTACACTAGTGGTGGACATATCTCGCTCTGTCGTACTCTCGTGGTGGATATATCTAGGTCTATCGTACTCTAGTGGTGGATATATCTCAGTCTATCGTACATTAGTGGTGGTTATATCTCAGTCTATCGTACTCTAGTGGTGTTTATATCTCGGTCTATCGTACTCTAGTGGTGGATATATCTCGGTCTATCTTACTCGAGTGGTGGATATATTTCGGTCTATCGTACTCTAGTGGTGGATATATCTCGGTCTATCGTACTCTAGTGGTGGATATATCTCGGCCTATCATACTCGAGTGGATGATATATCTCGGTCTATCGTACTCTAGTGGTTGATATATCTCAGTCTCTCGTACTCTAGTGGTGCATATATCTCGGTCTATCGTACTCCAGTGGTGGATATATCTCAGTCTATCGTACTCTAGTGGTGGATATATCTCGGTCTGTCGTACTCTAGTGGTGGATATATCTCTGTCTGTCGTACTCTAGTGGTGGATATATCTCGGTCTCTCCTACTCTAGAGTTGGATATATCTTGGTCTATCGTACTCTAGTGGTGGATATATCTCGGCGTATCATACTCTAGTGGTGGATATATCTCAGTCTATCATACTCTAGTGGTGGCTATATCTCGGTCTATCATACTCTCGTGGTGGATATATCTCGGTCTATCGTACTCTCGTGGTGGATATATCTCGGTCTATCGTACTCGAGTGGTGGCTATATCTCTGTCTATCGTACTCTAGTGGTGCCTATATCTCGGTCTATCGTACTCTAGTGGTGGCTACATCTCGGTCTATCGTACTCTCGTGGTGGATATATCTCGGTCTATCGTACTCTTGTGGTGGCTATATCTCGGTCTATCGTACTCTAGTGGTGGATATATCTCAGTCTATCGTACTCTAGTGGTGCATATATCTCGGTCTATCGTACTCTAGTGGTGGATATATCTCTCTCTATCGTACTCTTGTGGTCGCTATATATCAGTCTATCGTACTCTAGTGGTGCACATATCTCGGCCTATCATACTCGAGTGGTGGATATATCTCGGTGTATCGTACTCTAGTGGTGGCTATATCTCGGTCTATCGTACACTAGTGGTGTATATATCTCAGTCTATCGTACACTAGTGGTGAATATATCTCGGTCGATCGTACTCTAGTGGTGGATACAACTCCGTCTATCGTACTCTAGTGGTGGATATATCTCGGTCTATCGTACTCTAGTGGTGGATATATCTCAGTCTATCGTACATTAGTCGTGGTTATATCTCAGTCTATCGTACTCTAGTGGTGTTTATATCTCGGTCTATCGTACTCTAGTGGTTGATATATCTCAGTCTATCGTACTCTAGTGGTGCATATATCTCGGTCTATCGTACTCCAGTGGTGGATATATCTCAGTCTATCGTACTCTAGTGGTGGATATATCTCGGTCTGTCGTACTCTAGTGGTGGATAGATCTCAGTCTATCGTACTCTAGTGGTGCATATATCTCGGTCTATCGTACTCCAGTGGTGGATATATCTCAGTCTATCGTACACTAGCCGTGGATATATCTCAGTCTTTCGTACTCTTGCGGTGGATACATCTCGGTCTATCGTACTATAGTGGTGGATATATCTCGGTCTATCGTACTCTAGTGGTGGATATATCTCGGTCTATCATACTCGAGAGGTGGATATATCTCAGTCTATCGCACTCTAGTGGTGGAAATATCTCGGTCTATCGTATTCTGGTGGTGGCTATATTTTGGTCTATCGTACTCTAGCGATGGATATATCTCGGTCTATCGTACTCTAGTGGTGGATATATCTCGTTCTATCGTAATCTAGTGGTGGATATATCTCGGTCTATCGTACTCTAGTGGTGGATATATCTCGTTCTATCGTACAATAGTGGTGGATATATCTCGGTCTGTCGTACACTAGTGATGGCTATATCTCGGTCTATCGTACTCTTGTGGTGGATATATCTCAGTCTATCGTACTCGAGTAGTGGATATATCTCGGTCTTTCGTACACTAGTGGTGGCTATACCTCACTCTATCGTAATCCAGTCGTGGATATCTCTCGGTCCATCGTACTCTAGTGGTGGATATATCTCGGTCTATCTTACTCTAGTGGTGGATATATCTCGGTCTATAATACTCTAGTAGTGGATATATCTCAGTCTATTGTACACTGGTGGTGGATATATCTCGCTCTATCGTACTCTCGTGGTGGATATATCTCCGTCTATCGTACACTAGTGGTGGATATATCTCGCTCTATCGTACTCTCGTGGTGGATATATCTCGGTCTATCGTACTCTAGTGGTGGATATATCTCGGTCCATCGTACTCTAGTGGTGGATATATCTCAGTCTATCGTACTCCAGCGGTGTATATATCTCAGTCTATCGTACTCTAGTGGTGGATATATCTCAGTCTTTCGTACTCTCGCGATGGATACATCTCGGTGTGTCATACTCTAGTGGTGGATATATCTCAGTCTATCGTAGTCTAGCCGTGGATATATCTCAGTCTATTGTACTCTAGCGGTGGATATATCTCAGTCTATCGTACTCTCGTGGTGGATATATCTCGGTGTATCGTACTCTAGTGGTGGAAATATCTCAGTTTATCTTACTCTAGTGGTGGAAATATCACGGTCTATCATACTCTAGTGGTCGCTATATCTCAGTCTATCGTACTCGAGTGGTGGATATATCTCGGCCTATCATACTCTAGTGGTGGCTATATCTCGGTCTATCGTACTCTAGTGGTGGATATATCTCGGTCTATCGTACTCTAGTGGTGGCTATATCTCGGTCTATCGTACTCTAGTGGTGGATATATCTCGGCCTATCGTACTCTAGTGGTGGATATATCTCGGTCTATCGTACTCTAGTGGTGGATATATCTCAGTCTATCGTACATTAGTGGTGGTTATATCTCAGTCTATCGTACTCTAGTGGTGTTTATATCTCGCTCTATCGTACTCTAGTGGTGGATATATCTCGGTCTATCGTACTCTAGTGGTGGATAAATCTCGGTCTATCGTACTCTAGTGGTTGATATATCTCAGTCTATCGTACTCTAGTGGTGCATATATCTCGGTCTATCGTACTCCAGTGGTGGATATATCTCAGTCTATCGTACTCTAGTGGTGGATATATCTCGGTCTGTCGTACTCTAGTGGTGGATATATCTCGGTCTGTCGTACTCTAGTGGTGGATATATCTCGGTCTCTCCTACTCTAGAGGTGGATATATCTCGGTCTATCGTACTCTAGTGGTGGATATATCTCGGCGTATCATACTCTAGTGGTGGATATATCTCAGTCTATCATACTCTAGTGGTGGCTATATCTCGGTCTATCATACTCTCGTGGTGGATATATCTCGGTCTATCGTACTCTCGTGGTGGATATATCTCGGTCTATCGTACTCGAGTGGTGGCTATATCTCTGTCTATCGTACTCTAGTGGTGCCTATATCTCGGTATATCGTACTCTAGTGGTGGCTATATCTCGGTCTATCGTACTCTCGTGGTGGATATATCTCGGTCTATCGTACTCTTGTGGTGGCTATATCTCGGTCTATCGTACTCTAGTGGTGGATATATCTCAGTCTATCGTACTCTAGTGGTGCATATATCTCGGTCTATCGTACTCTAGTGGTGGATATATCTCGCTCTATCGTACTCTTGTGGTCGCTATATATCAGTCTATCGTACTCTAGTGGTGCACATATCTCGGCCTATCATACTCGAGTAGTGGATATATCTCGGTGTATCGTACTCTAGTGGTGGCTATATCTCGGTCTATCGTACACTAGTGGTGCATATATCTCAGTCTATCGTACACTAGTGGTGGATATATCTCGGTCTATCGTACTCTAGAGGTGGATACAACTCCGTCTATCGTACTCTAGTGGTGGATATATCTCAGTCTATCGTACTCTAGTGGTGGCTATATCTCGGCCTATCGTACTCTAGTGGTGGATATATCTCGGTCTATCGTACTCTAGTGGTGCATATATCTCGGTCTATCGTACTCTAGTGGTGGATATATCTCAGTCTATCGTACATTAGTCGTGGTTATATCTCAGTCTATCGTACTCTAGTGGTGTTTATATCTCGTTCTATCGTACTCTAGTGGTGGATGTATCTCGGTCTATCGTACTCTAGTGGTGGATATATCTCAGTCTATCGTACTCTAGTGGTGGATACATCTCGGCCTATCATACTCGAGTGGATGATATATCTCGGTCTATCGTACTCCAGTGGTTGATATATCTCAGTCTATCGTACTCTAGTGGTGCATATATCTCGGTCTATCGTACTCCAGTGGTGGATATATCTCAGTCTATCGTACTCTAGTGGTGGATATATCTCGGTCTGTCGTACTCTAGTGGTGGATAGATCTCAGTCTATCGTACTCTAGTGGTGCATATATCTCGGTCTATCGTACTCCAGTGGTGGATATATCTCAGTCTATCGTACACTAGCCGTGGATATATCTCAGTCTTTCGTACTCTTGCGGTGGATACATCTCGGTCTATCGTACTATAGTGGTGGATATATCTCGGTCTATCGTACTCTAGTGGTGGATATATCTCGGTCTATCGTACTCGAGAGGTGGATATATCTCAGTCTATCGCACTCTAGTGGTGGAAATATCTCGGTCTATCGTATTCTGGTGGTGGCTATATTTTGGTCTATCGTACTCTAGCGATGGATATATCTCGGTCTATCGTAATCTAGTGGTGGATATATCTCGGTCTATCGTACTCTAGTGGTGGATATATCTCGTTCTATCGTACAATAGTGGTGGATATATCTCGGTCTGTCGTACACTAGTGATGGCTATATCTCGGTCTATCGTACTCTTGTGGTGGATATATCTCAGTCTATCGTACTCGAGTAGTGGATATATCTCGGTCTATCGTACACTAGTGGTGGCTATACCTCACTCTATCGTAATCCAGTCGTGGATATCTCTCGGTCCATCGTACTCTAGTGGTGGATATATCTCGGTCTATCTTACTCTAGTGGTGGATATATCTCGGTCTATCATACTCTAGTAGTGGATATATCTCAGTCTATTGTACACTGGTGGTGGATATATCTCGCTCTATCGTACTCTCGTGGTGGATATATCTCCGTCTATCGTACACTAGTGGTGGATATATCTCGCTCTATCGTACTCTCGTGGTGGATATATCTCGGTCTATCGTACTCTAGTGGTGGATATATCTCGGTCCATCGTACTCTAGTGGTGGATATATCTCAGTCTATCGTACTCCAGCGGTGTATATATCTCAGTCTATCGTACTCTAGTGGTGGATATATCTCAGTCTTTCGTACTCTCGCGATGGATACATCTCGGTGTGTCATACTCTAGTGGTGGATATATCTTAGTCTATCATAGTCTAGCCGTGGATATATCTCAGTCTATTGTACTCTAGCGGTGGATATATCTCAGTCTATCGTACTCTCGTGGTGGATATATCTCGGTGTATCGTACTCTAGTGGTGGAAATATCTCAGTTTATCTTACTCTAGTGGTGGAAATATCACGGTCTATCATACTCTAGTGGTCGCTATATCTCAGTCTATCGTACTCGAGTGGTGGATATATCTCGGCCTATCATACTCTAGTGGTGGCTATATCTCGGTCTATCGTACTCTAGTGGTGGATATATCTCGGTCTATCGTACTCTAGTGGTGGCTATATCTCGGTCTATCGTACTCTAGTGGTGGATATATCTCGGCCTATCGTACTCTAGTGGTGGATATATCTCGGTCTATCGTACTCTAGTGGTGGATATATCTCAGTCTATCGTACATTAGTGGTGGTTATATCTCAGTCTATCGTACTCTAGTGGTGTTTATATCTCGGTCTATCGTACTCTAGTGGTGGATATATCTCGGTCTATCGTACTCTAGTGGTGGATATATCTCGGTCTATCGTACTCTACTGGTGGATAAATCTCGGTCTATCGTACTCTAGTGGTGGATATATCTCGGCCTATCATACTCGAGTGGATGATATATCTCGGTCTATCGTACTCTAGTGGTTGATATATCTCAGTCTATCGTACTCTAGTGGTGCATATATCTCGGTCTATCGTACTCCAGTGGTGGATATATCTCAGTCTATCGTACTCTAGTGGTGGATATATCTCGGTCTGTCGTACTCTAGTGGTGGATATATCTCGGTCTGTCGTACTCTAGTGGTGGATATATCTCGGTCTCTCCTACTCTAGAGGTGGATATATCTCGGTCTATCGTACTCTAGTGGTGGATATATCTCGGCGTATCATACTCTAGTGTTGGATATATCTCAGTCTATCATACTCTAGTGGTGGCTATATCTCGGTCTATCATACTCTCGTGGTGGATATATCTCGGTCTATCGTACTCTCGTGGTGGATATATCTCGGTCTATCGTACTCGAGTGGTGGCTATATCTCTGTCTATCGTACTCTAGTGGTGCCTATATCTCGGTATATCGTACTCTAGTGGTGGCTATATCTCGGTCTATCGTACTCTCGTGGTGGATATATCTCGGTCTATCGTACTCTTGTGGTGGCTATATCTCGGTCTATCGTACTCTAGTGGTGGATATATCTCAGTCTATCGTACTCTAGTGGTGCATATATCTCGGTCTATCGTACTCTAGTGGTGGATATATCTCGCTCTATCGTACTCTTGTGGTCGCTATATATCAGTCTATCGTACTCTAGTGGTGCACATATCTCGGCCTATCATACTCGAGTAGTGGATATATCTCGGTGTATCGTACTCTAGTGGTGGCCATATCTCGGTCTATCGTACACTAGTGGTGTATATATCTCAGTCTATCGTACACTAGTGGTGGATATATCTCGGTCTATCGTACTCTAGAGGTGGATACAACTCCGTGTATCGTACTCTAGTGGTGGATATATCTCAGTCTATCGTACTCTAGTGGTGGCTATATCTCGGCCTATCGTACTCTAGTGGTGGATATATCTCGGTCTATCGTACTCTAGTGGTGCATATATCTCGGTCTATCGTACTCTAGTGGTGGATATATCTCAGTCTATCGTACATTAGTCGTGGTTATATCTCAGTCTATCGTACTCTAGTGGTGTTTATATCTCGTTCTATCGTACTCTAGTGGTGGATATATCTCGGTCTATCGTACTCTAGTGGTGGATATATCTCAGTCTATCGTACTCTAGTGGTGGATACATCTCGGCCTATCATACTCGAGTGGATGATATATCTCGGTCTATCGTACTCCAGTGGTTGATATATCTCAGTCTATCGTACTCTAGTGGTGCATATATCTCGGTCTATCGTACTCCAGTGGTGGATATATCTCAGTCTATCGTACTCTAGTGGTGGATATATCTCGGTCTATCGTACTCTAGTGGTGGATAGATCTCAGTCTATCGTACTCTAGTGGTGGATATATCTCAGTCTATCGTACGCTAGTGGAGGATGTATATCAGTCTATCGTACTCTAGCCGTGGATATATCTCAGTCTTTCGTACTCTTGCGGTGGATACATCTCGGTCTATCGTACTCTAGTGGTGGATATATCTCAGTCTATCGTACGCTAGTGGTGGATATATCTCGGTCTATCGTACTATAGTGGTGGATATATCTCGGTCTATCGTACTCTAGTGGTGGATATATCTCGGTCTATCGTACTCGAGAGGTGGATATATCTCAGTCTATCGTACTCTAGTGGTGGAAATATCTCGGTCTATCGTATTCTGGTGGTGGCTATATTTTGGTCTATCGTACTCTAGCGATGGATATATCTCAGTCTATCGTACTCTAGTGGTGGATATATCTCGTTCTATCGTAAACTAGTGGTGGATATATCTCGGTCTATCGTACTCTAGTGGTGGATATATCTTGTTCTATCGTACAATAGTGGTGGATATATCTCGGTCTGTCGTACACTAGTGATGGCTATATCTCGGTCTATCGTACTCTTGTGGTGGATATATCTCAGTCTATCGTACTCGAGTAGTGGATATATCTCGGTCTATCGTACATTAGTGGTGGCTATACCTCACTCGATCGTAATCCAGTCGTGGATATCTCTCGGTCTATCGTACTCTAGTGGTGGATATATCTCGGTCTATCTTACTCTAGTGGTGGATATATCTTGGTCTATCATACTCTAGTGGTGGATATATCTCAGTCTATCGTACACTGGTGGTGGATATATCTCGGTCTATCGTACACTAGTGGTGGATATATCTTGGTCTATCGTACTCTCGTGGTGGATATATCTCCGTCTATCGTACACTAGTGGTGGATATATCTCGCTCTATCGTATTCTCGTGGTGGATATATCTCGGTCTATCGTACTCTAGTGGTGGATATATCTCGGTCCATCGTACTCTAGTGGTGGATATATCTCAGTCTTTCATACACTCGCGGTGGATACATCTCGGTTCGTCATACTCTAGTGGTGTATATATCTCAGTCTATCGTAGTCTAGCCGTGGATATATCTCAGTCTATTGTACTCTAGCGGTGGATATATCTCAGTCTATCGTACTCTCGTGGTGGATATATCTCGGTGTATCGTACTCTAGTGGTGGAAATATCTCAGTTTATCTTACTCTAGTGGTGGAAATATCACGGTCTATCATACTCTAGTGGTCGCTATATCTCAGTCCATCGTACTCGAGTGGTGGATATATCTCGGCCTATCATACTCCAGTGGTGGCTATATCTCGGTCTATCGTACTATAGTGGTGGATATATCTCGGTCTATCGTACTCTAGTGGTGGCTATATCTCGGTCTATCGTACCCTAGTGGTGGATATATCTCAGTCTATCGTACTCCAGTGGTGGCGATATCTCGGTCTATCGTACTCTAGTGGTGCATATATCTCGGTCTATCGTACTCCAGTGGTGGATATATCTCGGTCTATCGTACTCGAGAGGTGGATATATCTCAGTCTATCGCACTCTAGTGGTGGAAATATCTCGGTCTATCGTATTCTGGTGGTGGCTATATTTTGGTCTATCGTACTCTAGCGATGGATATATCTCGGTCTATCGTACTCTAGTGGTGGATTTTTCTCGTTCTATCGTAATCTAGTGGTGGATATATCTCGGTCTATCGTACTCTAGTGGTGGATATATCTCGTTCTATCGTACAATAGTGGTGGATATATCTCGGTCTGTCGTACACTAGTGATGGCTATATCTCGGTCTATCGTACTCTTGTGGTGGATATATCTCAGTCTATCGTACTCGAGTAGTGGATACATCTCGGTCTATCGTACACTAGTGGTGGATATATCTCAGTCTATCGTACTCTAGTGGTGGCTATACCTCACTCTATCGTAATCCAGTCGTGGATATCTCTCGGTCTATCGTACTCTAGTGGTGGATATATCTCGGTCTATCTTACTCTAGTGGTGGATATATCTCGGTCTATCATACTCTAGTAGTGGATATATCTCAGTCTATTGTACACTGCTGGTGGATATATCTCGGTCTATCGTACACTAGTGGTGGATATATCTTGGTCTATCGTACTCTCGTGGTGGATATATCTCGGTCTATCGTACTCTAGTGGTGGATATATCTCGCTCTATCGTACTCTCGTGGTGGATATATCTCAGTCTATCGTACGCTAGTGGTGGATGTATATCAGTCTATCGTACTCTAGCCGTGGATATATCTCAGTCTTTCGTACTCTTTCGGTGGATACATCTCGGTCTATCGTACTCCAGTGGTGGATATATCTCAGTCTATCGTACGCTAGTGGTGGATATATCTCGGTCTATCGTACTATAGTGGTGGATATATCTCGGTCTATCGTACTCTAGTGGTGGATATATCTCGTTCTATCGTACAATAGTGGTGGATATATCTCGTTCTATCGTAATCTAGTGGTGGATATATCTCGGTCTATCGTACTCTAGTGGTGGATATATCTCGTTCTATCGTACAATAGTGGTGGATATATCTCGGTCTGTCGTACACTAGTGTTGGATATATCTCGGTCTATCGTACTCTCGTGGTGAATATATCTCAGTCTATCGTACTCTAGTGGTGGATATATCTCGGTCTATCGTACACTAGTGGTGGCTATACCTCACTCTATCGTAATCCAGTCGTGGACATCTCTCGTTCTATCGTACTCTAGTGGTGGATACATCTCGGTCTATCATACTCCAGTGGTGGATATATCTCGGTCTATCTTACTCTAGTGGTGGATATATCTCGGTCTATCATACTCTAGCGGTGGATATATCTCAGTCTATCGTACACTAGTGGTGGATATATCTCGGTCTATCGTACACTAATGGTGGATATATCTTGGTCTATCGTACTCTCGTGGTGCATATATCTCCGTCTATCGTACACTAGTGGTGGATATATCTCGCTCTATCGTACTCTCGTGGTGGATATATCTAGGTCTATCGTACTCTAGTTGTGGATATATCTCGGTCCATCGTACTCTGGTGGTGGATATATCTCAGGCTATCGTACTCCAGCGGTGGATATATCTCAGTCTATCGTACTCTAGCGGTGGATATATCTCAGTCTATTGTACTCTAGCGGTGGATATATCTCCGTCTATCGTACACTAGTGGTCGATATATCTCGCTCTATCGTACTCTCGTGGTGGATATATCTCGGTCTATCGTACTCTAGTGGTTGATATATCTCGGTCTATCGTACTCTAGTGGTGGATATATCTCAGTCTATTGTACTCTAGCAGTGGATATATCTCAGTCTATCGTACTCTAGCGGTGGATATATCTCGGTCATTCATACTCTAGTGGTGGATATATCTCGGTCTATCGTACTCCAGTGGTGGATATTTCTCGGTCAATCATACTCTCGTGGTGGATATATCTCAGTCTATCGTACTCTCGTGGTGGATATGTCTCGGTCTATCGTACTCTAGTGGTGGATACATCTCGGTCTCTCGTATTCTACTGGTGGATATATCTCAGTCTATCGTACTCTACTGGTGGATATATCTCGATCTATCGGACTCGAGTGGTGGATATATCTCGGTCTATCGTACTCGAGTGGTGGACATATTTCAGTCTATCGTACTCGAGTGGTGGATATATCTCGGTCTATCGTACACTAGTGGTGGCTATACCTCACTCTATCGTAATCCAGTCGTGGATATCTCTCGGTCTATCGTACTCTAGTGGAGGATATATCTCGGATATCGTACTCTAGTGGTGGATATATCTCGGTCCATCGTACTCTAATGGTGGATATATCTCAGTCTACCATACACTAGTGGTGGATATATCTCAGTCTATCGTACATTAGTGGTGGATATATCTCGGTCTATCTTACTCCAATTGTGGATATATCTCGGTCTATCGTACACTAGTGGTGGATATATCTCGTTATATCGTACACGAGTGCTGGATATATCTCGGTCTATCATTCTCCAGTTGTGGATATATCTCGGTCTATCGTACTCTAGTTGTGGATATATCTCAGTCTATCGTACTCTAGTGGTGGATATATCTCGTTCTATCGTACAATAGTGGTGGATATATCTCGGTCTGTCGTACACTAGTGATGGCTATATCTCGGTCTATCGTACTCTTGTGGTGGATATATCTCAGTCTATCGTACTCGAGTGGTGGATATATCTCAGTCTATCGTACACTAGTGGTGGCTATACCTCACTCTATCGTAATCCAGTCGTGGATATCTCTCGGTCTATCGTACTCTAGTGGTGGATATATCTCGGTCTATCTTACTCCAGTGGTGGATATATCTCGGTCTATCATACTCTAGTGGTGGATATATCTCAGTCTATCGTACACTGGTGGTGGATATATCTCGGTCTATTGTACACTAGTGGTGGATATATCTTGGTCTATCGTACTCTCGTGGTGGATATATCTCCGTCTATCGTACAATAGTGGTGGATATATCTCGGTCTATCGTACTCTAGTGGTGGATATATCTCGGCCTATCGTACTCTAGTGGTGGATATATCTCGGTCTATCGTACTCTAGTGGTGGATATATCTCGGTCTATCGTACTCTAGTGGTGGATATATCTCAGTCTATCGTACATTAGTGGTGGTTATATCTCAGTCTATCGTACTCTAGTGGTGTTTATATCTCGGTCTATCGTACTCTAGTGGTGGATATATCTCGGTCTATCGTACTCTCGTGGTGGATATATCTCTGTCTATCATACTCTCGTGGTGGATATATCTCAGTCTATCGTACTCTAGTGGTGGATATATCTCGGCCTATCATACTCGAGTGGATGATATATCTCGGTCTATCGTACTCTCGTGATTGATATATCTCAGTCTATCGTACTCTAGTGGTGCATATATCTCGGTCTATCGTACTCCAGTGGTGGATATATCTCAGTCTATCGTACTCTAGTGGTGGATATATCTCGGTCTATCGTACTCTAGTGGTGGATATATCTCAGTCTATCGTACTCGAGCCGTGGATATATCTCAGTCTTTCGTACTCTTGCGGTGGATATATCTCGGTCTATCGTACTCTAGTGGTGGATATATCTCAGTCTATCGTACGCTCGTGGTGGACATATCTCGGTCTATCGTACTATAGTGGTGGATATATCTCGGTCTATCGTACTCTAGTGGTGGATATATCTAGGTCTATTGTAATCTAGAGGTGGATATATCTCAGTCTATCGTACTCTAGTGGTGGAAATATCTCGGTCTATCGTACTCTGGTGGTGGCTATATTTTGGTCTATCGTACTCTAGCGATGGATATATCTCGGTCTATCGTACTCTAGTGGTGGATATATCTCGTTCTATCGTACAATAGTGGTGGATATATCTCGGTCTATCGTACACTAGTGATGGCTATATCTCGGTCTATCGTACTCTTGTGGTGGATATATCTCAGTCTATCGTACACGAGTGGTGGATATATCTCGGTCTATCGTACACTAGTGGTGGCTATACCTCACTCTATCGTAATCCAGTCGTGGACATCTCTCGGTCTATCGTACTCTAGTGGTGGATACATCTCGGTCTATCATACTCCAGTGGTGGATATATCTCGGTCTATCTTACTCTAGTGGTGGATATATCTCGGTCTATCATACTCTAGTGGTGGATATATCTCAGTCTATCGTACACTAGTGGTGGATATATCTCGGTCTATCGTACACTAATGGTGGATATATCTTGGTCTATCGTACTCTCGTGGTGCATATATCTCCGTCTATCGTACACTAGTGGTGGATATATCTCGCTCTATCGTACTCTCGTGGTGGATATATCTAGGTCTATCGTACTCTAGTTGTGGATATATCTCGGTCCATCGTACTCTGGTGGTGGATATATCTCAGGCTATCGTACTCCAGCGGTGGATATATCTCAGTCTATCGTACTCTAGCGGTGGATATATCTCAGTCTATTGTACTCTAGCGGTGGATATATCTCCGTCTATCGTACACTAGCGGTCGATATATCTCGCTCTATCGTACTCTCGTGGTGGATATATCTCGGTCTAAAGTACTCTAGTGGTTGATATATCTCGGTCTATCGTACTCTAGTGGTGGATATATCTCAGTCTATTGTACTCTAGCAGTGGATATATCTCAGTCTATCGTACTCTAGCGGTGGATATATCTCGGTCTATCGTACTCCAGTGGTGGATATTTCTCGGTCAATTATACTCTCGTGGTGGATATATCTCAGTCTATCGTACTCTCGTGGTGGATATGTCTCGGTCTATCGTACTCTAGTGGTGGATACATCTCGGTCTCTCGTATTCTACTGGTGGATATATCTCAGTCTATCGTACTCTACTGGTGGATATATCTCGATCTTTCGGACTCGAGTGGTGGATATATCTCGGTCTATCATACTCGAGTGGTGGACATATTTCAGTCTATCGTACTCTAGTGGTGGATATATCTCGGTCTATCGTACTCTCGTGGTGGATATATCTCGGTCTATCGTACACTAGTCGTGGATATATCTTGGTCTCTCGTACACTAGTGGTGGCTATATCTCAGTCTATCGTACACTAGTGGTGGATATATCTCGGTCTATCATACTCTAGTGGTGGATATATCTCCATCTCTCGTACTCTAGTGGTGGATATATCTCAGTCTATCGTACTCTAGTGGTGGATATATATCGGTCTATCATTATCTCGTGGTGGATATATCTCGGCCTATCGTACTCTAGTGGTGGATATATCTCGGATATCGTACTCTAGTGGTGGATATATCTCGGTCCATCGTACTCTAATGGTGGATATATCTCAGTCTACCATACACTAGTGGTGGATATATCTTAGTCTATCGTACATTAGTGGTGGATATATCTCGGTCTATCGTACTCCAATTGTGGATATATCTCGGTCTATCGTACACTAGTGGTGGATATATCTCGTTATATCGTACACGAGTGCTGGATATATCTCGGTCTATCGTACTCCAGTTGTGGATATATCTCGGTCTATCGTACTCTAGCGATGGATATATCTCGGTCTATCGTACTCTAGTGGTGGATATATCTCGTTCTATCGTAATCTAGTGGTGGATATATCTCGGTCTATCATACTCTAGTGGTGGATATATCTCAGTCTATCGTACACTAGTGGTGGATATATCTCGGTCTATCGTACACTAATGGTGGATATATCTTGGTCCATCGTACTCTCGTGGTGGATATATCTCGGTCCATCGTACTCTGGTGGTGGATATATCTCAGGCTATCGTACTCTAGCGGTGGATATATCTCAGTCTATTGTACTCTAGCGGTGGATATATCTCCGTCTATCGTACACTAGTGATCGATATATCTCGCTCTATCGTACTCTCGTGGTGGATATATCTCGGTCTATCGTGCTCTAGTGGTTGATATATCTCGGTCTATCGTACTCTAGTGGTGGATATATCTCAGTCTATTGTACTCTAGCAGTGGATATATCTCAGTCTATCGTACTCTAGCGGTGGATATATCTCGGTCATTCGTACTCTAGTGGTGGATATATCTCGGTCTATCGTACTCCAGTGGTGGATATTTCTCGGTCAATCATACTCTCGTGGTGGATATATCTCAGTCTATCGTACTCTCGTGGTGGATATGTCTCGGTCTATCGTACTCTAGTGGTGGATACATCTCGGTCTCTCGTATTCTACTGGTGGATATATCTCAGTCTATCGTACTCTACTGGTGGATATATCTCGATCTATCGGACTCGAGTGGTGGATATATCTCGGTCTATCGTACTCGAGTGGTGGACATATTTCAGTCTATCGTACTCTAGTGGTGGATATATCTCGGTCTATCGTACTCTTGTGGTGGATATATCTCGGTCTATCGTACACTAGTCGTGGATATATCTTGGTCTCTCGTACACTAGTGGTGGATATATCTCAGTCTATCGTACACTAGTGGTGGATATATCTCGGTCTATCATACTCTAGTGGTGGATATATCTCCATCTATCGTACTCTAGTGGTGGATATATCTCAGTCTATCGTACTCTAGTGGTGGATATATATCGGTCTATCATTATCTCGTGGTGGATATATCTCGGCCTATCGTACTCTAGTGGTGGATATATCTCGGTCCATCGTACTCTAATGGTGGATATATCTCAGTCTACCATACACTAGTGGTGGATATATCTCAGTCTATCGTACATTAGTGGTGGATATATCTCGGTCTATCATACTCCAATTGTGGATATATCTCGGTCTATCGTACACTAGTGGTGGATATATCTCGTTATATCGTACACGAGTGCTGGATATATCTCGGTCTATCGTACTCCAGTTGTGGATATATCTCGGTCTATCGTACTCTAGTTGTGATATATCTCAGTCTATCGTACTCTAGTGGTGGATATATATCAGTGTATTGTACTCTAGCGGTGGATATATCTCCGTCTATCGTACTTTAGTGGTGGATATATCTTGTTCTATCGGACTCGAGTGGTGGATATATCTCGGTCTATCGTACTCTACTGGTGGATATATCTCAGTCTATCATATTCTTGTGGTGGATATATCTCAGTCTATCGTAATCTAGTGGTGGAAATATCTCAGTCTATCGTACTCCAGTGGTGGAAATATCGCGGTCGATCGTACTCTAGTGGTGGATATATCTCAGTCTATCGTACTCTAGTGGTCGCTATATATCAGTCTATCGTACTCGACTGGTGGATATGTCTCAGCCTATCATACTCGAGTGGTGGATACATCTCGGCCTATCGTACTCTAGTCGTGGATATATCTCGGTCTATCGTACTCTAGTGGTGGATATATCTCGGTCTATCGTACTCCAGTGGTGGATATATCTCCGTCTATCGTATAGTGGTGGATATATCTCGCTCTATCGTACTCTCGTGGTGGATATATCTAGGTCTATCGTACTCTAGTGTTGGATATATCTCGGTCTATCGTACTCTAGTGGTGGATATATCTCGGCGTATCATACTCTAGTGGTGAATATACCTCAGTCTATCATACTCTAGTGAAGGCTATATCTCGGTCTATCATACTCTGGTGGTGGATATATCTCGGTCTATCGTACTCTCGTGGTGGATATATCTCGGTCTATCGTACTCTAGTGGTGGCTATATCTCGGTCTATCGTACTCTAGTGGTGCCTATATCTCGGTCTATCGTACTCTAGTGGTGGCTATATCTCGGTCTATCGTACTCTCGTCATGGATATATCTCGGTCTATCGTACTCTCGTGGAGGCTATATCTCGGTGTATCGTACTCGAGTGGTGGATATATCTCAGTCTATCGTACTCTAGTGGTGCATATATCTCGGTCTATCGTACTCGAGTAGTGGATACATCTCGGTCTATCGTACACTAGTGGTGGATATATCTCAGTCTATCGTACTCTAGTGGTGGCTATACCTCACTCTATCGTAATCCAGTCGTGGATATCTCTCGGTCTATCGTACTCTAGTGGTGGATATATCTCGGTCTATCTTACTCTAGTGGTGGATATATCTCGGTCTATCATACTCTAGTAGTGGATATATCTCAGTCTATTGTACACTGCTGGTGGATATATCTCGGTCTATCGTACTCTAGCCGTGGATATATCTCAGTCTTTCGTACTCTTTCGGTGGATACATCTCGGTCTATCGTACTCTAGTGGTGGATATATCTCAGTCTATCGTACGCTAGTGGTGGATATATCTCGGTCTATCGTACTATAGTGGTGGATATATCTCGGTCTATCGTACTCTAGTGGTGGATATATCTCGTTCTATCGTACAATAGTGGTGGATATATCTCGTTCTATCGTAATCTAGTGGTGGATATATCTCGGTCTATCGTACTCTAGTGGTGGATATATCTCGTTCTATCGTACAATAGTGGTGGATATATCTCGGTCTGTCGTACACTAGTGATGGCTATATCTCGGTCTATCGTACTCTTGTGGTGGATATATCTCAGTCTATCGTACTCGAGTGGTGGATATATCTCGGTCTATCGTACACTAGTGGTGGCTATACCTCACTCTATCGTAATCCAGTCGTGGATATCTCTCGGTCTATCGTACTCTAGTGGTGGATATATCTCGGTCTATCTTACTCTAGTGGTGGATATATCTCGGTCTATCATACTCTAGTGGTGGATATATCTCAGTCTATCGTACACTGGTGGTGGATATATCTCGGTCTATTGTACACTAGTGGTGGGTATATCTTGGTCTATCGTACTCTCGTGGTGGATATATCTCGGTCTATCGTACTCGAGTGGTGGATATATCTCGGCCTATCGTACTCTAGTGGTGGATATATCTCGGTCTATCGTACTCGAGTGGTGGATATATCTCGGTCTATCGTACTCTAGTGGTGGATATATCTCAGTCTATCGTACATTAGTGGTGGTTATATCTCAGTCTATCGTACTCTCGTGGTGTTTATATCTCGGTCTATCGTACTCTAGTGGTGGATATATCTCGGTCTATCGTACTCTCGTGGTGGATATATCTCGGTCTATCGTACTCTAGTGGTGCATATATCTCAGTCTATCGTACTCTAGTGGTGGATATATCTCGGCCGATCATACTCGAGTGGATGATATATCTCGGTCTATCGTACTCTCGTGATTGATATATCTCAGTCGATCGTACTCTAGTGGTGCATATATCTCGGTCTATCGTACTCCAGTGGTGGATATATCTCAGTCTATCGTACTCTAGTGGTGGATATATCTCGGTCTATCGTACTCTAGTGGTGGATATATCTCAGTCTATCGTACTCGAGCCGTGGATATATCTCAGTCTTTCGTACTCTTGCGGTGGATATATCTCGGTCTATCGTACTCTAGTGGTGGATATATCTCAGTCTATCGTACGCTAGTGGTGGATATATCTCGGTCTATCGTACTATAGTGGTGGATATATCTCGGTCTATCGTACTCTAGTGGTGGATATATCTAGGTCTATTGTAATCTAGAGGTGGATATATCTCAGTCTTTCGTACTCTAGTGGTGGAAATATCTCGGTCTATCGTACTCTGGTGGTGGCTATATTTTGGTCTATCGTACTCTAGCGATGGATATATCTCGGTCTATCGTACTCTAGTGGTGGATATATCTCGTTCTATCGTAATCTAGTGGTGGATATATCTGGTCTATCGTACTCTAGTGGTGGATATATCTCGTTCTATCGTACAATAGTGGTGGATATATCTCGGTCTATCGTACACTAGTGATGGCTATATCTCGGTCTATCGTACTCTTGTGGTGGATATATCTCAGTCTATCGTACACGAGTGGTGGATATATCTCGGTCTATCATACACTAGTGGTGGCTATACCTCACTCTATCGTAATCCAGTCGTGGACATCTCTCGGTCTATCGTACTCTAGTGGTGGATACATCTCGGTCTATCATACTCCAGTGGTGGATATATCTCGGTCTATCTTACTCTAGTGGTGGATATATCTCGGTCTATCATACTCTAGTGGTGGATATATCTCAGTCTATCGTACACTAGTGGTGGATATATCTCGGTCTATCGTACACTAATGGTGGATATATCTTGGTCTATCGTACTCTCGTGGTGCATATATCTCCGTCTGTCGTACACTAGTGGTGGATATATCTCGCTCTATCGTACTCTCGTGGTGGATATATCTAGGTCTATCGTACTCTAGTTGTGGATGTATCTCGGTCCATCGTACTCTGGTGGTGGATATATCTCAGGCTATCGTACTCCAGCGGTGGATATATCTCAGTCTATCGTACTCTAGCGGTGGATATATCTCAGTCTATTTTACTCTAGCGGTGGATATATCTCCGTCTATCGTACACTAGTGGTCGATATATCTCACTCTATCGTACTCTCGTGGTGGATATATCTCGGTCTATCGTACTCTTGTGGTTGATATATCTCGGTCTATCGTACTCTAGTGGTGGATATATCTCAGTCTATTGTACTCTAGCAGTGGATATATCTCAGTCTATCGTACTCTAGCGGTGGATATATCTCGGTCATTCGTACTCTAGTGGTGGATATATCTCGGTCTATCGTACTCCAGTGGTGGATATTTCTCGGTCAATCATACTCTCGTGGTGGATATATCTCAGTCTATCGTACTCTCGTGGTGGATATGTCTCGGTCTATCGTACTCTAGTGGTGGATACATCTCGGTCTCTCGTATTCTACTGGTGGATATATCTCAGTCTATCGTACTCTACTGGTGGATATATCTCGATCTATCGGACTCGAGTGGTGGATATATCTCGGTCTATCGTACTCGAGTGGTGGACATATTTCAGTCTATCGTACTCTAGTGGTGGATATATCTCGGTCTATCGTACTCTCGTGGTGGATATATCTCGGTCTATCGTACACTAGTCGTGGATATATCTTGGTCTCTCGTACACTAGTGGTGGATATATCTCAGTCTATCGTACACTAGTGGTGGATATATCTCGGTCTATCATACTCTAGTGGTGGATATATCTCCATCTATCGTACTCTAGTGGTGGATATATCTCAGTCTATCGTACTCTAGTGGTGGATATATATCGGTCTATCATTATCTCGTGGTGGATATATCTCGGCCTATCGTACTCTAGTGGTGGATATATCTCGGATATCGTACTCTAGTGGTGGATATATCTCGGTCCATCGTACTCTAATGGTGGATATATCTCAGTCTACCATACACTAGTGGTGGATATATCTCAGTCTATCGTACATTAGTGGTGGATATATCTCGGTCTATCGTACTCCAATTGTGGATATATCTCGGTCTATCGTACACTAGTGGTGGATATATCTCGTTATATCGTACACGAGTGCTGGATCTATCTCGGTCTATCGTACTCCAGTTGTGGATATATCTCGGTCTATCGTACTCTAGTTGTGGATATATCTCAGTCTATCGTACTCTAGTGGTGGATATATATCAGTGTATTGTACTCTAGCGGTGGATATATCTCCGTCTATCGTACTTTAGTGGTGGATATATCTTGGTCTATCGGACTCGAGTGGTGGATATATCTCGGTCTATCGTACTCTAGTGGTGGATATATCTCAGTCTATCGTACATTAGTGGTGGTTATATCTCAGTCTATCGTACTCTCGTGGTGTTTATATCTCGGTCTATCGTACTCTAGTGGTGGATATATCTCGGTCTATCGTACTCTCGTGGTGGATATATCTCGGTCTATCGTACTCTAGTGGTGGATATATCTCAGTCTATCGTACTCTAGTGGTGGATATATCTCGGCCGATCATACTCGAGTGGATGATATATCTCGGTCTATCGTACTCTCGTGATTGATATATCTCAGTCTATCGTACTCTAGTGGTGCATATATCTCGGTCTATCGTACTCCAGTGGTGGATATATCTCAGTCTATCGTACTCTAGTGGTGGATATATCTCGGTCTATCGTACTCTAGTGGTGGATATATCTCAGTCTATCGTACTCGAGCCGTGGATATATCTCAGTCTTTCGTACTCTTGCGGTGGATATATCTCGGTCTATCGTACTCTAGTGGTGGATATATCTCAGTCTATCGTACGCTAGTGGTGGATATATCTCGGTCTATCGTACTATAGTGGTGGATATATCTCGGTCTATCGTACTCTAGTGGTGGATATATCTAGGTCTATTGTAATCTAGAGGTGGATATATCTCAGTCTATCGTACTCTAGTGGTGGAAATATCTCGGTCTATCGTACTCTGGTGGTGGCTATATTTTGGTCTATCGTACTCTAGCGATGGATATATCTCGGTCTATCGTAATCTAGTGGTGGATATATCTCGTTCTATCGTAATCTAGTGGTGGATATATCTGGTCTATCGTACTCTAGTGGTGGATATATCTCGTTCTATCGTACAATAGTGGTGGATATATCTCGGTCTATCGTACACTAGTGATGGCTATATCTCGGTCTATCGTACTCTTGTGGTGGATATATCTCAGTCTATCGTACACGAGTGGTGGATATATCTCGGTCTATCATACACTAGTGGTGGCTATACCTCACTCTATCGTAATCCAGTCGTGGACATCTCTCGGTCTATCGTACTCTAGTGGTGGATACATCTCGGTCTATCATACTCCAGTGGTGGATATATCTCGGTCTATCTTACTCTAGTGGTGGATATATCTCGGTCTATCATACTCTAGTGGTGGATATATCTCAGTCTATCGTACACTAGTGGTGGATATATCTTGGTCTATCGTACACTAATGGTGGATATATCTTGGTCTATCGTACTCTCGTGGTGCATATATCTCCGTCTATCGTACACTAGTGGTGGATATATCTCGCTCTATCGTACTCTCGTGGTGGATATATCTAGGTCTATCGTACTCTAGTTGTGGATATATCTCGGTCCATCGTACTCTGGTGGTGGATATATCTCAGGCTATCGTACTCCAGCGGTGGATATATCTCAGTCTATCGTACTCTAGCGGTGGATATATCTCAGTCTATTTTACTCTAGCGGTGGATATATCTCCGTCTATCGTACACTAGTGGTCGATATATCTCGCTCTATCGTACTCTCGTGGTGGATATATCTCGGTCTATCGTACTCTAGTGGTTGATATATCTCGGTCTATCGTACTCTAGTGGTGGATATATCTCAGTCTATTGTACTCTAGCAGTGGATATATCTCAGTCTATCGTACTCTAGCGGTGGATATATCTCGGTCATTCGTACTCTAGTGGTGGATATATCTCGGTCTATCGTACTCCAGTGGTGGATATTTCTCGGTCAATCATACTCTCGTGGTGGATATATCTCAGTCTATCGTACTCTCGTGGTGGATATGTCTCGGTCTATCGTACTCTAGTGGTGGATACATCTCGGTCTCTCGTATTCTACTGGTGGATATATCTCAGTCTATCGTACTCTACTGGTGGATATATCTCGATCTATCGGACTCGAGTGGTGGATATATCTCGGTCTATCGTACTCGAGTGGTGGACATATTTCAGTCTATCGTACTCTAGTGGTGGATATATCTCGGTCTATCGTACTCTCGTGGTGGATATATCTCGGTCTATCGTACACTAGTCGTGGATATATCTCGGTCTATCGTACTCTAGTGGTGGATATATCTCCATCTATCGTACTCTAGTGGTGGATATATCTCAGTCTATCGTACTCTAGTGGTGGATATATATCGGTCTATCATTATCTCGTGGTGGATATATATCGGCCTATCGTACTCTAGTGGTGGATATATCTCGGATATCGTACTCTAGTGGTGGATATATCTCGGTCCATCGTACTCTAATGGTGGATATATCTCAGTCTACCATACACTAGTGGTGGATATATCTCAGTCTATCGTACATTAGTGGTGGATATATCTCGGTCTATCGTACTCCAATTGTGGATATATCTCGGTCTATCGTACACTAGTGGTGGATATATCTCGTTATATCGTACACGAGTGCTGGATATATCTCGGTCTATCGTACTCCAGTTGTGGATATATCTCGGTCTATCGTACTCTAGTTGTGGATATATCTCAGTCTATCGTACTCTAGTGGTGGATATATATCAGTGTATTGTACTCTAGCGGTGGATATATCTCCGTCTATCGTACTTTAGTGGTGGATATATCTTGGTCTATCGGACTCGAGTGGTGGATATATCTCGGTCTATCGTACTCTACTGGTGGATATATCTCAGTCTATCATATTCTTGTGGTGGATATATCTCAGTCTATCGTAATCTAGTGGTGGAAATATCTCAGTCTATCGTACTCCAGTGGTGGAAATATCGCGGTCGATCGTACTCTAGTGGTGGATATATCTCAGTCTATCGTACTCTAGTGGTCGCTATATATCAGTCTATCGTACTCGACTGGTGGATATGTCTCAGCCTATCATACTCGAGTGGTGGATACATCTCGGCCTATCGTACTCTAGTCGTGGATATATCTCGGTCTATCGTACTCTAGTGGTGGATATATCTCGGTCTATCGTACTCCAGTGGTGGATATATCTCCGTCTATCGTACACTAGTGGTGGATATATCTCGCTCTATCGTACTCTCGTGGTGGATATATCTAGGTCTATCGTACTCTAGTGTTGGATATATCTCGGTCTATCGTACTCTAGTGGTGGATATATCTCAGTCTATCGTACTCTAGCGGTGGATATATCTCAGTCTATCGTACTATAGCGGTGTATATATCTCAGTCTATCGTACTCTCGCGGTGGATATATCTCGGTCAATCGTACTCTAGTGGTGGATATATCTCGGTCTATCGTACTCTAGTGGTGGATATATCTCGGTCAATCATACTCTAGTGGTGGATATATCTCAGTCTATCGTACTCTCGTGGTGGACATATCTCGGTCTATCGAACTCGAGTGGTGGATATATCTCGGTCTATCGTACTCTAGTGGTGGATATATCTCGGATTATCCTCATCTAGTGGTGGATATAATTTGGTGTATCATACACTAGTGGTGGATATATCTCAGTCTGTCGTAGTCTCGTGGTGAATATATCTCGGTCTATCGTACTCTCGTGGTGGATACATTCTCGGTCTGTCGTACTCTAGTGGTGGATATATCTCGGTCTGTCGTACTCTAGTGGTGGATATATCTCGGTCTCTCCTACTCTAGAGGTGGATATATCTCGGTCTGTCGTAATCTAGTGGTGGATATATCTCGGCGTATCATACTCTAGTGGTGGATATATCTCGTTCTATCGTAATCTAGTGGTGGATATATCTCGGTCTATCATACTCTAGTGGTGGATATATCTCAGTCTATCGTACACTAGTGGTGGATATATCTCGGTCTATCGTACACTAATGGTGGATATATCTTGGTCTATCGTACTCTCGTGGTGGATATATCTCCTTCTATCGTACACTAGTGGTGGATATATCTCGCTCTATCGTACTCTCGTGGTGGATATATCGAGGTCTATCGTACTCTAGTTGTGGATATATCTCGGTCCATCGTACTCTGGTGGTGGATATATCTCAGGCTATCGTACTCCAGCGGTGGATATATCTCAGTCTATCGTACTCTAGCGGTGGATATATCTCAGTCTATTGTACTCTAGCGGTGGATATATCTCCGTCTATCGTACACTAGTGGTCGATATATCTCGCTCTATCGTACTCTCGTGGTGGATATATCTCGGTCTATCGTACTCTAGTGGTTGATATATCTCAGTCTATCGTACTCTAGTGGTGGATATATCTCAGTCTATTGTACTCTAGCAGTGGATATATCTCAGTCTATCGTACTCTAGCGGTGGATATATCTCGGTCATTCGTACTCTAGTGGTTGATATATCTCGGTCAATCATACTCTCGTGGTGGATATATCTCAGTCTATCGTACTCTCGTGGTGGATATGTCTCGGTCTATCGTACTCTAGTGGTGGATACATCTCGGTCTCTCGTATTCTACTGGTGGATATATCTCAGTCTATCGTACTCTACTGGTGGATATATCTCGATCTATCGGACTCGAGTGGTGGATATATCTCGGTCTATCGTACTCGAGTGGTGGACATATTTCAGTCTATCGTACTCTAGTGGTGGATATATCTCGGTCTATCGTACTCTCGTGGTGGATATATCTCGGTCTATCGTACACTAGTCGTGGATATATCTTGGTCTCTCGTACACTAGTGGTGGATATATCTCAGTCTATCGTACACTAGTGGTGGATATATCTCGGTCTATCATACTCTAGTGGTGGATATATCTCCATCTATCGTACTCTAGTGGTGGATATATCTCAGTCTATCGTACTCTAGTGGTGGATATATATCGGTCTATCATTATCTCGTGGTGGATATATCTCGGCCTATCGTACTCTAGTGGTGGATATATCTCGGATATCGTACTCTAGTGGTGGATACATCTCGGTCCATCGTACTCTAATGGTGGATATATCTCAGTCTACCATACACTAGTGGTGGATATATCTCAGTCTATCGTACATTAGTGGTGGATATATCTCGGTCTATCGTACTCCAATTGTAGATATATCTTGGTCTATCGTACACTAGTGGTGGATATATCTCGTTATATCGTACACGAGTGCTGGATATATCTCGGTCTATCGTACTCCAGTTGTGGATATATCTCGGTCTATCGTACTCTAGTTGTGGATATATCTCAGTCTATCGTACTCTAGTGGTGGATATATATCAGTGTATTGTACTCTAGCGGTGGATATATCTCCGTCTATCGTACTTTAGTGGTGAATATATCTTGGTCTATCGGACTCGAGTGGTGGATATATCTCGGTCTATCGTACTCTACTGGTGGATATATCTCAGTCTATCATATTCTTGTGGTGGATATATCTCAGTCTATCGTAATCTAGTGGTGGAAATATCTCAGTCTATCGTACTCCAGTGGTGGAAATATCGCGGTCGATCGTACTCTAGTGGTGGATATATCTCAGTCTATCGTACTCTAGTGGTCGCTATATATCAGTCTATCGTACTCGACTGGTGGATATGTCTCAGCCTATCATACTCGAGTGGTGGATACATCTCGGCCTATCGTACTCTAGTCGTGGATATATCTCGGTCTATCGTACTCTAGTGGTGGATATATCTCGGTCTATCGTACTCCAGTGGTGGATATATCTCCGTCTATCGTACACTAGTGGTGGATATATCTCGCTCTATCGTACTCTCGTGGTGGATATATCTAGGTCTATCGTACTCTAGTGTTGGATATATCTCGGTCTATCGTACTCTAGTGGTGGATATATCTCAGTCTATCGTACTCTAGCGGTGGATATATCTCAGTCTATCGTACTATAGCGGTGTATATATCTCAGTCTATCGTACTCTCGCGGTGGATATATCTCGGTCAATCGTACTCTAGTGGTGGATATATCTCGGTCTATCGTACTCTAGTGGTGGATATATCTCGGTCAATCATACTCTAGTGGTGGATATATCTCAGTCTATCGTACTCTCGTGGTGGACATATCTCGGTCTATCGAACTCGAGTGGTGGATATATCTCGGTCTATCGTACTCTAGTGGTGGATATATCTCGGATTATCCTCATCTAGTGGTGGATATATTTTGGTGTATCATACATTAGTGGTGGATATATCTCAGTCTGTCGTACTCTCGTGGTGAATATATCTCGGTCTATCGTACTCTCGTGGTGGATACATTCTCGGTCTGTCGTACTCTAGTGGTGGATATATCTCGGTCTGTCGTACTCTAGTGGTGGATATATCTCGGTCTCTCCTACTCTTGAGGTCGATATATCTCGGTCTGTCGTAATCTAGTGGTGGATATATCTTGGCGTATCATACTCTAGTGGTGAATATACCTCAGTCTATCATACTCTAGTGAAGGCTATATCTCGGTCTATCATACTCTGGTGGTGGATATATCTCGGTCTATCGTACTCTCGTGGTGGATATATCTCGGTCTATCGTACTCTAGTGGTGGCTATATCTCGGTCTATCGTACTCTAGTGGTGCCTATATCTCGGTCTATCGTACTCTAGTGGTGGCTATATCTCGGTCTATCGTACTCTCGTCGTGGATATATCTCGGTCTATCGTACTCTCGTGGAGGCTATATCTCGGTGTATCGTACTCGAGTGGTGGATATATCTCTGTCTATCGTACTCTAGTGGTGCATATATCTCGGTCTATCGTACTCTCGTGGTGGATATATATCGCTCTATCGTACTCTTGTGGTCGCTATATATCAGTCTATCGTACTCTAGTGGTGGATATATCTCGGCCTATCATACTCGAGTGGTGGATATATCTCGGTCTATCGTATTCCAGTGGTGGCTATATCTCGGTCTATTGTACACTAGTGGTGTATATATCTCAGTCTATCGTACACTAGTGGTGGATATATCTCGGTCTATCGTACTCTAGTGGTGGATACAGCTCCGTCTGACTTACTCTAGTGGTGGATATATCTCAGTCTATCGTACTATAGCGGTGGATATATCTCCGTCTATCGTACTCTAGCTGTGGATATATCTCGGTCTATCGTACTATAGTGGTGGATATATCTCGGTGTATCCTCCTCTAGAGGTAGATATATCTCGGTGTATCATACACTCGTGGTGAATATATCTCAGTCTATCATACTCGAGTGGTGAATATATCTCGGTCTGTCATACTCTCGTGGTCGATATATCTCAGTCTATCGTACTCCAGTGGTGGTGATATCTCGGTCTATCGTACTCTATTGGTGGATATATCTCGGCCTATCGTACTCTAGTGGTGGCTATATCTCGGTCTATCATACTCCAGTGGTGGATATATCTCAGTCTACCGTACTCGAGTGGTGGCTATATCTCGGTCTATCGTACTATAGCGGTGGATATATCTCCGTCTATCGTACTCTAGCTGTGGATATATCTCGGTCTATCGTACTATAGTGGTGGATATATCTCGGTGTATCCTCCTCTAGAGGTAGATATATCTCGGTGTATCATACACTCGTGGTGAATATATCTCAGTCTATCATACTCGAGTGGTGAATATATCTCGGTCTGTCATACTCTCGTGGTCGATATATCTCAGTCTATCGTACTCCAGTGGTGGCGATATCTCGGTCTATCGTACTCTATTGGTGGATATATCTCGGCCTATCGTACTCTAGTGGTGGCTGTATCTCGGTCTATCATACTCCAGTGGTGGATATATCTCAGTCTACCGTACTCGAGTGGTGGCTATATCTCGGTCTATCGTACTCTAGTGGTGGATATATCTCAGTCTATCATACTCTAGTGGTGGATATATCTCAGTCTATTGTACTCTAGCGGTGGATACATCTCGGTGTGTCATACTCTAGTGGTGGATATATCTCAGTCTATCGTAGTCTAGCCATGGATATATCTCAGTCTATTGTACTCAAGCGGTGGATATATCTCAGTCTATCGTACTCTCGTGGTGGATATATCTCGGTGTATCGTACTCTAGTGGTGGAAATATCTCAGTTTATCTTACTCTAGTGGTGGAAATATCTCGGTCTATCATACTCTAGTGGTCGCTATATCTCAGTCTATCATACTCGAGTGGTGGATATATCTCGGCCTATCATACTCTAGTGGTGGCTATATCTCGGTCTATCGTACTCTAGTGGTGGAAATATCTCGGTCTATCATACTCTAGTGGTCGCTATATCTCAGTCTATCGTACTCTAGTGGTGGCTATATCTCGGTCTATCGTACTCTCGTCGTGGATATATCTCGGTCTATCGTACTCTCGTGGAGGCTATATCTCGGTGTATCGTACTCGAGTGGTGGATATATCTCAGTCTATCGTACTCTAGTGGTGCATATATCTCGGTCTATCGTACTCTCGTGGTGGATATATATTTCTCTATCGTACTCTTGTGGTCGCTATATATCAGTCTATCGTACTCTAGTGGTGGATATATCTCGGCCTATCATACTCGAGTGGTGGATATATCTCGGTCTATCGTACTCCAGTGGTGGCTATATCTCGGTCTATCGTACACTAGTGGTGTATATATCTCAGTCTATCGTACACTAGTGGTGGATATATCTCGGTCTATCGTACTCTAGTGGTGGATACAGCTCCGTCTAACGTACTCTAGTGGTGGATATATCTCAGTCTATCGTACTCTAGTGGTGGCTGTATCTCGGTCTATCGTACTCGAGTGGTGGATATATCTCGGCCTATCGTACTATAGTGGTGGATATATCTCGGTCTATCGTACTCTAGTGGTGGATATATCTCGGTCTATCGTACTCGAGTGGTGGACATATCTCAGTCTGTCGTACATTAGTGGTGGATATATCTCGGCCTATCTTACTCTCGTGGTGGATATATCTTGGTCTATCGTACTCTTGTGGTGGATATATCTCCGTTTATCGTACACTAGTGGTTGATATATCTCGCTCTATCGTACTCTAGTGGTGGATATATCTCGGTCTATCGTACTCTCGTGGTGGATATATCTCGGTCTATCGTACTCTCGTGGTGGATATATCTCAGTCTATCGTACTATAGCGGTGGATATATCTCCGTCTATCGTACTCTAGCTGTGGATATATCTCGGTCTATCGTACTATAGTGGTGGATATATCTCGGTGGATCCTCCTCTAGAGGTAGATATATCTCGGTGTATCATACACTCGTGGTGAATATATCTCAGTCTATCATACTCGAGTGGTGAATATATCTCGGTCTGTCATACTCTCGTGGTCGATATATCTCAGTCTATCGTACTCCAGTGGTGGTGATATCTCGGTCTATCGTACTCTATTGGTGGATATATCTCGGCCTATCGTACTCTAGTGGTGGCTATATCTCGGTCTATCATACTCCAGTGGTGGATATATCTCAGTCTACCGTACTCGAGTGGTGGCTATATCTCGGTCTATCGTACTCTAGTGGTGGATATATCTCAGTCTATCATACTCTAGTGGTGGATATATCTCAGTCTATTGTACTCTAGCGGTGGATACATCTCGGTGTGTCATACTCTAGTGGTGGATATATCTCAGTCTATCGTAGTCTAGCCGTGGATATATCTCAGTCTATTGTACTCGAGCGGTGGATATATCTCAGTCTATCGTACTCTCGTGGTGGATATATCTCGGTGTATCGTACTCTAGTGGTGGAAATATCTTAGTTTATCTTACTCTAGTGGTGGAAATATCTCGGTCTATCATACTCTAGTGGTCGCTATATCTCAGTCTATCGTACTCGAGTGGTGGATATATCTCGGCCTATCATACTCTAGTGGTGGCTATATCTCGGTCTATCGTACTCTAGTGGTGGATATATCTCGGTCTATCGTACTCTAGTGGTGGCTATATCTCGGTCTATCGTACCCTAGTGGTGGATATATCTCGGTCTATCGTACTCTAGTGGTGGCTATATCTCGGTCTATCGTACTCTAGTGGTGGATATATCTCGGTCTATCGTACTCCAGTGGTGGATATATCTCGGTCTATCGTACTCTCGTGGTGGATATATCTCGGTCTATCGTACTCTAGTGGTGGATATATCTCAGTCTATCGTACGCTAGTGGTGGATGTATATCAGTCTATCGTACTCTAGCCGTGGATATATCTCAGTCTATCGTACTCTAGTGGTGGATATATCTCAGTCTATCTTACTCTCGTGGTGGATATATCTTGTTCTATCGTATTCTAGTGGTGGATATATCTCGGTCTATCGTACTATAGTGGTGGATATATCTCGGTCTATCGTACTCTAGTGGTGGATATATCTCGGTCTATCGTACTCGAGAGGTGGATATATCTCAGTCTATCGTACTCTAGTGGTGGAAATATCTCGGTCTATCGTATTCTGGTGGTGGCTATATTTTGGTCTATCGTACTCTAGCGATGGATATATCTCGGTCTATCGTACTCTAGTGGTGGATATATGTCGTTCTATCGTAATCTAGTGGTGGATATATCTAGGTCTATCGTACTCCAGTGGTGGATATATCTCGTTCTATCGTACAATAGTGGTGGATATATCTCGGTCTGTCGTACACTAGTGATGGCTATATCTCGTTCTATCGTACTCTTGTGGTGGATATATCTCAGTCTATCGTACTCGAGTAGTGGATATATCTCGGTCTATCGTACACTAGTGGTGGCTATACCTCACTCTATCGTAATCCAGTCGTGGATATCTCTCGGTCTATCGTACTCTAGTGGTGGATATATCTCGGTCTAACTTACTCTAGTGGTGGATATATCTCGGTCTATCATACTCTAGTGGTGGATATATCTCAGTCTATCGTACATTGGTGGTGGATATATCTCGGTCTATCGTACACTAGTCGTGGATATATCTTGGTCTATCGTACTCTCGTGGTGGATATATCTCCGTCTATCGTACACTACTGCTGGATATATCTCGCTCTGTCGTACTCTCGTGGTGGATATATCTCGGTCTATCGTACTCTAGTGGTGGATATATCTCGGTCCATCGTACTCTAGTGGTGGATATATCTCAGTCTATCGTACTCCAGCGGTGTATATATCTCAGTCTATCCTACTCTAGTGGTGGATATATCTCAGTCTTTCGTCCTCTCGCGGTGGATACATCTCGGTGTGTCATACTCTAGTGGTGGATATATCTCAGTCTATCGTAGTCTAGCCGTGGATATATCTCAGTCTATTGTACTCTAGCGGTGGATATATCTCAGTCTATCGTACTCTCGTGGTGGATATATCTCGGTGTATCGTACTCTAGTGGTGGAAATATCTCTGTTTATCTTACTCTAGTGGTGGAAATATCTCGGTATATCATACTCTCGTGGTCGCTATATCTCAGTCTATCGTACTCTAGTGGTGGATATATCTCGGTCTATCGTACTCTAGTGGTGGCTACATCTCGGTCTATCGTACCCTAGTGGTGGATATATCTCAGTCTATCGTACACTAGTGGTGGCTATATCTCGGTCTATCGTACTCTAGTGGTGGATATATCTCGGTCTATCGTACTCCAGTGGTGGATATATCTCGCTCTATCGTACTCTCGTGGTGGATATATCTCGGTCTATCGTACTCTAGTGGTGGATATATCTCGATCCATCGTACTCTAGTGGTGGATATATCTCAGTCTATCGTACTCCAGCGGTGTATATATCTCAGTCTATCGTACTCTAGTGGTGGATATATCTAAGTCTTTCGTCGTCTAGCGGTGGATACATCTCGGTGTGTCATACTCTAGTGGTGGATATATCTCAGTCTATCGTAGTCTAGCCGTGGATATATCTCAGTCTATTGTACTCTAGCGGTGGATATATCTCAGTCTATCGTACTCTCGTGGTGGATATATCTCGGTGTATCGTACTCTAGTGGTGGAAATATCTCAGTTTATCTTACTCTAGTGGTGGAAATATCTTGGTCTATCATACTCTAGTGGTCGCTATATCTCAGTCTATCGTACTCGAGTGGTGGATATATCTCGGCCTATCATACTCTAGTGGTGGCTATATCTCGGTCTATCGTACTCTAGTGGTGGATATATCTCGGTCTATCGTACTCTAGTGGTGGCTATATCTCGGTCTATCGTACCCTAGTGGTGGATATATCTCAGTCTATCGTACTCTAGTGGTGGCTATATCTCGGTCTATCGTACTCTAGTGGTGGATATATCTCGGTCTATCGTACTCCAGTGGTGGATATATCTCGGTCTATCGTACTCTCGTGGTTGATATATCTCGGTCTATCGTACGCTAGTGGTGGATGTATATCAGTCTATCGTACTCTAGCCGTGGATATATCTCAGTCTTTCGTACTCTTGCGGTGGATACATCTCGGTCTATCGTACTCTAGAGGTGGATATATCTCAGTCTATCGTACGCTAGTGGTGGATATATCTCGGTCTATCGTACTATAGTGGTGGATATATCTCGGTCTATCGTACTCTAGTGGTGGATATATCTCGGTCTATCGTACTCGAGAGGTGGATATATCTCAGTCTATCGTACTCTAGTGGTGGATATATCTCGGTCTATCTTACTCGAGTGGTGGATATATCTCGGTCTATCATACTCTAGTGGTGGATATATCTCAGTCTATCGTACACTGGTGGTGGATATATCTCGGTCTATCGTACACTAGTGGTGGATATATCTTGGTCTATCGTACTCTCGTGGTGGATATATCTCCGTCTATTGTACACTAGTGGTGGATATATCTCGCTCTATCGTACTCTCATGGTGGATATATCTCGGTCGATCGTACTCTAGAGGTGGATATATCTCGGTCCATCGTACTGTAGTGGTGGATATATCTCAGTCTATCGTACTCCAGCGGTGTATATATCTCAGTCTATCGTACTCCAGTGGTGGATATATCTCAGTCTTTCGTCCTCTCGCGGTGGATACATCTCGGTGTGTCATACTCTAGTGGTGGATATATCTCAGTCTATCGTAGTCTCGCCATGGATATATCTCAGTCTATTGTACTCTAGCGGTGGATATATCTCAGTCTATCGTACTCTCGTGGTGGATATATCTCGGTGTATCGTACTCTAGTGGTGGAAATATCTCAGTTTATCTTACTCTAGTGGTGGAAATATCTCGGTCTATCATACTCTAGTGGTCGCTATATCTCAGTCTATCGTACTCGAATGGTGGATATATCGCGGCCTATCATACTCTAGTGGTGGCTATATCTCGGTCTATCGTACTCTAGTGGTGGATATATCTCGGTCTATCGTACTCTAGTGGTGGCTATATCTCGGTCTATCGTACCCTAGTGGTGGATATATCTCAGTCTATCGTACTCTAGTGGTGGCTATATCTCAGTCTATCGTACGCTAGTGGTGGATGTATATCAGTCTATCGTACTCTAGCCGTGGATATATCTCAGTCTTTCGTACTCTTGCGGTGGATACATCTCGGTCTATCGTACTCGAGAGGTGGATATATCTCAGTCTATCGTACTCTAGTGGTGGAAATATCTCGGTCCATCGTATTCTGGTGGTGGCTATATTTTGGTCTATCGTACTCTAGCGATGGATATATCTCGGTCTATCGTACTCTAGTGGTGGATATATCTCGTTCTATCGTAATCTAGTGGTGGATATATCTCGGTCTATCGTACTCTAGTGGTGGATATATCTCGTTCTATCGTACAATAGTGGTGGATATATCTCGGTCTGTCGTACACTAGTGATGGCTATATCTCGGTCTATCGTACTCTTGTGGTGGATATATCTCAGTCTATCGTACTCGAGTGGTGGTTTTATCTCGGTCTATCGTACTCCAGTGGTGGATATATCTCGCTCTATCGTACTCTCGTGGTGGATATATCTCGGTCTATCGTACTCTAGTGGTGGATATATCTCGGTCCATCGTACTCTAGTGGTGGATATATCTCAGTCTATCGTACTCCAGCGGTGTATATATCTCAGTCTATCGTACTCTAGTGGTGGATATATCTCAGTCTTTCGTCCTCTCGCGGTGGATACATCTCGGTGTGTCATACTCTAGTGGTGGATATATCTCAGTCTATCGTAGTCTAGCCGTGGATATAGCTCAGTCGATTGTACTCTAGCGGTGGATATATCTCAGTCTATCGTACTCTCGTGGTGGATATATCTCGGTGTATCGGACTCTAGTGGTGGCTATATCTCGGTCTATAGTACCCGAGTGGTGGATATATCTCAGTCTATCGTACTCTACTGGTGGCTATATCTCGGTCTATCGTACTCTAGTGGTGGATATATCTCGGTCTGTCGTACTCCAGTGGTGGATATATCTCGGTCTATCGTACTCCAGTGGTGGATATATCTCGGTCTATCGTACTCTCGTGGTGGATATATCTCAGTCTATCGTACTCTCGTGGTGGATAGATCTCAGTCTATCGTACTCTAGTGGTGGATATATCTCAGTCTATCGTACGCTAGTGGTGGATGTATATCAGTCTATCGTACTCTAGCCGTGGATATATCTCAGTCTATCGTACTCTAGTGGTGGATATATCTCAGTCTATCTTACTCTCGTGGTGGATTTATCTCGTTCTATCGTATTCTAGTGGTGGATATATCTCGGTCTATCGTACTATAGTGGTGGATATATCTCGGTCTATCGTACTCTAGTGGTGGATATATCTCGGTCTATCGTACTCGAGAGGTGGATATATCTCAGTCTATCGTACTCTAGTGGTGGAAATATCTCGGTCTATCGTATTCTGGTGGTGGCTATATTTTGGTCTATCGTACTCT
Organism: Pristiophorus japonicus; assembly: GCF_044704955.1. Classification (NCBI taxonomy): domain Eukaryota; kingdom Metazoa; phylum Chordata; class Chondrichthyes; family Pristiophoridae; genus Pristiophorus; species Pristiophorus japonicus. The sequence continues at coordinate 93,716,334 of NC_091997.1, read as the reverse complement.
AGCGATGGATATATCTCGGTCTATCGTACTCTAGTGGTGGATATATCTCGTTCTATCGTAATATAGTGGTGGATATATCTCGGTCTATCGTACTCCAGTGGTGGATATATCTCGTTCTATCGTACAATAGTGGTGGATATATCTCGGTCTGTCGTACACGAGTGATGACTATATCTCGGTCTATCGTACACTAGTGGTGGCTATACCTCACTCTATCGTAATCCAGTCGTGGATATCTCTCGGTCTATCGTACTCTAGTGGTGGATATATCTCGGTCTATCTTACTCTAGTGGTGGATATATCTCGGTCTATCATACTCTAGTGGTGGATATATCTCAGTCTATCGTACACTGGTGGTGGATATATCTCGGTGTATCGTACTCTAGTGGTGGAAATATCTCAGTTTATCTTACTCTAGTGGTGGAAATATCTCGGTCTATCATACTCTAATGGTCGCTATATCTCAGTCTATCGTACTCGAGTGGTGGATATATCTCGACCTATCATACTCTAGTGGTGGCTATATCTCGGTCTATCGTACTCTAGTGGTGGATATATCTCGGTCAATCGTACTCCAGTGGTGGATATATCTCGGTCTATCGTACTCTCGTGGTGGATATATCTCGGTCTATCGTACTCTAGTGGTGGATAGATCTCAGTCTATCGTACTCTAGTAGTGGATATATCTCAGTCTATCGTACGCTCGTGGTGGATGTATATCAGTCTATCGTACTCTAGCCGTGGATATATCTCGGTCTATCGTACTCTCGTGGTGGATATATCTCAGTCTATCTTACTCTCGTGGTGGATATATCTCGTTCTATCGTATTCTAGTGATGGAGATATCTCGGTCTATCGTACTATAGTGGTGGTTATATCTCGGTCTATCGTACTCTAGTGGTGGATATATCTCGGTCTATCGTACTCGAGAGGTGGATATATCTCAGTCTATCGTACTCTAGTGGTGGAAATATCTCGGTCTATCGTATTCTGGTGGTGGCTATATTTTGGTCTATCGTACTCTAGCGATGGATATATCTCGGTCTATCGTACTCTAGTGGTGGATATCTCTCGTTCTATCGTAATCTAGTGGTGGATATATCTCGGTCTATCGTACTCCAGTGGTGGATATATCTCGTTCTATCGTACAATAGTGGTGGATATATCTCGGTCTGTCGTACACTCGTGATGGCTATATCTCGGTCTATCGTACTCTTGTGGTGGATAGATCTCAGTCTATCGTACTCGAGTGGTGGATATATCTCGGTCTATCGTACACTAGTGGTGGCTATACCTCACTCTATCGTAATCCAGTCGTGGATATCTCTCGGTCTATCGTACTCTAGTGGTGGATATATCTCGGTCTATCTTACTCTAGTGGTGGATATATCTCGGTCTATCATACTCTAGTGGTGGATATATCTCAGTCTATCGTACACTGGTGGTGGATATATCTCGGTCTATCGTACACTAGTGGTGGATATATCTCGGTCTATCGTACTCTAGTGGTGGATATATCTCGGTCCATCGGACTCTAGTGGTGGATATATCTCAGTCTATCGTACTCCAGCGGTGTATATATCTCAGTCTATCGTACTCTAGTGGTGGATATATCTCAGTCTTTCGTCCTCTCGCGGTGGATACATCTCGGTGTGTCATACTCTAGTGGTGGATATATCTCAGTCTATCGTAGTCTAGCCGTGGATATATCTCAGTCTATTGTACTCTAGCGGTGGATATATCTCAGTCTATCGTACTCTCGTGGTGGATATATCTCGGTGTATCGTACTCTAGTGGTGGAAATATCTCAGTTTATCTTACTCTAGTGGTGGAAATATCTCGGTCTATCATACTCTAGTGGTCGCTATATCTCAGTCTATCGTACTCGAGTGGTGGATATATCTCGGCCTATCATACTCTAGTGGTGGCTATATCTCGGTCTATCGTACTCTAGTGGTGGATATATCTCGGTCTATCGTACTCTAGTGGTGGCTATATCTCGGTCTATCGTACTCTAGTGGTGGATATATCTCGGTCTATCGTACTCCAGTGGTGGATATATCTCGGTCTATCGTACTCTCGTGGTGGATATATCTCGGTCTATCGTACTCTAGTGGTGGATAGATCTCAGTCTATCGTACTCTAGTGGTGGATATATCTCAGTCCATCGTACGCTAGTGGTGGATGTATATCAGTCTATCGTACTCTAGCCGTGGATATATCTCAGTCTTTCGTACTCTTGCGGTGGATACATCTCGGTCTATCGTACTCTAGAGGTGGATATATCTCAGTCTATCGTACTATAGTGGTGGATATATCTCGGTCTATCGTACTCTAGTGGTGGATATATCTCGGTCTATCGTACTCGAGAGGTGGATATATCTCAGTCTATCGTACTCTAGTGGTGGAAATATCTCGGTCTATCGTATTCTGGTGGTGGCTATATTTTGGTCTATCGTACTCTAGCGATGGATATATCTCGGTCTATCGTACTCTAGTGGTGGATATATCTCGTTCTATCGTAATCTAGTGGTGGATATATCTCGGTCTATCGGAATCTAGTGGTGGATATATCTCGTTCTATCGTACAATAGTGGTGGATATATCTCGGTCTGTCGTACACTAGTGATGGCTATATCTCGGTCTATCGTACTCTTGTGGTGGATATATCTCAGTCTATCGTACTCGAGTGGCGGATATATCTCGGTCTATCGTACACTAGTGGTGGCTATACCTCACTCTATCGTAATCCAGTCGTGGATATCTCTCGGTCTATCGTACTCTAGTGGTGGATATATCTCGGTCTATCTTACACTAGTGGTGGATATATCTCGGTCTATAATACTCTCGTGGTGGATATATCTCAGTCTATCGTACACTGGTGGTGGATATATCTCGGTCTATCGTACACTAGTGGTGGATAGATCTTGGTCTATCGTACTCTCGTGGTGGATATATCTCCGTCTATCGTACACTAGTGGTGGATATATCTCGCTCTATCGTACTCTCGTGGTGGATATATCTCGGTCTATCGTACTCTAGTGGTGGATATATCTCGGTCCATCGTACTCTAGTGGTGGATATATCTCAGTCTATCGTACTCCAGCGCTGTATATATCTCAGTCTATCGTACTCTAGTGGTGGATATATCTCAGTCTTTCGTACTCTCGCGGTGGATACATCTCGGTGTGCCATACTCTAATGGTGGATATATCTCAGTCTATCATAGTCTAGCCGTGGATATATCTCAGTCTATTGTACTCTAGCGGTGGATATATCTCAGTCTATCGTACTCTCGTGGTGGATATATCTCGGTGTATCGTACTCTAGTGGTGGAAATATCTCAGTTTATCTTACTCTAGTGGTGGAAGTATCTCGGTCTATCATACTCAAGTGGTCGCTATATCTCAGTCTATCGTACTCGAGTGGTGGATATATCTCGGCCTATCATACTCTAGTGGTGGCTATATCTCGGTCTATCGTACTCTAGTGGTGGATATATCTCGGTCTATCGTACTCTAGTGGTGGCTATATCTCGGTCTATCGTACCCTAGTGGTGGATATATCTCAGTCTATCGTACTCTAGTGGTGGATATATCTCGGCCTATCGTACTCTAGTGGTGGATATATCTCGGTCTATCGTACTCTAGTGGTGGATATATCTCGGTCTATCGTACTCTAGTGATGGATATATCTCAGTCTATCGTACTCTAGTGGTGCATATATCTCGGTCTATCGTACTCCAGTGGTGGATATATCTCAGTCTATCGTACTCTAGTGGTGGATATATCTCGGTCTATCGTACTCTAGTGGTGGATATATCTCAGTCTATCGTACTCTAGTGGTGGATATATCCCGGCCTATCATACTCGAGTGGATGATATATCTCGGTCTATCGTACTCTTGTGGTTGATATATCTCAGTCCATCGTACTCTAGTTGTGGATATATCTCAGTCTATCGTACTCTAGTGGTGGATATATATCAGTCTATTGTACTCTAGCGGTGGATATATCTCCGTCTATCGTACTCTAGTGGTGGATATATCTTGGTCTATCGGACTCGAGTGATGGATATATCTCCGTCTATCGTACACTAGTGTTGGATATATCTCGCTCTATCGTACTCTCGTGGTGGATATATCTCGGTCTATCATACTCTAGTGGTTGATATATCTCGGTCTATCGTACTCTAGTAGTGGATATATCTCAGTCTATTGTACTCTAGCAGTGGATATATCTTAGTCTATCGTACTCTTGCGGTGGATATATCTCGGTCATTCGTACTCTAGTGGTGGATATATCTCGGTCTATCGTACTCCAATGGTGGATATTTCTCGGTCAATCATACTCTCGTGGTGGATATATCTCAGTCTATCGTACTCTCGTGGTGGATATGTCTCGGTCTATCGTACTCTAGTGGTGGATACATCTCGGTCTCTCGTATTCTACTGGTGGATATATCTCAGTCTATCGTACTCTACAGGTGGATATATCTCGATCTATCGGACTCGAGTGGTGGATATATCTCGGTCTATCGTACTCTAGTGGTGGACATATTTCAGTCTACCGTACTCTAGTGGTGGATATATCTCGGTCTATCGTACTCTCGTGGTGGATATATCTCGGTCTATCGTACACTAGTCGTGGATATATCTTGGTCTATAGGACTCGAGTGATGGATATATCTCCGTTTATCGTACACTAGTGGTGGATTTATCTCGCTCTATCGTACTCTCGTGGTGGATATATCCAGGTCTATCGTACTCTAGTGGTTGATATATCTCGGTCTATCGTACTCTAGTGGTGGATATATCTCAGTCTATCGTACTCTAGCGGTGGATATATCTCAGTCTATCGTACTCTAGCGGTGAATATATCTCGGTCAATTGTACTCTAGTGGTGAATATATCTCGGTCTATCGTACTCCAGTGGTGGACATTTCTCGGTCAATCATACTCTAGTGGTGGATATATCTCACTCTATCGTACTCTCGTGGTGGATATGTCTCGGTCTATCGTAATCTAGTGGTGGATACATCTCGGTCTCTCGTACTCTACTGGTGGATATATCTCAGTCTATCGTACTCTAGTGGTGGATACATCTCGGTCTCTCGTACTCTACTGGTGGATATATCTCAGTCTATCGTACACGAGTGGTGGCTATATCTCGGCCTATCGTACTCTCGTGGTGGATATGTCTCGGTCTATCGTACTCTAGTGGTGGATACATCTCGGTCTCTCGTACTCTACTGGTGGATATATCTCAGTCTATCGTACACGAGTGGTGGCTATATCTCGGCCTATCGTACTCTAGTCGTGGATATATCTCAGTCTATCGTACTCCAGTGGTGGATATATCTCCGTCTATCGTACACTAGTGGTGGATATATCTCGCTCTATCGTACTCTCGTGGTGGATATATCTAGGTCTATCGTACTCTAGTGGTGGATATATCTCGGTCTATCGTACTCTAGTGGTGGATATATCTCGGTCAATCATACTCTAGTGGTGGATATATCTCAGTCTATCGTACTCTCGTGGTGGACATATCTCGGTCTATCGAACTCGAGTGGTGGATATATCTCGGTCTATCGTACTCTAGTGGTGGATATGTCTTGGTGTATCCTCATCTAGTGGTGGATATATTTCGGTGTATCATACACTAGTGCTGGATATATCTCAGTCTGTCGTACTCTAGTGGTGAATATATCTCGGTCCATCGTACTCTAGTGGTGGATATATCTCGGTCTCTCCTACTCTAGAGGTGGATATATCTCGGTCTATCGTAATCTAGTGGTGGATATATCTCAGTCTATCGTACTCTGCTGGTGGATATATCTCGGTCTATCATACTCTCGTGGTGGATATATCTCGGTCTATCGTACTCTAGTGGTGGCTATATCTCGGTCTATCGTACTCTCGTGGTGCCTATATCTCAGTCTATCGTACTCTAGTGGTGGCTATATCTCGGTCTATCGTACTCTCGTGGTGGATATATCTCTGTCTATCGTACTCTGGTGGTAGATACATCTCGGTCTGTCGTACTCTACTGGTGGATATATCTCGGTCTGTCGTACTCTAGTGGTGCATATATCTCGGTCTATCGTACTCTCGTGGTGGATATATCTCGCTCTATCGTACTCTTGTGGTCGCTATATATCAGTCTATCGTACTCTAGTGGTGGATATATCTCGGCCTATCATACTCGAGTGGTGGATATATCTCGGTCTATAGTACTCTAGTGGTGGCTATATCTTGGTCTATCGTACACTAGTGGTGTATATATCTCAGTCTATCGTACTCTAGTGGTGGCTATATCTCGGTCTATCGTACTCTAGTGGTGGATATATCTCGGCCTATCGTACTCGAGTGGTGGATATATCTCGGTCTATCGTACTCTAGTGGTGGATATATCTCGGTCTATCGTACTCGAGTGGTGGACATATCTCAGTCTATCGTACATTAGTGGTGGATATATCTCCGCCTATCGTACTCTAGTGTTGGATATATCTTGGTCTATCGTACTCTTGTGGTGGATATATCTCCGTTTATCGTACACTAGTGGTGGATATATCTCGCTCTATCGTACTCTAGTGGTGGATATATCTCGGTCTATCGTACTCTCGTGGTGGATATATCTCGGTCTATCGTACTACAGTGGTGGATATATCTCAGTCTATCATACTCTAGTGGTGCATATATCTCAGTCTATCATACTCTCGTGGTGGCTAAATCTCGGTCTATCGTACTCTAGTGGTGGATATATCTCGTTCTATCGTATTCTAGTGGTGGATATATCTCGGCCTATCGTACTCTAGTGGTGGATATATCTCGGCCTATCGTATAGTGGTGGATATATCTCGGTCTATCGTACTCTAGTGGTGGATATATCCCGGCCTATCGTACTCTCGTGGTGGATATATCTCGGCCTATCGTATAGTGGTTGATATATCTCGGTCTATCATACTCTAGTGGTAGATATATTTCAGTCTATCGTACTCTAGTGGTGGATATATCTTGGTCTATCGGACTCGAGTGATGGATATATCTCCGTCTATCGTACACGAGTGGTGGATATATCTCGCTCTATCGTACTCTCGTGGTGGCTATATCTAGGTCTATCGTACTCTTGTGGTGGATATATCTCGGCCTATCGTACTCTAGTGGTGGATATATCTCGGTCTATCGTACTCTAGTGGTGGATATAAGTCCGTTTATCGTACACTAGTGGTGGATATATCTCGCTCTATCGTACTTTAGTGGTGGATATATCTCGGTCTATCGTACTCTCGTGGTGGATATATCTCGGTCTCTCGTACTCTAGTGGTGGATATATCTCAGTCTATCGTACTATAGCGGTGGATATATCTCGTCTGTCGTACTCTAGCGGTGGATATATGTCGGTCTATCGTACGATAGTGGTGGATATATCTCGGTGTATCCTCCTCTAGAGGTAGTTATATCTCGGTGTATCATACTCTCGTGGTGAATATATCTCAGTCTATCGTACTCGAGTGGTGAATATATCTCGGTCTGTCATACTCTAGTGGCCGATATATCTCAGTCTATCGTGCTCCAGTGGTTGCTATATCTCGGTCTATCGTACTCTATTGGTGGATATATCTCGGCCTATCGTACTCTAGTGGTGGCTATATCTCGGTCTATTATACTCTAGTGGTGTATATATCTCAGTCTATCGTACTCGAGTGGTGGCTATATCTCGGTCTATCGTACTCTAGTGGTGGATATATCTCAGTCTATCATACTCTAGTGGTGGATATATCTCAGTCTATCGTACTCGAGTGGTGGCTATATCTCGGTCTATCATACTCTAGTGGTGAATATATCTCAGTCTAACGTACTCTAGTGGTGAATATATCTCGGTCTGTCATACTCTAGTGGTGGATATATCTCAGTCTATCGTACTCTCGTGGTGGATATATCTCGGTCTATCATACTCTACTGGTGGATATATCTCGGTCTATTGTACTCTAGTGGTGGATATATCCCGGTTTATCGTACTCTAGTGGTGGATATATCTCGGTATATCCTCCTCGAGTGGTGGATATATCTCGGTGTATCATACTCTAGTGGTGAATATATCTCAGTCTAACGTACTCGAGTGGTGAATATATCTCGGTCTGTCATACTCTAGTGGTGGATATATCTCAGTCTATCGTACTCCAGTGGTGGCAATATCTCGGTCTATCGTACTCTATTGGTGGATATATCTCGGACTATCATACTCGAATGGTGGATATATCTCAGTCTATCGTACTCTCGTGGTGGATATATCTCGGTCTATCGTACTCCAGTGGTGGATATATCTCAGTCTATCTTACTCTCGTGGTGGATATATCTCGTTCTATTGTATTCTAGTGGTGGATATATCTCGGCCTATCGTACTCTAGTGGTGGATATATCTCGGCCTATCGTATAGTGATGGATATATCTCGGTCTATCGTACTCTAGTGGTGGATATATCCCGGCCTATCGTACTCCAGTGGTGGATATATCTCGGCCTATCATATAGTGGTGGATATATCTCGGTCTATCATACTCTAGTGGTGGATATATCTCAGTCTATCGTACTCTAGTGGTGGATATATCTTGGTCTGTCGGACTCGAGTGATGGATATATCTCCGTCTATCGTACAGTAGTGGTGGATATAGCTCGCTCTATCGTACTTTCGTGGTGGATATATCTAGGTCTATCGCACTCTAGTGGTGGATATATCTCGGCCTATCGTACTCTCGTGGTGGATATATCTTGGTCTATCGTACTCTTGTGGTGGATATATCACCGTTTATCGTACACTAGTGGTGGATATATCTCGCTCTATCGTACTCGAGTGGTGGATATATCTCGGTCTATCGTACTCACGTGGTGGATATATCTCGGTCTATCGTACTCTAGTGGTGGATATATCTCAGTCTATCGTACTATAGCGGTGGATATATCTCCGTCTATCGTACTCTAGCGGTGGATATATCTCGGACTATCCTACTATAGTGGTGGATATATCTCGGTGTATCCACCTCTGGAAGAAGATATATCTCGGTGTATCATACTCTCGTGGTGAATATATCTCAGTCTATCGTACTCGAGTGGTGAATATATCTCGGTCTGTCATACTCTCGTGGTCGATATATCTCAGTCTATCGTACTCCAGTGGTGGCTATATCTCGGTCTATCGTACTCTATTGGTGGATATATCTCGGCCTTTCGTACTCTAGTGGTGGCTATATCTCGGTCTATCATACTCTGGTGGTGGATATATCTCAGTTTATCGTACTCGAGTGGTGGCTATATCTCGGTCTATCGTACTCTAGTGGTGGATATATCTCAGTCTATCATACTCTAGTGGTGGATATATCTCAGTCTATCGTACTCTAGTGGTGGATATATCTCGGTCTATCGTACTCTAGTGGTGGATATATCTCAGTCTATCTTACTCTCGTGGTGGATATATCTCGTTCTATCGTATTCTAGTGGTGGATATATCTCGGCCTATCGTACTCAAGTGGTGGATATATATCGGCCTATCGTATATTGGTGGATATATCTCGGTCTATCGTACTCTAGTGGTGGATATATCCCGGCCTATCGTACTCTAGTGGTGGATATATCTCGGCCTATCGTATAGTGGTGGATATATCTCGGTCTATAATACTCTAGTGGTGGATATATCTCCGTCTATCGTACTCTAGCGGTGGATATATCTCCGTCTATCGTACTCTAGCGGTGGATATATCTCAGTCTATCGTACTCTAGTGGTGGATATATCTCGCTTTATCGTACTCTCGTGCTGGATATATCTAGGTCTATCGTACTCTAGTGGTTGATATATCTCGGTCTATCGTACTCTAGTGGTGGATATATCTCAGTCTATCGTACTCTAGCGGTGGATATATCTCAGTCTATCGTACTCTAGCGGTGGATATATCTCGGTCAATCGTACTCTAGTGGTGGATATATCTCGGTCTATCCTACTCTAGTGGTGGATATTTCTCGGTCAATCATACTCTAGTGGTGGATATATCTCAGTCTATCGTACTCTCGTGGTGGATATATCTCGGTCTATCGTACTCTAGTGGTGGATACATCTCGGTCTCTCGTACTCTACTGGTGAATATATCTCAGTCTATCGTACTCTACTGGTGGATATATCTCGATCTATCGTACTCGAGTGGTGGATATATCTCGGTCTATCGTACTCCAGTGGTGGATATATCTCGGTGTATCCTCATCTAGTGGTGGATATATCTCGGTCTTTCGTACGCTAGTGGTGGATATATCTCAGTCTATCTTACTCTATTGATGAATATATCTCGGTCTATCGTACTCTAGTGGTGGATACATCTCGGTCTGTCGTACTCTAGTGGTGGATATATCTCGGTCTGTCGTACTTTAGTGGTGGATATATCTCGATCTCTCCTACTCTAGAGGTGGATATATCTCGGTCTATCGTACTCTACTAGTGGATATATCGAGGCGTATCATACTCTCGTGGTGGATATATCTCAGTGTATCATACTCTCGTGGTGGCTATATCTCGGTCGATCATACTCTCGTGGTGGATATATCTCGGTCTATCGTACTCTCGTGGTGGATATATCTCGGTCTATCGTACTCTAGTGGTGGCTATATCTCGGTCTATCGTACTCTAGTCGTGCCTATATCTCGGTCTATCGTAATCTAGTGGTGGCTATATCTCGGCCTATCGTACTCGAATGGTGGATATTTCTCGGTCTATCATACTCTAGTGGTGGATATATCTCGCTCTATCTTACTCTCGTGGTGGATATATCTCGGTCTATCGTACTCTCGTGGTGGATATATCTCGGTCTATCGTACTCTAATGGTGGATATATCTCAGTCTATCATACTCTAGCGGTGGATATATCTCAGTCTATCGTACTATAGCGGTGGATATATCTCGTCTGTCGTACTCAAGCGGTGGATATATGTCGGTCTATCGTACTGTAGTGGTGGATATATCTCGGTGTATCCTCCTCTAGAGGTAGTTATATCTCGGTGTATCATACTCTCGTGGTGAATATATCTCAGTCTATCGTACTCGAGTGGTGAATATATCTCGGTCTGTCATACTCTAGTGGCCGATATATCTCAGTCTATCGTGCTCCAGTGGTGGCTATATCTCGGTCTATCGTACTCTATTGGTGGATATATCTCGGCCTATCGTACTCTAGTGGTGGCTATATCTCGGTCTATTATACTCTAGTGGTGGATATATCTCAGTCTATCGTACTCGAGTGGTGGCTATATCTCGGTCTATCGTACTCTAGTGGTGGATATATCTCAGTCTATCATACTCTAGTGGTGGATATATCTCAGTCTATCGTACTCGAGTGGTGGCTATATTTCGGTCTATCATACTCTAGTGGTGGATATATCTCCGTCTATCGTACTCTCGGAGTAGATATATCTCGGTATGTCGTACTCTAGTGGTGGAGATATTTCGGTCAATCATACTCTAGTGGTGGATATATCTCAGTCTATCGTACTCTCGTGGTGGAAATATCTCGGTCTATCGTACTCTACCGGTGGATATATCTCGGTCTATTGTACTCTAGTGGTGGATATATCCCGGTTTATCCTACTCTAGTGGTGGATATATCTCGGTATATCCTCCTCGAGTGGTGGATATATCTCGGTGTATCATACTCTAGTGGTGAATATATCTCAGTCTAACGTACTCCAGTGGTGAATATATCTCGGTCTGTCATACTCTAGTGGTGGATATATCTCAGTCTATCGTACTCCAGTGGTGGCAATATCTCGGTCTATCGTACTCTATTGGTGGATATAACTCGGACTATCATACTCGAATGGTGGATATATCTCAGTCTATTGTACTCTAGTGGTGGATATATCTCGGTCTATCGTACTCCAGTGGTGGATATATCTCAGTCTATCTTACTCTCGTGGTGGATATATCTCGTTCTATCGTATTCTAGTGGTGGATATATCTCGGCCTATCGTACTCTAGTGGTGGATATATCTCGGCCTATCGTATAGTGGTGGATATATCTCGGTCTATCGTACTCTAGTGGTGGATATATCCCGGCCTATCGTACTCTAGTGGTGGATATATCTCGGCCTATCATATAGTGGTGGATATATCTCGGTCTATCATACTCTAGTGGTGGATATATCTTGGTCTGTCGGACTCGAGTGATGGATCTATCTCCGTCTATCGTACAGTAGTGGTGGATATATCTCGCTCTATCGTACTCTCGTGGTGGATATATCTAGGTCTATCGCACTCTAGTGGTGGATATATCTCGGCCTATCGTACTCTCGTGGTGGATATATCTTGGTCTATCGTACTCTTGTGGTGGATATATCACCGTTTATCGTACACTAGTGGTGGATATATCTCGCTCTATCGTACTCTAGTGGTGGATATATCTCGGTCTATCGTACTCGAGTGGTGGACATATCTCAGTCTATCGTACATTAGTGGTGGATATATCTCCGCCTATCGTACTCTAGTGTTGGATATATCTTGGTCTATCGTACTCTTGTGGTGGATATATCTCCGTTTATCGTACACTAGTGGTGGATATATCTCGCTCTATCGTACTCTAGTGGTGGATATATCTCGGTCTATCGTACTCTCGTGGTGGATATATCTCGGTCTATCGTACTACAGTGGTGGATATATCTCAGTCTATCATACTCTAGTGGTGCATATATCTCAGTCTATCATACTCTCGTGGTGGCTAAATCTCGGTCTATCGTACTCTAGTGGTGGATATATCTCGTTCTATCGTATTCTAGTGGTGGATATATCTCGGCCTATCGTACTCTAGTGGTGGATATATCTCGGCCTATCGTATAGTGGTGGATATATCTCGGTCTATCGTACTCTAGTGGTGGATATATCCCGGCCTATCGTACTCTCGTGGTGGATATATCTCGGCCTATCGTATAGTGGTTGATATATCTCGGTCTATCATACTCTAGTGGTAGATATATTTCAGTCTATCGTACTCTAGTGGTGGATATATCTTGGTCTATCGGACTCGAGTGATGGATATATCTCCGTCTATCGTACACGAGTGGTGGATATATCTCGCTCTATCGTACTCTCGTGGTGGCTATATCTAGGTCTATCGTACTCTAGTGGTGGATATATCTCGGCCTATCGTACTCTAGTGGTGGATATATCTCGGTCTATCGTACTCTAGTGGTGGATATAAGTCCGTTTATCGTACACTAGTGGTGGATATATCTCGCTCTATCGTACTTTAGTGGTGGATATATCTCGGTCTATCGTACTCTCGTGGTGGATATATCTCGGTCTCTCGTACTCTAGTGGTGGATATATCTCAGTCTATCGTACTATAGCGGTGGATATATCTCGTCTGTCGTACTCTAGCGGTGGATATATGTCGGTCTATCGTACGATAGTGGTGGATATATCTCGGTGTATCCTCCTCTAGAGGTAGTTATATCTCGGTGTATCATACTCTCGTGGTGAATATATCTCAGTCTATCGTACTCGAGTGGTGAATATATCTCGGTCTGTCATACTCTAGTGGCCGATATATCTCAGTCTATCGTGCTCCAGTGGTTGCTATATCTCGGTCTATCGTACTCTATTGGTGGATATATCTCGGCCTATCGTACTCTAGTGGTGGCTATATCTCGGTCTATTATACTCTAGTGGTGTATATATCTCAGTCTATCGTACTCGAGTGGTGGCTATATCTCGGTCTATCGTACTCTAGTGGTGGATATATCTCAGTCTATCATACTCTAGTGGTGGATATATCTCAGTCTATCGTACTCGAGTGGTGGCTATATCTCGGTCTATCATACTCTAGTGGTGAATATATCTCAGTCTAACGTACTCTAGTGGTGAATATATCTCGGTCTGTCATACTCTAGTGGTGGATATATCTCAGTCTATCGTACTCTCGTGGTGGATATATCTCGGTCTATCATACTCTACTGGTGGATATATCTCGGTCTATTGTACTCTAGTGGTGGATATATCCCGGTTTATCGTACTCTAGTGGTGGATATATCTCGGTATATCCTCCTCGAGTGGTGGATATATCTCGGTGTATCATACTCTAGTGGTGAATATATCTCAGTCTAACGTACTCGAGTGGTGAATATATCTCGGTCTGTCATACTCTAGTGGTGGATATATCTCAGTCTATCGTACTCCAGTGGTGGCAATATCTCGGTCTATCGTACTCTATTGGTGGATATATCTCGGACTATCATACTCGAATGGTGGATATATCTCAGTCTATCGTACTCTCGTGGTGGATATATCTCGGTCTATCGTACTCCAGTGGTGGATATATCTCAGTCTATCTTACTCTCGTGGTGGATATATCTCGTTCTATTGTATTCTAGTGGTGGATATATCTCGGCCTATCGTACTCTAGTGGTGGATATATCTCGGCCTATCGTATAGTGATGGATATATCTCGGTCTATCGTACTCTAGTGGTGGATATATCCCGGCCTATCGTACTCCAGTGGTGGATATATCTCGGCCTATCATATAGTGGTGGATATATCTCGGTCTATCATACTCTAGTGGTGGATATATCTCAGTCTATCGTACTCTAGTGGTGGATATATCTTGGTCTGTCGGACTCGAGTGATGGATATATCTCCGTCTATCGTACAGTAGTGGTGGATATAGCTCGCTCTATCGTACTTTCGTGGTGGATATATCTAGGTCTATCGCACTCTAGTGGTGGATATATCTCGGCCTATCGTACTCTCGTGGTGGATATATCTTGGTCTATCGTACTCTTGTGGTGGATATATCACCGTTTATCGTACACTAGTGGTGGATATATCTCGCTCTATCGTACTCGAGTGGTGGATATATCTCGGTCTATCGTACTCACGTGGTGGATATATCTCGGTCTATCGTACTCTAGTGGTGGATATATCTCAGTCTATCGTACTATAGCGGTGGATATATCTCCGTCTATCGTACTCTAGCGGTGGATATATCTCGGACTATCCTACTATAGTGGTGGATATATCTCGGTGTATCCACCTCTGGAAGAAGATATATCTCGGTGTATCATACTCTCGTGGTGAATATATCTCAGTCTATCGTACTCGAGTGGTGAATATATCTCGGTCTGTCATACTCTCGTGGTCGATATATCTCAGTCTATCGTACTCCAGTGGTGGCTATATCTCGGTCTATCGTACTCTATTGGTGGATATATCTCGGCCTATCGTACTCTAGTGGTGGCTATATCTCGGTCTATCATACTCTGGTGGTGGATATATCTCAGTTTATCGTACTCGAGTGGTGGCTATATCTCGGTCTATCGTACTCTAGTGGTGGATATATCTCAGTCTATCATACTCTAGTGGTGGATATATCTCAGTCTATCGTACTCTAGTGGTGGATATATCTCGGTCTATCGTACTCTAGTGGTGGATATATCTCAGTCTATCTTACTCTCGTGGTGGATATATCTCGTTCTATCGTATTCTAGTGGTGGATATATCTCGGCCTATCGTACTCAAGTGGTGGATATATATCGGCCTATCGTATATTGGTGGATATATCTCGGTCTATCGTACTCTAGTGGTGGATATATCCCGGCCTATCGTACTCTAGTGGTGGATATATCTCGGCCTATCGTATAGTGGTGGATATATCTCGGTCTATAATACTCTAGTGGTGGATATATCTCCGTCTATCGTACACTAGTGGTGGATATATCTCGCTTTATCGTACTCTCGTGCTGGATATATCTAGGTCTATCGTACTCTAGTGGTTGATATATCTCGGTCTATCGTACTCTAGTGGTGGATATATCTCAGTCTATCGTACTCTAGCGGTGGATATATCTCAGTCTATCGTACTCTAGCGGTGGATATATCTCGGTCAATCGTACTCTAGTGGTGGATATATCTCGGTCTATCCTACTCTAGTGGTGGATATTTCTCGGTCAATCATACTCTAGTGGTGGATATATCTCAGTCTATCGTACTCTCGTGGTGGATATATCTCGGTCTATCGTACTCTAGTGGTGGATACATCTCGGTCTCTCGTACTCTACTGGTGAATATATCTCAGTCTATCGTACTCTACTGGTGGATATATCTCGATCTATCGTACTCGAGTGGTGGATATATCTCGGTCTATCGTACTCCAGTGGTGGATATATCTCGGTGTATCCTCATCTAGTGGTGGATATATCTCGGTCTTTCGTACGCTAGTGGTGGATATATCTCAGTCTATCTTACTCTATTGATGAATATATCTCGGTCTATCGTACTCTAGTGGTGGATACATCTCGGTCTGTCGTACTCTAGTGGTGGATATATCTCGGTCTGTCGTACTTTAGTGGTGGATATATCTCGATCTCTCCTACTCTAGAGGTGGATATATCTCGGTCTATCGTACTCTACTAGTGGATATATCGAGGCGTATCATACTCTCGTGGTGGATATATCTCAGTGTATCATACTCTCGTGGTGGCTATATCTCGGTCGATCATACTCTCGTGGTGGATATATCTCGGTCTATCGTACTCTCGTGGTGGATATATCTCGGTCTATCGTACTCTAGTGGTGGCTATATCTCGGTCTATCGTACTCTAGTCGTGCCTATATCTCGGTCTATCGTAATCTAGTGGTGGCTATATCTCGGCCTATCGTACTCGAATGGTGGATATTTCTCGGTCTATCATACTCTAGTGGTGGATATATCTCGCTCTATCTTACTCTCGTGGTGGATATATCTCGGTCTATCGTACTCTCGTGGTGGATATATCTCGGTCTATCGTACTCTAATGGTGGATATATCTCAGTCTATCATACTCTAGCGGTGGATATATCTCAGTCTATCGTACTATAGCGGTGGATATATCTCGTCTGTCGTACTCAAGCGGTGGATATATGTCGGTCTATCGTACTGTAGTGGTGGATATATCTCGGTGTATCCTCCTCTAGAGGTAGTTATATCTCGGTGTATCATACTCTCGTGGTGAATATATCTCAGTCTATCGTACTCGAGTGGTGAATATATCTCGGTCTGTCATACTCTAGTGGCCGATATATCTCAGTCTATCGTGCTCCAGTGGTGGCTATATCTCGGTCTATCGTACTCTATTGGTGGATATATCTCGGCCTATCATACTCTAGTGGTGGCTATATCTCGGTCTATTATACTCTAGTGGTGGATATATCTCAGTCTATCGTACTCGAGTGGTGGCTATATCTCGGTCTATCGTACTCTAGTGGTGGATATATCTCAGTCTATCATACTCTAGTGGTGGATATATCTCAGTCTATCGTACTCGAGTGGTGGCTATATTTCGGTCTATCATACTCTAGTGGTGGATATATCTCCGTCTATCGTACTCTCGGAGTAGATATATCTCGGTATGTCGTACTCTAGTGGTGGAGATATTTCGGTCAATCATACTCTAGTGGTGGATATATCTCAGTCTATCGTACTCTCGTGGTGGAAATATCTCGGTCTATCGTACTCTACCGGTGGATATATCTCGGTCTATTGTACTCTAGTGGTGGATATATCCCGGTTTATCCTACTCTAGTGGTGGATATATCTCGGTATATCCTCCTCGAGTGGTGGATATATCTCGGTGTATCATACTCTAGTGGTGAATATATCTCAGTCTAACGTACTCCAGTGGTGAATATATCTCGGTCTGTCATACTCTAGTGGTGGATATATCTCAGTCTATCGGACTCCAGTGGTGGCAATATCTCGGTCTATCGTACTCTATTGGTGGATATAACTCGGACTATCATACTCGAATGGTGGATATATCTCAGTCTATTGTACTCTAGTGGTGGATATATCTCGGTCTATCGTACTCCAGTGGTGGATATATCTCAGTCTATCTTACTCTCGTGGTGGATATATCTCGTTCTATCGTATTCTAGTGGTGGATATATCTCGGCCTATCGTACTCTCGTGGTGGATATATCTCGGCCTATCGTATAGTGGTGGATATATCTCGGTCTATCGTACTCTAGTGGTGGATATATCCCGGCCTATCGTACTCTAGTGGTGGATATATCTCGGCCTATCATATAGTGGTGGATATATCTTGGTCTGTCGGACTCGAGTGATGGATCTATCTCCGTCTATCGTACAGTAGTGGTGGATATATCTCGCTCTATCGTACTCTCGTGGTGGATATATCTAGGTCTATCGCACTCTAGTGGTGGATATATCTCGGCCTATCGTACTCTCGTGGTGGATATATCTTGGTCTATCGTACTCTTGTGGTGGATATATCACCGTTTATCGTACACTAGTGGTGGATATATCTCGCTCTATCGTACTCTAGTGGTGGATATATCTCGGTCTATCGGACTCACGTGGTGGATATATCTCGGTCTATCGTACTCTAGTGGTGGATATATATCGTACTATAGCGGTGGATATATCTCCGTCTATCGTACTCTCGCGGTGGATATATCTCGGACTATCCTACTATAGTGGTGGATATATCTCGGTGTATCCACCTCTGGAGGAAGATATATCTCGGTGTATCATACTCTCGTGGTGAATATATCTCAGTCTATCGTACTCGAGTGGTGAATATATCTCGGTCTGTCATACTCTCGTGGTCGATATATCTCAGTCTATCGTACTCGAGTGGTGGCTATATCTCGGTCTATCGTACTCTAGTGGTGGATATATCTCAGTCTATCATACTCTAGTGGTGGATATATCTCAGTCTATCGTACTCTAGTGGTGGATATATCTCGGTCTATCGTACTCTAGTGGTGGATATATCTCAGTCTATCTTACTCTCGTGGTGGATATATCTCGTTCTATCGTATTCTAGTGGTGGATATATCTCGGCCTATCGTACTCAAGTGGTGGATATATATCGGCCTATCGTATAGTGGTGGATATATCTCGGTCTATCATACTCTAGTGGTGGATATATCTCGGTCTATCGTACTCTAGTGGTGGATATATCTCAGTCTATCGTACTGTAGCGGTGGATATTTCTCAGTCTATCGTACTCTAGCGGTGGATATATCTCGGTCAATCGTACTCTAGTGGTGGATATATCTCCGTCTATCCTACTCTAGTGGTGGATATTTCTCGGTCAATCATACTCTAGTGGTGGATATATCTCAGTCTATCGTACTCTCGTGCTGGATATATCTCGGTCTATCGTACTCTAGTGGTGGATACATCTCGGTCTCTCGTACTCTACTGGTGAATATATCTCAGTCTATCGTACTCTACTGGTGGATATATCTCGATCTATCGTACTCGAGTGATGGATATATCTCGGTCTATCGTACTCCAGTGGTGGATATATCTCGGTGTATCCTCATCTAGTGGTGGATATATCTCGGTCTTTCATACGCTAGTGGTGGATATATCTCAGTCTATCTTACTCTATTGATGAATATATCTCGGTCTATCGTACTCTAGTGGTGGATACATCTCGGTCTGTCGTACTCTAGTGGTGGATATATCTCGGTCTGTCGTACTTTAGTGGTGGATATATCTCGATCTCTCCTACTCTAGAGGTGGATATATCTCGGTCTATCGTACTCTACTAGTGGATATATCGAGGCGTATCATACTCTCGTGGTGGATATATCTCAGTCTATCATACTCTAGTGGTGGCTATATCTCGGTCGATCATACTCTCGTGGTGGATATATCTCGGTCTATCGTACTCTCGTGGTGGATATATCTCGGTCTATCGTACTCTAGTGGTGGCTATATCTCGGTCTATCGTACTCTAGTCGTGCCTATATCTCGGTCCATCATAATCTAGTGGTGGCTATATCTCGGCCTATCGTACTCGAATGGTGGATATTTCTCGGTCTATCATACTCTAGTGGTGGATATATCTCGCTCTATCTTACTCTCGTGGTGGATATATCTCGGTCTATCGTACTCTAGTGGTGGATATATCTCGGTCTATCGTACTCTAGTGGTGGATATATCTCAGTCTGTCGTACTCTCGTGGTGGATATATCTCAGTCTATCGTACTATAGCGGTGGATATATCTCAGTCTATCGTACTCTAGCGGTGGATATATCTCGGTCAATCGTACTCTAGTGGTGTATATACCTCAGTCTATCGTACTCTCGTGGTGGATATATCTTGGTCTATCGTACTCTTGTGGTGGATACATCTCGGTCTCTCGTACTCTAGTGGTGGATATATCTCAGTCTATCGTACTCTACTGGTGGATATATCTCGATCTATCGTATCCGAGTGGTGGATATTATCTTGGTCTATCGTACTCTAGTGGTGGATATACCTCGGTGTATCCTCATCTAGTGGTGGATATGTCTCGGTGTATCGTACTCGAGTGGTGAATATATCTCCGTCTATCGTACTCTAGTGGTGGATATATCTCAGTCTATCGTACTCTAGTGGTGGATATATCTCAGTCTATCGTACTCTAGTGGTGGATATATCTCAGTCTGTCGTACTCGAGTGGTGAATATATCTCCGTCTATCGTACTCTAGTGGTGGATATATCTCAGTCTATCGTACTCTAGTGGTGGATATATCTCAGTCTATCGTACCCTAGTGGTGGATATATCTCAGTCCATCGTACTCTTGTGGTGGATATATCTCGCTCTATCGTACTCTCGGAGTGGATATATCTCGGTCTATCGTACTCTAATGGTGGAGATATTTCGGTCAATCATACTCTCGTGGTGGATATATCTCAGTCTATCGTACTCTCGTGGTGGATATATCTCGGTCTATCGTACTCTACTGTTGGATATATCTCGGTCTATTGTACTCTCGTGGTGGATATATCCCGGTTTATCGTACCCTAGTGGTGGATATATCTCGGTGTATCCTCCTCTAGTGGTGGATATATCTCGGTGTATCATACTCCAGTGGTGAATATATCTCAGTCGAACGTACTCTAGTGGTGGCTATATCTCGGTCTATCGTACTCTATTGGTGGATATATCTCGGATTATCGTACTCGAATGGTGGCTATATCTCGGTCTATCATACTCGAGTGGTGGATATATCTCGGTCTATCATACTCTAGTGATGGATATATCTTGGTCTCTCGTACACCAGTGGTGGATATATCTCAGGCTATCGTACACTAGTGGTGGTTATATCTCAGTCTATCGTACTCTAGTGGTGGATATATATCGGTCTATCGTACTCTAGTGGTGGATATATCTCGGTCCATAGTACTCTACTGGTGGATATATCTCAGTCTATCGTACTCTCGGAGTGGATATATCTCAGTCTATCGTACTCTAGTGGTGGAGATATTTCGGTCAATCATACTCTCGTGGTGGATATATCTCAGTCTATCGTACTCTCGTGGTGGATATATCTCTGTCTATCGTACTCTACTGTTGGATATATCTCGGTCTATTGTACTCTAGTGGTGGATATATCCCGGTTTATCGTACTCTAGTGGTGGATATATCTCGGTGTATCCTCCTCTAGTGGTGGATATATCTCGGTCCATAGTACTCTACTGGTGGATATATCTCAGTCTATCGTACTCTAGTGGTGGATATATCTCGGTCTATTGTACTCTAGTGGTGGATATATCCCGGTTTATCGTACTCTAGTGGTGGATATATCTCGGTGTATCCTCCTCTAGTGGTGGATATATCTCGGTCCATAGTACTCTACTGGTGGATATATCTCAGTCTATCGTACTCTAGTGGTGGATATATCTCGGTCTATCGTACTCTAGTGGTTGATATATCTCGGTCTATCGTACTCTAGTGGTGGATATATCTCAGTCTATTGTACTCTAGTGGTGGATATATCTCGGTCTATCGTACTCTAGTGGTGGAGAAATCTCGGTCTATCGTACTCTAGTGGTGGATATATCTCCGTCTATCGTACTCTAGTGGTGGATATTTCTCAGTCTATCGTACTCTAGTGGTGGCAATATCTCGGTCTATCGTACTCTAGTGGTGGATATATCTCGGCCTATCGTACTCGAATGGTGGATATATCTCAGTCTATCGTACTCTAGTGGTGGCTATATCTCGGTCTATCGTGCTCTCGTGGTGGATATATCTCGGCCTACAGACTGCACAACTCAACAGTGAGATGATCCAACCCAAACGACCAGACCGCACCTTCCAGGCTCCAGTGGCAGGATTCCGAAGGAAGAAGATCAGCGCAGGATAAATTCCCGGCTTCCGTGGCAGAACCTGGGGAGAAAAGGATCAACGCAGCCTACCTCGTGGAGAGAAAGATGATGGCGCCCGCACCACGAAGTAAAGCACCTGAAATCAAGATAGTCGCAACCAGACCATGAGTGGCAGCGTTGAGGGAACAACACGTGATGCCGAGCAGCGAACCGGATTGGGGTAAAGATTGCAAGGCCCTCTTAAAGGAGACTGGCAACCCAGCACAATTAAAGGGACAGTTCCACTCTTTGTACAGTGATGCCGGTGATACTAATGAAAAAGATGTAATTAACAAATACAGGTATCTAAATGTACCGTTGAACAGCGATGCCGGTTACACTAATGAAAAAGATGTAATTAACAAATACAAGTATCTAAATATAACCTTGTATAGCGATGCCGATAGTACACAGGAAAAAGATGTAATTGACAAATGCGAATTTGTAAAGTCAACTAACAATGTCGAGTCGGCTGATTGTGGTTGGAGCCAATGTATCATGAATACAAATGATGAAATGATGTGTGATGCCGAGTTCTACATGTACGCCAACAAAACTAAGGGCAACCTCCCGTGGGAAGCACTCAGGTCCACTGGGCAACCCGATCATGTAGCCTGCGCCTCTGATGCCCCAGGGAGTGTGGCCACACACACAGAGGGAGCATACCCACTGCAGGGCCAGCGATCAATGGATGGCACAGGCACCGCCACTGACACCCTGCCCCAGATCGACCCTAACTCTCTGGCCACCAGGGCCAGCACCTTCCAGCTCTCCCGACGGGTGAGCAATCCGAGCTCACCCAGCTGGCAGGGGGCACAGTCTGGTTGCTCCGGAAGAAGCGTCCTCACCCACATCCCAGGGGCAACACTATAATACCATGTATGTACCTTACCTGTAATATGTACTTGTTCCACTACTGCTGAACCCCAAAACAGTGATATAACTAATCCTATTCTTTATTCTCTGTACATGTACGCCAATGCAGATGTCGAGCCACACACATGGTCTATGTATGGGGGGGGGGGGGGGAAATGGATGTATGTAGCCATGGACACACATGGATCACACCCAGAACCCACACAACCCCCACTATAACCTCCAACTGGACAAGTTAGATGCGGCTAGAATGTTCCCGATGTTGGGGAAGTCCAGAACCAAGGGACACAGTCTTAGGATAAGGGGTAGGTCATTTAGGACTGAGATGAGGAGAAACTTTTTCACTCAGAGAGTTGCTAACCTGTGGAATTCCCTGCCGCAGAGAGTTGTTGGTACCAGTTCATTGGATATATTCAAGAATGAGTTAGATATGGCCCTTACGGCTAAGGAGATCAAGGGGTATGGAGAGAAAGCAGGAAAGGGGTACTGAGGGAATGATCAGCCATGATCTTATTGAATGGCGGTGCAGGCTCGAAGGGCCGAATGGCCTACTCCTGCAACTATTTTCTATGTTCTATGTTCTAGTGGTGGATATATCTCGGTCTATCGTCCTCTAGTGGTGGACATATCTCGGGCTATCGTTCTCTAGTGGTGGATATATCTCAGTCTACCGTACACTAGTGGTGGATATATCTTGGTCTATCGTACTCTCATGGTGGATATATCTTGGTCTATCGTCCTCTAGTGGTGGATTTATCTCCATCTATCGTACTCTAGGTGTGGATATATCTCGGTCTATCGTACTCTCGTGGTGGATATATCTCGCTCTATCGTACTCTCGTGGTGGATATATCTAGGTCTATCGTACTCTAGTGGTGGATATATCTCGCTCTATCGTACTCTCGTGGTGGATATATCTAGGTCTATCGTACTCTAGCGGTGGATATATCTCAGTCTATCGTACTCTAGCGGTGGATATATCTCGGTCAATCGTACTCGAGTGGTGGATATATCTCGGTCTATCGTACTCTAGTAGTGGATATATCTCGGTCAATCATACTCTAGTGGTGGATATATCTCAGTCTATCGTACTCTCGTGGTGGATATATCTCGGTGTATCCTCCTATCGTGGTGGATATATCTCGGTCCATCGTACTCTAGTGGTGGATACATCTCGGTCTGTCGTACTCTAGTGGTGGATATATCTCGGTCTGTCGTACTCTAGTGGTGGATATATCTCGGTCTCTCCTACTCTCGAGGTGGATATATCTCGGTCTATCGTACTCTCGTGGTGGATATATCTCAGTCTATCGTACTCTAGTGGTGCATATATCTCGGTCTATCGTACTCTAGTGCTGGATATATCTCGGTCTGTCGTACTCGAGTGGTTGATATATCTCGGTCTCTCCTACTCTAGAGGTGGATATATCTCGGTCTCTCCTACTCTAGATGTGGAAATATCTCGGTCTATCGTACTCTTATTGTGGATATATCTCAGTCTATCGTACTCTAGTGGTGGATATATCTCAGTCTATCGTACTCTAGTGGTGGATATATCTCGGTCTATCGTACTCTAGTGGTATCTATGTCTCTGTCTATCGTACTATTGTGGTGGATATATCTCAGTCTATCCTACTCTAGTGATGAATATATCTCGGTCTATCGTACTCGAGTGGTGGATATATCTCGGCCTATCGTACACTAGTGGTGGATATATCTCGGTCTATCGTACTTTAGTGGTTGATATATGTCAGTCGATCGGACTCTAGTGGTGGATATATCTCAGTCTGTCGTACTCTAGTGGTGGATATATCTCGGTCTATCGTACTCTAGTGGTGGAAATATCTCGGTCTATCGTACTCTTATGGTGGATATATCTCAGTCTATCGTACTCTAGTGGTGGATATATCTCGGTCTATCGTACTCTTATGGTGGATATATCTCAGTCTATCATACTCGAGTGATGGATATATCTCAGTTTATCGTACTCTAGTGTTGGATATATCTCAGTCTATCTTACTCTAATGGTGGAAATATCTCGGTCTATCGTACTCTTATGGTGGATATATCTCTGTCTATCATACTCTTGTGGTGGATATATCTCAGTCTGTCGTACTCTAGTGGTTGTTATATCTCAGTCTATCATACCCTAGTGGTGGATATATCTCAGTCTATCCTACTCTAATGGTGGAAATATCTCGGTCTATCGTACTCTTATGGTGGATATATCTCAGTCTATCGTACTCCAGTGGTGGATATATCTCAGTCTATCGTACTCTAGTGGTGGATGTATCTCGGTCTATCGTACTCTAGTGGTATCTATATCTCTGTATCGTACTATTGTGGTGGATATATCTCAGTCTATCGTACTCTAGTGATGATTATATCTCGGTCTATCGTACTCGAGTGGTGGATATATCTCGGCCTATCGTCGTCTAGTGGTGACTATATCTCGGTCTATCATACTCTAGTGGTGGATATATCTCAGTCTATCGTACACTAGTGGTGGATATATCTCGGTCTATCGTACTCTAGTGATGGATATATCTCAGTCTATCATACTCTAGTGGTTGAAATATCTCGCTCTATCTTACTCTTGTGGTGGATATATCTCAGTCTGTCGTACTCTAGTGGTGGATATATCTCAGTCTATCGTACTCTAGTGGTGGATATATCTCAGTCTATCTTACTCTAATGGTGGAAATATCTCGGTCTATCGTACTCTTATGGTGGATATATCTCAGTCTATCGTACTCTAGTGGTGGATATATCTCAGTCTATCGTACTCTAGAGGTGGATATATCTCGGTCTATCGTACTCTAGAAGTGGCTATATCTGGGTGTATCGTACTCTAGTGGTTTATATATCTCGGTCTATCGTACTCTAATGGTTGCTATATCTCGGTCGATCGTACTCTAGTGGTATCTATATCTCTGTCTATCGTACTATTGTGGTGGATATATCTCAGTCTATCGTACTCTAGTGATGAATATATCTCGCTCTATCTTACTCGAGTGGTGGATATATCTCAGTCTATCCTACTCTAAAGGTGGAAATCTCTCGGTCTATCGTACTCTTATGGTGGATATATCTCAGTCTATCGTACTCTAGTGGTGGATATATCTCAGTCTATCGTACTCGAGTGGTGGATATATCTCGGTCGATCGTACTCTAGTGGTATCTATATCTCTGTCTATCGTACTATTGTGGTGGATATATCTTAGTCTATCGTACTCTAGTGATGAATATATCTCGGTCTATCGTACTCGAGTGGTGGATATATCTCGGCCTATCATCATCCAGTGGTGTCTATATCTTGGTCTATCATACTCTAGTGGTGGATATATCTCAGTCTATCGTACACTAGTGGTGGATATATCTCAGTCTATCGTACTCTAGTGGTTGATATATGTCAGTCGATCGTACTCTAGTGGTGGATATATCTCAATCTGTCGTACTCTAGTGGTGGATATATCTCGGTCTATCGTACTGTAGTGGTGGAAATATCTCGGTCTATCATACTCCAGCGGTGGATATATCTCAGTCTATCTTACACAAGTGGTGGATATATCTCGGTCTGTCGTACTCTAGTGGTGGATATATCTCTGTCTATCATACTCTAGTGGTTGATATATCTCGGTCTATCGTACTCTAAAGGTTGATATATCTCGGTTGATCGTACTCTAGTGGTATCTATATCTCTGTCTATCGTACTATTGTGGTGGATATATCTCAGTCTATCGTACTCTAATGATGAATATATCTCGGTCTATCGTACTCGAGTCGTGGATATATCTTAGTCTATCGTACTCTAGTGGTGGATATATCTCAGTCTATCGTACTCTAGTGGTTGATATATCTCGGTCTATCGTACTCCAGTGGTATCTATATCTCTGTCTATCGTACTATTGTGGTGGATATATCTCAGTCTATCGTACTCTAGTGATGAATATATCTCGGTCTATCGTACTCGAGTGGTGGATATATCTCCGCCTATCATCATCTAGTGGTGGCTATATCTCAGTCTATCAAACTCTAGTGGTGGTTATATCTCAGTCTATCGTACTCTAGTGGTTGATATATGTCAGTCGATCGGAATCTAGTGGTGGATATATCTCAGTCTGTCGTACTCTAGTGGTGGATATATCTCGGTCTATCGTACTCTAGTGGTGGAATATTTCTCGGTCTATCGTACTCTTATGGTGGATATATCTCAGTCTATCGTACACTAGTGGTGGATATATCTCATTCTATCGTACTCTAGTGGTGGATATATCTCGGTCTATCGTACACTAGTGGTGGATATATCTCAGTCTATCATAATCTAGTGGTGGATATATCTCAGTCTATCGTACTCTAGTGGTTGAAATATCTCGCTCTATCTTCCTCTTGTGGTGGATATATCTCAGTCTGTCGTGCTCTTATGGTGATATATCTCAGTCTATCGTACTCTGGTGGTGGATATATCTCGGTCTATCGTACTCTAGTGGTGGATATATCTCAGTCTGTCGTACTCTCGTGGTGGATATATCTCGGTCTTTCGTACTCTAGTGGTGGAAATGTCTCGGTCTATCGTACTCTTATGGTGGATATATCTCAGTCTATCGTACTCTAGTGGTGGATATATCTCGGTCTATCGTACTCTAGTGATGGATATATCTCGGTCTATCGTACACTAGTGGTGGATATATCCAAGTCTATCGTACTCTAGTTGTGGATATATCTCAGTCTATCGTACTCTAGCGGTTGAAATATCTCGCTCCATCTTACTCTTGTGGTGGATATATCTCAGTCTGTCGTACTCTTATGGTGGATATATCTCAGTCTATCGTACTGTAGTGGTGGAAATATCTCGGTCTATCGTACTCTTATGGTGGATATATCTCAGTCTATCGTACTCTAGTGGTGGATATATCTCAGTCTATCGTACTTTAGTGGTGGATATAGCTCGGTCTATCGTACTTTAGTGGTATCTATATCTCTGTCTATCGTACAGTTGTGGTGGATATATCTCAGTCTATCGTACTCTATTGGTGAATATATCTCGGTCTATCGTATTCTAATGGTGAATATATCTCGGTCTATCGTACTCTAGTGATGGATATATCTCGGTCTATCTTACTCTCGTGGTGGATATATCTCAGTCTATCGTACTCTAGTGGTGGATATATCTCAGTCTATCGTACTCTAGTGGTGAATATATCTCGGTCTATCGTACGCTAGTGGTGGATATTTCTCGGTCTATCGTACGCTAGTGGTGGATATTTCTCGGTCTATCGTACTCTAGTGGTGGCTATATCTCGGTCTATCATACTCTTGCGGTGGATATATCTCAGTCTATCTTACACAAGTGGTGGATATATCTCAGTCTATCGTACTCTTGTGGTGGATATATCTCAGTCTATCGTACTCTAGTGGTGGATATATCTCAGTCTATCATAATCTAGTGCTGGATATATCTGGGTCTATCGTACTCTAGTGGTGGATATATCTCGGTCTATCGTACTCTAATGGTTGATATATCTCGGTCGATCGTACTCTAGTGGTATCTATATCTCTGTCGATCGTACTATTGTGGTGGATATATCTCAGTCTATCGTACTCTAGTGATGAATATATCTCAGTCTATCGTACTCTAGCGGCAGATATATCTCGGTCTATCGTACTCCAGTGGTATCTATATCTCTGTCTATCGTACTATTGTGGTGGATATATCTCAGTCTATCGTACTCTAGTGATGAATATATCTCGGTCTATCGTACTCGAGTCGTGGATATATCTTAGTCTATCGTACTCTAGTGGTGGATATATCTCAGTCTATCGTACTCTAGTGGTTGATATATCTCGGTCTATCGTACTCCAGTGGTATCTATATCTCTGTCTATCGTACTATTGTGGTGGATATATCTCAGTCTATCGTACTCTAGTGATGAATATATCTCGGTCTATCGTACTCGAGTGGTGGATATATCTCCGCCTATCATCATCTAGTGGTGGCTATATCTCAGTCTATCAAACTCTAGTGGTGGTTATATCTCAGTCTATCGTACTCTAGTGGTTGATATATGTCAGTCGATCGGAATCTAGTGGTGGATATATCTCAGTCTGTCGTACTCTAGTGGTGGATATATCTCGGTCTATCGTACTCTAGTGGTGGAATATTTCTCGGTCTATCGTACTCTTATGGTGGATATATCTCAGTCTATCGTACACTAGTGGTGGATATATCTCATTCTATCGTACTCTAGTGGTGGATATATCTCGGTCTATCGTACACTAGTGGTGGATATATCTCAGTCTATCATAATCTAGTGGTGGATATATCTCAGTCTATCGTACTCTAGTGGTTGAAATATCTCGCTCTATCTTCCTCTTGTGGTGGATATATCTCAGTCTGTCGTGCTCTTATGGTGATATATCTCAGTCTATCGTACTCTGGTGGTGGATATATCTCGGTCTATCGTACTCTAGTGGTGGATATATCTCAGTCTGTCGTACTCTCGTGGTGGATATATCTCGGTCTTTCGTACTCTAGTGGTGGAAATGTCTCGGTCTATCGTACTCTTATGGTGGATATATCTCAGTCTATCGTACTCTAGTGGTGGATATATCTCGGTCTATCGTACTCTAGTGATGGATATATCTCGGTCTATCGTACACTAGTGGTGGATATATCCAAGTCTATCGTACTCTAGTTGTGGATATATCTCAGTCTATCGTACTCTAGCGGTTGAAATATCTCGCTCCATCTTACTCTTGTGGTGGATATATCTCAGTCTGTCGTACTCTTATGGTGGATATATCTCAGTCTATCGTACTGTAGTGGTGGAAATATCTCGGTCTATCGTACTCTTATGGTGGATATATCTCAGTCTATCGTACTCTAGTGGTGGATATATCTCAGTCTATCGTACTTTAGTGGTGGATATAGCTCGGTCTATCGTACTTTAGTGGTATCTATATCTCTGTCTATCGTACAGTTGTGGTGGATATATCTCAGTCTATCGTACTCTATTGGTGAATATATCTCGGTCTATCGTATTCTAATGGTGAATATATCTCGGTCTATCGTACTCTAGTGATGGATATATCTCGGTCTATCTTACTCTCGTGGTGGATATATCTCAGTCTATCGTACTCTAGTGGTGGATATATCTCAGTCTATCGTACTCTAGTGGTGAATATATCTCGGTCTATCGTACGCTAGTGGTGGATATTTCTCGGTCTATCGTACGCTAGTGGTGGATATTTCTCGGTCTATCGTACTCTAGTGGTGGCTATATCTCGGTCTATCATACTCTTGCGGTGGATATATCTCAGTCTATCTTACACAAGTGGTGGATATATCTCAGTCTATCGTACTCTTGTGGTGGATATATCTCAGTCTATCGTACTCTAGTGGTGGATATATCTCAGTCTATCATAATCTAGTGCTGGATATATCTGGGTCTATCGTACTCTAGTGGTGGATATATCTCGGTCTATCGTACTCTAATGGTTGATATATCTCGGTCGATCGTACTCTAGTGGTATCTATATCTCTGTCGATCGTACTATTGTGGTGGATATATCTCAGTCTATCGTACTCTAGTGATGAATATATCTCAGTCTATCGTACTCTAGCGGCAGATATATCTCGGTCTATCGTAATCTAGTGGTGGAAATATCTCGGTCTATCGTACTCTTATGGTGGATATATCTCAATCTATCGTACTCTAGTGGATATATCTCGGTCTATCGTACTCTAGTGATGGCTATATCTCGGTCTGTCGTACACTAGTGGTGGATATATCTAGGTCTATCGTACTCTAGTGGTGGCTATATCTCGGTCTATCGTACTCTTATGGTGGATATATCTCAGTCTATCGTACTCTAGTGGTGGATATATCTCAGTCTATCGTACTCTAGTGATGAATATATCTCGGTCTATCGTACTCGAGTGGTGGATATATCTCCGCATATCGTCATCTAGTGGTGGCTATATCTCAGTCTATCATACTCTAGTGGTGGATATATCTCAGTCTATCGTACTCGAGTGGTTGATATATGTCAGTCGATCGGACTCTAATGGTGGATATATCTCAGTCTGTCGTACTCTAGTGGTGGATATATCTTGGTCTATCACACTCGAGTGGTGGAAATATCTCGGTCTATCGTACTCTTATGGTGGATATATCTTAGTCTATCGTACACTAGTGGTGGATATATCTCGGTCTATCGTACTCTAGTGGTGGATATATCTCGGTCTATCGTACACTAGTGGTGGATATATCTAGGTCTATCGTACTCTAGTGGTGGATATATCTCATTCTATTGTACTCTAGTGGTGGATATATCTCAGTCTATCGTACTCTAGTGGTGGATATATCTCAGTCTATCATAATCTCGTGGTGGATATATCTCAGTCCATCGTACTCTAGTGGTTAAAATATCTCGCTGCATCTTACTCTTGTGGTGGATATATCTCAGTCTGTCATACTCTTATGGTGGATATATCTCAGTCTATCGTACTCTAGTGGTGGATATATCTCGGTCTATCGTACTCTAGTGGTATCTATATCTCTGTCTATCATACTCTTGTGGTGGATATATCTCAGTCTATCGTTCTCTAGTGTTGGATATATCTCAGTCTATCGTACTATAGTGGTGGATATATCTCGGTCTATCGTACTCTAGTTGTGGATATATCTCAGTCTTTCGTACTCTAGTGGTGGATATATATCAGTCTATCGTACTCTAGCGGTGGATATATCTCAGTCTATCGTACTCTAGCGGCAGGTATATCTCGGTCTATCGTAATCTAGTGGTGGAAATATCTCGGTCTATCGTACTCTTATGGTGGATATATCTCAGTCTATCGTACTCTAGTGGTGGATATATCTCGGTCTATCGTACTCTAGTGATGGCTATATCTCAGTCTGTCGTACACTAGTGGTGGATATATCTAGGTCTATCGTACTCTAGTGGTGGCTATATCTCGGTCTATCGTACTCTTATGGTGGATATATCTCAGTCTATCGTACTCTAGTGGTGGATATATCTCAGTCTATCGTACTTTAGTGGTGGATATAGCTCGGTCTATCGTACTTTAGTGGTATCTATATCTCTGTCTATCGTACTCTTGTGGTGGATATATCTCAGTCGATCGTACTCTATTGGTGAATATATCTCGGTCTATCGTACTCGAGTGGTGGATATATCTCTGTCTATCGTACTCTAGTGGTTGATATATCTCAGTCTATCGTACTCTAGTGGTGGATATATCTCAGTCTATCGTACTCTGGTGGTGGATATATCTCAGTCTATCATAATCTAGTGGTGGATATATCTCAATCTATCGTACTCTAGTTGTGGTTATATCTGGGTCTATCGTACTCTAGTGGTGGATATATCTCGGTCTATCATACTCTAAAGGTTGATATATCTCGGTCGATCGTACTTTAGTGGTATCTATATCTCTGTCTATCGTACTATTGTGGTGGATATATCTCAGTCTATCGTACTCTAGTGATGAATATATCTCGGTCTATCGTACTCGAGTAGTGGATATATCTTAGTCTATCGTACTATAGTGGTGGATATATCTCAGTCCATCGTACTCTAGTGGTGGATATATCTCGGTCTATCGTACTCTAGTGGTATCTATATCTCTGTCTATCGTACTATTGTGGTGGATATAGCTCAGTCTATCGTATTCTAGTGATGAATATATCTCGGTCTATCGTACTCGAGTGGTGGATATAGCTCCGCCTATCATCATCTAGTGGTGGCTATATCTCAGTCTATCATACTCTAGTGGTGGATATATCTCAGTCTATCGTACTCGAGTGGTTGATATATGTCAGTCGATCGGACTCTAGTGGTGGATATATCTCAGTCTGTCGTACTCTAGTGGTGGATATATCTCGGTCTATCGTACTCTAGTGGTGGAATATTTCTCGGTCTATCGTACTCTTATGGTGGATATATCTCAGTCTATCGTACACTCGTGGTGGATATATCTCATTCTATCGTACTCTAGTGGTGGATATATCTCGGTCTATCGTACACTAGTGGTGGATATATCTAGGTCTATCGTACTCTAGTGGTGGATATATCTCGGTCTATCGTACACTAGTGGTGGATATATCTAGGTCTATCGTACTCTAGTGGTGGATATATCTCAGTCTATCATACTCTAGTGGTTGAAATATCTCGCTCTATCTTACTCGTGTGGTGGATATATCTCAGTCTGTCGTACTCTTGTGGTGGATATATCTCAACTATCGTACTCTAGTGGTGGATATATCTCGGTCTATCGTAATCTAGTGGTGGATATATCTCAGTCTGTCGTACTCTAGTAGTGGATATATCTCGGTCTTTCGTACTCTAGTGGTGGAAATATCTCGGTCTATCGTTCTCTTATGGTGGATATATCTCAGTCTATCGTACTCAAGTGGTGTATATATCTCGGTCTATCGTACTCTAGTTGTGGATATATCTCGGTCTATCGTACACTAGTGGTGGATATATCTAGGTCTATCGTACTCTAGTGGTGGATATATCTCATTCTATCGTACTCAAGTGGTGGATATATCTCAGTCTATCGTACTCTCGTGGTGGATATATCTCATTCTATCGTACTCTAGTGGTGGATATATCTCGGTCTATCGTACACTAGTGGTGGATATATCTCAGTCTATCATAATCTAGTGGTGGATATATCTCAGTCTATCGTACTCTAGTGGTTGAAATATCTCGCTCTATCTTCCTCTTGTGGTGGATATATCTCAGTCTGTCGTGCTCTTATGGTGATATATCTCAGTCTATCGTACTCTGGTGGTGGATATATCTCGGTCTATCGTACTCTAGTGGTGGATATATCTCAGTCTGTCGTACTCTCGTGGTGGATATATCTCGGTCTTTCGTACTCTAGTGGTGGAAATATCTCGGTCTATCGTACTCTTATGGTGGATATATCTCAGTCTATCGTACTCTAGTGGTGGATATATCTCGGTCTATCGTACTCTAGTGATGGATATATCTCGGTCTATCGTACACTAGTGGTGGATATATCCAAGTCTATCGTACTCTAGTTGTGGATATATCTCATTCTATCGTACTCTAGTGGTGGATATATCTCAGTCTATCGTACTCTAGTGGTGGATATATCTCAGTCTATCATAATCTAGTGGTGGATATATCTCAGTCTAGCGTACTCTAGCGGTTGAAATATCTCGCTCCATCTTACTCTTGTGGTGGATATATCTCAGTCTGTCGTACTCTAGTGGTGGATATATCTCAGTCTATCGTACTTTAGTGGTGGATATAGCTCGGTCTATCGTACTTTAGTGGTATCTATATCTCTGTCTATCGTACAGTTGTGGTGGATATATCTCAGTCTATCGTACTCTATTGGTGAATATATCTCGGTCTATCGTATTCTAATGGTGAATATATCTCGGTCTATCGTACTCTAGTGATGGATATATCTCGGTCTATCTTACTCTCGTGGTGGATATATCTCAGTCTATCATACTCTAGTGGTGGATATATCTCAGTCTATCGTACTCTAGTGGTGAATATATCTCGGTCTATCGTACGCTAGTGGTGGATATTTCTCGGTCTATCGTACGCTAGTGGTGGATATTTCTCGGTCTATCGTACTCTAGTGGTGGCTATATCTCGGTCTATCATACTCTTGCGGTGGATATATCTCAGTCTATCTTACACAAGTGGTGGATATATCTCAGTCTATCGTACTCTTGTGGTGGATATATCTCAGTCTATCGTACTCTAGTGGTGGATATATCTCAGTCTATCATAATCTAGTGCTGGATATATCTGGGTCTATCATACTCTAGTGGTGGATATATCTCGGTCTATCGTACTCTAATGGTTGATATATCTCGGTCGATCGTACTCTAGTGGTATCTATATCTCTGTCGATCGTACTATTGTGGTGGATATATCTCAGTCTATCGTACTCTAGTGATGAATATATCTCAGTCTATCGTACTCTAGCGGCAGATATATCTCGGTCTATCGTAATCTAGTGGTGGAAATATCTCGGTCTATCGTACTCTTATGGTGGATATATCTCAGTCTATCGTACTCTAGTGGATATATCTCGGTCTATCGTACTCTAGTGATGGCTATATCTCGGTCTGTCGTACACTAGTGGTGGATATATCTAGGTCTATCGTACTCTAGTGGTGGCTATATCTCGGTCTATCGTACTCTTATGGTGGATATATCTCAGTCTATCGTACTCTAGTGGTGGATATATCTCAGTCTATCGTACTCTAGTGATGAATATATCTCGGTCTATCGTACTCGAGTGGTGGATATATCTCCGCATATCGTCATCTAGTGGTGGCTATATCTCAGTCTATCATACTCCAGTGGTGGATATATCTCAGTCTATCGTACTCGAGTGGTTGATATATGTCAGTCGATCGGACTCTAATGGTGGATATATCTCAGTCTGTCGTACTCTAGTGGTGGATATATCTTGGTCTATCACACTCGAGTGGTGGAAATATCTCGGTCTATCGTACTCTTATGGTGGATATATCTTAGTCTATCGTACACTAGTGGTGGATATATCTCGGTCTATCGTACTCTAGTGGTGGATATATCTCGGTCTATCGTACACTAGTGGTGGATATATCTAGGTCTATCGTACTCTAGTGGTGGATATATCTCATTCTATTGTACTCTAGTGGTGGATATATCTCGGTCTATCATACTCTAAAGGTTGATATATCTCGGTCGATCGTACTTTAGTGGTATCTATATCTCTGTCTATCGTACTATTGTGGTGGATATATCTCAGTCTATCGTACTCTAGTGATGAATATATCTCGGTCTATCGTACTCGAGTAGTGGATATATCTTAGTCTATCGTACTCTAGTGGTGGATATATCTCAGTCCATCGTACTCTAGTGGTGGATATATCTCGGTCTATCGTACTCTAGTGGTATCTATATCTCTGTCTATCGTACTATTGTGGTGGATATAGCTCAGTCTATCGTATTCTAGTGATGAATATATCTCGGTCTATCGTACTCGAGTGGTGGATATAGCTCCGCCTATCATCATCTAGTGGTGGCTATATCTCAGTCTATCATACTCTAGTGGTGGATATATCTCAGTCTATCGTACTCGAGTGGTTGATATATGTCAGTCGATCGGACTCTAGTGGTGGATATATCTCAGTCTGTCGTACTCTAGTGGTGGATATATCTCGGTCTATCGTACTCTAGTGGTGGAATATTTCTCGGTCTATCGTACTCTTATGGTGGATATATCTCAGTCTATCGTACACTCGTGGTGGATATATCTCATTCTATCGTACTCTAGTGGTGGATATATCTCGGTCTATCGTACACTAGTGGTGGATATATCTAGGTCTATCGTACTCTAGTGGTGGATATATCTCGGTCTATCGTACACTAGTGGTGGATATATCTAGGTCTATCGTACTCTAGTGGTGGATATATCTCAGTCTATCATACTCTAGTGGTTGAAATATCTCGCTCTATCTTACTCGTGTGGTGGATATATCTCAGTCTGTCGTACTCTTGTGGTGGATATATCTCAACTATCGTACTCTAGTGGTGGATATATCTCGGTCTATCGTAATCTAGTGGTGGATATATCTCAGTCTGTCGTACTCTAGTAGTGGATATATCTCGGTCTTTCGTACTCTAGTGGTGGAAATATCTCGGTCTATCGTTCTCTTATGGTGGATATATCTCAGTCTATCGTACTCAAGTGGTGTATATATCTCGGTCTATCGTACTCTAGTTGTGGATATATCTCGGTCTATCGTACACTAGTGGTGGATATATCTAGGTCTATCGTACTCTAGTGGTGGATATATCTCATTCTATCGTACTCTCGTGGTGGATATATCTCATTCTATCGTACTCTAGTGGTGGATATATCTCGGTCTATCGTACACTAGTGGTGGATATATCTCAGTCTATCATAATCTAGTGGTGGATATATCTCAGTCTATCGTACTCTAGTGGTTGAAATATCTCGCTCTATCTTCCTCTTGTGGTGGATATATCTCAGTCTGTCGTGCTCTTATGGTGATATATCTCAGTCTATCGTACTCTGGTGGTGGATATATCTCGGTCTATCGTACTCTAGTGGTGGATATATCTCAGTCTGTCGTACTCTCGTGGTGGATATATCTCGGTCTTTCGTACTCTAGTGGTGGAAATATCTC
Source organism: Pristiophorus japonicus (assembly GCF_044704955.1). Taxonomy (NCBI): domain Eukaryota; kingdom Metazoa; phylum Chordata; class Chondrichthyes; family Pristiophoridae; genus Pristiophorus; species Pristiophorus japonicus. The sequence goes on along the minus strand of NC_091997.1, from coordinate 93,679,057 downwards.
GGTCTATCGTACTCTTATGGTGGATATATCTCAGTCTATCGTACTCTAGTGGTGGATATATCTCGGTCTATCGTACTCTAGTGATGGATATATCTCGGTCTATCGTACACTAGTGGTGGATATATCCAAGTCTATCGTACTCTAGTTGTGGATATATCTCATTCTATCGTACTCTAGTGGTGGATATATCTCAGTCTATCGTACTCTAGTGGTGGATATATCTCAGTCTATCATAATCTAGTGGTGGATATATCTCAGTCTAGCGTACTCTAGCGGTTGAAATATCTCGCTCCATCTTACTCTTGTGGTGGATATATCTCAGTCTGTCGTACTCTAGTGGTGGATATATCTCAGTCTATCGTACTTTAGTGGTGGATATAGCTCGGTCTATCGTACTTTAGTGGTATCTATATCTCTGTCTATCGTACAGTTGTGGTGGATATATCTCAGTCTATCGTACTCTATTGGTGAATATATCTCGGTCTATCGTATTCTAATGGTGAATATATCTCGGTCTATCGTACTCTAGTGATGGATATATCTCGGTCTATCTTACTCTCGTGGTGGATATATCTCAGTCTATCATACTCTAGTGGTGGATATATCTCAGTCTATCGTACTCTAGTGGTGAATATATCTCGGTCTATCGTACGCTAGTGGTGGATATTTCTCGGTCTATCGTACGCTAGTGGTGGATATTTCTCGGTCTATCGTACTCTAGTGGTGGCTATATCTCGGTCTATCATACTCTTGCGGTGGATATATCTCAGTCTATCTTACACAAGTGGTGGATATATCTCAGTCTATCGTACTCTTGTGGTGGATATATCTCAGTCTATCGTACTCTAGTGGTGGATATATCTCAGTCTATCATAATCTAGTGCTGGATATATCTGGGTCTATCATACTCTAGTGGTGGATATATCTCGGTCTATCGTACTCTAATGGTTGATATATCTCGGTCGATCGTACTCTAGTGGTATCTATATCTCTGTCGATCGTACTATTGTGGTGGATATATCTCAGTCTATCGTACTCTAGTGATGAATATATCTCAGTCTATCGTACTCTAGCGGCAGATATATCTCGGTCTATCGTAATCTAGTGGTGGAAATATCTCGGTCTATCGTACTCTTATGGTGGATATATCTCAGTCTATCGTACTCTAGTGGATATATCTCGGTCTATCGTACTCTAGTGATGGCTATATCTCGGTCTGTCGTACACTAGTGGTGGATATATCTAGGTCTATCGTACTCTAGTGGTGGCTATATCTCGGTCTATCGTACTCTTTTGGTGGATATATCTCAGTCTATCGTACTCTAGTGGTGGATATATCTCAGTCTATCGTACTCTAGTGATGAATATATCTCGGTCTATCGTACTCGAGTGGTGGATATATCTCCGCATATCGTCATCTAGTGGTGGCTATATCTCAGTCTATCATACTCCAGTGGTGGATATATCTCAGTCTATCGTACTCGAGTGGTTGATATATGTCAGTCGATCGGACTCTAATGGTGGATATATCTCAGTCTGTCGTACTCTAGTGGTGGATATATCTTGGTCTATCACACTCGAGTGGTGGAAATATCTCGGTCTATCGTACTCTTATGGTGGATATATCTTAGTCTATCGTACACTAGTGGTGGATATATCTCGGTCTATCGTACTCTAGTGGTGGATATATCTCGGTCTATCGTACACTAGTGGTGGATATATCTAGGTCTATCGTACTCTAGTGGTGGATATATCTCATTCTATTGTACTCTAGTGGTGGATATATCTCAGTCTATCGTACTCTAGTGGTGGATATATCTCAGTCTATCATAATCTCGTGGTGGATATATCTCAGTCCATCGTACTCTAGTGGTTAAAATATCTCGCTGCATCTTACTCTTGTGGTGGATATATCTCAGTCTGTCATACTCTTATGGTGGATATATCTCAGTCTATCGTTCTCTAGTGTTGGATATATCTCAGTCTATCGTACTATAGTGGTGGATATATCTCGGTCTATCGTACTCTAGTTGTGGATATATCTCAGTCTTTCGTACTCTAGTGGTGGATATATATCAGTCTATCGTACTCTAGCGGTGGATATATCTCAGTCTATCGTACTCTAGCGGCAGATATATCTCGGTCTATCGTAATCTAGTGGTGGAAATATCTCGGTCTATCGTACTCTTATGGTGGATATATCTCAGTCTATCGTACTCTAGTGGTGGATATATCTCGGTCTATCGTACTCTAGTGATGGCTATATCTCAGTCTGTCGTACACTAGTGGTGGATATATCTGGGTCTATCGTACTCTAGTGGTGGCTATATCTCGGTCTATCGTACTCTTATGGTGGATATATCTCAGTCTATCGTACTCTAGTGGTGGATATATCTCAGTCTATCGTACTTTAGTGGTGGATATAGCTCCGTCTATCGTACTTTAGTGGTATCTATATCTCTGTCTATCGTACTCTTGTGGTGGATATATCTCAGTCGATCGTACTCTATTGGTGAATATATCTCGGTCTATCGTACTCGAGTGGTGGATATATCTCTGTCTATCGTACTCTAGTGGTTGATATATCTCAGTCTATCGTACTCTAGTGGTGGATATATCTCAGTCTATCGTACTCTGGTGGTGGATATATCTCAGTCTATCATAATCTAGTGGTGGATATATCTCAATCTATCGTACTCTAGTAGTGGTTATATCTGGGTCTATCGTACTCTAGTGGTGGATATATCTCGGTCTATCATACTCTAAAGGTTGATATATCTCGGTCGATCGTACTTTAGTGGTATCTATATCTCTGTCTATCGTACTATTGTGGTGGATATATCTCAGTTTATCGTACTCTAGTGATGAATATATCTCGGTCTATCGTACTCGAGTAGTGGATATATCTTAGTCTATCGTACTCTAGTGGTGGATATATCTCAGTCCATCGTACTCTAGTGGTGGATATATCTCGGTCTATCGTACTCTAGTGGTATCTATATCTCTGTCTATCGTACTATTGTGGTGGATATATCTCAGTCTATCGTACTCTAGTGATGAATATATCTCGGTCTATCGTACTCGAGTGGTGGATATAGCTCCGCCTATCATCATCTAGTGGTGGCTATATCTCAGTCTATCATACTCTAGTGGTGGATATATCTCAGTCTATCGTACTCGAGTGGTTGATATATGTCAGTCGATCGGACTCTAGTGGTGGATATATCTCAGTCTGTCGTACTCTAGTGGTGGATATACCTCGGTCTGTCGTACTCTAGTGGTGGAATATTTCTCGGTCTATCGTACTCTTATGGTGGATATATCTCAGTCTATCGTACACTCGTGGTGGATATATCTCATTCTATCGTACTCTAGTGGTGGATATATCTCGGTCTATCGTACACTAATGGTGGATATATCTAGGTCTATCGTACTCTAGTGGTGGATATATCTCAGTCTATCATACTCTAGTGGTTGAAATATCTCGCTCTATCTTACTCGTGTGGTGGATATATCTCAGTCTGTCGTACTCTTGTGGTGGATATATCTCAACTATCGTACTCTAGTGGTGGATATATCTCGGTCTATCGTAATCTAGTGGTGGATATATCTCAGTCTGTCGTACTCTAGTAGTGGATATATCTCGGTCTTTCGTACTCTAGTGGTGGAAATATCTCGGTCTATCGTTCTCTTATGGTGGATATATCTCAGTCTATCGTACTCAAGTGGTGTATATATCTCGGTCTATCGTACTCTAGTTGTGGATATATCTCGGTCTATCGTACACTAGTGGTGGATATATCTCGGTCTATCGTACTCTAGTGGTGGATATATCTCATTCTATCGTACTCTAGTGGTGGATATATCTCAGTCTATCGTACTCTCGTGGTGGATATATCTCAGTCTATCATAATCTAGTGGTGGATATATCTCAGTCTATCGTACTCTAGCGGTTGAAATATCTCGCTCTATCTTACTCTTGTGGTGGATATATCTCAGTCTGTCGTACTCTTATGGTGGATATATCTCAGTCTATCGTACTCAAGTGGTGGAAATATCTCGGTCTATCGTACTCTTATGGTGGATATATCTCAGTCTATTGTACTCTAGTGGTGGATATATCTCAGTCTATCGTACTTTAGTGGTGGATATAGCTCGGTCTATCGTACTTTAGTGGTATCTATATCTCTGTCTATCGTACTCTTGTGGTGGATATAGCTCAGTCTATCGTACTATATTGGTGAATATATCTCGGTCTGTCGTACTCTAGTGGTGAATATATCTCGGTCTGTCGTACTCTAGTGGTGGATATATCTCGGTCTATCTTACTCTAGTGGTGGATATATCTCAGTCTATCGTACTCTAGTGGTGGATATATCTCAGTCTATCGTACTCTAGTGGTGAATATATCTCGGTCTATCGTACGCTAGTGGTGGATATTTCTCGGTCTATCGTACTCTAGTGGTGGCTATATCTCGGTCTATCATACTCTAGCGGTGGATATATCTCAGTCTATCTTACACAAGTGGTGGATATATCTCGGTCTGTCGTACTCTAGTGGTGGATATATCTCTGTCTATCGTACTCTAGTGGTTGATATATCTCAGTCTATCGTACTCTTGTGGTGGATATATCTCAGTCTATCGTACTCTAGTGGTGAATATATCTCGGTCTATCGTACGCTAGTGGTGGATATTTCTCGGTCTATCGTACTCTAGTGGTGGCTATATCTCGGTCTATCATACTCTCGCGGTGGATATATCTCAGTCTATCTTACACAAGTGGTGGATATATCTCGGTCTGTCGTACTCTAGTGGTGGATATATCTCTGTCTATCGTACTCGAGTGGTTGATATATCTCAGTCCATCGTACTCGAGTGGTGGATATATCTCAGTCTATCGTACTCTAGTGGTGGATATATCTCAGTCTATCATAATCTAGTGGTGGATATATCTCAGTCTACCGTACTCTAGTGGTTGAAATATCTAGCTCTATCTTACTCTTGTGGTGGATATATCTCAGTCTGTCGTACTCTAGTGGTGGATATATCTCAGTCTATCGCACTCTAGTGGTGGATATATCTCAGTCTATCTTACTCGAATGGTGGAAATATCTCGGTCTATCGTACTCTTATGGTGGATATATCTCAGTCTATCGTACTCTAGTGGTGGATATATCTCAGTCTATCGTACTCTAGTGGTGGATATAGCTCGGTCTATCGTACTCTAGTGGTGAATATATCTCGGTCTATCGTACTCTAGTGGTGGATATATCTCGGTCTATCTTACTCTAGTGGTGAATAAATCTCAGTCTATCGTACTCTACTGGTGGATAAATCTCAGTCTACCGTACTCTAGTGGTGAATATACCTCGGTCTATCGTACTCTCGTGGTGGCTATATCTCGGTCTATCGTACTGTAGTGGTTGATATATCTCAGTCTATCGTACTCTCGTGGTGGATATATCTCAGTCTATCGTACTCTAGTGGTGAATATATCTCGGTCTATCAATACTCTCGTGGTGGATATATCTCTGTCTATCGTACTCTAGTGGTTGATATATCTCAGCCTATCGTACTCTAGTGGTGGCTATATCTCAGTCTATCTTACACTAGTGGTGGATATATCTCGGTCTATCATTCTCTCGTGGTGGATATATCGCTGTCTATCGTCCTCTAGTGGTGGATATATCTCGGTCTATCGTACTCTATTGGTTGATATATCTCGGTCTATCGTACTCTAGTGGTGGATATATCTCGGTCTATCTTACTCTAGTGGTGGATATATCTCAGTCTATCGTACTCTAGTGGTGGATGTAGCTCAGTCTATCGTACTCTAGTGGTGAATATATTTCGGTCTATCGTACTCTAGTGGTGGATATATCTCGGTCTATCATACTCGAGTGGTGGATATATCTCGGTCTATCGTACTCTAGTGGTGGATATATCTCAGTCTATCGTACTCTCGTGGTGGATATATCTCGGTCTATCATACTCTAGTGGTGGATATATCTCAGTCTATCGTACTCTAGTGGTGGATATATCTCGGTCTATCGTACTCTGGTGGTGGCTATATCTCGGTCGATCGTACTCTAGTGCTGGATATATCTCGGTCTATCGTACTCTAGTGGTGGATATATCTCGGTCTATCGTACTCTGGTGGTATCTATATCTCTGTCTATCGTACTATTGTGGTGGATATATCTCAGTCTATCGTACTCTGGTGATGAATATATCTCGGTCTATCGTACTCGAGTGGTGGATATATCTCCGCCTATCATCATCTAGTGGTGGCGATATCTCAGTCTATCATACTCTAGTGGTGGATATATCTCAGTCTATCGTACTCTAGCGGTTGAAATATCTCGCTCTATCTTACTCTTGTGGTGGATATATCTCAGTCTGTCGTACTCTTATGGTGGATATATCTCAGCCTATCGTACTCTAGTGGTGGAAATATCTCGGTCTATCGTACTCTTATGGTGGATATATCTCAGTCTATTGTACTCTAGTGGTGGATATATCTCAGTCTATCGTACTTTAGTGGTGGATATAGCTCGGTCTATCGTACTTTAGTGGTATCTATATCTCTGTCTATCGTACTCTTGTGGTGGATATAGCTCAGTCTATCGTACTCTATTGGTGAATATATCTCGGTCTATCGTACTCTAGTGGTGAATATATCTCGGTCTATCATACGCTAGTGGTGGATATTTCTCGGTCTATCGTACTCTAGTGGTGGCTATATCTCGGTCTATCATACTCTAGCGGTGGATATATCTCAGTCTACCGTACTCTAGTGGTTGAAATATCTAGCTCTATCTTACTCTTGTGGTGGATATATCTCAGTCTGTCGTACTCTCGTGGTGGATATATCTCAGTCTATCGCACTCTAGTGGTGGATATATCTCAGTCTATCTTACTCGAATGGTGGAAATATCTCGGTCTATCGTACTCTTATGGTGGATATATCTCAGTCTATCGTACTCTAGTGGTGGATATATCTCAGTCTATCGTACTCTAGTGGTGGATATATCTCGGTCTATCGTACTCTCGTGGTATCTATATCTCTGTCTATCGGACTCTTGTGGTGGATATATCTCAGTCTATCGTACTCTAGTGGTGAATATATCTCGGTCTATCGTACTCTAGTGGTGAATATATCTCGGTCTATCGTACTCTAGTGGTGGATATATCTCGGTCTATCTTACTCTAGTGGTGAATAAATCTCAGTCTATCGTACTCGACTGGTGGATAAATCTCAGTCTACCGTACTCTAGTGGTGAATATACCTCGGTCTATCGTACTCTCGTGGTGGCTATATCTCGGTCTATCGTACTGTAGTGGTTGATATATCTCAGTCTATCGTACTCTCGTGGTGGATATATCTCAGTCTATCGTACTCTAGTGGTGAATATATCTCGGTCTATCAATACTCTCGTGGTGGATATATCTCTGTCTATCGTACTCCAGTGGTTGATATATCTCAGCCTATCGTACTCAAGTGGTGGCTATATCTCAGTCTATCTTACACTAGTGGTGGATATATCTCGGTCTATCATACTCTCGTGGTGGATATATCGCTGTCTATCGTCCTCTAGTGGTGGATATATCTCGGTCTATCGTACTCTAGTGGTGGATATATCTCGGTCTATCTTACTCTAGTGGTGGATATATCTCAGTCTATCGTACTCTAGTGGTGGATGTAGCTCAGTCTATCGTACTCGAGTGGTGAATATATTTCGGTCTATCGTACTCTCGTGGTGGATATATCTCGGTCTATCATACTCTAGTGGTGGATATATCTCAGTCTATCGTACTCTAGTGGTATATCTCGGTCTATCGTACTCTGGTGGTGGCTATATCTCGGTCGATCGTACTCTAGTGCTGGATATATCTCGGTCTATCGTACTCTAGTGGTGGATATATCTCGGTCTATCGTACTCTGGTGGTATCTATATCTCTGTCTATCGTACTATTGTGGTGGATATATCTCAGTCTATCGTACTCTAGTGATGAATATATCTCGGTCTATCGTACTCGAGTGGTGGATATATCTCCGCCTATCATCATCTAGTGGTGGCTATATCTCAGTCTATCATACTCTAGTGGTGGATATATCTCAGTCTATCGTACTCTAGTGGTTGATATATGTCAGTCGATCGGACTCTCGTGGTGGATATATCTCATTCTATCGTACTCTAGTGGTGGATATATCTCGGTCTATCGTACACTAGTGGTGGATATATCTAGGTCTATCGTACTCTAGTGGTGGATATATCTCATTCTATCGTACTCTAGTGGTGGATATATCTCAGTCCATCGTACTCTAGTGGTGGATATATCTCGGTCTATCGTACTCTAGTGGTATCTATATCTCTTTCTATCGTACTATTGTGGTGGATATATCTCAGTCTATCGTACTCTAGTGATGAATATATCTCGGTCTATCGTACTCGAGTGGTGGATATAGCTCCGCCTATCATCATCTAGTGGTGGCTATATCTCAGTCTATCATACTCTAGTGGTGGATATATCTCAGTCTATCGTACTCGAGTGGTTGATATATGTCAGTCGATCGGACTCTAGTGGTGGATATATCTCAGTCTGTCGTACTCTAGTGGTGGATATATCTCGGTCTATCGTACTCTGGTGGTGGAATATTTCTCGGTCTATCGTACTCTTATGGTGGATATATCTCAGTCTATCGTACACTCGTGGTGGATATATCTCATTCTATCGTACTCTAGTGGTGGATATATCTCGGTCTATCGTACACTAGTGGTGGATATATCTAGGTCTATCGTACTCTAGTGGTGGATATATCTCATTCTATCGTACTCTAGTGGTGGATATATCTCAGTCCATCGTACTCTAGTGGTGGATACATCTCGGTCTATCGTACTCTAGTGGTATCTATATCTCTGTCTATCGTACTATTGTGGTGGATATATCTCAGTCTATCGTACTCTAGTGATGAATATATCTCGGTCTATCGTACTCGAGTGGTGGATATAGCTCCGCCTATCATCATCTAGTGGTGGCTATATCTCAGTCTATCATACTCTAGTGGTTGATATATGTCAGTCGATCGGACTCTAGTGGTGGATATATCTCAGTCTGTCGTACACTCGTGGTGGATATATCTCATTCTATCGTACTCTAGTGGTGGATATATCTCGGTCTATCGTACACTAGTGGTGGATATATCTAGGTCTATCGTACTCTAGTGGTGGATATATCTCATTCTATCGTACTCTCGTGGTGGATATATCTCAGTATATCGTACTCTAATGGTGGATATATCTCAGTCTATCATAATCTAGTGGTGGATATATCTCAGTCTATCGTACTCTCGTGGTGGATATATCTCTGTCTATCGTACTCCAGTGGTTGATATATCTCAGCCTATCGTACTCAAGTGGTGGCTATATCTCAGTCTATCTTACACTAGTGGTGGATATATCTCGGTCTATCATACTCTCGTGGTGGATATATCGCTGTCTATCGTCCTCTAGTGGTGGATATATCTCGGTCTATCGTACTCTAGTGGTGGATATATCTCGGTCTATCTTACTCTAGTGGTGGATATATCTCGGTCTATCGTACTCTCGTGGTATCTATATCTCTGTCTATCGGACTCTTGTGGTGGATATATCTCAGTCTATCGTACTCTAGTGGTGAATATATCTCGGTCTATCGTACTCTAGTGGTGAATATATCTCGGTCTATCGTACTCTAGTGGTGGATATATCTCGGTCTATCTTACTCTAGTGGTGAATAAATCTCAGTCTATCGTACTCGACTGGTGGATAAATCTCAGTCTACCGTACTCTAGTGGTGAATATACCTCGGTCTATCGTACTCTCGTGGTGGCTATATCTCGGTCTATCGTACTGTAGTGGTTGATATATCTCAGTCTATCGTACTCTCGTGGTGGATATATCTCAGTCTATCGTACTCTAGTGGTGAATATATCTCGGTCTATCAATACTCTCGTGGTGGATATATCTCTGTCTATCGTACTCCAGTGGTTGATATATCTCAGCCTATCGTACTCAAGTGGTGGCTATATCTCAGTCTATCTTACACTAGTGGTGGATATATCTCGGTCTATCATACTCTCGTGGTGGATATATCGCTGTCTATCGTCCTCTAGTGGTGGATATATCTCGGTCTATCGTACTCTAGTGGTGGATATATCTCGGTCTATCTTACTCTAGTGGTGGATATATCTCAGTCTATCGTACTCTAGTGGTGGATGTAGCTCAGTCTATCGTACTCGAGTGGTGAATATATTTCGGTCTATCGTACTCTCGTGGTGGATATATCTCGGTCTATCATACTCTAGTGGTGGATATATCTCAGTCTATCGTACTCTAGTGGTATATCTCGGTCTATCGTACTCTGGTGGTGGCTATATCTCGGTCGATCGTACTCTAGTGCTGGATATATCTCGGTCTATCGTACTCTAGTGGTGGATATATCTCGGTCTATCGTACTCTGGTGGTATCTATATCTCTGTCTATCGTACTATTGTGGTGGATATATCTCAGTCTATCGTACTCTAGTGATGAATATATCTCGGTCTATCGTACTCGAGTGGTGGATATATCTCCGCCTATCATCATCTAGTGGTGGCTATATCTCAGTCTATCATACTCTAGTGGTGGATATATCTCAGTCTATCGTACTCTAGTGGTTGATATATGTCAGTCGATCGGACTCTCGTGGTGGATATATCTCATTCTATCGTACTCTAGTGGTGGATATATCTCGGTCTATCGTACACTAGTGGTGGATATATCTAGGTCTATCGTACTCTAGTGGTGGATATATCTCATTCTATCGTACTCTAGTGGTGGATATATCTCAGTCCATCGTACTCTAGTGGTGGATATATCTCGGTCTATCGTACTCTAGTGGTATCTATATCTCTTTCTATCGTACTATTGTGGTGGATATATCTCAGTCTATCGTACTCTAGTGATGAATATATCTCGGTCTATCGTACTCGAGTGGTGGATATAGCTCCGCCTATCATCATCTAGTGGTGGCTATATCTCAGTCTATCATACTCTAGTGGTGGATATATCTCAGTCTATCGTACTCGAGTGGTTGATATATGTCAGTCGATCGGACTCTAGTGGTGGATATATCTCAGTCTGTCGTACTCTAGTGGTGGATATATCTCGGTCTATCGTACTCTGGTGGTGGAATATTTCTCGGTCTATCGTACTCTTATGGTGGATATATCTCAGTCTATCGTACACTCGTGGTGGATATATCTCATTCTATCGTACTCTAGTGGTGGATATATCTCGGTCTATCGTACACTAGTGGTGGATATATCTAGGTCTATCGTACTCTAGTGGTGGATATATCTCATTCTATCGTACTCTAGTGGTGGATATATCTCAGTCCATCGTACTCTAGTGGTGGATACATCTCGGTCTATCGTACTCTAGTGGTATCTATATCTCTGTCTATCGTACTATTGTGGTGGATATATCTCAGTCTATCGTACTCTAGTGATGAATATATCTCGGTCTATCGTACTCGAGTGGTGGATATAGCTCCGCCTATCATCATCTAGTGGTGGCTATATCTCAGTCTATCATACTCTAGTGGTTGATATATGTCAGTCGATCGGACTCTAGTGGTGGATATATCTCAGTCTGTCGTACACTCGTGGTGGATATATCTCATTCTATCGTACTCTAGTGGTGGATATATCTCGGTCTATCGTACACTAGTGGTGGATATATCTAGGTCTATCGTACTCTAGTGGTGGATATATCTCATTCTATCGTACTCTCGTGGTGGATATATCTCAGTATATCGTACTCTAATGGTGGATATATCTCAGTCTATCATAATCTAGTGGTGGATATATCTCAGTCTATCGTACTCTAGTGGTTGAAATATCTCGCTCTATCTTACTCTTGTGGTGGATATATCTCAGTCTGTCGTACTCTTATGGTGGATATATCTCAACTATCGTACTCTAGTGGTGGATATATCTCGGTCTATCGTACTCTAGTGGTGGATATATCTCAGTCTGTCGTACTCTAGTGGTGGATATATCTCGGTCTTTCGTACTCTAGTGGTGGAAATATCTCGGTCTATCGTTCTCTTATGGTGGATATATCTCAGTCTATCGTACTCAAGTGGTGGATATATCTCGGTCTATCGTACTCTAGTTGTGGATATATCTCGGTCTATCGTACACTAGTGGTGGATATATCTAGGTCTATCGTACTCTAGTGGTGGATATATCTCATTCTATCGTACTCTAGTGGTGGATATATCTCAGTCTATCGTACTCTAGTGGTGGATATATCTCAGTCTATCATAATCTAGTGGTGGATATATCTCGGTCTATCGTACTCCAGTGGTGAATATATCTCGGTCTATCGTACTCTAGTGGTGGATATATCTCGGTCTATCTTACTCTAGTGGTGGATATATCTCAGTCTATCGTACTCTAGTGGTGGATATATCTCAGTCTATCGTACTCTAGTGGTGAATATATCTCGGTCTATCGTACGCTAGTGGTGGACATTTCTCGGTCTATCGTACTCTAGTGGTGGCTATATCTCGGTCTATCATACTCTAGCGGTGGATATATCTCAGTCTATCTTACACAAGTGGTGGATATATCTCGGTCTGTCGTACTCTAGTGGTGGATATATCTCTGTCTATCGTACTCTAGTGGTTGATGTATCTCAGTCTATCGTACTCTTGTGGTGGATATATCTCAGTCTATCGTACTCTAGTGGTGAATATATCTCGGTCTATCGTACGCTAGTGGTGGATATTTCTCGGTCTATCGTACTCTAGTGGTGGCTATATCTCGGTCTATCATACTCTAGCGGTGGATATATCTCAGTCTATCTTACACAAGTGGTGGATATATCTCGGTCTGTCGTACTCTAGTGGTGGATATATCTCTGTCTATCGTACTCTAGTGGTTGATATATCTCAGTCTATCGTACTCTAGTGGTGGATATATCTCAGTCTATCGTACTCTAGTGGTGGATATATCTCAGTCTATCATAATCTAGTGGTGGATATATCTCAGTCTACCGTACTCTAGTGGTTGAAATATCTAGCTCTATCTTACTCTTGTGGTGGATATATCTCAGTCTGTCGTACTCTAGTGGTGGATATATCTCAGTCTATCGCACTCTAGTGGTGGATATATCTCAGTCTATCTTACTCGAATGGTGGAAATATCTCGGTCTATCGTACTCTTATGGTGGATATATCTCAGTCTATCGTACTCTAGTGGTGGATATATCTCAGTCTATCGTACTCTAGTGGTGGATATATCTCGGTCTATCGTACTCTCGTGGTATCTATATCTCTGTCTATCGTACTCTTGTGGTGGATATATCTCAGTCTATCGTACTCTAGTGGTGAATATATCTCGGTCTATCGTACTCTAGTGGTGAATATATCTCGGTCTATCGTACTCTAGTGGTGGATATATCTCGGTCTATCTTACTCTAGTGGTGAATAAATCTCAGTCTATCGTACTCTACTTGTGGATAAATCTCAGTCTACCGTACTCTAGTGGTGAATATACCACGGTCTATCGTACTCTCGTGGTGGCTATATCTCGGTCTATCGTACTGTAGTGGTTGATATATCTCAGTCTATCGTACTCTCGTGGTGGATATATCTCAGTCTATCGTACTCTAGTGGTGAATATATCTCGGTCTATCAATACTCTCGTGGTGGATATATCTCTGTCTATCGTACTCTAGTGGTTGATATATCTCAGCCTATCGTACTCTAGTGGTGGCTATATCTCAGTCTATCTTACACTAGTGGTGGATATATCTCGGTCTATCATACTCTCGTGGTGGATATATCGCTGTCTATCGTCCTCTAGTGGTGGATATATCTCGGTCTATCGTACTCTAGTGGTTGATATATCTCGGACTATCGTACTCTAGTGGTGGATATATCTCGGTCTATCTTACTCTAGTGGTGGATATATCTCAGTCTATCGTACTCTAGTGGTGGATGTAGCTCAGTCTATCGTACTCTAGTGGTGAATATATTTCGGTCTATCGTACTCTAGTGGTGGATATATCTCGGTCTATCATACTCGAGTGGTGGATATATCTCGGTCTATCGTACTCTAGTGGTGGATATATCTCAGTCTATCGTACTCTCGTGGTGGATATATCTCGGTCTATCATACTCTAGTGGTGGATATATCTCAGTCTATCGTACTCTAGTGGTGGATATATCTCGGTCTATCGTACTCTTATGGTGGATATATCTCAGTCTATCGTACTCTAGTGGTGGATATATCTCAGTCTATCGTACTCTAGTGGTGGATATATCTCGGTCTATCGTACTCTCGTGGTATCTATATCTCTGTCTATCGTACTCTTGTGGTGGATATATCTCAGTCTATCGTACTCTCGTGGTATCTATATCTCTGTCTATCGTACTCTTGTGGTGGATATATCTCGGTCTATCGTACTCTAGTGGTGAATATATCTCGGTCGATCGTACTCTAGTGGTGAATAAATCTCAGTCTATCGTACTCTACTGGTGGATAAATCTCAGTCTACCGTACTCTAGTGGTGAATATACCTCGGTCTATCGTACTCTCGTGGTGGCTATATCTCGGTCTATCGTACTGTTGTGGTTGATATATCTCAGTCTATCGTACTCTCGTGGTGGATATATCTCAGTCTATCGTACTCTAGTGGTGAATATATCTCGGTCTATCAATACTCTCGTGGTGGATATATCTCTGTCTATCGTACTCTAGTGGTTGATATATCTCAGCCTATCGTACTCTAGTGGTGGCTATATCTCAGTCTATCTTACACTAGTGGTGGATATATCTCGGTCTATCATACTCTCGTGGTGGATATATCTCGGTCTATCGTCCTCTAGTGGTGGATATATCTCGGTCTATCGTACTCTAGTGGTTGATATATCTCGGTCTATCGTACTCTAGTGGTGGATATATCTCGGTCTATCTTACTCTAGTGGTGGATATATCTCAGTCTATCGTACTCTAGTGGTGGATGTAGCTCAGTCTATCGTACTCTAGTGGTGGATATATCTCAGTCTATCGTACTCTGGTGGTGGATATATCTCAGTCTATCATAATCTAGTGGTGGATATATCTCAATCTATCGTACTCTAGTAGTGGTTATATCTGGGTCTATCGTACTCTAGTGGTGGATATATCTCGGTCTATCATACTCTAAAGGTTGATATATCTCGGTCGATCGTACTTTAGTGGTATCTATATCTCTGTCGATCGTACTATTGTGGTGGATATATCTCAGTCTATCGTACTCTAGTGATGAATATATCTCGGTCTATCGTACTCGAGTAGTGGATATATCTTAGTCTATCGTACTCTAGTGGTGGATATATCTCAGTCCATCGTACTCTAGTGGTGGATATATCTCGGTCTATCGTACTCTAGTGGTATCTATATCTCTGTCTATCGTACTATTGTGGTGGATATATCTCAGTCTATCGTACTCTAGTGATGAATATATCTCGGTCTATCGTACTCGAGTGGTGGATATAGCTCCGCCTATCATCATCTAGTGGTTGCTATGATAATACTCTAGTGGTGGATATATCTCAGTCTATCGTACTCGAGTGGTTGATATATGTCAGTCGATCGGACTCTAGTGGTGGATATATCTCAGTCTGTCGTACTCTAGTGGTGGATATATCTCAGTCTATCGTACTCTAGTGGTGGATATATCTCGGTCTATCGTACTCTTATGGTGGATATATCTCAGTCTATCGTACTCTAGTGGTGGATATATCTCAGTCTATCGTACTCTAGTGGTGGATATATCTCGGTCTATCGTACTCTCGTGGTATCTATATCTCTGTCTATCGTACTCTTGTGGTGGATATATCTCAGTCTATCGTACTCTAGTCGTGAATATATCTCGGTCTATCGTACTCTAGTGGTGAATATATCTCGGTCTATCGTACTCTAGTGGTGGATATATCTCGGTCTATCTTACTCTAGTGGTGAATAAATCTCAGTCTATTGTACTCTACTGGTGGATAAATCTCAGTCTACCGTACTCTAGTGGTGAATATACCTCGGTCTATCGTACTCTCGTGGTGGCTATATCTCGGTCTATCGTACTGTAGTGGTTGATATATCTCAGTCTATCGTACTCTCGTGGTGGATATATCTCAGTCTATCGTACTCTAGTGGTGAATATATCTCGGTCTATCAATACTCTCGTGGTGGATATATCTCTGTCTATCGTACTCTAGTGGTTGATATATCTCAGCCTATCGTACTCTAGTGGTGGCTATATCTCAGTCTATCTTACACTAGTGGTGGATATATCTCGGTCTATCATACTCTCGTGGTGGATATATCGCTGTCTATCGTCCTCGAGTGGTGGATATATCTCGGTCTATCGTACTCTAGTGGTTGATATATCTCGGTCTATCGTACTCTAGTGGTGGATATATCTCGGTCTATCTTACTCTAGTGGTGAATATATTTCGGTCTATCGTACTCTAGTGGTGGATATATCTCGGTCTATCATACTCGAGTGGTGGATATATCTCGGTCTATCATACTCTAGTGGTGGATATATCTCAGTCTATCGTACTCTCGTGGTGGATATATCTCGGTCTATCATACTCTAGTGGTGGATATATCTCAGTCTATCGTACTCTAGTGGTGGATATATCTCGGTCTATCGTACTCTGGTGGTGGCTATATCTCGGTCGATCATACTCTAGTGCTGGATATATCTCGGTCTATCGTACTCTAGTGGTGGATATATCTCGGTCTATCGTACTCTGATGGTATCTATATCTCTGTCTATCGTACTATTGTGGTGGATATATCTCGGTCTATCGTACTCTAGTGATGAATATATCTCGGTCTATCGTACTCGAGTGGTGGATATATCTCCGCCTATCATCATCTAGTGGTGGCTATATCTCAGTCTATCATACTCTAGTGGTGGATATATCTCAGTCTATCGTACTCTAGTGGTTGATATATGTCAGTCGATCGGACTCTAGTGGTGGATATATCTCGGTCTATCGTACTCTAGTGGTGGATATATCTCGATCTATCGTACTCTAGTGGTGGTGATATCTCGGTCTGTCGTACTCTAGTGGTGGATATATCTCGGTCTATCGTACTCTAGTGGTGGAATATTTCTCGGTCTATCGTACTCTGATGGTGGATATATCTCAGTCTATCGTACACTCGTGGTGGATATATCTCATTCTATCGTACTCTAGTGGTGGATATATCTCGGTCTATCGTACACTAGTGGTGGATATATCTAGGTCTATCGTACTCTCGTGGTGGATATATCTCATTCTATCGTACTCTAGTGGTGGATATATCTCGCTCTATCTTACTCTTGTGGTGGATATATCTCAGTCTGTCGTACTCTTATGGTGGATATATCTCAACTATCGTACTCTAGTGGTGGATATATCTCGGTCTATCGTACTCTACTGGTGGATATATCTCAGTCTGTCGTACTCTAGTGGTGGATATATCTCGGTCTTTCGTACTCTAGTGGTGGAAATATCTCGGTCTATCGTTCTCTTATGGTGGATATATCTCAGTCTATCGTACTCAAGTGGTGGATATATCTCGGTCTATCGTACTCTAGTTGTGGATATATCTCGGTCTATCGTACACTAGTGGTGGATATATCTAGGTCTATCGTACTCTAGTGGTGGATATATCTCATTCTATCGTACTCTAGTGGTGGATATATCTCAGTCTATCGTACTCTAGTGGTGGATATATCTCAGTCTATCATAATCTAGTGGTGGATATATCTCAGTCTATCGTACTCTAGCGGTTGAAATATCTCGCTCTATCTTACTCTTGTGGTGGATATATCTCAGTCTGTCGTACTCTTATGGTGGATATATCTCAGTCTATCGTACTCTAGTGGTGGAAATATCTCGGTCTATCGTACTCTTATGGTGGATATATCTCAGTCTATTGTATAGTGGTGGATATATCTCAGTCTATCGTACTTTAGTGGTGGATATAGCTCGGTCTATCGTACTTTAGTGGTATCTATATCTCTGTCTATCATACTCTTGTGGTGGATATAGCTCAGTCTATCGTACTCTATTGGTGAATATATCTCGGTCTATCGTACTCTAGTGGTGAATATATCTCGGTCTATCGTACTCTAGTGGTGGATATATCTCGGTCTATCTTACTCTAGTGGTGGATATATCTCAGTCTATCGTACTCTAGTGGTGGATATATCTCAGTCTATCGTACTCTAGTGGTGAATATATCTCGGTCTATCGTACGCTAGTGGTGGATATTTCTCGGTCTATCGTACTCTAGTGGTGGCTATATCTCGGTCTATCATACTCTAGCGGTGGATATATCTCAGTCTATCTTACACAAGTGGTGGATATATCTCGGTCTGTCGTACTCTAGTGGTGGATATATCTCTGTCTATCGTACTCTAGTGGTTGATATATCTCAGTCTATCGTACTCTTGTGGTGGATATATCTCAGCCTATCGTACTCTAGTGGTGAATATATCTCGGTCTATCGTACGCTAGTGGTGGATATTTCTCGGTCTATCGTACTCTAGTGGTGGCTATATCTCGGTCTATCATACTCTAGCGGTGGATATATCTCAGTCTATCTTACACAAGTGGTGGATATATCTCGGTCTGTCGTACTCTAGTGGTGGATATATCTCTGTCTATCGTACTCTAGTGGTTGATATATCTCAGTCTATCGTACTCTAGTGGTGGATATATCTCAGTCTATCGTACTCTAGTGGTGGATATGTCTCAGTCTATCGTACTCGAGTGGTTGAAATATCTAGCTCTATCTTACTCTTGTGGTGGATATATCTCAGTCTGTCGTACTCTAGTGGTGGATATATCTCAGTCTATCGCACTCCAGTGGTGGATATATCTCAGTCTATCTTACTCGAATGGTGGAAATATCTCGGTCTATCGTACTCTTATGGTGGATATATCTCAGTCTATCGTACTCTAGTGGTGGATATATCTCAGTCTATCGTACTCTCGTGATGGATATATCTCAGTCTATCGTACTCGAGTGGTGGATATATCTCGGTCTATCGTACTCTAGTTGTGGATATATCTCGGTCTTTCGTACTCTAGTGGTGGATATGTCTCAGTCTATCGTACTCGAGTGGTGAATATATCTCGGTCTATCGTACTCTCGTGGTGGATATATCTCAGTCTATCTTACTCGAGTGGTGGCAATATCTCGGTCTATCATACTCTAGTGGTGGATATATCTCTGTCTATCATACACTAGTGGTGGATATAATCTCGGTCTATCGTACTGCAGTGGTGGATATATCTCGGTCTATCATACTCTACTGGTGGATATATCTCGGTCTATCTTACTCTATCTTACTCTAGTGGTGGATATATCTCAGTCTATCGTACTCTAGTGGTGAATATATCTCGGTCTATCGTACTCGAGTGGTGGATATATCTCGACCTATCGTCATCTAGTGGTGGCTATATCTCGGTCTATCATACTCTAGTGTTGGATATATCTCAGTCTATCGTACACTAGTGGTGGATATATCTCGGTCTATCGTACTCTCGTGGTGGATATATCTCAGTCTATCATACTCTAGTGGTTGATATATGTCAGTCGATCGGACTCTAGTGCTGGATATATCTCAGTCTGTCGTACTCGAATGGTGGATATATCTCGGTCTATCGTACTCTTATGGTGGATATATCTTAGTCTATCGTACTCTAGTGGTGGATATATCTCAGTCTATCGTACTTTAGTGGTGGATATAGCTCGGTCTATCGTACTCTAGTGGTATCTATATCTCTGTCTATCGTACTCTTGTGGTGGATATATCTTAGTCTATCGTACTCTAGTGGTGGATATATCTCAGTCTATCGTACTTTAGTGGTGGATATAGCTCGGTCTATCGTACTCTAGTGGTATCTATATCTCTGTCTATCGTACTCTTGTGGTGGATATATCTCAGTCTATCGTACTCTCGTGGTGAATTTATCTCGGTCTATCGTACTCTAGTGGTGAATATATCTCGGTCTATCGTACTCTAGTGGTGGATATATCTCGGTCTATCTTACTCTAGTGGTGGATATATCTCAGTCTATCGTACTATCGTGGTGGATATATCTCGGTATATCGTACTCTAATGGTGGATATTTCCCGGTCTATCGTACGCTAGTGGTGGATATATCTCAGTCTATCGTACTCTAGTGGTGGATATATCTCAGTCTATCATAATCTAGTGGTGGATATCTCTCAGTCGAACGTACTCTAGTGGTTGAAATATCTCGCTCTATCTCAGTCTTGTTTTGGAGTTATCTCAGTCTGTCGTACTCTAGTGGTGGATATATCTCAGTCTATCGTACTCTAGTGGTGGATATATCTCAGTCTATCTTACTCGAATGGTGGAAATATCTCGGTCTATCGTACTCTTATGGTGGATATATTTCAGTCTATCGTACTCTAGTGGTGGATATATCTCAGTCTATCTTACTCGAGTGGTGGATATATCTCAGTCTATCGTACTCCAGTTGTGGATATATCTCGGTCTTTCGTACTCTAGTGGTGGATATGTCTCAGTCTATCGTACTCGAGTGGTGAATATATCTCGGTCTATCGTACTCCAGTGGTGGATATATCTCGGTCTATCGTACTCCAGTGGTGGCAATATCTCGGTCTATCATACTCTAGTGGTGGATATATCTCGATCTATTATACTTTAGTGGTGGATATATCTCAGTCTATCGTACTCTAGTGGTTGATATATGTCAGTCGATCGGACTCTAGTGGTGGATATATCTCAGTCTATCGTACTCTAGTGGTGGATATATCTCGGTCTATCGTACTCTCGTGGTATCTATATCTCAGTCTATCGTACTCTAGTGGTGGATATATCTCAGTCTGTCGTACTCTAGTGGTGAATATACCTCGGTCTATCGTACTCTACTGCTGGCTATATCTCGGTCTATCATACTCTAGTGGTGGATATATATCAGTCTATCTTGCACTAGTGATGGATATATCTCGGTCTATCGTACTCTAGTGGTGGATATATCTCTGTCTATCGTACTCTAGTGGTTGATATATCTCAGTCTATCGTACTCTAGTGGTGGCTATATCTCAGTCTATCATACTCTCGTGGTGGATATATCTCAGTCTATCTTACACTAGTGGTGGATATATCTCGCTCTATCATACTCTAGTGGTGGATATATCTCTGTCTATCGTACACTAGTGGTGGATATAATCTCGGTCTATCTTACTGTAGTGGTGGATATATCTCGGTCTATCGTACTCTACTGATGGATATATCTCGGTCTATCTTACTCTTGTGGTGGATATATCTCAGTCTATCGTACTCTGGTGGTGGATGTAGCTCATTCTATCGTACTCTAGTGGTGAATATATCTCGGTCTATCGTACTCGAGTGGTGGATATATCTCGGCCTATCGTCATCTAGTGGTGGCTATATCTCGGTCTATCATACTCTAGTGTTGGATATATCTCAGTCTATCGTATACTAGTGGTGGATATATCTCGGTCTATCGTACTCTAGTGGTAGATATATCTCAGTCTATCATACTCTAGTGGTTGATATATGTCAGTCGATCGGACTCTAGTGCTGGATATATCTCAGTCTGTTGTACTCGAATGGTGGATATATCTCGGTCTGTCGTACTCTAGTGGTGGAAATATCTCGGTCTATCGTACTCTAGTGGTGGATTTATCTCGGTCTATCGTATTCTAGTGGTGGATATATCTCGGTCTATCGTACTCTCGTGGTATCTATATCTCAGTCTATCGTACTCTAGTGGTGGATATATCTCAGTCTGTCGTACTCTAGTGGTGAATATACCTCGGTCTATCGTACTCTAGTGCTGGCTATATCTCGGTCTATCATACTCTAGTGGTGGATATATATCAGTCTATCTTGCACTAGTGATGGATATATCTCGGTCTATCGTACTCTAGTGGTGGATATATCTCTGTCTATCGTACTCTAGTGGTTGATATATCTCAGTCTATCGTACTCTAGTGGTGGCTATATCTCAGTCTATCATACTCTCGTGGTGGATATATCTCAGTCTATCTTACACTAGTGGTGGATATATCTCGCTCTATCATACTCTAGTGGTGGATATATCTCTGTCTATCGTACACTAGTGGTGGATATAATCTCGGTCTATCTTACTGCAGTGGTGGATATATCTCGGTCTATCGTACTCTAGTGGTGGCAATATCTCGGTCTATCATACTCTAGTGGTGGATATATCTCGGTCTATTATACTTTAGTGGTGGATATATCTCAGTCTATCGTACTCTAGTGGTTGATATATGTCAGTCGATCGGACGCTAGTGGTGGATATATCTCAGTCTATCGTACTCTAGTGGTGGATATATCTCGGTCTATCATACTCAAGTGGCATCTATATCTCAGTCTATCGTACTCTAGTGGTGGATATATCTCAGGCTATCGTACTCTAGTGGTGGCTATATCTCGGTCTATCATACTCTACTGGTGGATATATATCAGTCTATCTTGCACTAGTGATGGATATATCTCGGTCTATCGTACTCGAGTAGTGGATATATCTCTGTCGATCGTACTCTAGTGGTGTATATATCTCAGTCTATCGTACTCTAGTGGTGAATATATCTCGGTCTATCGTACTCTCGTGGTGGATATATCTCTGTCTATCGTACTCTAGTGGTTGAGATATCTCAGTCTATCGTACTCTCGTGGTGGATATATCTCAGTCTATCGTACTCTAGTGGTGAATATATCTCGGTCTATCGTACTCTAGTGGTGGCTATATCTCAGTGTATCATACTCTCGTGGTGGATATATCTCAGTCTATCTTACACTAGTGGTGGATATATCTCGCTCTATCATACTCTAGTGGTGGATATATCTCTGTCTATCGTACACTAGTGCTGGATATAATCTCGGTCTATCGTACTGTAGTGGTGGATATATCTCGGTCTTTCGTACTCTAGTGATGGATATATCTCGGTCTATCTTACTCTAGTGGTGCATATATCTCAGTCTGTCGTACTCTAGTGGTGGATGTAGCTCAGTCTATCGTACTCTAGTGGTGAATATATCTCGGTCTATCGTACTCTAGTGGTGGATATATCTCGGTCTATCGTACTCTAGTGGTGGATATATCTCAGTCTATCGTACTCTAGTGGTGGATATATCTCGGTCTATCATACTCTAGTGGTGGCTATATCTCAGTCTATCGTACTCTAGTGGTGGATATATCTCGGTCTATCGTACTCTGGTGGTGGCTATATCTCGGTCTGTCGTACTCTGGGTGGTGGCTATATCTCGGTCTATCGTACTCTCGTGGTGGATATATATCGGTCTATCGTACTCTAGTGGTTGATATATCTCGGTCTATCGTACTCTAGTGCTGGATATATCTCGGTCTATCCTACTCTCGTGGTGGATATATCTTGGTCTATCTTACTCTAGTGTTAGATATATCTCGGTCTATCGTACTCTAGTGGTGGCTATATCTTGGTCTATCATATCTCATGGTGGATATATCTCGGTCTATCGTACTCTAGTGGTGGATATATCTCGGTCTATCGTACTCTAGTGGTGGATAAATCTCGGTTTATCGTACTCTAGTGGTGGATATATCTCGGTCTATCGTACTCTAGTGGTGGATATATCTCGGTCTATCGTACTCTAGTGGTGGATATATCTCGGTTTATCGTACTCTAGTGGTGGATATGTCTCGGTCTATCGTACTCTAGTGGTGGATTTATCTCGGTCTATCGTATTCTGGTGGTGGATATATATCGGTCTAACGTACTCTAGTGGTGGATATATCTCGGTCTATCGTACTCTAGTGGTTGATATATCTCGGTCTATCGTACTCTAGTGGTGGATATATCTCGGTCTATCTTACTCTAGTGGTGGATATATCTCGGTCTATCATACTCTAGTGGTGGATGTATCTCTGTCTATAATATTCTAGTGGCGTATATATCTCGGTCTATCGTACTCTGGGTGGTGGCTATATCTCGGTCTATCGTACTCTCGTGGTGGATATATATCGGTCTATCGTACTCTAGTGGTTGATATATCTCGGTCTATCGTACTCTAGTGCTGGATATATCTCGGTCTATCCTACTCTAGTGGTGGATATATCTTGGTCTATCTTACTCTCGTGTTAGATATATCTCGGTCTATCGTACTCTAGTGGTGGCTATATCTTGGTCTATTGTACTCTCGTGGTGGATATATCTCGGTCTATCGTACTCTATCGGTGGATTTATCTCGCTCTATGGTATTCTGGTGGTGGATATATATCGGTCTATCTTACTCTAGTGGTGGATATATCTCGGTCTATCGTACTCTAGTGGTTGATATATCTCGGTCTATCGTACTTCAGTGATGGATATATCTCGGTCTATCGTACTCTATTGGTTGATATATCTCGGTCTATCATACTCTAGTGGTGGATATATCTCAGTCTATCATACTCTAGTGGTGGATATATCTCAGTCTATCATATTCCAGTGGCGTATATATCTCGGTCTATCGTACTCTAGTGATGGATATATCTCGGTCTATCGTACTCTCGTGGTGGATATATCTCGGTCTATCGTACACTAGTGGTGGCTATATCTCAGTCTATCGTACTCTAGTTGTGGATATATCTCAGTCTATCGTACACTAGTGGTGTATATATCTCGGTCTATCATACTCTAGTGGTGGATATATCTCGGTCTATCGTACTCTAGTGGTGGATATAACTCGGTCTATCGTACTCTCGTGGTGGATATATCTCAGTCTATCGTACTCTAGTGGTGGATATATCTCAGTCTATCGTACTCTGGTGGTGGCTATATCTCGGTCTATCGTACTCTAGTGGTGGATATATCTCGGTCTATCGTACTCTAGTGGTGGATATATCTCGGTCTATCGTACTCTCGTGGTCGATATATCTCGGTCTATCGTACTCTCGTGGTGGATATATCTCGGTCTATCATACTCTCGTGGTGGATATATCTCAGTCTATCGTACTCTAGTGGTGGCTATATCTCGGTCTATCGTACTCTAGTGGTGAATATATCTCGGTCTATCATACTCTAATGGTGGATATATCTCGGTCTATCATACTCTCGTGGTGGATATATCTCAGTCTATCGTACTCTGGTGGTGGCTGTATCTCGGTCTATCGTACTCTAGTGATGGATATATCTCGGTCTATCATACTCTAGTGGTGGATATATCTCGGTCTATCGTACTCTAGTGGTGGTTATACCTCGGTCTATCGTACTCTAGTGGTGGATATATCTCGGTCTATCGCACTCTAGTGGTGAATATATCTTGGTCTATCGTACTCTGGTGGTGGCTATATCTCGTTCTATCGTACTCTAGTAGTGGCTTTTTCTCGGTCTATCGTACTCCACTGGTGGATATATCTCGGTCTATCGTACTCTTGCGGTGGATATGGAACCAAGCCTACAACAATCTAGTGATGGATGTGGGTTGAACTCTATGACAATGAAGTGGTGGATATGGATTGACATCTAACCTAGATCTGGCTTTCTGCAACTTGAATTGTGACCTCTGTTGCTCCCCAACCTATTTAATTGGAGCAAACTATTAACGGGAACACAATCTATTCCTGTCATCATCTGATAAAGCTCAATCACATCCCCTCTAAAGTTACGCTCTCTTAAAGTCCCAACTCTTTAGCCTATTTGAATAACTAAGGTCATGGGAATGAGTCTCGGCCCTCCTCTGTAGCCACCATGTCAGAGATCCAAACTGAGCAATGGTCTGGCTGATGATGAATTTTATTGGGTGAGTGACTATTGATTCCATAGCTGTTTGTTGTGGGGCCTGTTACTCTCCTCGAGCAGTTTCAATCCCTAGCGCTTTTCTGAGAGCTTCCTCTTACCGATTCTGTTACGGCGTTTCCTTCAAACCAGAGCCACATGTCATCAACCACCCCACTGCCTGTCACATGTTTCTGTCAGTCTGCTCCGTGCCGCCACAAACTGAGACACCGTTGCAAGCTTCCTTCGCCCCTTCTGGTTAAATCGTTGTGTAATCACGGGAGGCTTTGGGTGCAGGTGGCCTTTTACCAGTTGCTCTTCCACCAACATCTCTAAATTAAACCCGTATGATCTGCTCATTATCACATTGCTGTTTGTGGGAGCTTGCTGTGCGCAAATTGGCTGCCGCTTTTCCCACATTACAACAGTGACTACACTCCAAAAGTACTTCATTGGCCGTAAGGTGTTTTGGGACGTCCTGAGTTTGTGAAATGTGCTGTAGAAATGCAACTTCTTTCTGAATACAGCCGATTATGACACAGCAGGAACATAGTTCAGACGCCTTTAGGCCTGTTTTTAGACTGGGTTTCGTATTGACTCAGTCTGATTTCTTCTTCGCTCCCGACAACAAGGCTACAGGAAGACAACCCTGTGTCGGGATAAGGACGACATTGCTGGGACACTAACACATCCTTCCTTCCCCCACCCTCCCCTCGCTTTCATACGGACATTAAAACACAAACAATGAAAGGGAAACTCGAGGTTGTATTGTATGTGTAGATTGGTCCTTGCTTGGGTTACACAAGGCAACTGCCCTGGGCACAACCACAGGCTTTGTGGGGAGTTATTCCCTGATATAGCCGGTAACCCTATTAGGGAAAGTGGCATTGCATCTTCTTTCAGCTAATAGCCCTGAAAATATGGTGCTGTAACAACGACAACTTGCATTTATATATCGCCTTTACCGTAGTAAAACGTCCCAAGGCAATTTACAAGAGCTTTATAAGCCAAAAAAATAATTTGACACCCAGCCAGATAATAAGAAATTACGGCAGGTGACCAAAAGCTCGGTCAAACAGGTAGGTTTTAAGGACCGTCTTAAAGGAGGAAAGAGAGGCGGAGAGCTATAGGGAGGGAGTTCCAGAGCTTGGGGCTCAAGCAGCTGAAGGCACGGCCACCGATGGTTGAGTGATTATAATCAGGGATGCTCAAGGGGGCAGAATTAGAGGGGCACAGACATCTCAGGGAGTTGTGGGGCTGGAGGAGATTACAGAGATAGGGAGGGGCGAGGGCATGGAGGGATTTGTAAACAAGAATGAGAATTTTGAAATCGAGGCGTTGCTTAACCGGGAGCCAATGTCATAATTATCATCATCATAGGCGTTTCCTCGAAGTGAGGATGACTTGCTTCCACACCAAAAATGGATGAGTTCACAGGTGTTTCAATGAAGGACCTAATATTTCAGATTCCCAACTACATCCTGAAGAGTGGAAGATGCCTGTGTGTGGATTTTTTTAACGTGGAGTGGCCATTGCACACCAGCCACCACACGGGCTTGACAGAGCTAGGTCTTGGTCCAGTGGCAAGGGTTAACCAGGACGACTGGACACTAGCTCTGCTGCACGGACCCAGTGCGCACACATATCGCAGTGTGGGCTGGCCCGTGCTGCCCCTGGGCCCTCGCCTCTCCTGGGCCCCGAACACGTCCCTCTACAATCTCTCGCCGCTCCTTCGCCCCTCCTGCTGTGCCTGCCCGCACTGCAATCAGCGACCTGACTCCAATGTAGGTCAGCGAGCACAGGGGTGATGGATGAGCAGGACTTGGTGCGAGTTAGGACATGGGCTGCCGAGTTTTGGATCACCTCAAGTTTACGTAGGGTGGAATGTGGGAGGCCAGCCATGGGTGTGTGGGAAATGTCAAATCTAGAGGTAACAAAGGCATGGATGAGGGTTTCAGCAGCGGATGAGCTGAGGCAGGGGCGGAGACGGGTGATATTACGGAGGTGGAAATAGGCGCTTTTAGTTATACTGCGGATATGTGGCCGGAAGCTCATTTCAGGGTCAAATATGACAGCGTTTGCTAACAGTGTGTTTCAGCCTCAGACAGACAAATAGTAAAATAATCTTTAAACTCCCAGGCAGATGGGATCTCATTTGAAGGCTGGCTGACATGAATAATGGTGGTATGTAATGCGAGGAGCAGAGTGAGCACAGTAGTTTTGTGACAAGTTCACCAATTTCTGTTATATATTGGGTCTTAGCTAAGGGAGTAAAATGAAACATCTCCTCCATTGAAGCTGGTATAAAATCAAACGCTCGCAGACAAAAGTAACTAATCCATAATCCTTCATGGTTTTAGGCTGCAGGTATAAAACCTTACATTTTTGCAAAAGATAGGTTTAAAAAGTGACCTCTTGAGCAATTTGAAAAACAGATTTGACACTAGAACGGATTTACTTTCCACGTGGTGTCAAACAGAAATGTTCTGAGAATGTTTTCTGTGGGGAGTCTGACTGATCCCCAACTCTAGATTTACACTGAAGGTTAGTTTTGGTAAAAGTGAAAATAGCTTTGTATTAATACTACACTTTTATTGTAACTGCATCCCAACTAGAATTAAACAATCTCAACTACAGATGTTTGACGTTAGGTTAACATAATATAAGCAGAATGCAGAATAGGAAATGTAAAACTGGAACCATAAAAGCATATTATTCAAAAGGGCCAAAAGGCAGTCATTATTGCACAGAGTGCACACTTTCAAATCTGCTGGCTCTGGGCAAAGAGGTGCTAATTATCTTGTGTGATCGTCAGTAATGCTTGTTGACGAGGAAATGACTTTCGATAGAAACTTTCACCACTCTCAAAGTAGTTCAGGTTGCAATCAAATGGAAATGTAATCTCCTCCAGCCCCACAACCCCCTGAGATGTCTGCGCTCCTCCAATTCTGCCCTCTTGAGCATCCCTGATTATAATCGCTCAACCATCGGTGGCCGTGCCTTCAGCTGCCAGGGCCCCAAGCTCTGGAACTCCCTCCCTAAACCTCTCCGCCTCACTACCTCTCTTTGCTTCTTTAAGACGCTCCTTAAAACCTACCTCCTTGACCAAGTCTGCCGTAATGTCTTCTTATGGCGTCATGATTGTTTTCGAGAATGGAACAGATGGACAGGAGTATCTGAAACAGAGGCCTCCAGCGTGCTCTGGGGCAGAGAATTCCACAGATCCACCACCCTGGAGAGAGGAAATTTCTCCTTCGTTTCGTTTTAAATGGGTGACCCCTTATTCTGAGACTATGCCCCCCAGTTCTAGATTCCCCCACGAGGGGAAACATCCTCTCTGCATCTACCCTGTCGAGCCCCCTCAGAATCTTATGTTTCAATAAGATCACCTCTCATTCTTCTAAACTCTAATAAGTATAGTCCCAAACTGCTCAACCTTTCTTGATAAGACAACCCCTTCATCTCGGAATCAACCTAGTGAACCTTCTCTGAACAGTCTCCAATGCAAGTATATCCTTCGTTAAATAAGGGGACCAAAACTGTACGCAGTACTCCAGGTGTGGCCTCACCAATACCCTGTATAGTTGTAGCAGGACTTCTCTGCTTTTATACTCTATCCCCCTTGCAATAAAGGCCAACATTCCATTTGTCTTCCCATTTACTTGCTGTACCTGCATACTAAATGTTTGTGTTTCTTATACAAGGACTCACAGATCCCTCTGTACCACAGAATTTTGTAATCTTTCCTCATTTAAATAATAATTAGCTTTTTTATTTTTCCGATTAAAGTGGATAACCTCACATTTTCCCACATTATACTCCATCTGCCAAATTATTGCCCACTCACTTAGCCTGTCTATATCCCTTTGCAGTTATTTTGCGTCCTCCATACAACTTGCTTTCCCACCCATCTTTGTATCATCAGCAAACATGGCTACATTACACTCGGTCCCTTCATCCAAGTCATTAATATAGATTGTAAATAGTTGAGGCCCCAGCATCGATCCCTGTGGCACCCCACTAGTCACTGTTTGCCAACCGGAAAATGACCCATTTATCCCGACTGTCTGTTTTCTATTAGTTAACCAATCCTCTATCACGGCGCGGCCCTGGACAACGTGCACCATTTCCCATACCTCAGGAGCCTTTTATCAACAAGAGCAGAGATTCAACACCGCCTCCAGTGTGCCAGTGCAGCCTTTGGCCGCCTGAGGTAAAGAGTGTTTGAAGACTAGGCCCTCAAAACTGCCACCAAGCTCATGGTCTACAGGGCTGTGGTAATACCCGCCCTCCTGTATGGCTCAGACACATGGACCATGTACAGCAGACACCTCAAGTCGCTGGAGAAATACCACCAACGATGCCTCCGCAAGATCCTACAAATCCCCGGGAGGACAGACACACTAACATTAGCATCCTCAACCAGGCCAACACCTTCAGCATTGAAGCACTGACCGCACTTGATCAGCTCCGCTGGGCAGGCCACATCGTTCATGGCCAGACACGAGTCTCCAAAAGCAAGTACTGTACTCGGAACTCCTTCACGGCGGACGAGCCAAAGGTGGACAGAGGAAACGTTGCTGTGATATATTCACAGAGCACAGCACACACAGCTCCTAACATGGCAGGCAGCTCACTTGGAAGCCTCCGGAATCTACCTGGTTCTGTTTATTATTAACTCTGCACTTGCAGTACACAATACGTCCACATCCACAGTGTGGAGCTACAAACATTATAAGCTTACAGACGTTACACTTCTCCCTCCTTAATGAAGAAGTTATTATAACAAATGTCATACATAACTTTCATGTTTATACATAACACAGGATATAAACTTATTTTTTTTTCCATATTTACAAATTTAACTTTACCACTTGTTTTCTGTTTTGAAGAGGATACCTTAGCTCTCAAACAAAACCTTCCAAACATGGTCTCGAATCTAAACTCATTCGAGGCTCATCCTGAGAAACGTTTTCCTCCACGGAATTTCCTTGATTTTCATTTGAACTCATTCTAACTTCAGGCTCTTTGTTTTCCTGACTCGGACTCAGACTTTCATTCTGATTCTCTCCTGGATTTGTTTCCAGTACATGGCATTTAGGATTTGCTACTGGTGTATCAAAATAATCTGATGAGTCAGAAATCATTGAATCATTCCCACCTTCAACTCCTTCCATGTCTGTAGGTAAAATATGATCAATATGAACAAACCTAACCTGTCTATTATCAAACATCGTTGCCAAATATGTGCGAGGACCACATATCTTCACCACTCTTCCTGGTAACCACTTTAACCATTTATGGTGATGGTTCTTCACTCTCACCTTCTGGTTTAATTTCACACTTCTCTCTTTTACTCTACCTCTATCATGATTCTCGTTCTGTCTTAATTGTGTCTCTTCTACGGACTGTGCCAAATTTGGTTTTAACTACGAGAGTCTGGTTCGTGGCTGTCATTTGAGAAACAACTCTGCTGGTGCTCTACCAGTAATTGTATGAGTATTTCGATATGTAATCAAAAAATTAACCAATTTGTGATCCAATGACAACTGTCATTTCCTTGGATTTGGATCTAACATTTGTTTTATGAGGGCACGTTTTACAATTTGCAGAGTGCGCTCTGCTGCACCATTCGAAGCAGGATGGTATGGTGGAATCTTGGTATGTTTCACACCATTTTTGCTCGTGGATTGTGCAAATTCTTCTGAACGAAATTGTGGTCCATTATCCGAAACAATCTCTTCAGGGAAGCCAAATGAAGAAAATAATTTTCGCAAAATGTCCAATGTTTTACTTGTTGTTATTTTCCACATTGGAAACACCTCAACGCACTTCGAATGGCTATCAATCACAATGAACAATTGTTGTCCTTCTAACTCAGCAAAATCAATAATCAAACACCCCGGGAGGCCATTTCCATGGCTGTAATGGTACTGGTGGTGGTTGCTTGCTTATCGATTGACATGTCGTACACTGACTCACGATGTACTCTATATCTTAATCAAGACCTGGCCACCATAAGTAACTGCGTGCAAAACTCTTGGTCAAGCACGTTCCCAGGTGCTGGTCATGGACGTCTCCTAATAACTTAGACCTGAATTTATTTGTTATAACCACTCTTGCACCCCACATGATACAATCTTTATCGACTGATAATTCATTCCTACAGATGAAGAACGGATGTGTATCTTTGTCTGTTACCTGGTTTGGCCATCCATTTGCAATATACTCATACACCTTTGACACCACTGGGTCACGTTGGTTACTCTACCAATCTCTTCAGCTGTGAATGGCAGTCCATCAATGTATGAAAAATAAAACACTTCTTCCCTATCGGGTGTAACTTGTGATGGGGAAGGCAATCTAGACATTGCATCAGCATTACTGTGATTACTGTGATCAGCTGATCATCTGTATTCAATATCATATGTATATGCTGACAAAATCAAAGCCCATCTCTGCATTCAGGCTGCAGCTAATGTTGGAACTGGGGACTTTGGATGGAGGATTGCTGTTAGGGGCTTATGGTCCATAACGATAGTAAACTTACGACAATACAAGTATTTGTGGAACTTCTTGACCCCAAAAATTAATGCCAACGCTTCCCTTTCAATTTGCACATAATTACTCTCATTGGCACTGAGAGTGCGTGAAGCAAAAGCAATTGGTCTCTCCTCTCCACTACATGATACATGAGAGATTACTGCCCCAACTCCATATGGAGAGGCATCACATGCTAGCTTAATCTCCTTAGATATGTCATAGTGAACTAACATGGTGCTGTCTACCAATTTGCTTTTACAATCCTTGAATGCTGTATCGCATTCTTTTGACCACTTCCAATGGACCTGTTTTTTCAATAGTTCATTCAGTGGATGTAATACTGTAGCCAAATTTGGTAGGAACTTCCCATAATAGTTCAAAAGACCCAAGAATGAACGAAGTTCAGTGACATTCCTGGGAGTGAGTGCATTTCTAATTGAATCCAATTTTTCCATGGTTGGATGTAAACCATGTCTACTCTGTACCCTAAGTACTCCACTGAGTTTTTAAATAACTCACACTTACGAGCAGACACTTGTACTCTGTGCTTCTCTAGCCGTTTGAGGACTTCATTCAATATGTTATTATGAATTTGTCTATTTGGTGCTGAAATTAGTATGTCATCCAAATAACATACTACCCCTTCAATACCTTGCAAAATCTGGTTCATCACCCTTTTGGAATATGGCAGAGGCGGAAGACACTCCAAACGGTAGCCTATTAAATTGATATAGGTCTAGTTGAGTATTTATAGTCAAACATGACTTGGACTCCTCATCTAGTTCAAGCTGTAAGTAGGCATTCGTAAGATCCAGTTTTGAGAAGATCTGACCACCTGCCAGTGTTGTGAACAAATCTTCTATATTCGGCAATGTATTGGGGACATTACCCTCTAGAACCTGGTTTACAGTTACTTTATAATAACCACACAATCTTACCTTACCATCGGACTTAGGTACAACAACAATGGGTGCAGCCCAATTACATCGATCTGTCTTACAAATAATGTTCTCAGTCTCTAGTCTTTTGAGTTCTTGTTCAACTTTCTTCTTGAGTGCATATGGTATGGAACATGGCTTGTAGTAAACCGATCTAGCGACCTTCTGTACCCTGACACTCGCCTTGAAGCCTTGGATCGGACTACCCATTTCGCAGAACACCTTCGGATACTTCTTGACAACCTCATCCATTGATGAAAATCTCGCTTCCACACAGAAAATCTTCTCCAATCCAGCTTCAGTGAGCTCAACCAATTTCTTCCTAGTAAGGCAGACTTGTCTCCTTTCACTACTATTAGAGGCAAGTTCTGAAATTGATCTTTATATTTCACCGGTACGGTGAAATGACCTACCACAGGAATTTCCTCTGCCGAGTAGCCTCGCAGCTCTATCTTGGATTTCTCCAGTTGGAAATCACGCAATTTGTTGAGGTACAGCGACTCCGGTACTACACTCACAGATGCACCCGTGTCAATTTCCATTGGTATCTTGAATCCCGCAACATCTATGTGGATTTTGATGCTTTCCGAATCGCTGTCCGTTAACCTCATGCTCCTGATGACGTGTAACTCTAACATCTCTTTGTCCTGTTGTTGTTCTTCCATGCTATGTAGTCTCTTGGGATTTCTACTCATAGCTTTGAACGCTGGACTCATAGCTTTAAAAGCTGGTTTACCCTTCAGTCGGCATGCCTTTGCAAGATGCCCAATCTTCTTGCAGAAGAAACACTCTGCCTTCACGAATGGACAATTTTGGGCAATGTGTTGTCCCAGGCACCTATAGCACGACTTCAAAGCTCTGTTAGAATTTCCAGTTTCTGAGACTTTGGGCCCCCACCATCTTTTACTTTGAATCTGTAGGTGATTTACCTCGGTTGACTGATGACCGTAATCATTATTTAATTATCTGGAATATTGTTCGGCCATGCCCATCGACCTTGCTGTCTGACAAGCAATCTCAAAAGTCAAGTCATCCGTCGTCAATAACTTCCTTCTGATCGCATCATTTTTCACCCTACACACAAAACGATCCTGTAATACTCGGTTTTGAAAGCTTCCAAAATTACAGTGCATCGATAGCTTTTTTAATGCTACGATGTAATCACTGATACTTTCATCGGCCTTTTGATTCTGAATCCCGAAACAATAGCTTTCAGCAATTTCTAATGGTTTGGGGTTATAGTGCTGCTCCAGCTTCGTTAAAATCTCTTTAAGCGTTGTGTCCTTTGGTTCGTCAGGCACAAGCAGATTTACAAGGGTTTCGTATAATGCCGGACCTGGCTCCGATAAGGAGATTGCTTTCTTACATTCCAACACAGCCCAGTTCTGGACTGCATTGTCTGGAACTTCAATTATGTTATTTGCAGTGAAATACATTTCTAACTGATCCACATACGCTTTAAAACATTCCCGGTCGTGTCTATATTCCCCCAAATGTCCGATTACACCTGCATTTTAATCTGTAGCTGTTCACACCGTGTGCTGTATTTTACCTCGGATTTTTATAGATTTTTCCAAAGACAGAAACTTCCGAAGTCTCTCTGTCGGCTGGCTGAATCCTTCCCCAACAAACTTTAAGCTTTAAATCATCCGAAAAATCCCATCTCATCGCCAAATGTGATATCTTCACAGAGCACAGCACACACAGCTTCCTACATGGCAGGCAGCTGTCTCGGAAGCCTCCGGAATCTGCCTGGTTCTGTTTATTATTAACTCTGCAGTTGCAGTACACAATACGTCCACATCCACAGTGTGGAGCTACAAACATTACAGTTACAAGGACACCCTCAAAGCCTCCTTGATAAAGCGCAACATCCCCACTGACACCTGGGAGTCCCTGGCCAAAGATCGCCCTAAGTGGAGGAAGTGCATCCAGGAGGGTGCTGAGCACCTCGAGTCTCATCGCCGAGAGCATGCAGAAATGAAGCGCAGGCAGCGGAAAGAGCGTGCGGCAAACCAATCCCACCCACCCCTTCCCTCAACGACTATCTGTCCCACGTGTGACAGGGACTGTGGCTCTCGTATTGGACTGTTCAGCCACCTAAGGACTCATTTTAAGAGTGAAAGCAAGTCTTTCTCGATTCCGAGGGACTGCCTATGATGATGATAGCCATGCTAATATATTATCCCCAATCCCGTGAGCTTTTATCTTGTGCAGTAACCTTTTATGTGGCACCTTATCGAATGCTTTCTGGAAATCCAAATATACCACATCCACTGTTTCCCCCTTATCCACCCTGTTCGTTACATTCTCAAGAATTCCAGCAAATTTGTCAAACATGATTTCCCTTTCATAAAACCATGCTGACTCTGCTTGACTGTATTATGATTTTCTAAACGTCCTGCTACTGCTTCCTTAATAATGGACTCCAACATTTTCCCAACGACAGATGTTAGGCTAACTGGTCTATAGTTTCCTGCTTTCTGTCTCCTAAATAGGGGCGTTACATTTGCAGTTTTCCAGTCTGCTGGGACCTCTCCAAAATCCGTAAATTTTGGTAGATTACAACCAATGCATTCACTATCTCTGCAACCACTTCTTTTAAGACCCAAGGATGCAGGCCATCAGGTCCAGGGGACTTGTCTGCCTTTAATCCCATTATTTTGACGAGTACTTTTTCTTTAGTGATAGTGATTGTTTTAAGCCTCCCCCACCCCCCAATAGCCCCTTGATTATCAATTATTGGGATGTTTTTAGTGTCTTCTGCCATGAAGACTGATACAAAATATTTGTTCAAAGGCTCGAGGGGCTATATAGCCTCCTCCAGTTTCTGTTTGGGTAATGTCGGTAATAACTGTTTCCCAAAACACTGGGAGAACTCCCTAATCTCCAAACAGCGCCATAAGATGTTGTACCCAACTTAACAATCAGACGGAACCTCGCTTTAATGTCTCATCCG
This sequence comes from Pristiophorus japonicus, assembly GCF_044704955.1. Classification (NCBI taxonomy): domain Eukaryota; kingdom Metazoa; phylum Chordata; class Chondrichthyes; family Pristiophoridae; genus Pristiophorus; species Pristiophorus japonicus. Next base: position 93,642,757 of record NC_091997.1, on the reverse strand, counting down.
AAAAACATCTCCAACTGTGCGGCACTCCCTCAGTACTGCCCCTCCGACAGTGTGGCACTCCCTCAGTACTGCCCCTCCGACAGTGCGGCACTCCCTCAGTACTGCCCCTCCGACAGTGTGGCACTCCCTCAGTACTACCTCTCCGACAGTGCAGCACTCCCTCAGTACTGCCCCTCCGACAGTGCGGCGCTCCCTCAGTACTGCCCCTCCGACAGTGCAGCACTCCCTCAGTACTGCCCCTCCGACAATGCGACACTCCCTCAGTACTACCCCTCCGAATGTGCGACGCTCCCTCAGTACTGCTCCTCCGACAGTGCGACGCTTCCTCAGTACTACCCCTCTGACAGTGCGACACGCCCTCAGTACTGCCCCTCCGACAGTGTGACACGCCCTCAGTACTGCCCCACCGACAGTGCGACACGCCCTCAGTACTACCCCTCCGAATGTGCGACGCTCCCTCAGTACTGCTCCTCCGACAGTGCGACGCTCCCTCAGTACTACCCCTCCGACAGTGCGACACGCCCTCAGTACTGCACTGAAGTGCCAGCCTAGACTCTGGAGTGGGACTTGAAACCATGACCTTCTGAAGAGCGATAGTCACTGAGCCACAAGTGACACCAATAGTTAGGCAGTCCACAAAATACAATTTGCTACATTAAAATTGATCAGTAGCGGACCTCCCACAGATTGGTCTTATTGGGCCGAATGACCAGTTTCTGTGCTATATATTCTACGTAGAATCATAGAATCGCAGAACCATTACAGCACAGAATGAGGTAATTCGGCCCGTCGAGCCTTTGCCGGCTCTCTGCATGAGCACCTCAGCTAGTCCCCCCCCCGCCCCCCCCGTCCTTTCCCCGTAACCTCAGCTAGTCCCACTCCCCCCCGCCCTTTCCCTATAACCTCAGCCAGTCCCCCCGCCCTTTCCCGTAGCTCTGCAAATATTTTCCCTTCAGGCACTTATCCAATTCCCTTTTGAAAGCAGCGATCGAGTCTGCCTCCCCCACCCTCTCAGGCAGCGCATTCCAGATCCTAACCACTCGCTGCGCAAAAAAGTTTTCCCTCGTGTCGCCTTTGGTTCTTCTGCCAATCGCCTTAAATCTGTGTCCTCTAGTTCTCCACCCTTCCACCAATGGGAACGGTTTCTCTCGATCTACTCTGTCCAGACCCCTAATGATATTGAACACCTCGATCAAATCTCCTCTTAACCTTCTCTGCTCCAAGGAGAACAAGCCCAGCTTCTCCCGTCTATCCCCGTAACTGAAGTCCCCATTTGGTACTCAGCCATGCCCTCTGCCTCCAAGCGCAGGTCTTCATGTTGATCCCTAATCGGCACACCCCTCCTCTGACTACCCACTTACTATTTATATGTCTATAGAAGACTTTTGGATTCCCTTTTATGTTAACTGCCAATTTATTCTCATACTCTCTCTTTGCCCCCTATCACTTCCCCTCTGAGCTTTCTATCCTCAGCCTGGTCTATACGTATTAGCATTTTCTGCTTCATCTTTCGTCATCTGGCTTTACTTGCCTTACCTGTCCCTCTCAGGGAATGTACCTCGATTCTCCCTGAACCATCTCCTATTTAAAGGCAACCTGTTCGATTACAGGTTTGCCTGCCAATCTTTGATTCCAGTTTACCTGGGCCAGATCCATTCTCAACCACTGAAATTGGCCTTCCCCCAGTTAAACATGTTACTCTAGATTGCTCCCTGTCCTTTTCCATAGCTAACCTAAACCTTATGATGCTGTGATCACTGATCCCTCAAGGTTCCCTTACTGACACTTGCTCTACTTGATCAACCTCATTCCCCAGAACCAGACCCAGCAATGGTGAACGCTGGAAATATACAGCGAGATAGGTTGGCACTGTGCGAGCCCTGTCATTCTCACTGCAAACAATACAGCAGGACTCTATTTGGCCACGCTAAAGCTGATCATTGAAAGCGTAGGATCACTTTATAATTACTTTAAGCTGGAAAATAGTGGGAGGTGTAAATGTGGTTGCCCAGTGAAGATGGAGAGCGGACGGATTGTGTAAAAGTGTGAGATGTATGGCCAGGAAACTGGAGCAGGAAAGGCTGTGTCTGGAAATTAGGCTTAAATCTAAGTCTAGTCTGGTTTCTGCTGCACCAAAATCCAATTTAGCCCAACTCAGCATCCGCCCTAAAGTAAAAAGGGCAAATTAAATATCTACTTTGGATTCAAACACACAAAAGAATATTTTTAATTAGACAGGAGATCCTTTCTGAGGAACTGCAATCCAAAACATCACCTTGAAACACAGGTTGTGAATCATAGAATTAGAATTAGAAAGTAGGTGCAGGAGTAGGCCATTCGGTCCTTCGAGCCTGCACCACCATTCAATAAGATCATGGCTGATCATTCCCTCAGTACCCCTTTCCTGCTTTCTCTCCATACCCCTTGATCCCTTTAGCCGTAAGGGCCATATCTAACTCCCTCTTGAATATATCCAATGAACTGGCATCAACAACTCTCTGTTGTGGCGGCTGCAGGATAATTTCAAAGGCTTTATGCATGGTACGGGCTAGAAAACTTGGCCAATAAAACTTCCTCTGTCAATGGGCAGTGATCCTTAGTCGAGGGAAGTGCTTCTCTCTGTAACAGTGATGGAATCAGAGATGGTGAATGAAGTGACAGCAGTCAGGCTGGTACCAGGCGGAAAATAGCCCAGAGAAATTGTTGCAGAGAACACCATTAAATATTAATCCTTTTCATTCTTAAAATACCAACACGATATGAGGTATCATTCCTCACATAAAGGAAGGAGTGCAGAGAATTACCCCGGGGATTTCCTCCTCTTAATCTCCTGTTAATTAACATGCCTTGTGGATTTAATTCTCAATTGGGTTTATTTTCCACTGGTCTCTGATAAAGTCACTGTTTACTGTCAATTTTACTGGTACCCATTTACTGTTGTATCTTTATAACGCAGAAGTTGTCTCCATCTGACCTGTCACATCCCTCAGGTGCAGGTAAATCGTAGAATCACAGAACGGTTACAGCACATGAGGCTATTCGGCCCGTCGAGCCCGTGCCGGTTCTCTGCAACGGTACCTCAGCCAGTCCCCCCCTCCTGCCCTTTCCCCATAGCCTCAGCCAGTCTCCCCCCCCCCGCCCTTTCCCCATAACCTCAGCCAGTTCCCCCCCCGCCCTTTCCCCATAACCTCAGCCAGTCTCCCCCCCCCCCGCCCTTTCCCCATAACCTCAGCCAGTTCCCCCGCCCTTTCCCCGTAACCTCAGCCAGTCCCCCCCCCCCGCCCTTTCCCCATAACCTCAGCCAGTTCCCCCCCCCCGCCCTTTCCCCGTAACCTCAGCCTGTTCCCCCCCCCGCCCTTTCCCCATAACCTCAGCCTGTTCCCCCCCTCCGCCCTTTCCCCGTAACCTCAGCCAGTTCCCCCCTCCCGCCCTTTCCCCGTAACCTCAGCCAGTCCACCCCCCCTCCCGCCCTTTCCCCATAACCTCAGCCAGTCCCCCCCCCGCCCTTTCCCCGTAACCTCAGCCAGTCCCGTCCCCCCCGCCCTTTCCCCGTAACCTCAGCCAGTCCACCCCCCCCCGCCCTTTCCCCGTAACCTCAGCCAGTCCCGTCCCCCCCGCCCTTTGCCCGTAACCTCAGCCAGTCCCCCCCCGCCCTTTCCCCATAACCTCAGCCAGTCCCCCCCCCTCCCGCCCTTTCCCCATAACCTCAGCCAGTTCCCCCCCCCCTTGCCCTTTCCCCGTAACCTCAGCCAGTTCCCCCCCCCCCCCTTGCCCTTTCCCCATAACCTCAGCCAGTTCCCCCCCCCCCTTGCCCTTTCCCCATAGCTCTGCAAGTCTCTCTCCTTCAGGCACTTATCCAATTCCTTTTTGAAAGCCGCGATTGAGTCTGCCTCCCCCACCCTCTCAGGCAGCGCATTCCAGATCCTAACCACTCGCTGCGTAAAAATGTTTTCCCTCATGTCGCCTTTGGTTCTTCTGCCAATCGCCTTAAATCTGTGTCCCTCTGGTTCTCGACCCTTCCACCAATGGGAACGATTTCTCTCTCTCTACTCTGTCCAGACCCCTCATGATTTTAAACACCTCAATCAAATCTCCTCTCAACCTTCTCTGCTCCAAGCTTCTCCAGTCTATCCACGTAACATAGAAACAGAAATTTACAGCGCAGAAGGAGGCCATTTCGGCCCATCGTGCCTCCACCGGCCGACAAAGAGCCACATGGCTCTCGGTCAGCAGCCCTGAAGGTTACATATAAACCTATGAACAATGATGGAAAGGCAAAGAGCACCCAGCCCAACCAGTCCACCTCATACAACTGCGACAACTCTTATACTGAAACATTCTACACTCCACCCCGACCAGAGCCATGTGATCTCCTGAGAGAGGCAAAAAACAAATAAAAACCCAAGCCAATTGGGGAAATAAATCTGGGAAACTCCTCTCCGACCTATCCAGGTGCTCGAAACTAGTCCAGGAGATCACCCTGGCCGTATTCTATTCCCTGCAGTACTTACCATTATATCTGCGCCATCCAACAAAAGGTTATCCTGTCTAATCCCAATAACCAGCTCTAGGTCCATAACCCTACAGGTTACGGCACTTCAATTGCACATCCAAGCACCTTTTAAATGAGGGTTTCTGCATCCACCACCCTTCCAAGCAGCGAGTTCCAGACCTCCACAACCCTCTGCATGAAGAAGCTTCCCCTCAAATCCTCTCTAAACCTTCCACCAACCAGCTTAAACCTATACCCCCTCCACCAAGGAAAATAGGTCCTTACTATCCACTATGTCCAGGCCCCTCAAAATTTAATACACCTCAATGAGGTCTCCCCTCAGCTTCCTCCGTTCCAAGGAGAACCATCCCAGCCTATCCAATCTGTCCTCATAGCTAAGATTCTCCGTACTTCTCCAAATTAAATTCCATTTGCCACTATTCTTCCCACCTGACCAATAGATTGATATCCTCCTACAGGCCATGACTTTGCTCTTCATTATCAACCACATAGCCATTTCAGTGTCATGGAAACATAGAAAGAAACATAGACATTTACAACGCAAAAGGAGGCCATTTCAGCCCAGCGTGTCCGTGCCGGCCGACAAAGAGCCACACGGCCCTCGGTCAGCAGCCCTGAAGGTTACATATAAACCTATGAACAATGGCGGAAAGGCAAAGAGCACCCAGCCCAACCAGTCCGCCCCACGCAACTGCGACACCCCTTATACTGAAACATTCTACACTCCACCCCAACCGGAGCTATCTGATCTCCTGGGAGAGGCAAAAACCAGATTAAAAACGCAGGCCAATTCAGGGGAAAAGATTTGAGAAAATTCCTTTCCGACCCATCCAGGCGATCAACACTAGTCTAGGAGATCACCCTGGATGTATTCTATTCCCTGCAGTACTTTACATTATCTGCACCGTTCAACAAAAGGTCATCCAGTCTAACCCCAATTACCAGCTCTCGGTCCATAACCCTGCAGGTTACTGCACTTTAAGTGCACATCCAACCACCTCTTAAAAGTGGTGAGGGTTTCTGCATTCACCACTCTTCCAGGCAGCGAGTTCCAGATCCCCACAACCCTCTACATGAAGAAGTTTCCCCTTAAATATCCTCTAAACCTTAAAACTATGCCCCCTAGAAATAGACCCCTCCACCAATGGAAATAGGCCCTTATTATCCACTATGTCCAGACCGCTCAATATTTTGTACACCTCATTGAGGTCTCCCCTCAACCTCCTCTGTTCCAATGAGAACAAACCCAGCCTATTCAATCTGTCCTCATAACTAAGATTCTCCATTCCAGGCAGCATCCTAGTAAATCTCCTCTGCACCCTCTCTAGTGCAATCACGTCCTTCCTATAATACAGCGACCAGAACTGCACACAGTACACCAGTTGTGATCTAATCAAAGTATTATACAATTTAAGCATAATCTCCCTGCTCTTATTTTCTATGCCTCGGCCAATAAAGGCAAGCATTCCGTATGCCTTCTTAACCACCTTATCCACCTGGCCTGCTACTTTCAGGGATCTGTGGACAAGCACTCCGAGGTCCCTTTGTTCATCTACACTATTAAGTGGCCTACGGCTTAATGTGAATACCCTTTCGTTATTAGCCGTCCCAAAGTGCACCACCTCACACTTCTTTGAATTAAATTCCATTTGCCACTGCTCTGCCCACCTGGCCAGTAGATTAATATCCTCCTGCAGCCCATGCCTTTCCTCTTCATTACCAACCACACAGCCAATTTTAGTGTCGTCTGCAAACTTCTTAATCATACTCCCTATTTTTAAATCTAAATCGTTGATATATACCACAAAAAGCAAGGGACCCAGTACTGAGCCCTGCAGAACCCCACTGGAAACATCCTTCCAGTCAGAAAAACATCCATCAACCATTACCCTTTGCTTCCTACCTCCAAGCCAATTTTGGATACAACTTGCCACTTTGCCCTGGATCCTATGGGCGTTAACTTTCATGACCAGATTACCCTGTGGGACCATATACACTACATTGTACACTCTACCCTCATCGACCCTCTTGGTTACCTCCTCAAAAAATTCAATCAGGTTAGTCAAACAAAGATCTCCCCTTAACAAATCCGCGCTGACTGTCCTGATTAATCCTTGCCTTTCTAAATGCAGATTTTTCCTGTCTTTCAGGATTTTTTCCAATAATTTTCCCACCACTGAGGTTAGACTGACAGGGCTGTAATTACTCGGCCTATCTCTTTCTCCCTTCTTAAACAAGGGCACTACATTAGCAGTCCTCCAATCCTCCAGCACCATGCCCCAGATCCAAAGAGGACTGGAAATTGATGGTCAAGGCCTCTGCTATTTCCTCTTTTGCTTTGCTCAACAGCTTGGGATGCATTTCATCCGGGCCTGGGGACTTATCTACTTTCAAAGCTGCTAAACCCCCCAATACCTCCCGTCTCACTATGTTTATTTCATCCACAGTTTCACACTCCTTGATAACAGTATCTGCATTGCCCCTTTCCTTTGTGAAAACAGACGCAAAGTATTCATTAAGAAGCATACCCGCATCTTCCGCCTCCACACACAGATTACCCTCATGGTCTCTAATAGGTCCTACCCTTTCTTGAGTTAGCCTTTTGCTCTTAATATATTTATAGAACATCTTTGGGTTTTCCTTGATCTTACTAGCCAAGAATTTTTCATGTTCTCTCTTAGCATTTATAATATCCTATTTAACATCACCTCTGAACTTCCTATATTCCTACAGAGATTCTACAGTGTTTAGCCGTCGGTATATGACATAAGCTTCCCTTTTTTTCTTTATCCTCCCTATAAGTCCCTAGACATACAGAGGGCTCTAGAATTATTATTCTCACCCTTTTTCTTTAAGGGTGCCTCCCACTGTTCCGACACTGATTTACCCACAAGTAGCTGTTCCGGTCCACTGTGACCAAATCACCTCTCAACTTAGCAAAGTTAGCTTTTCCCCAATTTGGGACTTTTATTCCTGGTCTATCCTTGTCTTTATGCACAATTATCTTGAATCAGATTGAATTATGGTCACTGGCACCCAAGTGCTCTCCCACTGATACCCCTTCCACCTGCCCAGTAACTAAAGTCCCTCATCCCTCGAACCATTCTCATAAATCCCCTCTGCACCCTCTCTAAGGCCTTCACATCCTTCCTAAGGTGAGGTGCCCAGAATAGGAACAATACTCCAGTTGAGGTTGAACCAGTGTTTTACACAGGTTTGTCATAATTTCCACATTTTTGTACTCTGTAACTCTATTGATAAAGCCCATTATCCCGTAAGCTTTTTTAACCACTTTCTTAACCTGCCCTTCCACCTGCACATAAACCCTCAGGTCATCGCACACTTGGGACGACTTGCGCTGGAATGGCGCGTTCCAGCTCTTACACTCCCGAATTGCGGTGCTGTCCTCTCGCAGGTCAGAGTGGCAGCTTCCAGCGCAAGTCGTCCCAAGTGTGCGATGGCTTTGAGGTGGGCGACTGGGTGATGTCATCAAGCCCAGGTCGCCGGTTACAGCGTGGGAAGGAACATCGGCGGGGCCCAGGCACAGCGGAGGAGCATGGAAGGTCATGGCGGAGGTGCGGCAAATGAGGGCACAGGGCCAAGAAGAGCCGAGGGCCCAGGGGCAGCACGGACCTGCCCGCATTGTGATGTGTGCGCGCACTAGGTCCGTGCAGCAGAGCTGGTCTCCAGTCGTCCTGGTTAACCCCTGCCACTGGACCAAGACCTAGCTCTGTCAAGCCCGTGTGGTGGCTGGTGTGCAACGGTCACCCCACGTTAAAAAAATTCACGCACAGGCATCTTCCACCCCCTTAACTGGAGTTCAGGACTGGAACATCGGGTCCTTCATTGAAACATCTGTGAGCTCATCCCTTGTGGTGTGGAAGCAAGTCATCCTCATTCGAGGGACTGCCTATGATGCTGATGAAACCCTCAGGTCTCTCTGTTCGTGCACCCCCTTTAGGATTTTACCCTTTAGTTTATATGTCCTCTCCTCATTCTACCAAAATGTATCACTTCGAACTTTTCTGCGTTAAATTTTATCTGCCACGTACCCGCCATTTCACCAGCCTGTCCATGTCTCTGAGTCACTACCCTCCTCACTGTTCACTATACTTCCAAGTTTTGTGTCATCTGCAAATGTTGAAATTGTGCCCTGTACACCCACATCCAAGTCAGTAATGTAAATCAAGAAAAGCCGTGGTCCCAGTACTGACCCCTGGGCAACACCACTGTATACCTTCCTCCAGTCCGATAAACCAACGTTCACCACTACTCTCTGTCAGCGAAATTCGGGAATGAAAACTTAGCGCCAAGCACAAACGATTGCTAACTTCTGCTAAATTGGGCTTTAGCGCCCCTGGAAGGATGGGCTACGGTAAAAGAAGCGCTAATGACCTCAGGGGGTTGCTGCAGGGGCACTAACACCAGAGCACTACCCAATTTCAGGTGACTTGTATTCAGCAATCATCCTTCAATCCTTCATACTGGCTGATTCCAGCTCTTAAAGGGGAGGTTATATCATGCTGCACCTGCTCATTTTCAGCAGTGCTGCATTTGAGGGAGATCTGTGAACCACTGAAGCAACTTTCTGGGATGACTGCTGCAAGGGAGAGGGCCAGGCACTTCAATGACGTGGCATTGGAGACATTGTTAAGGGCAGTGGAGAGTGGAGCTGTTTCCTGGATTGCCACAGGTATTCAGGGTCATGTGGAGAGAAGTGGCCGAGGCAGTGTCAGCCAACACCGGTCAATTGAATCCTCACACAGTGCCGGAAGAAGTTCAATGACCTCACTCGGACAGTCAAGGTGAGTACATACATCTCTTATGTACCAGCCTCTGAACCTCTGTCTGTGCACACTGCACAAACTATCACTCCCCCAACAAACATCTGCAACGACTCAAACTCACGTCCTCATCTCATGCCTGCCTACATTCACAGCTATTCAACCATGGCAGTCATATCTTCCACATACATAGCGGGACTCTGACTCATACAGGTTCCTTTCGATTGTAGGCCAAGATGGCATATCACTGGAGGGAGCATCAGAGGGCGGGCGAGGGTGACCCTCTGCTCCAGGAGGAGCGATTGCTGCCCGCAGGTAGTGGGCACCGTGACCATCGGTCACGTCGGGCCCGCTCGGAGCAACAACGGTATCTACAGCCCCACTTCCCCCTCACGCCAGAAGACTTTATCACATTCCAGTTGCTGATAGTTTCTGCCTTCCTTGTTCCATTCCTGCCCCCTGCCCTCACCTTAACGCCAGTCTTGTGCCATTTGTGCTTTCAGATAATCAGCCAGAAGATGGCCAGCCTGAGCCCCCCTTCCACCGCCCCCTCACCCCCAGCACACACTGAGGAGGGAGAAGAGGAGGAGGCCCCAAGCACTGCGTCATTGCATGTCCCACCCGCAGGCACCAGCTCAGAGACTGACGCTCCGCGGTGCTTAGAGGTTACCGTGGCAGAGGGGTCTGCACCGGGTGCAGCACAGGCAGAAGCGACGCAACGTTTTGGTGCTGTAATGCAGACAATGGTTGGTGCCATTGAGTCTCAGACTGCTCTCGCTCAGTCCCAGCTGGATGCCCCGTGAGCTCTGACTGCCAACATCGCCGCTGGGTCCAGCACAGTCCACCGGGGATCTCACGGTGTCGCAGCAGGTCAGCAATCTGTGCTCCAGCCGATCGGTGGGGAGACTGAGGTACTGCCCCGGGGGAGTGGCAGTGGGTCAGTGGAGCAGGAATCTGCTGTTCTCTCTCAGGATGACAATGTTCCTGATCCCACCACTGCCACTCCGCCATTGCCCGTGTCGCTGCCTGTCACCCAGCCAGCCCAGACTGTCACCGCCCAGTCTGAGGTGGTGCAGTCTGCAGCCAGACCTTCCAGGCCCAGAGCTGGTCGAGGGCGTCCTGCAAGGCCATCTGTATCTCTGGCCCCAACACACAGCAGCCTTCCACCAGCCCCCTGCAGCCACAGGAGACACACTGCGGAGGGGCTGCAGAGGAGGAAAACCAAGTGTTAAGAGGGGATGTAAGGAAATGCACGTGTGATTGTTAAATATATTTGTTGTTTATGATACTCTTATATGTTATGACATAAATTTAAATTGGAATATTTCATCTTTGGTGGTGTCTTTCATTTCCGTTTTGGACTGTGGTCCGGAAGGGGAAATGGATTTGCTGCTGGGGACGTGCAGAGGGGCTGGAACTGGGCTGGAATTCCCCGGGACCGCAGTCCAGTGCAATGGTCACGGACCGCCCTTGTACAATCATAATTATTTGCCTGTCTCCCCCCTCCTCCCTCCCCCCCTCCTCCCTCCTCCTCGCTCCTCCCTCCTCCCTCCTCCTCCCTCCTCTCCTCCTCCTCCCTCCTCCCCCTCCTCCCCCCTCCTCCTCCTCCCTCCTCCCTCCTCCTCACTCGTCCCTCCTCCTCCCTCCTCTCCTCCTCCCCCCTCCTCCTCCCTCCTCCCTCCTCCTCCCTCCTCCTCCCTCCTGCTATCTCCTCCCTCCTCCTCCTCCCCCTCCTCCTCCTCCTCCCCCTCCTCCTCCAGCTCTCCCCTCCTCCTCCTCTTCCTCCTCCTCTTCCTCCTCCTCCTTGCTTCTCCCTCCTCCTCCCCCCTCCTCCAGCTGTGGAGCATGCAGCAGAAGATGACGAATAGGGACACCCGCTCAGCTGAGCACTGGAGGGCTCCTCCCGAGCAGTGAAGGCAGTGAAACCGTTGCTTGAGCACTCCGATGGTCTCCGAAGGTTTGCTCGATGATGTTCCTGGTGGTGGCATGGATCTCATTGTACGAGTGCTGGGCAGGGTTACGGAGGGGAGCCATGAGCCAGGTGGAGTGCAGATAACCCTTGTCTCTGACCAGCCAGCCACAAGCTTGATGTGGGGGCTGGAAGAGAGCTGGCCATCGGTCTGGCTGCTGCCAGGATAGCGGGCATTGACGGTGAGGATTTGCCGTGTGTAGCCGCAGTCAGTGAGTGGGAGCCTTTGCGGTTACGGAAGATCTCGGGATTGTGATGCGGTGCCCTCACAGCGAAGTGAGTACAGTCAGTGCCACCCTGCACCATGGGGAAGCCCGCTATCCTGGCAAAGTCACATGCCGCTGGAGCTGCTTCTCTCTGCTCATGGGGAAGGAGATTTTGTCCCTCCTCCTTCTGTACAGAGCCTCTGTGACCTCGTGGATGGAGCGATGGACGGAAAACTGGGAGATGTTGGAGATGATCCACTGGTATAGAAATTGTGCGTGATGGTGACCCTGACTGCCCCTGAGAGAGCCAACCTTACCCTGGTCTGAGGCTCGAGGTCTGGTTGCAGGAGGTGGCAGAGCTCTGTGACGAGGTCCTTGCTGAAATGCAGCCTTCGCCCAAACTGTTCCTCAGTGACATTGGTGCGGGAGAACGTCTGCCGGAATACCCGGGAGGGAAAGGGCTCCTGTTGGGCATTCTCCCTCTGGCCACATTGTGCTGCCTTGCTCCTCCCTCTCTCCCTCCCTTTCCCCCTCCCTCCCTCTCTCCCTCCCTTTCCCCCTCCCTTTCCCCCTCCCTTTCCCCCTCCCTTTCCCCCTCCCTCTCTCCCTCCCTTTCCTCCTCCCTCTCTCCCTCCTTATCCCCCTCCCTCTCTCCCTCCCTCTCTCCCTCCCTCCCTCCCTCTCTCCCTCCCTCTTTCCCTCCCTTTCCCCCTCCCTTTCTCTCCGCCTGCGTTGCCTCCGGTGGTGATGTTGGAGCGGGAGGTCAAGCACCAACACAACCCCATGAAATGATATAAATATTGTCATTTCCAATCTGCTCTCAGTGAAAGACAGGAATGTTTAAGAGCCAGAACACTCCTTCAACTGAAAATTGATCAAATCTGTCAAGTAGCCTGTCTGGCTCTGTGTCAGTAAGCCACAAATAGTAATGGGTGACTAAAGTTGTTTCTGAAGATGGCGCCTTTAATTCGCGGTCCAGCCGCCATCCCCCGACTGGAACGCGAGAGTTGAAACTGTTGTTGTCAGCGCCAGGTGGTAAGATGGGGAACGCCATCAAACTTGGCTTATGGAGCGGTAACGGGGCGCTGCGCACGGCAATGACATCATCATCACCGGGCTCTAGCTGTTAGGGTTGCCGTAAAGCCACGCCCAATTTAACGGGAGGTGCTGCCTTTGTCGTGCCCGGGCGATAACTCATTTGTGCCCCGTTAGCGCCTCCTGCTGGCACTAACAGGAGCCGCAAATCACCCAGATTTCACCCCCTCTGTTTCCTGTCACTCACTCCATCTCTTATCTGCCACTGTCCCTTTTATTCCATGGGCTTTAACTTTGCTGGCAAGCCTATTATGTGGCCCTTTGTCAAACGCCTTTTGGAAATCCACATACACCACGTCAACCGCATTGCCCTAATCAACCCTCTCTGTTACCACATCAAAAAACTCCATCAAGTTGATTAAACACGATTTGCCTTTAACAAATCCATGCTGGCTTTCCTGAATTAATTCACACTTGTCCAAGTGATTGTCAATTTTGTCCCAGATTATTGTTTCTAAAAGCCTCCCCACTACTGAGGTTAAACTGATTGACCTGTATTTGCTGGATTTATCTTTACACTCTTTTTTGAATAAGGGTGTAACGTTTGCAATTCTTCCATCCTCTGACACCACTCCAGTTTCTCAGGAGGGATTGGAAGATTATGGCCAGTACCTCCGCGATTTCTTCCTTCACTCCCCTCAGCGTCCTGTCCGGTCCTGGTGACTTATCAACTTTAAGTCCAGACAGGCTTTCTAGTACCTCGTCTTTATCAATTCTTATCCCATCCTACATCTCTTCCTCCACTCTGTCTGTGGCAGAATCTTCTTCCTTGGTGAAGACAAATGCAAAGTTCTCGTTTAATACCTCAGCCATACAATCTGCCTCCTGATTTTTGGTCCCTAATCAGCCCCACCCCTCCTCTTACTTCTAAATCAGTTTTGTACCTTCTCTAGTGCCTCTATATTCTTTTTGTGATATGGAGACCAGAACTGTGCACACTATTCCAAGTGTGGTCTAACCACACGACAGCCATACATATGTCCTTTGGGCAGCCATGGAAGGAGTGGAAAACAGTGGCAAGGACAGAAACATTCAAAGGTTTATGACAATTGAAAAGAAAGACTTGCATTTATATAGCGCCTTTCACGACCACCGGACACCTCAAAGCGCTTTACAGCCAATGAAGTATAGTCACTGTTGTAATGTGGGAAACACAACAGCCAATTTGCACACAGCAAGCTCCCACAAACAGCAATGTGATAATGGCCAGATAATCTGTTTTTGTTATGTTGATTAAGGGATAAATATTGGTCAAGACACCGGGGATAACTCCCCCGCTCTTCGAAATAGTGCCATGGGATCTTTTATGTCCACCTGAGAGAGTAGACGGAGCCTCAGTTTAACGTCTCATCCGACAGATGGCACCCCCGACAGTGCGGCACTCCCTCAGCACTGCACTAGAGTGTCAGCTTGGACATTTGTGCTCAGGTCCCTGGAGTGGGACTTGAACCCACAACCTTCTGACTCCGAGGTGAGGGTGCTGCCCACTGCTGGTCCCGGAGCGAAAGGATAGTCGGGGCCAGAGCCTTGGCAGTGCGATCAGCCTTGGACTGAGATGCTCCGGACGCTCACTGCAGAAGTGTCCTTTTAAATCTGGCCAGAAGCTAATTCGCAAATATAGGTGCAAACAGGCCGAGCTGAAAGTGGGCCCAATCTCTTCACACCAGACATTGAAATCATACTGTCGCAGACAATAGACAAAATGTGTAAGAAAACTAAGGAGGAGTGTATGAATTTCACCCCTTGGACCTAAGCTAGAATGCAGTTAGCATAGTGAAAGTCAGCGCATTTATCTGAAAATGCAGAAACATTATTAAAAACCAGTGACTCTGATTTACTTTCTTGACTCCAATAACATCTCTGTGCCTGCGTTGTATAAGATAACATTGATGAGACTGCCAAATGTGCTGGCTTCAGTGTTTACAGACCTAATACAGGTGTATTCTGAAGTAAAGCTGGCGAATGCCCGAAGGTGGGCCATGTTGGGAATGAGTGCAGACATTGCCAGATCCTCAAAGGCTGTCTTTCATCTCTCTGCAGGCTGCACGGGAGATACCACGAGATGGCCCCTCACATAGTGCCAATGGACTACACCAACGAGCCAGACGTCACAATCCCAATTCAGCTCATCACAAACATGCCAGAACTGAAGGTATGAGACTGAGGAACCTGTGTGGGTAGCTCACTCACTGTCGGACACAAGGCATCCTTCACAAGTATGGGATGTTTGTATAATTGAAGCGGGTAATGTAAGTTCAGCCATGCACGTAATGTTAGTGTTTTTACAAGTTGCAAATTATAGGCAGAATGCTATATTTAATGGACAATTGCAGTTATTGTCAGGGCACCATTAGGAAGACCATCTGCTGAGCATTTAACAGGACTGCAAGCAACTTGGTCTGCATTCAGCTGAAGGGCGACATACTGAGAGTAGCAGGGAGGAAGAAATATACCGAGGCTCTCAGCTCTGTGTTACCGGGAATGATAGAAACTGCACTGAGGTACAGAGTGACGGCACGGTTATACGATGAGACGGTAGGAAGCCAAGAGCTGCTCGTGTGACATTGCTTCAATGAGATGATCATTTTCGCAGTGACGTTTTGTTACCCAGAGTGTTTGTTTATCGGACACAAGCCATGCTGGAGAACAGGACTCAAATGTGTGTTGGATTCAGCGTCCGCCGACACCCTGACTGGGATATGAGCAGCAGCAGGAAAGGGTTCACTGATGTAAGGTGGCACAAAACACTCACCAAGGGGTTGCCAGCACTCCAGGTCTGCCCTGAAGTCTCCAGGAATTAAACATTAATCTCCAGGAAACGGCCATGAGCAACTGGAGAAAAATCACATGGCGTTAAAATATGCTGCTTTCACCCCTACTTTCTTCCAGCACTTTTCATTGACTAGTTATAAAAAATATTGGAGATGGGAAAAGAGCTGATTGGCTCGGTGTAGGGTGTACGATTGGAGGCGGGAGGTCATGTGACTCGGTGTAGGGTGTACGATTGGAGGCGGGGGGTCATGTGACTCAGTGTGGGGTGTACGATTGGAGGCGGGAGGTCATGTGACTCGATGTGGGCTGCACAATTGGAGGCGGGAGGTCATGTGACTTGGTGTGGGGTGTACGGTTAGAGGCAGGAGGTCATGTGATAAAACTTCCAGGAATACGTCCAATCACAGTTGCCGACCCTAGGGTGAAGTCCTACCAATACCAGGCCTGCCGTCTCGGGCAGATTTACCTGCCGATGACTGAGGGGTGGTCTCAGGCCTCAGCAACCACCCCTCCCTGCAATGCAGTCATCTGTGTAGCAACACTTTGAATATAAGAAATAGGAGCAGGAGTAGGTCATACGGCCCCTCGAGCCTGCTCTGCCAATTAATAAGATCATGGCTGATCTGATCATGGACTCAGCTCCACTTCCCCGCCTGCTCCCCATAACCCTTTATTCTCTTATCATTTAAGAAACTGTCTATTTCTGTCTTAAATGTATTCAATGTCCCAGTTTCCACAGCTCTCTGAAGCAGCAAATTCCACAGATCCACAACCCTCTGAGAGAAGAAATTTCTCCTCATCTCAGTTTTAAATTATTCTGAGACCATGCCCTCTAGTTCTAGTCTCCCCTATCAGTGGAAACATCTGCTCTGCATCTACCTTATCAAGCCCCCTCATAATCTTATACATTTCGATAAGATCGCCTCTCATTCTTCTGAATTCCAATGAGTAGAGGCCCAACCTACTCAACCTTTCCTCATAAGTCAACCCCTCATCCCCAGAATCAACCGAGTGAACCTTCTCGGAATTGCTTCCAAAGCAAGTATATCCTTCCGTAAATATGGAAACCAAAACTGCACGCAGTATTCCAGGTGTGGCCTCACCAATACCCTGTATAGCTGTAGCAAGACTTCCTTGCTTTTATACTCCATCCCCTTTGCAATAAAGGCCAAGATTCCATTGGCCTTCCTGATCACTTGCTGTACCTGCATACTAACCTTTTGTGTTTCATGTACAAGTACCCCCAGGTCCCACTGTACTGCGGCACTTTGCAATCTTTCTCCATTTAAATAATAACTTGCTCTTTGATTTTTTTCTGCCAAAGTGCATGACCTCGCACTTTCCAACATTATAAATTTTTGCCCACTCACTTAGTCCTTTTGCAGATTTTTTGTGTCCTCCTCACACATTGCTTTTCCTCCCATCTTTGTATCGTCAGAAAACCTGGCTACGTTACACTCAGTCCTTTCTTCCAAGTCGTTAATATTGGATCCCAAGGATCACATTATTGGCTGCAATGATTGACCTGAGAAACACAGAGAGGTTTGCTGCAGTGTTGGGGCTCATTCTCAAAGGGGGGGCATATTTTTACACAAAAAATGTTGACAAATTTATGGCACAGCGCTGGGTTACAATCAGGAGAGGAATCGTCCCGGTGCAATCTGAATGTGGCGTGACTCTCAGCGAGTGTGTGTCAGCCTATAATTTACCATCCATCGTGGAATCGCTCCAGCAGAATTCACTAACATCTCCTCATAACGCACCGCGGTATGAGGTGTTACTTGAGCCTAAGGCAGTTCTTCGAACCTGCTCCGCCATTCATTATGATCATGGCTTATCCTCTATCTCAACACCATATTCCCGCCTTTTCCCCATACCCCTTGATGCCTTTTGTGTCTAGAAATCTATCTATCTCCCTCTTAAATATATTCAGTGACTTGGCTTCCACAGCCTTCTGTGGTAGAGAATTCCACAGGTTCACCACCCTCTGAGTGAAAACATTTCTCCTCATCTCGGTCCTAAATTTCCTACCCCGTATCCTGAGACTGTGACCCCTTGTTTTAGACTTTCCAGCCCCGGGGAAACATCCTCCCCGCATCCAGTCTGTCCAACCCCGTCAGAATTTTATACGTTTCAATGAGATCCCCTCTCATTCTTCTAAACTCTAGTGAATACAGACCTAGTCGACCTAATCTCTCCTCATACGACAGTCCTGCCATCCCAGGAATCAGTCTGGTGAACCTTCGCTGCACTCCCTCTATGGCAAGTATATCCTTCCTTCGGTAAGGAGACCAAAACTGCACACAATACTCCAGGTGTGGTCTCACCAAGGCCCTGTATAACTGTAGTAAGACATCCTTGCTCCTGTACTCAAATCCTCTTGCAATGAAGGCCAACATACCATTTGCCTTCCTAACTGCTTGCTGCATGTTTGCTTTCAATGACTGGTGTACAAGGACACCCAGGTCCCTCTGTACATCGACACTTCCCAAGCCATCACCATTTAAATAATACTTTGTCCTTATGTTTTTCCTCCCAAAGTGGATAACTTCACATTTATCCACGTTATACTGCATCTGCCATGTGTTTGCCCACTATCTAAATCGCCTTGCAGCGTCTTTGCATCCTCCTCACAACTCACAATCCCACCTAGTTTTGTGTCATCAGCAAACTTGGAAATATTACATTTGGTTCCCTCATCCAAATCATTTATATATATTGTGAATAGCTGGGGCCCAAGCACTGATTCCTGTGGTACCCCACTAGTCACTGCTCGCCACCACGAAAAAGACCCGTTTATTCCTACTCTCTGTTTCCTGTTAGTTAACCAATTTTTAATCCATGCCAATACATTACCCCCAATCCTATGTATTTTAATTTTGCACACTAATCTCATATGTGGGACATTATCAAAGGCCTTCTGAAAATCCAAATACACTACATCCACTGATTCTCCCTTATCTATTCTATCTGTTACATCCTCAAAAAACGTTAGTAGGTTTGTCAAACATGATTTTCCTTTCATAAATCCATATTGACTTTGGCTAATCCAATTGATATTATCTAAGTGTGCCATTATCACATCCTTTATAATAGACTCTAGCATTTTCCCCACTACTGATGTCAGACTAACCGGTCTGTAGTTCCCCGTTTTCTCTCTCCCTCCTTTTTTAAGTTGTGGGGTTACATTTGCCACCCTTCAATCTGCAGGAACTGTTCCATAATCTGTAGAATTTTGGAAGATGACAACCAATGCATGGACTATTTCCATGGCTACCTCTTTTAGTACTTTGGGATGCAGATCATCAGGCCCTGGGGATTTATCGGCCTTGAGTCCGATTAGTTTCTCCAGCACTATTTTCTTACTAATTATCATTTCCTTTAATTCCTCTTGCTCACAAAACGCTTGGTTCCCAGCATTTCTGTGACGTTTATTTGTATCCTCTTCCGTGAAGACAGAACCAAAGTATTTATTTAATTGTTCTGCCATTTTCTTGTTCCCCATTAGAAATTCCCCCGTTTCTGTCTGTAAAGGACCTACATTTGTCTTCACTATTCTTTTTCTTTTTATGTACTTTCGGACTGGCGCTGGGACCTGTTGACGCTGCCGCGAAATTCGTTCATTTTTTAAGGGCAAAAAAACGTTATGCCCCACCGGCTAACGCCATGGAAATCGCGATGTCAGTATGCGGGCAAAGCTTCCTTGGCCCCCTTCTCGACACATTCACTTTTCCCGCCTCTCGTAGCGTCTGGCGTCGATGACACCTGAAAACGTTGGACTGTATAAGGAGGAGAAACTAATCCAGGGCGTTATTTAAAGGGAGTTGCAGCCGGGGCTCAGGGGTCTCGGTCAGCGCTGTGTTTGGTGCTCGGACAGGGAGACCTCAGTCAGTGCTGTGTTTGATCCACAGAGAGATCTCGGTCAGTGCTGTGTTTGATCCACAGAGAGATCTCGGTCAGTGCTGTGTTTGGTGCTCGGACAGAGAGACCTCGGTCAGTGCTTTGTTTGATCCACAGAGAGATCTCGGTCAGTGCTGTGTTTGATAATCAGACAGGGAGTCCTCGGTCAGTATTGTGTTTGATCCACAGAGAGACCTCGGTCAGTGCTGTGTTTGATGCTCGGACAGAGAGATCTCGGTCAGTGCTGTGTTTGATGCTCGGACAGGGAGACCTCGGTCAGTGCTGTGTTTGATGCTCGGACAGGGAGACCTCGGTCAGCGCTGTGTTTGATCCACAGGGAGACCTCGGTCAGCGCTGTGTTTGATCCACAGGGAGATCTCGGTCAGTGCTGTGTTTGATCCACAGGGAGACCTCGGTCAGTGCTGTGTTTGATCCACAGAGTGATCTCGGTCAGTGCTTTGTTTGATCCACAGAGAGATCTCAGTCAGTGCTGTGTTTGATCCACAGGGAGACCTCGGTCAGTGCTGTGTTTGATGCTCGGACAGAGAGACCTCGGTCAGTGCTGTGTTTGATCCACAGAGAGATCTCGGTCAGTGCTGTGTTTGATGCTCAGACAGGGAGTACTCGGTCAGTGCTGTGTTTGATCCACAGAGAGATCTCGGTCAGTGCTGGGTTTAATGCTCGGACAGAGAGACCTCGGTCAGTGCTGTGTTTGATGCTCGGACAGAGAGACCTCGGTCAGTGCTGTGTTTGATCCACAGAGAGATCTCGGTCAGTGCTGTGTTTGATGCTCGGACAGAGAGACCTCGGTCAGTGCTGTGTTTGATCCACAGAGAGATCTCGGTCAGTGCTGTGTTTGATCCACAGAGAGGCCTCGGTTAGTGCTGTGTTTGATCCACAGAGAGACCTCGGTCAGTGCTGTGTTTGATGCTCGGACAGAGAGACCTCGGTCAGTGCTGTGTTTGATCCACAGAGAGACCTCGGTCAGTGCTGTGTCTGATGCTCGGACAGGGAGACCTCGGTCAGTGCTGTGTTTGATCCACAGAGAGATCTCGGTCAGTGCTGTGTTTGATGCTCGGACAGAGAGATCTCGGTCACTGCTGTGTTTGATGCTCGGACAGAGAGATCTCAGTCAGTGCTGTGTTTGATGCTCGGACAGAGAGATCTCGGTCAGTGCTGTGTTTGATGCTCGGACAGGGAGATCTCGGTCAGTGCTGTGTTTGATCCACAGAGAGATCTCGGTCAGTGCTGTGTTTGATGCTCGGACAGGGAGACCTCGGTCAGTGCTGTGTTTGATCCACAGAGAGATCTCGGTCAGTGCTGTGTTTGATGCTCGGACAGAGAGATCTCGGTCACTGCTGTGTTTGATGCTCGGACAGAGAGATCTCAGTCAGTGCTGTGTTTGATGCTCTGACACAGAGATCTCGGTCAGTGCTGTGTTTGATGCTCGGACAGAGAGACCTCGGTCAGTGCTTTGTTTGATCCACAGAGAGATCTCGGTCAGTGCTGTGTTTGATAATCAGACAGGGAGTCCTCGGTCAGTATTGTGTTTGATCCACAGAGAGACCTCGGTCAGTGCTGTGTTTGATGCTCGGACAGAGAGATCTCGGTCAGTGCTGTGTTTGATGCTCGGACAGGGAGACCTCGGTCAGTGCTGTGTTTGATGCTCGGACAGGGAGACCTCGGTCAGCGCTGTGTTTGATCCACAGGGAGACCTCGGTCAGCGCTGTGTTTGATCCACAGGGAGATCTCGGTCAGTGCTGTGTTTGATCCACAGGGAGACCTCGGTCAGTGCTGTGTTTGATCCACAGAGTGATCTCGGTCAGTGCTTTGTTTGATCCACAGAGAGATCTCAGTCAGTGCTGTGTTTGATCCACAGGGAGACCTCGGTCAGTGCTGTGTTTGATGCTCGGACAGAGAGACCTCGGTCAGTGCTGTGTTTGATCCACAGAGAGATCTCGGTCAGTGCTGTGTTTGATGCTCAGACAGGGAGTACTCGGTCAGTGCTGTGTTTGATCCACAGAGAGATCTCGGTCAGTGCTGGGTTTAATGCTCGGACAGAGAGACCTCGGTCAGTGCTGTGTTTGATGCTCGGACAGAGAGACCTCGGTCAGTGCTGTGTTTGATCCACAGAGAGATCTCGGTCAGTGCTGTGTTTGATGCTCGGACAGAGAGACCTCGGTCAGTGCTGTGTTTGATCCACAGAGAGATCTCGGTCAGTGCTGTGTTTGATCCACAGAGAGGCCTCGGTTAGTGCTGTGTTTGATCCACAGAGAGACCTCGGTCAGTGCTGTGTTTGATGCTCGGACAGAGAGACCTCGGTCAGTGCTGTGTTTGATCCACAGAGAGACCTCGGTCAGTGCTGTGTCTGATGCTCGGACAGGGAGACCTCGGTCAGTGCTGTGTTTGATCCACAGAGAGATCTCGGTCAGTGCTGTGTTTGATGCTCGGACAGAGAGATCTCGGTCACTGCTGTGTTTGATGCTCGGACAGAGAGATCTCAGTCAGTGCTGTGTTTGATGCTCGGACAGAGAGATCTCGGTCAGTGCTGTGTTTGATGCTCGGACAGGGAGATCTCGGTCAGTGCTGTGTTTGATCCACAGAGAGATCTCGGTCAGTGCTGTGTTTGATGCTCGGACAGGGAGACCTCGGTCAGTGCTGTGTTTGATCCACAGAGAGATCTCGGTCAGTGCTGTGTTTGATGCTCGGACAGAGAGATCTCGGTCACTGCTGTGTTTGATGCTCGGACAGAGAGATCTCAGTCAGTGCTGTGTTTGATGCTCTGACACAGAGATCTCGGTCAGTGCTGTGTTTGATGCTCGGACAGGGAGATCTCGGTCAGTGCTGTGTTTGATCCACAGAGAGATCTCGGTCAGTGCTGTGTTTGATGCTCGGACAGGGAGACCTCGGTCAGTGCTGTGTTTGATCCACAGAGAGATCTCGGTCAGTGCTGTGTTTGATCCACAGAGAGATCTCGGTCAGTGCTGTGTTTGATGCTCGGACAGGGAGTCCTCGGTCAGTGCTGTGTTTGATCCACAGAGAGATCTCGGTCAGTGCTATGTTTGATGCTCGGACAGAGAGATCTCGGTCAGTGCTGTGTTTGATGCTCGGACAGAGAGATCTCGGTCAGTGCTGTGTTTGATGCTCGGACAGAGAGATCTCAGTCAGTGCTGTGTTTGATGCTCGGACAGAGAGATCTCGGTCAGTGCTGTGTTTGATGCTCGGACAGGGAGTCCTCGGTCAGTGCTGTGTTTGATGCTCGGACAGGGAGTCCTCGGTCAGTGCTGTGTTTGATGCTCGGACAGGGAGACCTCGGTCAGCGCTGTGTTTGATCCACAGGGAGACCTCGGTCAGCGCTGTGTTTGATCCACAGGGAGATCTCGGTCAGTGCTGTGTTTGATCCACAGGGACACCTCGGTCAGTGCTGTATTTGATCCACAGAGAGATCTCGGTCAATGCTGTGTTTGATCCACAGAGAGATCTCGGTCAGTGCTGTGTTTGATCCACAGGGAGACATCGGTCAGTGCTGTGTTTGATGCTCGGACAGAGAGACCTCGGTCAGTGCTTTGTTTGATCCACAGAGAGATCTCGGTCAGTGCTGTGTTTGATAATCAGACAGGGAGTCCTCGGTCAGTGTTGTGTTTGATCCACAGAGAGACCTCGGTCAGTGCTGTGTTTGATGCTCGGACAGAGAGATCTCGGTCAGTGCTGTGTTTGATGCTCGGACAGGGAGACCTCGGTCAGTGCTGTGTTTGATGCTCGGACAGGGAGACCTCGGTCAGCGCTGTGTTTGATCCACAGGGAGACCTCGGTCAGCGCTGTGTTTGATCCACAGGGAGATCTCGGTCAGTGCTGTGTTTGATCCACAGGGAGACCTCGGTCAGTGCTGTGTTTGATCCACAGAGAGATCTCGGTCAGTGCTTTGTTTGATCCACAGAGAGATCTCGGTCAGTGCTGTGTTTGATCCACAGGGAGACCTCGGTCAGTGCTGTGTTTGATGCTCGGACAGAGAGACCTCGGTCAGTGCTGTGTTTGATCCACAGAGAGATCTCGGTCAGTGCTGTGTTTGATGCTCAGACAGGGAGTACTCGGTCAGTGCTGTGTTTGATCCACAGAGAGATCTCGGTCAGTGCTGGGTTTAATGCTCGGACAGAGAGACCTCGGTCAGTGCTGTGTTTGATGCTCGGACAGAGAGACCTCGGTCAGTGCTGTGTTTGATCCACAGAGAGATCTCGGTCAGTGCTGTGTTTGATGCTCGGACAGAGAGATCTCGATCAGTGCTGTGTTTGATGCTCAGACAGGGAGTCCTCGGTCAGTGCTGTGTTTGATGCTCGGACAGGGAGTCCTCGGTCAGTGCTGTGTTTGATGCTCAGACAGGGAGACCTCGGTCAGTGCTGTGTTTGATGCTCGGACAGGGAGATCTCGGTCAGTGCTGTGTTTGATGCTCGGACAGGGAGATCTCGGTCAGTGCTGTGTTTGATGCTCGGACAGGGAGATCTCGGTCAGTGCTGTGTTTGATCCACAGAGAGATCTGGGTCATTGCTGTGTTTGATGCTCGGACAGGGAGATCTCGGTCAGTGCTGTGTTTGATGCTCGGACAGGGAGACCTCGGTCAGTGCTGTGTTTGATCCACAGAGTGATCTCGGTCAGTGCTGTGTTTGATCCACAGAGAGATCTCGGTCAGTGCTGTGTTTGATCCACAGAGAGACCTCGGTCAGTGCTGTGTTTGATCCACAGGGAGATCTCGGTCAGTGCTGTGTTCGATCCACAGAGAGACCTCGGTCAGTGCTGTGTTTGATCCACAGAGAGATCTCGGTCAGTGCTGTGTTTGATCCACAGGGAGTCCTCGGTCAGTGCTGTGTTTGATGCTCGGACAGGGAGACCTCGGTCAATGCTGTGTTTGATCCACAGAGATATCTCGGTCAGTGCTGTGTTTGATCCACAGAGAGATCTCGGTCAGTGCTGTGTTTGATGCTCGGACAGGGAGTCCTCGCTCAGTGCTGTGTTTGATGCTCGGACAGGGAGACCTCGGTCAGTGCTGTGTTTGATGCTCAGACAGGGAGTCCTCGGTCAGTGCTGTGTTTGATGCTCAGACAGGGAGTCCTCGGTCAGTGCTGTGTTTGATGCTCGGACAGAGAGACCTCGGTCAGTGCTGTGTTTGATGCTCGGACAGAGAGATCTCGGTCAGTGCTGTGTTTGATGCTCGGACAGAGAGATCTCGGTCAGTGCTGTGTTTGATGCTCGGACAGAGAGATCTCGGTCAGTGCTGTGTTTGATGCTCGGACAGAGAGATCTAGGTCAGTGCTGTGTTTGATGCTCGGACAGAGAGACCTCGGTCAGCGCTGTGTTTGATGCTCGGACAGGGAGACCTCGGTCAGTGCTGTGTTTGATCCACAGAGAGATCTCGGTCAGTGCTGTGTTTGATGCTCGGACAGGGAGACCTCGGTCAGTGCTGTGTTTGATCCACAGAGAGATCTCGGTCAGCGCTGTGTTTGATGCTCAGACAGAGAGACCTCGGTCAGCGCTGTGTTTGATGCTCGGACAGGGAGACCTCGGTCAGTGCTGTGTTTGATCCACAGAGAGATCTCGGTCAGTGCTGTGTTTGATGCTCGGACAGGGAGACCTCGGTCAGTGCTGTGTTTGATCCACAGAGAGATCTCAGTCAGCGCTGTGTTTGATGCTCGGACAGGGAGACCTCAGTCAGTGCTGTGTTTGATGCTCGGACAGGAAGACCTCAGTCAGTGCTGTGTTTGATCCACAGAGAGATCTCGGTCAGCGCTGTGTTTGATGCTCGGACAGAGAGACCTCGGTCAGTGCTGTGTTTGATGCTTGGGCTGACAGTATGGTGTTGGACTCACACGGCTGCTGACTCGTCAGATTGAGTAATAGTATGTGGGACACATTGCTGGGTCTGATGTCAGTAAAATGTGAAAGTCAGATTTCGCTGTAACCTGTGCCGAGTGATGGGGGCGGTGATGGCACACCACGTTGACCCGCGGTGCTGGATGCAGAGACAGCTTGGTCAAATGTGGATCCTCGCCAGAGGAGAGGCGCCAGACGGCAGGGCAGGAGGCCATACACATGCAGGGTTTACCGCGCGCATTACTCTTATCTTGAGATGTCTGAGGAACAATGCTTAAGAAGGCCGATGTTCTGCAGGGAGGTGGTGATGGAGCTTTGCAACCTTCTGCAGACAGACCTGGCAGCTGACATCGGCACCAGGACCTCACTGTCAGTGGCACTTACAGCAGCGGAGGAGTTGGGGCCCAGGGAAGGCGCTACAGAGCTTGGTCTCCAGTTGTCCTGGTTAACCCTTGCCACTGGACCAAGACCGAGCTCTGTCAAGCCCGTGTGGTGGCTGGTGTGCAACGGCCACCACACGTTAAAAAAATCCACGCACAGGCATCTTCCACCCTTCAACATGTAACTCATTGAAACACTGTGAGCCCATCTTTTTTTGGTGTGAAGAGCGTCATCCTCGACACGAGGGACTGCCTGGTAGTAGTCAGTGCCAGTGAAAGTGACAGCAGCCCTCAAGTACTATGTTACCGACTCCTCCCAGTCTCCTGCAGGCGATATATGCAACACCTCGCACTTTGCTGCATTCGCCAGGTGACCAACGCTCTCTACAGCAAACGATTGGATTACATCAAGTTCAGCATGTCCCGGGAAGACCAGGATGAGGGCACCCATGCCTTTGCCAGGATAGCGGGCTTCCCCAGAGGGCCATCGATTGTTTGCATGTGGCATGGAGGGCCCCGCCCCACAATGGGCAAGTGTATCAGAATCGCAAGGGATTCCACTCACTGTACAGCTGGCCTGCGACCACAGGCAGGTGATCCTCGCTGTCAGTGCCCGATATCCTGGCAGCTGTCACGATGCCTTCACCCTGCGGGCGAGCAGTGAGCCCCCGCATGAAGGCTGTGGCTGGCTCCTGGGAAACAAAGGATACAGTGTGACCCCCTGGCTGTTGACACCCCTCCATAATCCCACTACTCCACTGAGCAGCGCTACAACAGCAGCCATACCACAACTCTGGCCATTATCCAGCAAACTATCGAGGGCCTGAAGCAACGTCTCCGCTGCCCTGACCATTCTGGAGGGACATTGCAGTACTCACCTGATCGAGTCTCCGTGGTCACCATTGTCTGCTGCATGCTGCACAACCTGGTCATTATGAGGGCCCAGCCATTACCAGCAGGGATGGATGACCCACCTCAGGAGGACGACGATGACGAGGAAGACGAGGAGCCTCACTGAAGGAGAAGGCAGCCTGACACTGCTGTGGCTGGAAGGGCTGCTCGTCGGAGACCCATCGCCCATCGATTCCAGTGAATGAGTCGTGACGTGCCCAATGGCCAACCTGCACACGTGGGCACCAACTCAACTCATCGCTACACACCCTGCAGCCCTCCGTCTTTAATAATCACTGCAGTGTCATGTCAACAATCCAAACTTGGTTTATTGCAAACATAAATTATGTGTGCTGAACACAAGCACAAGACAACACTTCATCCCCAACACCTCAACATGCCCACACAACCCCTTCAAACATTCTCAGACATCAAGTGCCACTATTGACATCGGTTCATTTTCTAACAAGGTAGCCGTCTCTGGAGAGAACCAATCATCGTTCATCCCAGTGCAACAATATACATGAGCTCATATTGCAACAACCCAGCCATCTCTGTTTAATATCAAGCAAGTATTTGGTGGGTCATATAAGTACAACTAGTTATAAAACCTCATATCGAAAACCATATGAGGCCATCTTCCCACAGGTCTTCACTCTGTTTTGAAGAGTGCTTTATACCTCTCACCACCCGCCCCTCCGCCCCCCCCATGCCTACTGCTCCTCCTCAATGGGGTCTCAGGGCCTGCAGCAAGGCTGGCAGCCGGTTGCTGACTTGGATCCACAGCCACACATGATGGCCTAGCAGGATGTCCCCGACCAGCCCGGGCCCTGGAAGGCCTGGCCGTGGACTACATTGGCTCAGGACGGGCGGCAGCGCTCTGTTGTGGATGGGGTGCAGAGAGCGGCAGAATGGTGTCATCCTGAGAAAGGACATCGCGGCCCGACTGGCCCAACTGGCGGATACTCCCCCACGGCAGAGCATTGTCACCTGCAGCAATCTGGGCGAGGTCAACTTCCTGCCCTGGTTTGGCAAGGTTCCCCTTGAACTGATGGGGCCTCAGATTGGATGGCACGGTCAGTGCGTCCATTGAATCGATTTGCCTCTACACCAGAGAGCTGACGCAGGACACCACACACTGACAACATTCAAGTACTTAGGCCTACAATAGCATCGGCCTGGTGCTCAATGGCCACTGCAACATCAGCCATAGTCCGTGCCACCATGTCTGGGACCCCATGGTCACTGTTTGCACCCAACATCCGTTGGTATCTACCAAGGATGGGCTTGGCAGGATTCCGAGATGTACAGGAACAGAAAAGGCTTTCATTCTGTTAATGTGCAACTCTTGTGTGACGACATGCATCGCATCATGTCAGTTGATTCAAGATAACCTGGGAGCACCAATGATGCGTTCATCCTGCGCGAGAGTGTTATATCTGCCATGTTTCAGCAGCAGCCAGAAGGGTAGAGCTGGCTACTGAGAGACAAAGGGTACGGCCTCGCCACCTGCCTCACGACGCCCCTGTGCGTAACACGGACGTAAGCTGACGGGGAATACAACACGCAGCATGATAGAGAGGACCATTGGCATTTTGAAACAGCACTTCTGATGCCTGGACAATTCCGGAGGCTACTCCACTGAGATTGTCGGTCAGTTCACTGTTGTGTGCTGCATGCTGCATAACTTAGCCATCATGAGGCAGCAGCAGCTGGTAGTAGAAGACCCACCTTCTTCTTGTTAGGCAGTCCCTCGTATTGAGGATGATTTGCTTCCACACCAAAAAGGGATGAGTTCACAGGTGTTTCAATGAAGGACCTAATATTCCTGGTCACGAACTGTATATTGAAGGGTGGAAGATGCCTGTGTGTGGATTGTTTTAACGTGGAGTGGCCATTGCACACCAGCCACCACACGGGCTTGACAGAGCTAGGCCTTGGGCCAGTGGCAAGGATTAACCAGGACGACTGGAGATCTGCTCTGCTGCACGGGCCTAGTGCGCGCACATATCACAGTGTGGGCTGGTCCATGCTGCCCCTGGGCCCTCGCCTCTTCTGGGCCCAAAACTCACACCTCTCCTGAGCCCCGATCACTCGCCGCTCCTTTGCCCCGACCTCGCTGTTCCTGCTGTACCTGCCCACGCTCCAATCAGTGACCTGGATTTTGGTGACGTCCAATCCAGTCGCCCTTCTCCAACCCTGACCCGCGAGAAACCACCAGCGGCGGGTCGGGGCCAAAAAAGGAGCGTAGGGGCGGTGGCCTGGGAGCAGTGTGGAGGCCTCAGGGAGCAGTGTGGGGGCCCCGGGGAGCAGCGTGGAGGCCCCGGGGAGCAGTGTGGGGGCCCCGGGGAGCAGCGTGGAGGCCCCGGGGAGCAGTGTGGGGGCCCCGGGGAGCAGCGTGGAGGCCCCGGGGAGCAGTGTGGGGGCCCCGGGGAACAGAGCCCCAAGGAGCACTGTGGAGGCCCCGGGGAGCAGTGTGGAGGCCCCGGGGAGCAGTGTGGGGGCCCCGGGGAGCAGTGTGGGGGCCCCGGGGAGGGGTGTGGGGGCCCCAGGGAGCAGTGTGGGGGACCCGGGGAGCAGTGTGGGGGCCCCGGGGAGCAGCATGGAGGCCCCGGGGAGCAGTGTGGGGGCCCCGGGGAGGGGTGTGGAGGCCCCGGGGAGCAGTGTGGGGGCCCCGGGGAGCAGTGTGGGGGCCCCAGGGAGCAGTGTGGGGGCCCCGGGGAGCAGTGTGGGGGCCCCAGGGAGCAGCGTGGAGGCCCCGGGGAGCAGTGTGGGGACCCCGGGGAGCAGTGTGGGGGCCCCGGGGAGCAGTGTGGGGGCCCCGGGGAGCAGTGTGGAGGCCCCGGGGAGCAGCGTGGAGGCTCCGGGGAGCACTGTGGGGACCCTGGGGAGCAGTGTGGGGGCCCCGGGGAGCAGTGTGGGGGCCCCAGGGAGCAGTGGGGGGGCCCCGGGGAGCACTGTGGGGGCCCCGGGGATGGGGTGTGGGTGCCCCAGGGAGCAGTGTGGGGGCCCCGGGGAGCAGTGTGGGGGCCCCGGGGAGCAGTGTGGAGGCCCCGGGGAGCAGTGTGGGGGCCCCAGGGAGGGGTGTGGAGGCCTCGGGGAGCAGCGTGGAGGCCCTGGGGAGCAGTGTGGGGGCCCCGGGGAGCAGCGTGGAGGCCCCGGGGAGCAGTGTGGGGGCCCCGGGGAGCAGTGTGGGGGCCCCGGGGAGCAGTGTGGGGGCCCCAGGGAGGGGTGTGGAGGCCCCGGGGAGCAGTGTGGAGCCCCGGGGAGCAATGTGGAGGCCCCGGGGAGCAGTGTGCAGGCCCCGGGGAGCAGCGTGGAGGCCCCGGGGAGCAGTGTGGGGGCACCGGGGAGCAGTGTGGGGGCCCTGGGGAGCAGTGTGGGGGCCCTGGGGAGCAGTGTGGGGGCCCCAGGGAGCAGTGTGGGGGCCCCAGGGAGGGGTGTGGAGGCCCCGGGGAGCAGTGTGGGGGCCCCAGGGAGGGGTGTGGAGGCCCCGGGGAGCAGTGTGGGGGCCCCAGGGAGGGGTGTGGAGGCCCCGGGGAGCAGTGTGGAGGCCCCGGGGAGCAATGTGCAGGCCCCGGGGAGCAGTGTGGGGGCCCCGGGGAGCAGTGTGCAGGCCCCGGGGAGCAGCACGAGTCGGTGCAGGAGGGCACGATTTGGAGACGAAGACCCACCTGAGATGGGAGTGGCTGATGATGAAGAGGAACATGCAGATGACGAGGAGGAGGACGAGGAAACGATGCAACTACCTGAACCCAGAGCACGACGGCGGAGGAGGGCAGGCCGTCGAGCCCCTTTAACGATTGCTCGAGTCTTGCACCAGTTGCTCATCCGAGAACGCTTTGCTGCCTGAGGGCACAGCGGCAACTATTCCACACGGACCATGTTTACTGTTTGGACCGGTTCCGTAATGTTCCGTTGTGTTAATGGAACAAATAATGGAAATGATTCAGTTATCATTTAAAATATATTTTATTCAAAATTTTAACACTTGTTTGTACTTAACTTAACCTTAATAAAAATATTCTTGTATCAAACTTTAAAGTTTTCAGCTAAGATCACTTACAATCTTTAAGATCACTTACAAAGTTTTAAACTTGTAAATTTACAACACTTACAAAAAACTTTTAATCTGAGATCCGTTACAATAGTAACAATAATAATAACAACAACAGCAACAATAGCAAAGAAAGGCTGCACCCATCCCTCCTCCACATTCTAAGACCGCCCGCCGCGCTTGGTCTCGGTGACTCTACCCCTGCACACAGCCGGTCGCGCAGCGTTTCTCGGGTTGGTACCAAGCTTATTCTTTCGAGCATCTCGGGTAATGCGCATCTCTTGATGGGGGGGTCGGGGGGGGGGGGGGCAGGCGGTAATGTGGAAGGCCCGGCTCGGGCCTCTTCAGAGGCTGGTCTGGGGATTGCAGTGGGAGTGGCAGTTGATTCTGTCAATGGGCACGGGGTCTGGGCATGTTCCCTTATTGGAGCAGCTACCTCCGACATTCCCTCCCTCATGTTCATCAACAGTGTATCAGCTGCCTCCGACATTCCCTCCCTCATGTTCCCGGACAGTGTTCCCATTTCTCTCAAGAGTGTTGTTACTTCTCCCGATAGTCCTGATACCTCATCACCTACCCCACTGATGGTGTCCAGGAGTGATCGGGTAAGGTCAATGCTCTCCGCACTCATTGCCATCATCTGAACCACATCTGTTAGATCCTGCACCTCAGCGCTTGACAGCACTCTCCTTGCCCTCCTCACCCTGGGTGTGCCTCGCTGCACCCCACTGGGACCCACAGCCTCGGACGGTGGGAAACCATGGAATGTCCCAACACTCAAACCACTCAGGCAAGGGGCTGGCACCTCAATGGGCGGCACCTGCACTTCCGCAGAGTGAGTAAACAGTGGGGGCTTCATCCATCCTCTCCCCCTCCTCCTCCCTCCCCATGCTCTTGGTCTGGAAGGTGGGATTGAGAGATATTCTCCTTCAGGCTTTTTCGCATCTGAATATTCTCCTGCATCAGCTTCTGCATCGTCAGCGTTGGCCTCAAGTTCTGTAAAATATAACGGAACAGACAAATGGTTAGCAGCAGAGGAGGGTGGGTGGTATGAGTAGGCTCACACAGTGCAGGCAGCAGGCTGATTTGAAGGACCACAATGAATGATAGCATATTGCATCAACCGAAGTGTAGCTGTCGGAGACATCCCAGGAACTGAAGCACGGCTAGCCCGCGCAATACTTAACATTTAGCAAAGCCAGACTGTGGAATTTGAAAGACTTACTCTCTCCCTCGATTGTGGGCCCAGCTTGTGCAGTGGTGGTTGCTTTTCTCCATCAAAGCAGCGACTCTCTCTTCCAAAGGTGTCAGTGGGAGCAGATTTGCCGGGCCTCCTCCTGTTCGAGTTCTCTCTCTTTTGTTGTGTGCCGCCTTCCTCTGCAAAGCTGATAATATAACTTTTTAGGGAGGGTGTCTTTCTGCTGGGTGGGACGTAATCAGATGGTCACATTTACAATTGCAATTCCAGTGAATAAATGAAAATATTACTGACACTAACTACTTGACCAAGGTCCTGCCACTTATTTTTGCACTGGCCCCCAGACCTCGGGGTGGTCCATTGCACAGTAATCTTCTGCAACTTGGTTCCAGCATTTCTTCATTCCTTTGGGTGGAACTTTTATGTGACCTCTGCTGGTGTCCAGCTCATGCCGTCTGGCCTCAGTTACAGTAACCAGGGCCTCCACTTCATCCTGTGAGAAATTCTTGGTCCTTGAGCGCAGTTGCATATTGCAGCTCCGATTTTTCCACTGAGATTTAAAGTTCCCACACACAACTGACTCTTTAACAATGGCCGAATGCAGACCGGGAGCTGTACTGGGCATGTCCGCACAGCAGTCATGTAAAAAACACCATTTTTTTTCCCGCGCATGCGCAAAAGGGGGGCATCATTTTTTTGTTACGCAGACATTAGGCTCCACCCCCCCGAAGCTAAACGACAGGCTGCGCCGGGCCAATTTTAAAAGTTAGAATGGGGAAACTTGCAAGTTATTTTTTTGGAGTTGTCGAGGTCCAAAAAAACAGGCATAACACTTGTAATACGCCAAAAAACAGCACTGGGGAAAATTGAGCCCAATATCAGTAATGGTGAGCATGAAACTACCGATTGCTGTAAAAACCTTATTGGTTCACGAAGGAAATCTGCTGCCCTTACCCGGTCTGGCCTACACATGACTCCAGACCTACAGCAATGTGGTTGACTCGTAACTGCCCTCTGAAAAGGCACACTGGGGATGTGCAATTGCAACAGAAAAATGCTGATTGGGTCTTCATGATCACATGATTGATTGCTGATTGCTCCCCTTGACACTCCCGGCAGTTTCTCTGCATAATTAGAACCACACTGCCGACATAACCAGTGACTTTGCAAAATGTAATTCGAGCCATTCTGACTGCCGACTCCAGACAGGAGAGAGCTCACTCGCACAGATTAAGACCTATCCGCCCCTCCCCCTCCAAGTTCTGCTGCCAAGCCCAAGTTCCTGCCCCATCCTGGCTCAAATTCCTGACGTTACCCCCCTCTCCACCCCATCACGCCAGAGATGGGGCATTGTGTGTGGAGCACGGATTGTTAACAGGTTTATTGGGTATGAAGGGAATAGTGACAGTGTCGTGACTTGCAGATTTCATCCAGCCAATCGTATTAATTGTCACACATGCACCGAGCTTTCCGAGAAATCAACCAGATCGATGCGGAGGGGAGAGAGAACGTGTCCATCTGCCCTCTCTCTCTCTCTCTCTCCACCGTTCCCCCTCCCCTTTCCCCTCTCCCACCCCAGTCTCTCTCTCCACACCTCCACTCTCTCCCTCTCCCAGCCCCACTCTCTCTATTTCCCCCCCACTCTCTTTATCTCCCCACTTTCTCTTTTCCCCTCACACTCTCTTTTCACACCATATTTTCTCTCTCTCTCTCTCTCTCTCTCCAGTCTGTCGCTCTCTCTCTGTCTCATTCTCTCTCTCTCTCCCCACTCTCTCTCTTGAACCCATTCTCTCTATTCCCCCCCCACTCTCTCTCTCTTTCCCCCTCAATCTCTCTCCCCCCCCCTCACTCTCTCTCTCCGCCATTCTCTTCCCCTCTCACTCTCTCTCTCCCCCACTCCCCCTCTCTCCCCCACTCTTGCCCCATCCCTGTAATGTATTAATTTTTGGGGGTCACCAGACACCAGGGGGTGCCACGGTCGGAGGTCACCAGGCTGTACACATGTGGCATGTGTGCTTGGCCACCTGTATATAAGCTGGGTGTCTTTGTAACGCAGGCACTCTTGGGCTGGAATAAAGATGGATCAGGTTGCACCTGAGTGAGTTTACAGTAACGATTCTTGAGTCATTACAATTGGCGATGAGGTATTTTAAGAAGCTTCGCATGTACAATGGGCACTGTTGGAATCCTGGAGAGATTCGTGGAGGGTGAGGATTGGGCGGATTTTGTCGACCACCTGGATCAGTATTTTGTGACCAACAGCATGGAGGCAGAGGCCTACGCAGTTAAGCACAGGGCAGTTCTCCTCACCGTTTGTGGTCCGAAAATTTACGGCTTCATGAAGAATCTTCTCTCGCCTGACCGTCTGGCAGAAAAAGGGTAGGTGAATTGTGTACGTTGGTGGGTAATCATCTGAAGCCACAAGAGGGGATCAACATATCACGCAACCGCTTCTACACGCATGTTCATGCTGAGGGCCAGGTTGAGTCAGGATTTGTCGCCAACCTGCGACGCCTGGCTGAGCCGTGTAAGTTCGGGAACATGCTGGAAGACATGCTGCGTGATGTCTTCATGATAGGCGTCAGCCATGATGTGATCCTCAGGAAGCTGTTGGCTGTAGAGACGCTGGATTTGAAAAAGGCCGTCGCGACTGCCTAGGCATGCATGACGACGGATGATAATTTGAGGCAGATATCATCGATGAGTCGGAGTTCCACGGCAAGTACTGTAAACAAGATGGCGTCGTCTTCGGGCAGAGCTGCTTACGCAAAAGCCGCCGCTGCTCAGAGCCCGCCAAATAGTTCAGTCCAGATTTCACCCTGTTGGCATTGTGGGGGCAATCATCAGCCTCATCAGTGTCGGTTTAGACAATACTCATGCAATGGATGTTCGAAAGTGGGGCATCTTCACAGGATGTGTCCACAACGGAGCAAGCGTGGTGCGGCTCACCACGTGGTTGATGAGGACCAGTTCAGTGATGGCCCGGATACACAACCCGAGGAGGAAGTGAATGGACTGTATTCGTTCCTGAGCAAGAGCCAGCCGATAATCGTTAATGTGAAGCTGAATGGCGTGGCTGTATCAATGGAGCTGGACACGGGTCAGTCGATAACGAGCCAAAGGACATTTGACAAGCTGTGGGACACTAAGGCTGCGAAACCGAAGCTGAGTCCAGTCAATACCAGGTTGCGTACTTACACTAAGAAGCTCGGCAGTGCAGCAATCGAAGTGTCATATGACGGTGTGGTTCACGAGCTACCATTATGGATCGCCCCAGGGTAATGGTCCAACGCTGTTCGGCAGGAATTGGCTCGAGAAAATCAAGCTGAACTGGAATGATGTCAAGATGTTTCTTCGGTGATGATACTTCTTGTGTTCAAGTATTGAAAAAGTTTCCTTCTTTGTTTGAACCGGGCATTGGTAATTTTACGGGAGCCAAGGTGCAGATTCACTGGACTCCAATGTAAGGCCTGTCTATCACA
This sequence comes from Pristiophorus japonicus, assembly GCF_044704955.1. Lineage (NCBI taxonomy): Eukaryota > Metazoa > Chordata > Chondrichthyes > Pristiophoridae > Pristiophorus > Pristiophorus japonicus. The sequence goes on along the minus strand of NC_091997.1, from coordinate 93,607,648 downwards.
AAGCTCAGTCTGTTCTGTACATGATGAGGGAGAAGGTTGAAATTGAGCTTGACAGACTCCAATGTGAAGGGGTCGAGTTTAATGAGTGGGCTAGTCCCATTGTTCCTGTGTTGAAGAGTAATGGCACTGTCAGGATTTGTGGAGACTACAAGGTTACGATTAACCGATTTTCAAAACAGGATCAGTATCCGTTACCGAGGGCTGATGACCTGTTCGCCATGCTAACTGGTGGAAAGTCGTTCACAAAACTGGATCTGACGTCGGACTATTTGACCCACGAGCTTGTCGACACTTCGAAGAAACTCACCTGCATCAACACCCATAAAGGACCGTTCAACTACAACAGGTGTCCTTTTGGGATTCATTTGGATTTCAGAGGAATATGGAGAGTTTACTGAAGTCCGTTCCTAGAACTGTCGTGTTTCAAGATGATATTCTGGTCACAGATCACGACACTGCTGAACATCTGAACAATCTTAAAGAAGTCCTACAGCGTCTGGACAAAGTGGGACTCAGGCTGAAATGCTCGTAGTGTGTATTCATGGCACCTGAAGTCGAATTCCTCGGGAGGAAGATTGCTGCTGATGGCATCAGGTCCACTGATTCGAAAACCAAGGCCATCAAAAATGCACCCCAGCCTCAGAATGTGACAGAGCTGTGTTTGTTCCTTGGGCTACTCAACTACTTTGGTAATTTCTTACCCAGATTGAGCACTTTACTAGAGCCACTGCGTGTGTTACTAAGAAAAGGCGACAACTGGGTCTGGGGTGAATCTCAAGATAGAGCCTTTGAGAAAGCCAAGAATCTGCTCTGTTCAAACAAGTTGCTTGTTCATTATGATCTGCATAAGCGTCTTGTATTGGCCTGTGATGCTTCATCATATGGAGTTGGCTGCGTACTCCAACAAGCAAATAAATCGGGCAAGCTACAACCTGTTGCGTATGCTTCGAGAAGTCTGTCTAAAGTGGAAAGAGCTTACAGTATGGTAGAGAAAGAAGCTTTGGCTTGTGTGTATGGGGTAAAAAAAATGCACTAGTACCTGTTTGGTCTTCGTTTTAAACTAGAAACGGATCACAAGCCACTCATTTCGTGATCGTGTTGCCGTGTCATGTGACATCTCAGTCAACGATCCAGTTTATGTACTGAACTATGGTCAAGGTCCAAAGTGGATCATCGGCACTGCTACAGGCAAGGAGGGTAACAGAGTGTTTATTGTCGTGCTCAAAAATGGGCAAACATGCAGGAAACACCTTGAGCAGGTTAAACTGCAGCACACGGATGAACTGGAACTGAGTGAGGAAGATGCAGTCAGTGACCAACCAACCATTGTTCACTCATCAGAGGACTCTGCTGACATTACTGACTCTGAAACTTCAGTCTTTGATGTGGTCATGACCACTCCCATCAGATCGGCTACTCAGCCCTCAGTCACAACGGACTTAGAACGCTCGCCCAGAGTCAAAGTTGAACTGAGACAATCAACTCGTGAGAGGAAAGCCCCAGACCGTCTTAATTTATAAAATGACTGTTGTTAAGATTTTAAAAGGGGAATGTTGTTATGTATTAATGCTTGGGGGTCACCAGACACCAGAGGGCGCCGCGGTCGGAGGTCATTGGGCTGTACGCATGTGGCATATGTGCTTGGTCACCTGTATATAAGCTGGGTATCATTGTCACGTAGGCACTCTTGGGCTGGAATAAAGATGGATCAGGTTGCACCTGAGTGAGTTTACAGTAACCAGATTCTTGAGTCATTACAGGTAGAGAGAGAGAGAGTGCCTGAGTTGGGGCTCCAGTTGTTGGGCGCTGGCCTGAGTGTCTGCTGTTTGCGGTGCCTCAGGCCTATACGGACTGCCCACAGTGACTGGGCTCTCCTCCACTTGGTTTCGGTGTTCGGTCACCTGTGGAGGAGAGAACTCTACATCGTGTTCTTCCATTGCTTCTTCTATAGGGTTGCTGAACCTCCTTTTTGTTTGATCCACGTGTTTGCGGCAGATTTGCCCATTGGTAAGTTTAACTACCAGAATCCTATTCCTCTCTTTAGCATTCACAGTGCCTGTGAGCCATTTAGTCCCTGCAGTGTAATTAAGGACAAAAACAGGGTCATTGACATCAATACATCGCACCCTCGCATTCCCGTCATGGTAGTCACATTGTGACTGGCACCTGCTCTCAACAATTTCTTTCATGGTGGGTGTATAAGGGATAACCGGGTTTTGAGCGTCCTTTTCATTAGCAGCTCCGCGGCTGAGACCCCTGTGAGCAAGTGTGGTCGGGATCTATTGGCCAACAGGAGGCGTGATAAGTGGCTTTGTAGGGAATCCCCTTGGATTCTGAGCATCCCCTGTTTGATTATCTGCACTGCTCATTCCGCCTGGCCGTTTGAGGCCGGCTTGAACGGTGCCGTTCTAACATGGTTAATTCCATTGCCTGCCATGAAGTCCTGGAATTCAGTGCTTGTGAAGCACGGGCCATTGTCGCTGACCAAGACGTCCGGTAGACCGTGGGCGGCAAACATTGCCCGTAGACTTTCTACCGTGGCAGAGGATGTGCTTAAATTGCGAATGTCACACTCGATCCATTTGGAGTAGGTGTCTACTACAATCAAAAACATTATTCCCATGAAAGGACCTGCGTAGTCCACATGGATGCGTGACCATGGCTTGGCGGGCCAGGACCAGGGGCTAAGGGGGGCTTCCCGGGGCACATTGCCCAGCTGGGCACACGTGTTGCACCTGCAAACACAAAGTTCCAGGTCTGCATCTATCCCTGGCCACTAAACGTGTGACCTGGCACTTGCCTTCATCATGACAATGCCCGGGTGCTCATTGTGGAGTTCTCTGATGAACATCTCTCTGCCCATCTGGGGCATGACTACTCGGTTTCCCCACAGTAGGCAATCGGCCTGAATCAAGAGTTCATCCTTACGCCTGTGAAATGGTTTGAATTCCTTAGGGCATGCCCCGTACGTGGCTGTCCAGTCCCCATTCAGGACACATTTCTTGACTAAAGACAGTAGCGGGTCTCTATTTGTCCAGACTTTGATCTGACAGGCTGTCACGGGTGAGCCTTCGCTTTCGAAAGCTTCAACAGCCATGACTATCTCAGCAGCATGCTCGGTAGCCCCCTCAGTGGTGGCTAGTGGGAGCCTGCTGAGTGCATCGGCACAGTTTTCAGTGCACGGTCTGTGCCGAATTGTATAGTCATAGGCGGCTAATGTGAGTGCCCACCTCTGTATGCGGGCCGATACATTTTCATTTGTGGCCTTGTTGTCAGCCAAAAGTGAGGTTAGGGGTTTGTGATCTGTCTCCAGCTCAAATTTCCTGCCAAACAGGTACTGGTGCATTTTTTTTTACTGCATATACACATGCAAACGCTTCCTTTTCTACCATTCCGTAGCCCCTTTCTGCCTGGGACTGACTTCTGGAGGCATAAGCTACCAGCTGTAACTGACCCTTGGCATTAACATGCTGTAACACACACCCGACCCCATAGGACGACGGATCGCATGTTAAAACAAGTTTCTTACATGGGTCATATAGCGTTAACAGATTGTTGGAGCACAACAAATTGCGTGCTCTATCAAAAGCCCTTTCTTGGCTGTCCCCCCAAGCCCATTTGCAACCTTTGCGTAGGAACACGTGTAGCGGCTCTAACAGCATGCTCAATTTGGGAAGAAAGTTACCAAAATAGTTCAGGAGCCCCAGGAACGAACGCAGCTCCGTCGTGTTATGGGGTCTGGATGCTCTCTGGATCGCTTCTGTTTTGGACGGAGTAGGGCTGATCCCGTCTGCTGCTACCCTCATCACCAGGAATTCTACCTCTGGAGCTAGGAAGACGCACTTCGCCTTTTTGAGTCGCAGCCCTACCCGGTCCAGTTTGTGTAGCACCTCCTTCAGGTTGTGGAGGTGTTCTTCAGTATTGTAACCCGTGATGAGGATGTCGTCTTGAAAAACCACCGTCCCTGGAATCGACTTGAGGAGGCTTTCCATATTTCGTTGAAAGATCACGGTGGCCGAGCGAATCCCAAACAGACATCTGTTGTACTCAAACAACCCCTTGTGTGTCGTGATGGTGGTCAGCTTCTTCGACTCACTCGCCAGCTCCTGGGTCATGTAAGCTGAGGTCAGGTCCAATTTTGAAAAAAGTTTGCCACCGGATAGCGTCGCAAAGAGGTCCTCCGCTCTCGGTAGCGGGTACTGGTCTTTAAGTGACACCCGATTGATGTTGGCCTTGTAATCACCACATATCTTGACCGACCCATCCGCCTTGAGCACCGGCACAATCGGGCTCGCCCAGTTACTGAATTCAACTGGCGAGATGATGCCTTCCCTCAGCAGGCGTTCCAATTCGCCTTCTATCTTTTACCGCATCACGTACGGCACCGCTCTGGCCTTGTGGTATACTGGCCTGGCATCCGGGTTTATGTGAATCACTACCTTGGTCCCCATGAAAGTGCCAATGCCGGGTTGAAATAATGAATCAAATTTGTCCAGGACCTATGAGCATGATATTCGCTCAACAGAAGAAATTGATATTGACATCGCCCCTTTTCCAGTTCATGACAGCAAGCCAACTCCTCCCTCGTAGTGAGGGACCGTCCCCCGGGACAATCCAGAGTGGCAATCTGTTCTCCGAAACTTTGTGGGTCACGACTACCGTGGCGCTGCCTAGCACTGTAGTGATCTCCTTTGTATATGTCCGTAGCTGTGCGTCAATCGGCACTAATTTTGGCCTCCTGGCCTTGGACGCCCACAACTTGTCAAACTGTTTGATACTCATCAGAGACTAGCTGGCCCCCGTGTCTAGCTCCATTGATGCTGGGATGCCATTGAGGAGCACTTTCATCATTATCAGTGGCGTCCTGGTGTATGAACTGTATATGTGCTCCACATGAACTCGCTGAACTTCAGCTTCCAGCGATTTCCCCCAGTGTTCATTTGGCCTCGTAGGGCTTACATCGGGCCCGGTCCTCTTCGTACATCAACCTGGCTGCAGGCTTCCTGCACATACACGCCAAGTGATCACTGACGTTGCAATTTCTGCAGGTATATTGCTGATACCTGCAAGCTCTGGCTGGGTGTGTGCCTCCACACCTCCAACATGAGCCGTTGTTGGAAACAAAAGTTCCATTACCAGTCGATCATCTCTGACTGTCTGTGTAACTATCCTTAAGCGCACCATTGACAGGTTTGATGGCCCCATTACTGGCTGCATTGTCCCTTGCGATGGCATAAATCGCCGTTCAGCTAGCCATTTTCTCTGTTGAATTCCCCCTTTGGGTTCGACAACATGCTCGGGCACATCCGATTGCCCCTGTCTGCCTGGAGAACTGTGTACTACGTAACAATGTTGACTCCCTGTCCATTTGCTGCATTTAAGCCAAGATTTTTGTCAAACATCATTCTGGTCTCTTCCTCCCTTGAGATAAATGTCTGGGCCATCAAAGCCGGCACTTCCAAGGTCAAGTCTTTGGTCTCAATCAGTTTTGAAAACTCCAGCATGCCCAATGCCCTCAATAAAAAAGTCTCGCAGCATCTCTGCTCTGCATGCATCTGTGAACTTACATAGGCTCACCAGTCGCCGGAGGTATGCCACGAAGTCTGGAATGCTTTGCCCTTCTCGACGCCGGTGCGTGTAAAACCAGTGTCTCGCCATGTGCATGGTGCTCGCCGGTTTAAGGTGTTCCCCGATCAACTTACTGAGCTCTTCAAAAGTCTTGTCCACTGGCTTCTCTGGCGCTAGAAGGTCCTTCATCAAGTAGTACGTCCTGGATCCACAAACCGTCAGGAGATGAGCCCTGCGTTTGTCGGCCGAATCCTGTCCCAACCATTCCTTAGTGACGAAACTTTGCTGTAGTCTCTCAATAAAATCATCCCAATCATCACCAACACAGTAACTCTGGTCTGTGCTGCTAGTGGCCATGCTCGCGTGGTTTAAATCCCAGTTTCTCATCGCCAATGATATGTCCTTACGATATAGTATAAATGCACACAAGGCCCATATTTGAGAGAAGGTTACTGTGTGACCAATAACCTTTATTAGCCAGCACTGAAGTGATGAAGGTGGGTGGAGCTTCCCCTTTTATACCTGAAAGACCAGGTTAGGAGTGTCTCCCACAAGTTCACCACCTAGTGGTCAATGTTCTCACAGTGTACAACTTAGGTCAGATTATACATGGGTTACAATGACAGTTGAACACATGACATCCACCACCACCAAAAACATTTTGCCCAGGAAAGGACCTGCATAGTCGATGTGGATCCTCGACCATGGCCGCAACCACAGACTTAGCGGAGATTCCACTGGTGCATTGCAAGTGTTGCACTGATACACACATGACTCCAAATCAGAGTCAATGCCAGGCCACCAAACGTGAGATCTGGCAATGGCCTTCATCATCACAATACCGAGATGGGTACTGTGTAAATCCCGCACAAATCTCTCCCCGCCTTTCTTGGGCATAACAACATGATTACCCCATAGCAAACAATCAGATTGAATGGATAGTTCGTCTTTGCAATGGTTGTAAGGTTTGGTCTCATCACACACTTCCCTGGGAATGGCCAACCAATCACCACTAAGGACACTACGTTTTACAACCGATAAGATCGGATCCTGGCTGGTCCAGGCCTTAACTTGTTGAGCAGTGACAGGCGACCCTTCACTCTCAAAGGCATCCATGACCAAAAGTAGGTCTGCGGGCTGTGGCGTTTCCACCTCCGGCGTGGGCAACGGTAAACGGCTCAATGCATCGGCACAATTCTCGGTGCCAGGTCTATGGCGAATGACATAATCATAGGCAGATAATGTCAGCGCCCACCTCTGGATGCGGGACGATGCGTTGGTATTGATACCTCTATGCTCTGAAAATAAAGATATGGGCGGCTTGTGATCGGTTTCAAGCTCGAAACGAAGCCCAAATAGATACTGGTGCATCTTTTTAACCCCATATATAAGCAGGCTAAAGCTTCTTTCTCTACCATGCGTAGGCTCTTTCCACTTTAGACATGTTTCTCGATGTGTACGCAACGGGTTGTAGTTTGCCCGACTCATTGGATTGTTGGAGCACGCAACCAACCCCATGTGATGGAGTGTCACAGACCAATACTAGATGCTTGCATGGGTCATAATGTACCAGCAATTTGTTGGAACAAAGCAGATTTCTAGCCTTCTCGATGGCCCTGTCTTGAGATATACCCCAAATCCAGATGTCGCCTTTTCTGAGCAGCATGTGCAGTGGCTCTAAAACTGTGATCAATTTAGGTAAGAAATTACTGAAGTAGTTGAGAAGACCAAGGAACGAACGCAGCTCCATCACATTCTGGGGTCTGAGTGCATTTTTGATGGCCTCTGTTTTCGTGTCTGTAGGCCTGATGCCATCTGCAGCAATCTTCCTTCCCAGGAATTCGACTTTCAGTGCCATAAAGACACACTTTGAACATTTCAGCCTGAGCCCCACTTTGTCCAGGCGACGTAGGACCTCTTCCAGGTTGTGCAGGTGTTCGGCAGTGTCACGACCTGTGACCAGAATATCGTCTTGGAACACCACGGTTCTAGGGATGGACTTCAGTAAACTCTCCATGTTTCTGTGAAATATAGCTGTAGCCCGAGCGAATTCCGAAAGGACACCTGTTATAAACGAACAGCCGTTTATGCATATTGATGCACGTAAGTTTCTTCCATGATTCGACAAGCTCCTATATCATATAGGTCAACGTCAGATCCAATTTGGGGAACGACTTTCCCCCGGCTAGCATTGCAAACAGGTCATCAGCCTTTGGTAACGGGTACTGATCCTGTTTCGAAACTCGTTTGATCGTAACCTTATAGGCTCCACAAATCCTGACAGTGCCATCACTCTTCAGCACAGGAACAATGGGACTAACCCATTCATTAAATTCGACCGGTGAAATGTTGGAGTCTGTCCAGTTCAATTTTGACCTTCTCCCTCATCATGTACGGGACCGCCCGGGCTTTGTGATGGATGGGTCTTGCATCCGAGTCCAGGCGGATCTGCACCTTGGCTCCCGTGAAGTTGCCGATGCCCGGTTCAAACAGCGAGGGAAATTTACTCAGCACTTGAGCACACGAAGCGTCATCCACCGGTGACAAAGCTTTAATATCGTTCCAGTTCCGCTTTATTTTTTCGAGCCAACTCCTGCCGAACTGCATTGGACCATTGCCTGGAACGATCCACAGCGATAGATCATGAACCGCCCCGTCGTACGATACCTTGACTGCTGCACTGCCAATCACTGGTATGAGCTCTTTGATGTAGGAACGCAATTCTGCATTTACTGGACTCAGCTTGGTTTCACGGCCTTGGTGTCCTACAGCTTTTCAAAAGTCCTCTGGCTCATAATTGACTGACTCGCACCCGTGTCTAATTCCATTGATACCGGCACGTCGTTCAATTTTACTTCAATCATTATTGGTTGGGTCTTTGTCAGGAACGAATGTACACGATACACTTCCTCCTCAGGTATCTTGGGTTGCATTACCGGATCCGCTCCGGATCGGTCATCATCATCCACGTAGTGTGTCACAGCACGCTTGCTGAGCTGAGGACACATCTGCTGAAGGTGCCCCAGCTTCACACAGCATCTACAAATATACGGCACCGATGTGTCCGATGATTGCCCCCACAACGCCAACAGGGTGAAATTGGATTTGTGCCCAATGGCGGACTTCGAGCAGCTACAGATTTTGCAAACACAGTCGGGTAGGCCCAGCCAGCTCTGCCAACCGATGACACGATCTGGTGCACAGTACTTGCCATGGAGTTCCGACTCTGCGAGAATATCTGCTTTGTACTATCGACCGTGGTCAGGCAAGCCTGGGCGATCGTGATGGCCCTGCTCAGATCCAGCATCTCCTCAGCCAGCAGCTTCCGGAGGATCACCTCGTGGTTTATGCCGATTACAAAGACGTTGCACAGCATGTCTATCAACGCGGTTCCAAAATTACACGACCCAGCTAGACATCTCAGTCAAGATAATGATGGCTTCTTTAGGTTTGAGATGGTCCCGAATCAGAGCACACAATTCCTCATAGATCTTTTCCGTTGGACGTGCAGGTGAGAGCAGATTCTTTATGATTTTTGGACCACAAATCATGAGGAAAACCGCCCTGCGCCTAACTGCATCAGCGTCTTCATCCATCTTGTTGGCAACGAAGTACTGGTCGAGGTGATTTGTAAAATCCTCCCAGTCTTCTCCCTCCTCGAATTGCTCCAGGATTCTAACGTTGCTTTTTTTTTTTGTGTGCGTGAAAGTTCGTATTGAGCCTCGTCGCCAAATGTTGCGTATGCAATAACTCAAAAGGCTTAGTACCGTAAACTCAATCAGGTGTGACCTGACTACTTTATTAGCTCTCAAAGTGAGGATTAAACATGGAGGCTTTCTTTATATACAAGGGCTGCACGTGTGTGTCTGAGGCCCAATGACCTCCGACAGTTGCCCCCCTGGTGGCAGGTAAACCAAGGCATACACATATTACACTCCCCCAGTCTCTCTCTCACCCAGTGTCTCTCTCTCCGCCCCCTCCCCCAGTATCTCTCTCCCTCTAAACCCAGTCTCTCTCTCTCTCTCCCCCAGATTCTCTCACCCCACTCTCTCTCTCTCTCTCCCCTAGTTTCACTCTCCCCAGTCTCTCTCTATCCCAGTCTCTCTCCCTCCCCAATCTCTCTCTCTCTCTCTCCCAGTCTCTCACTCACCAGTCTATCTCTCTCTGCCCCACTCTCTATCAGTCTCTCTCTCTCTTCCCCAGTCTCTTTCTTTCTCCCTCCAGTCCCTTTCTCTCCCCAGTCTCTCTTTCTCTCCCCCCAGACTCTCTCTCCCCCACTCTCTCTCTTCCCCCAGACTCTCTCTCCCCCACTCTCTCTCTCTTCCCCCAGACTCTCTCTCCCCCACTCTCTCTCTCTTTCCCCAGTCTCTTTCTCTCCAAATCTTTCTATCTTTCTCCCCAGTCTCTCTCTCTCTGCCTCGCCACCCCCCCCACCCCAGTCTCACTCTCTCCCTCCCCCAGTCTCACTCTCTGTTATGTATGTAATAACTCAATAGACTGAATATTGTGTCCTTAGATGCTCTGGTAATGACTCCACAAGGCAGTGTGTTGTACTTGAACTGTAGTGACCTTAGTCCTTTATTAGTTAACTCCAGAGTGAGGATCACACCTGGTGGCCTGCCTTTTATACTAGGCCAGGCACACCTGTACAGGTAACCTATGAGTCTCCCACTGCTGTGCCCTCTGGTGGCACACCCCTTGTGATAGTACCAACAGTATCCATGTAGGATACATGAGATCACTCTCCCCTGAGCCTTTAGTGCAAATCGTCTCTGCATTGACTGTGCTTTGGGCTTAGCTCTATGTGGGCTCTGTCTGGTTGACCCTTGGCAGGTCGTTTCAATCTTGGGCGAGTGGTTGGTGCAGTAGCGTGCTGGTGGTTGCTGTTTGTGTGTGTGTGTCCCTGATCACTCCATTCTTCCCCCTCTCCCACATATAGATTATGCCAGAGGCTCATAGCATTCATGTACATTCACGTTCAGGAAAACAGGTTTGCATTACATTTGTGGTTCTGTTGTGAGGCAAGTACATTAGACTGGTGAGATACCTTATCGATGCAGTGACCAGTGCGTGATGGAAAACTAGTTCCAGGGCTTCTGGGTTGTGTCGCTGCAGTCTCGTGGCAGCTCAGTGCCCGGTGCTGGCAGTGGGAACCCGGTTGGCTCGAGTTGCCTGCTCTTGGGGCTGTTGCCGTAGTCCCTAGCATCGGGCCGGTTAACAGATGCCTGTGACTTCCCTGTCCTTTCTTTGTGCCCCGGGTCGCTGCTGTTCCATGAGGAGCTGTCGCCTAGCTGCTGACTCGCTGGCCTGAGCGTTGTTTGGTTTGGGATGCTGACTGGTCCCGGTCCCCTTTGGGGGAACTGTGGCGGGTGACCCTACATCTAGGGGTATGGTCTTGGTGGCGATGGGGTCAGGGGACTGCGTCTTAGTGCAGTCTGCTCCTTCAGGCTCGTGGCAGTTGGTGCCATCGGGTGCCTGAGAGGTTGATCTGACCAGGGGCATGGTATTGATACCCGAGCCGTTTCCCTGCTGAGGTCGCTTGCTCTGAAGCTCATGTGTGTCGGCTGCTTGTGGCCACACTCCATGGTGCATGACTCTGGTCCCCAAGACACAGGCTACAGCATTGGGCCCATGTGCTCCCGATGGGTATCTGCCCGCTGCATTGGCTGTGTGCAGTTGAAATCCTGCATCGCACAACTTTTCATTACTTATGATGGACACTCTGTGGGTCCAATCGCGATCGCGCGACTTTTCCTTGTTGGTTGCATGTGCACAGTTCAGATCATCAGTTACACATTTTACATGATCAATTACACATTTTGTCTCTGACTTAAAATTACTATCACATTGCTTGAGAGTGTGGAATTGTCCCTTTAATTGTAGTGGGTTGCAGGCCTCCTTTAAGAGAGCCTTGCTTTCTTTACCCCAATTCGCACGTGTTGCTCCATCAGCGCTGCATCTCGTGGTCTGGCCGCCACCATCTTTATCTTCAGCGACTCACCTCGTGGTTTGGGCGCCATCTTTCCTCCATCCACGATGTCAACTGCGGTGATCCTCTTCTCCCCGGGTTCTGCCTCCACAGTTGGGACGTCGCTGCTGGATCCGATTTTCTTCCTCCGGAGTCCTGCCACTGGAGCCTGGAAGGTGCGTTCGGGTTGTCTCAGCTGGATCATCTCCCCGCAGTCGTGCTGAGTGGTCTGTGCCTCTGGTGCTGTGCTGGTCTGCTCTCTGATGCCGGGTCCACCCTCAGGTGAGGGCTTGCTTTGCCTCTGAGCGCATAGGGCTTCAATCGCTGGAGGGGTGAAGTCTTCCCACATACAATGGATCTTCTCCATTCACCTTCTGCCGAGCAGCATTGGTCCATCACCTGCAACAGTCCACAGAGGTAACTTGTACACCGCACCATCATGGAGTACCTTCACATTCACGCTACCAATGACTGGGATAATTTCATTGGTGCAGCTTTGCCTGAACCGGGACCAACTGGGGTCGTTCAGCCTGATTGTCCCATAGCCTCTCAAAGGCTCCTTGATTCATCACTGACTGACTCGCCCCCGTGTCCACTTCCATGAAGACTGGAACGCCGTTTATCTTGACTTCCAGCTTCAGTGGAGAACACTCGGTGGTGCAGGTAAACATGCTATGTACCTCCCTGTGGGACTGGGCTGCCTCTCTGTCTATCGATTCATAATCCGCACTGGATTCATGGACATCTGCAGACTCTTCATCGACACAATGAGTCATATTTCTCTTACACATTTGCTGAAGGTGGCCCTTTGTGCTGCAGCCTTTGCATACATAGTCTTTAAAACGGCATTGGTGAGCCCTGTGATTCCCTCCACAACGCCAGCATGGTGCTACTCGATTAACCCCCCTCGGCGGGGCCTGTTCTCTCTTCCCTGAGAGGGTTCGCCCTCTACAGTCCAGCCTCTAAACGGCCCACAACTGGTTAGCAAGATAGCACGGCGCTTATCAGCCAGTATGGCCGGGTCGTCTCCTGCCAGGTCGATGGCTGTGAAGAAATGTTCTAGCCTTTTCACAAAGGCATCCCAATCATCACCATCGGCGAACTGCTGCAACGTACCAAGGGTAGCCATTTTCGTGTGAAAGTTCATAATCTCGTCATCAATTGTAGTGTCCTTAGATGCTCTAGTAATGACTCCACGAGACCTTAGTCCTTTATTAGTTAACTCCAGAGTGAGGATCACACCTGGTGGCCTACCTTTTATACTAGACCAGGCACACCTGTACAGGTAACCTACAAGTCTCCCACTGCAGTGCCCTCTCGTGGCACACCTTGAGATAGTACAAACAGTAGCCATTTGGATACATGACAGTAAACTAACACAGGTACAAACCTGGCTCTGCTTTATTAGGGCCCAAAGTGATTACATTACATGATGGCTTGCCTTTTATACCTGGGCCACGCACACTTACGTATAGCCCAATGACCTCTGACCTGGTGGCTAGTAACTCCAAGCATACATACATGACAATATCCCCCTTTAAGATATTAGTAACAGTCTTTTTACAAATTGAGATTGTCCGGGGCTTTCCACTCCTGAGTTGATCGTCTCAGTCTGTTATGACTGGGGGCTGGGTAGCCGATCTGATGGGAGTGGCAATGACCATGTCAGGGATTGAAAGTCCAGATTCATTGATGACAGCGGAGTCCTCTGATGACTGAGGGTAGGTTGGTTAGTCACTGATTGTGTCTTCCTCAGACTCTTCCAGTTCATCCGTGTGCCGCAGCTTTATCTGATCAACATGTTTCCTGTATGTTTGCCCATTTTTGAGCCTGACAATAAACACTCTGTTATCCACTTGATTGTAACAGTACCGGCGATCCACTTGGGACCTTGACCATAATTTAGTACATACACAGGATTATTAAAATAAATATCGCATGGCACAGCAGCGCGATCATGATACCCTTGCTGACTTTGACATTTGTATTCAACACGATCATTCAAGTCAGGATGGACGAGAGAGAGCTTGGTCTTGATATCCCTCTTCATCAGTAGTTCTGCAGGGGAGACCCCAGTAAGTGTGTGGGGTCTTGTCCTGTAACTAAGCAATATGCATGACAAGCGAGTCTGCAGTGTACCTTGAGTTACACGTTTCATACTCTGCTTGATAGTTTGGACAGCATGCTCTGCTTGTCCATTAGATGTGGGTTTGAATGGCACTGACCTCACATGTTTCATACCATTGAGTTTCATGAACTCTTGAAACTCCAGACTGGTGAAGCAAGGTCCATTGTCGCTTACAACGATGTCAGGCAGACCATGAGTGGCAAACATGGCACGAAGGCTCTCAATGGTAGCTGTGGATGTGCTGGATGATATGATTATACACTCTATCCACTTGGAATATGCATCCACCACAACTAAAAACATTGATCCCAGGAAGGGACCTGCAAAGTCGATGTGGATCCTGGACCATGGTTTAGATGCCCACGACCACAGACTCAGTGGCGATTCCGCTGGTGCTTTACTAAGCTGCATGCAAGTGTTGCACTGATGCACACATGATTCCAGATCAGAGTCAATTCCAGGACACCATACATGAGACCTGGCAATGGCTTTCATCATGACAATATCGGGATGAGTGCTATGTAGATCATGTACAAATTTCTCTCTGCCTTTCCTAGGCATAACAACACGATTACCCCACAGTAAACAATCTGACTGAATGGAAAGTTCGTCTTTGCGATGGTTGTAAGGTTTGGTCTCATCACCCATTTTCTTGGGTATGGCAGACCAGTCACACTAAGCTGTATGCAAGTGTTGCACTGATGCACACATGTTTCACAACTGATAATATCGGGTCCTGGCTGGTCCAGGTCTTAACTTGTTGGGCCGTGACAGGGATTCCTTCACTTTCAAAAGCATCCATGACTAACAGTAGGTCTGCTGGTTGTGGCGTCTCCACCTCCGGTGTGGGCAATGGCAACGGCTCAGTGCATTGGCACAATTCTCAGTGCCAGGTCTATGGCGAATTACATAATCATAGGCAGATAATATCAGCACCCACCTCTGGATGCGGGTCGATGCATTGATATTGATACCTTTGTTTTCCAAAATCAATGAAATGAGTGGCTTGTGATCTGTTTCCAGTTGAAACCAAAGACCAAACAGGTACTGATGCATCTTTTTAACCCATACGCACAGGCTAATGCTTCTTTTTCTACCATGCTGTAGGCTCTTTCCACCTTTGACAAACTTTTAGAAGCATACGTAACAGGTTGTAGTTTACCCGACTCATTAGCTTGTTGGAGCACGCAACCAACTCCATATGACGAAGCATCACAGGCCAATACTAGACGCTTACACGGATCATAATGTACCAGCAGCTTGTTAGAGTAAAGCAGATTAGTAGCTTTCTCAAAATCTCTATTTTGAGACACACCCCAAACCCAGTTGTTGCCTTTTCTTAGTAGCATGTGCAGTGACTCTAATAAAGTGCTCAATCTAGGTAGAAAATTACCAAAGCAAGGAACGAACGCAGCTCCATCACATTCTGCGGCTTGGGTGCATTTTTGATGGCCTTGGTTTTCGAGGCTGTAGGCCCGATACCGTCAGCAGCAATTTTCCTCCCCAGGAATTCGACTTCCGGTGCCATGAAGACGCATTTTGAATGTTTCAGTCTGGGTCCCACTTTGTCTAGACAATGTAGAACCTCTTCCAGATTGTTCAGATGTTCAGCGGTGTCATGACCTGTGACCAGGACACCATCTTGGAACACGACGGTTCTAAGGACGGACTTCAATAGACTCTCCATATTCCTCTGAAATATGGCTGCAGCCGAGCAAATTAGATAAAAGTCCTTTATGAGCGTTGATGCACGTAAGTTTCTTCGACATCTCAACCAGCTCCTGTGTCTGTAGGCCGACGTCAGATCCAGTTTAGTGAATGACTTCCCCCCGGCTAGCGTTGCAAACAGGTCATCAGCCTTCGGTAACGGTTATTGATCCTGTTTCGAACCTTATAGTCTCCATAAATCCTGACAGTGTCATCACTCTTCAACACAGGAACAATGGGGCTGGTCCACTCGTTAAATTCGACCGGTGATATGACCCCTTCACGCTGGAGTCTGTCCAGTTCGATTTCGACCTTCTCCCTCATCATGTGCGGAACTGCCCGAGCTTTATGATGGACGGCTCTTGCATCCGAGTCCACGTGGATCTGCACCTTGGCTCCCGTGAAATTGCCGATGCCTGGTTCAAACAGTGAGGAGAACTTGCTCAACACTTGAGCACATGGATTATCATCCTCCGACGACAACACTTTGATATCTTTCCAATTCCATTTGATTTTTTCTAGCCAATTCCTGCCAAACAGCATTGGACCATTGCCTGGAACAATCCATAACAGTAAATCATGAACCGCACCATCAATAGACACCTTGACTACTGTACTGCCAATCACCGTTATGAGTTCTTTAGTGTACGTACGCAACTTGGCATTGACTGGACTCAGCTTAGGCCTCACAGCCTTAGTATCCCACAGCTTGTCGAATGTCCTCTGGCCCATTATTGATTGACTCGCACCCGTCCAATTCTATCGGTACCGGCACACCGTTAAGTTTCACATGAATCATTATCGGTTGGCTTTTTGTTCGGAACGAATACAGTCCATACACTTCCTCCTCTGATATCTGTGAATGCATATCCGGATCTGCGTTATACTGGTCATCATCCTCCATGTGATGTGTCGCAGCACGCTTGCTCAGTTGCGGACACATGCGCTGGAGATACCCCAGTCTCGAACAGCCTTTACAAATGTACTGTGTAAACCAACACTGATGAGGCCAATGATTGCCCCCACAACGCCAACACGGTGAAATCGGATTCATTCCCGTTGGCGGACTTTGAACAGCCACAGGTTTCGCATACGCAGCCCTGATTTATGCAGCTCTGCCAAACGACGATACTATCTTGTTTACAGTACTTGCCGAGTTCCAATTTTTCGATGATATCTGCTTTAAGTTTTTGTCCGTCGTCATGCATGCCTGGGGAATCGTGATGGCCTTGCTCAAATCCAGCATTTCCGCCGCCCGTAGCTTATGTAGAATCACCTCGTGATTGATGTCGATTACAAAGAAGTGCCGCAGCATGTCTCCCAATGCGTTTTCAAACTTACACGGTTCAGCTAGACGTCTTGGGTCAGCAAAGAATTCCGACACATCCTGGCCCTCAGAACGAACATGCTTTTAGAATCGATATCGTGAGATGATGATGCCTTCTTCTGGTTTGAGATGGTCATGTACCAAAGCACACAATTTCTCATAGTTCTTGTCCGTTGGACTTGCAGGCAAGAGAAGTTTCTTTATGAGTCCATAGATTTTCGGACCGCAAACCGTGAGGAAGACCACCCTGTGCCTATCTGCGTCAGTTGGACCACCTGGTGCCAAGTAACCCCAAGCATACATACAGGACACTCTCTCACTCCCCCCAGTCTATCTCTCTCCCCCAGTCTCTCTTTCTCTCCCAGTCTCTCTCTCTCTCTCCCAGTCTCACTCTCTTTCTCCCCAGTCTGTCACTACCTCCGATTTTTTTCTCTCCCACAGAAGATTGCGAAAATATCCATGCAGATAATCACAGCGATATTTTAGGCTAAAGTCTAAATTAGCAAAGCAAGCTAGTCGGCAGCAAGTGCGGGCTCGATACAGGCCCCACTCCCGGACTCGGGATCGAATCTGTGTATCTGCGGGGCGGAGGGGAGTCCGGGGGTCATGTGCAGAAGGACACACAAAATACTGTTGCAAATAATCACTCCGATATCAAAACATGATTGTGGCAAAAAAAAACTGGTTTACAAATGTCTTTTAGGGAAAGACGGCTGCTGTTTTCACACGGCCTGTCTCGCCTCATGCCAGTGTGGTTGACTCTGAACTGAAGTGGCTCAGCGAGCCACTCAAGGACAAGTGGGGATGGGCAATGAACGGCAGCCTTGCCAGGGTGTCCACATCCCCAGAACCGGTCTACAGCACACGAGGCAATGATTCACAAGGTGCCGTTCAATCACAACACACACTCACTTCCCAGCAGCATTCAGCTCATGATGTCCAGCGAACATTCATTGCACCAATAAAACACTCTTTGGATGATAAAACCGATTACCAGCCAGGTATAAAACATTTTAAATTTAACAATCAGCATAATATTTTGACATCCCGCCATAGGAACTTTATCGTTTTGCACTTCACCACAAGGCGTGCATTGAGACGGACCGATGGAATGGCCCAGCGCGAAGGCTTTGCAACATGGGGCGGATTCACCAGGGTCTGACTTGGGTGTGCGGGCCATGTGTACCGTGGGGTATGTGCTGCCCACGTGTGTACTGTGGAGGTATGTGCTGGCGGTGTGTGTACCGCGGGGTATGTGCTGCCCACATGTGTACCGCAGGGTATGTGCTGGCCGTGTGTATACCGTGGGGTATGTGCGGGCTGTATGTACCATGGAGTATGTGCTGGCCGTGTGTGTACCGTGGGGTATGTGCTACCCACGTGTGTACCGTGAGGTATGTGCTGTCCACGTGTACCGTGGGGTATGTACAGGCAGTGTGTGTACTGTGGGGACCTTCTGCAGTTGGTCTCTTGGTAGGATCAGCAGCTCTGGTTGGGTGCAGTCCCGGAGGTATTGTCACATGACCTCCTGTCCCGCCCCCAAACTCCCGCCATTGGCCCATCCTCCAGGCACACTGTCTGCCCATGGCCAATTGGAAAAGACCAGACTCTTTGTTGCCCTGTTGGATGAACCGTGACTGTCAGTGAGAAGCCTATTTTCCCCGTTTCCAATCTGATAAATGCAATGTTAAAAGAAAATGAAAAACAAACACAATTATATTTTTAATCCATGATTCCTTTTCCTGATTTGCTCCCAGCTGCGTTCTGGAGAATGGTTTGCAATTCCTGGAGACACGGGGCCCTGCTGTGCCCAGCTGGGACTGAATCCCCAGACTGGGAGCTCTATCAATGGGAGCAACATGGAGAGCAGCGGCAGCTGTTGAAGGGGTCATTAAAAGGGTGCAGAGAAAGTGTGCGGAGATCAAACCTATTGTGGTGCAGTAACTCCTGTGAACTCAACATGCGCTGATGCTGCCGTGGGAATGGGGCAAAGGATTGTCCTGCATGGCCTCAGCGCAGGAGCCTGGTCCAGGCCATGCAGTGCACTCTGGGTGTATTTCTCCCCAACGTTCAGGCCTTGAGCTCAAAGGTGCATCAGGCTCTGCTCCAGCCCCAACACGCCTGGAGATGAAGAGGGCAGAGCCGTTAAGAAGGGCTTCCAAGACCTCAGATGAAGTGCTGCCCATTGCAACTGTGCGGACCCATGGGCAAGGGAAGGTCGCGCTCCGCGGGAGTGGGCATGGTGCCTCTCGGGAGTGACATCACATCCACCTTGTGCCGTTCACCTGCTCAAAGGACCAACCGCGGAGCATGGAGCGGCCAGTTACCATGCATCAGATAAAGCCCAACCCGGTGCGTGGCCCAGCACAAAGAGAGAAGGCAGTGAAGAAGGCAAATGGTATGTTGGCCTTCAGAGCTAGGGGATTTGAGTATAGGAGCAGGGAGGTCTTACTGCAGTTGTACAGGGCCTTAGTGAGGCCTCACCTGGAATATTGTGTTCAGTTTTGGTTTCCTAATCTGAGGAAGGACGTTTTTGCTATTGAGGGAGTGCAGCGAAGGTTCACCAAACTGATTCCCGGGATGGCAGGACTGACATATCAGGAGAGACTGGATCAACTGGGCCTGTATTCACTGGAGTTTAGAAGGATGAGAGGGGATCTCATAGAAACATATAAAATTCTGACGGGACTGGACAGGTTAGATGCAGGAAGAATGTTCCCGATGTTGGGGAAGTCCAGAACCAGGGGACATAGTCTAAGGATAAGGGTTAAGCCATTTAGGACTGAGATGAGGAGAAACATCTTCACTCAGAGAGTTTTTAACCTGTGGAATTCCCTACCGCAGAGAGTTGTTGATGCCAGTTCATTGGATATATTCAAGGGGGAGTTGGATATGGCCCTTACGGCTAAAGGGATCAAAGGGTATGGAGAGAAAGCAGGAAAGGGGTACTGAGGTGAATGATCAGCCATGATCATATTGAATGGCGGTGCAGACTCAAAGGGCCGAATGTCCAAATCCTACATCTATTTTCTATGTTTCTATGTTTCTATGAGACAGGCCCACCTCACTCCCAGCAGGCTCCCACTCTCACTTTGGAAGCACTTAGAAGGAGCACTTGGATAGATTCTAGGAGATCGTAAAGTTACCAAGAGCAAGCACTGGGGTCACATACACTCCAGGGCATTAAAGTTGGTTTCACTTTCTTACAATTTTGTCCAGAGTTTTGTTCTGAATGTGCATCACCATCATCATGGGTGGTCCCTCGAAACGAGGATGACTTGCTTCCACGCCAAAAAGGATGAGTTCACAGGTGTTTCTATGAAGGGTGGACGATGCCTGTGCGTGGATTTTTTTAACATGTGGTGACCGTTGCACACCAGCCACCACACAGGCTTGACAGAGCCAGGTCTTGGTCCAGTGGCAAGGGTTAACCAGGACGACTGGAGACCTGTGCAGCATAAGGTTGTTGCAAAGCAGAGAAGGAGCATCTATAGTAGTTGAGGTAGGAACGTAAGAATTGATAGACAAAAAAAGACCAAGGTCCATCTCGTTCTCCTTCTACCATCTTGGCAGTCACACGATGCAATGATAATGGAGTTATTGACCAATCACAGCGATCAATTTCTATCAATGAGTCTACAACAGAGCCAGACAGGAGGTGCGGAAAGCCCCAGTGGGGGAGAGCTTTGGAACCACAGGCCCACAGTCCCCTGTTCACCTCGAGCTCGCAACACTCACCACATGGCACAGCTCACATTACTCGTACTGGATCCCAAAATATTATTTTCGGAAAGAAATCTTGTTTTCTTTTGAATGAATCATACTATCTGCTTCCACCAGCTCCCTGGAGAGCCTGCTCCATAGACTGACCACTCGATCACTGAAATATTCTCTCTGCAGATCAGCGTTGACTTTCCCCCCTTCAGGGGCAGGCCGTGACCTCTGGTTCTCATCATCATAGGCAGTCCCTCAGAATCGAGGAAGACTTGCTTCGACTCTAAAAATGAGGCCTTAGGTGGCTGTACAGTCCAATAGGAGAACCACAGACTCTGTCACAGGTGGGACAGATAGTCGTTGAGGGAAGGGGTGGGTGGGACTGGTTTGCCGCACACTCCTTTCGCTGCCTGTGCTTGGTTTCTGCATGCTCTCGGCGATGCTCTGGTTCTACTGTGCTGGACAAGGTGGAACAGCTCATCACGGTCGACATTATCTCACTCCTTACAATCCTAAAACCAGAAAACACACCACCCTTCAACCGTCTCTTCTCCAGTGGGAACAGACCCAATTTACACAATCGCCCTCATAATCCACCCCCTCCACCCCCTCAATCACTCTGGGTATCGCTCTGTAGCACGGAAGACAAGGGCAAATGATGCATTGTGCACGTGTACACGAGTGTTCATGTACTGGACTGCTCAGGCACTCAGGCTGTTTGTCTATAACTGCCTGCGATAAAGCTCCTCATTGGCTGCAAAGGTGGGGCCACGACCTGGGCCACAACCTGTTGGCTGCACTTGGCCTCCTCTTCCGCTCGCTCCACAATGCATGGAAAGGTTTGCTCCAGGTTGTCCGTTGATGGGCTCGCTTCGCCAGCCTCTGAATCTGTGTGTTGCTGGCTGTCTGACAGGCACCGTGATCCAGGGCTGAAGATGACCAGGGCAGTTCTCCTGCTCAACACTTATCCTGCAACCATCACTAAAAAAGAGATTATCTGGTCGTTGCTGTGTGTGGGAGCTTGCTGTGCACAAATTGGCTGCCGCATTTCCCACATTACAATAGTGACCATACTTCAAAAAGTACTTTATTGGTTGTAAAGCACTTTGGGATCTGAGCTTGTGAAAGCCGTTTAATTAGTGCTAGTTTTTATTGCCAGTAGCTGATTGCATTCCATTAAATGCTGGGATGATATGAATCCCGTGCTGGGTTCTCCAGGGATGGGCAACCCATTACACACACCGGCTGTGTACTGCTGCCGGCCCAGTGTGTGAATGGGCCGGGCTGGCTATAAATCGCATGCACTGGGGAGAGGGGTTCCACTCACAACTCAATCAGCACAGCACGGCAATATAACCAGGGCTTGACACTTTGGGGCATTTTAATCGCTGGCTTATCCTGACCTTGCTATACAAACTTTCTAGAAAGAGACAGTTAATCAAATATATTGTAATTTCTAACGCCGAATACTTGAAAGTCGAAATGTACGATGTACAGAAGGCAGATCAAGGTCACGGAGATTGTGATGCATTTCAATTTGATTTGGGTGCAGCACTGGGACTGGAGGTTGAATGATTTTGAGAGGGTAAATGGTTGAAGAATAGTTCCACTGATTTATGAATCACTAGCAAGGTGATAAGTGGCTAGTGAGGCACAAGGTCAGTGGAACGCCGTGCTTGGAGGAATCACTGGTAAACAATTTGCCATGGTGTGCCTGGAGCCTTGGCTCTGACCGGTGCTCCACTGAAACATGGCTCTCTGCGGGAAGCAGGGGCTGGGGAACTTATCTCCACTGGTAGGAGGGTATAGCAAGGTGCCAGCCGTGGCTCAGTGGGCAGCACTCTCACCCCTAAGTCAGGAGGTTGTGGGTTCAAGTCCCACTCCAGAGACTTGAGCACAAAACCCAGGCTGACACACCCAGTGCAGTGCAGAGGGAGTGCCGCACTGTCGGATGTGCCATCTTTCGGATGAGACATTAAACCAAGGCTTCATCTGCTCTCTGAGGTGGATGTAAAAGATTCCACCGCCACTATTTCTGTAAAGTCCTGACCCTGCAGTACAGACTTACATGAGGCACATGCTGAAGTCAAAGTCACTCTGCACCTTTATTTCACAGCTCTCGAGTGCCACACTTGCCTGAAATCTGCCTCTATATACCTGTGTGGAACAGGTATGCAGTGTCTCCTGCAAGTGCGCCCCTGGTGGTAAGGTATGTTTGTGGTTACAGGTCATATCTAGTTACAGTCATGTATAGCATGGTAAGATACAGTTATATACAGTCGTGTGAGATACATGACATCACCCTCCCCCAAGGTCTTATTGCCTTTATAGATTCAGTCTCTCAGGTGGTCTGCGCTCTCGCGTAGAGCATCTTAGTTGTGGTTCAGTTGTTTGCCTTGGTGCCTGTTTTTCTTTCGGTGTGATTGCTGGTATCTCGCCTGGGCTGTCTGTTTCGTTCGGTGTGATTGCTGGTATCTCGCCTGGGCTGTCTGTTGAGACTGCCCTTTCCTCAGGTTGTTCCCTCTGTCTGTCCACCAGGTGTGGTGTGAATTCCACATTGTATTCTGCCTCTGGTTCTGCAGTGTTGTTGGTGAATCTACTTTTTACTTGGTCTACATGCCTCCGGCAGGTTTGGCCATTGTCCATTTGTACCACCAGTAGCCTGTTTCCTTCCTTGCCTGTTATGTCCCTTAAAGCCATTTTGGACCCCTGCCATAGTTTAGCACAAACACTTTGTCCCCTATCTCATTCCACCTCCCCCTCGAATTTCGGTCATGGTACTCAGTTAGCTTCCGGCGCTTTGCCTCAACAATTTCATGCATGTCTGGGAGGATTAACGAGAGCCTAGTCTTTAAGGTCCATTTCATCAATAGTTGCACGGGGGGAACCCCAGTCAACGAATGCGGATGAGATCTGTATGCCAGCAGCAGTCGCGACAGGCGGCTCTGCAGCGTGGGACCTTGGATTTTTAGCATGCCTTGTTTAACGATTTGCACTGCTCGCTCCGCCTGGCCATTGGAGGCCAGCTTGAACGGTGCCATCTTAACGTGATTTATGCCGTGATCAACTATAAAATCTTGAACTTCTGCACTGGTGAAGCACGGACCATTATCACTGACCAATATGTCAGGAATTCCGTGCGTTGCAAACATGGTTCCAAGGCTCTCCACAGTGGTGGAGGTGGTGCTCGAGTTTAAAATGGTGCACTCGATCCACTTTGAAAATGCATCGACGACTACGAGGAACATTTTGCCCATGGATGGGCCCGCATAGTCTACATGCACCCGCAACCACGGTTTGGTGGGCCAGGGCCAGGGGCTTAGGGGGGCCTCCCTGGGGGCATTACTGAGTTGGGCACAAATGGTGCACTGCCAGACGCAGAGCTCCAAGTCCATGTCAATACCAGGCCACCAGACGTGGGATCTGGCTATGGCCTTCATAAGGACGATCCCCGGGTGCTCGCGGTGGAGCTCCCGGACAAACGCCTCTCTGCCTCGCAAGGGCATAACTACTCGGCTGCCCCACATCAGGCAGTCTGCCTGGAGTGATAGTTCATGCATGCACCAATGGAAGGGTTTGATCTCCTCGGGGCAGGCATCGCGAGCCTCTACCCAGTCACCAGTTAAAACACATCTTTTGACTAAGGATAACGTGGGGTCGCTGGTCGTCCAGGCTCTGATTTGGCGAGCCATCATGGGTGAATCTGTGGATTCAAAGGCATTGATTGCCATGACCATCTCACAGTCCTGTTCGTCGTACACTTCCGTGGTCGCCAGGGGTAGCCTGCTAAGTGCGTCGGCACAGTTGTCTGTGCCTGGTCTGTGCCTTATTGTGTAGTCATAAGACGCCAGCATGAGTGCCCACCGCTGAATGCGCGCCGAGGCGTTGGCGTTTATTGCCTTGCACTCAGATAGCAGGGACGTGAGGGGTTTGTGGTTGGTTTCTAACGCGAACTTGGCCCCAAAAAGGTATTGGTGCATCTTTTTGACACCATACACGCACTCGAGCTCCTCCTTCTCAACCATACCGTACCCGCGCTCCGCCCGCGAAAGTGACCTGGAGGCATAAGCAATGGGTTGTAATTTACCCGCATCATTGACATGCTGTAAAACGCACCCGACCCCGTACGCTGATGCATCACATGTAAGAACTAGCTTTTTACCTGGGTCAAAAAAGGCTAAAACACTGTTGGAACATAGAAGGTTGCGTGCCTTATTGAAGGCGCGTTTTTGGGCATCCCCCCAAAACCAATCGCACCCCTTTCTGAGTAGCACATGGAGAGGCTACAGCAGCGTGCTCAAGTTCTGCATAAAGTTCCCAAAGTAATTGAGTTGCCCGAGAAAGTCACGCAGTTCTGAAACATTCCGGGCCTGTGTGCCAGGCGAATTGCTTCTGTTTTGGATTCTGTTGGGCGGATTCCATCAGCGACAATCCTTCTGCCCAAAAATTCAACCTCGGGCGCGAGAAACAGACACTTGGATTTCTTAACTCTTAGGCCTACCCGATCCAATCGACTTAGTACTTCCTCCAAATTGCGGAGATGGGAATCGGTGTCCCTGCCCGTGATGAGTATGTCATCTTGAAACACAACCGTCCCCGGGATGGACTTGAGCAGACTCTCCATGTTGCGCTGGAATATAGCAGCTGCCGACCTGATGTACATAAAAAGGCCTTGATGTGTGTTGATGGTGGTGAGTAGCTTAGACTCTTTGGTCAGTTCTTGTGTCATATACGCAGATGTGAGGTCTAGTTTCGAGAAAAGTTTTCCTCCAGCCAATGTGGCAAATAGGTCCTCCGCTCTGGGCAGCGGGTATTGGTCCTGTAGTCCCTCTGTTTATGGTAGATTTGTAATCCCCACAGATTCGTACGGATCCATCAGGCTTCATGACGGGGACGATGGGACTTGCCCAGTCGCTAAATTCCACGGGTGAGATAATGCCTTCCTGCAGAAGCCGGTCCAGTTTGTGTTCAATCTTTTCCTTCATCACATAAGGCACAGCTCTAGCCTTGTGATGGACCGGTCTGGCATCCTGTGTGATGTAGATTTTAACTTTAGCCACTTTGAAGGTGCCCACACCTGGCTGAAAGAGATGTTCAAAACAACTTAGAACTGTTGAGCAGGAGGTCGTTCCTCTGACGACATGACGTGGACATCATCCCATTTCCAATTTAGTTTTGCCAGCCAGCTTCTCCCCAACAGTGCTGGGAGATCTCCGGGGACAAGCCACAGGTGAAGTCGGTTCACCGTCCCTTTGTGTGTGACTGAGAGCATGGCGCTGCCAAGGACTGGGACGATTTCTTTGGTATAGGTCCTTAGTTTGGTGTCAATCCTTGTGAGTTTTTGTCTGTTGCTTTTGTGCGGCCACAGCTGTTCAAATTGTTGGACGCACATGAGAGATTGACTAGCTCCCGTGTCCAGTTCCATGTTGACGGGTATCTCGTTGAGTAGGACCGTCATCATTATTGAAGGCATCTTGTTGTAAGAACAGTGGACATTGATCATGTTGACCTGCTGTATCTCAGTGTCCCGGGCACTGTCCCCACCGTCTTCTGGTCCGCTTTCCGACCCTTCCGATTCGTATACCAGCCGAGCTGCTGTTTTCCTGCACATGCGAGCCAGATGCCCAGTACAGTTGCAGTTTCTACAAACAGCATGCTGAAATTGACACCCCCTTGTTGAGGGCCTTCCCCCACATCTCCAGCACAGACCACTTCCATTGTTTCCGAAGGATGAGCTGCGTCTGGCTGATCTCTCTTGAGCTTCTCTCAGTCTGTGGTTGATTGCTCGCATTGTGGGTTGATGAGGTGTGAACGGCCGTTCATGTGGCCCTTGATGGCTTCTGGCACCACTGCCTGCTGTTGAGGGCCTGCTCTCCTGCCTTTGTCTGTGTATGGGGGTAGCAGCTTGTTTCACGCCTCTTGTTCCGATGTTTTGTTAGTTGTCGTACCCGCAGTATAGATCAACCTCGTTTCTTCTTTTCCTGCCAAGAATGTCTGTGCGACCAGTGCTGCTGCCTCTAGGGTCAAGTTCTTGGTCTCTATAAGCTTTCAGAATATGCCTGCGTGACCTATTCCTTCAATAAAAAAGTCTCTCAGTACTTCTCTCCTTAGTTCATCGGTGAACTCACATAAACTCGCCAGCCTCCAAAGTTCCGCCACAAAGTCGGGTATGCTCTGGCCCACACAGCGTCTGTAGTTGTAGAACCTGTGTCTGGCCATGTGTAGGCTGCTCGCTGGCTTCAGGTGGTCTCTCACCAGTGTGTTCAACTCATCAAACGACTTGCTTGCTGGTTTCTCGGGTGCCAGCAGGTCCTTCATTAAGGCGTATGTTTTCGAGCCACAGCTGGTCAAGAGATGGGCTCTTCTCTTGTCTGCCTTATCGTCGCCCAACCAGTCTTTGGTTACAAAGCTTTGCTGGAGCCTTTCTATAAAGTCCTCCCAATTGTCTTCAGCATTGTATTTCTCATCTGAGCCGTTGGTAGCCATTCTGTGGATTCTGTGATCCCGTAACTCGTCGCCACTGTAAAGTCCTGACCCTGCAGTACAGACTTACATGAGTCACATGCTGAAGTCAAAGTCACTCTGGACCTGCACCTTTATTTCACAGCTCTCGAGTGCCACACTTGCCTGAGACCTGCCTTTATGCACCTGTGTGGAACAGGTATGCAGTGTCTCCTGCAACTGCACCCCTGGTGGTAAGGTATGCTTGTGGTTACAGGTCATATCTAGTTACAGTCATGTATAGCATGATAAGATACAGTTATATACAGTAGTGTGAGATACATGACAATTTTGAAGAATTACAGGTAAGTTCTCCCCTGTGTCCTGACCAACGTTTACTCATCAGCCAACCAGAAACTGACTAACTGGTCATTTACCTCGTCACTGAGTGTCGGATCTCACTGTGCTCAAATTGGCTGCAATGTTTCCTACAGCACAACCTAGCTCTGTACACCCTTGTGGTCCTGGGGAGCAGAGGAACCTGCAACTCAGTCCTGTCCCTGATGGGCAGTGTCAGTTCTCCAAATGATCGAAGTGCAGCAGGGGGTGCTGGGAAAGATACCCAGCCGAAGGGTTTATTACTGTACCGAAGCATGGCTTCACACTGGAGATCAGCGGTGTGGTCCTGAGTGGCGAGGCCTTTCACCAACAACCAAACTCACACATCTGTGCATTTTGGTCGGAAGAATGGGGAGCAGCAATTCCAGATGGAATGGTAGAATTATAGCAACAGAGAGACCTGCGGATGTGTGTCCGCAAATCGCTCAGCATGGCTGGACAAGGTGAGAAGGCTGTGAAAGAAGCATGTGGGTTCCTTGGGTTTGTAAATAGAGGCATAGAGTACAAAAGCAAGGAAGTTATGCTAAATCTTTATAAATCACTGCTTAGGCCTGAGCTAGAATACTGTGTTCAATTCACCAGAGTTTAGGACAAGACCTTGGGGAGGGTGCGGAGGAGATTTACTCGAATGGTGCCAGGAACTTCAGTGATGTGGGGAGACTGGAGAAACTGGGATTGTTCTCCTTACAGCAGAGAAGGTTATGGGAGATTTAATAATGTTTAAAATCATGAAGGGTTGTCATAGAGTAGATGGAGAGAAATTGTTTCCACCGACAGTCTGGCTGGTAACCAGAGGACACAGATTTAAGGTAATTGGGAAAAAAATCAGAGGGGAAATTAAACCTTTTTTTTTTATTCGTCACAGGATGTGGGCGTCACTGGCAAGGCCGGCATTTATTGCCCATCCTTAATTGCCCCTTGAGAAGGTGGTGGTGAGCCGCCTTCTTGAACCGCTGCAGTCCGTGTGGTGAAGGTGCTCCCACAGTGCTGTTAGGGAGGGAGTTACAGGATTTTGACCCAGCGATGATGAAGGAACGGCCAATATATTTCCAAGTCAGGATAGTGTGTAACTCGGAGGGGAACATGGAGGTGGTGGTGTTCCCATGCGCCTGCTGCCCTTGTCCTTCTAGACCATCACCTTCTCAGAAGATAAGCCTGGCTTAATAGGAAGAAATTGGTTAGGATCACTGAAGCTGGATTGGAATGAGATTTTTCGTGTGGAAACCAAATTTGCATCAAAAGATGATGTCATCAAACAGTATCCAAATATGTTCTGCGAAACGGGCAGTCCAATTCAAGGCGCGTGTCAGGGTACAGAAGGATGCTAGACCAGTTTACTGCAAGTCACGTCCCGTGCCATAAGCACTCAAAGAGAAAGTTGAGCAAGAACTCAAAAGACTAGAGACTGAGAACATTATTTGTAAGATAGATCGATGTAATTGGGCTACACCCATTGTTGTTGTACCTAAGGCAGATGGTAAGGTAAGATTGTGTGGTGATTATAAAGTAATTATAAACCAGGATCTAGAGGGTAATGTCCCCAATACATTGCCGAATATAGAAGATTTGTTCACAACACTGACAGGTGGTCAGATCTTCTCAAAGTTGGATCTGACAAATGCCTACTTACAACTTAAGCTAAATGAGGAGTCCAAGTCATGCTTGACTATAAATACCTGTCTAGGCCTATATCAATTTAATAGGCTACCATTTGGAGTGTCTTCCGCCCCTGCCATAATCCAAGGGGTGATGAACTAGATTTTGAAAGTCATTGAAGGGGTAGTATGTTATTTAGATGACATACTAATTTCAGCACCAAATAGGCAAATTCATAATAACATATTGAATGAAGTCCTCAAATGGCTAGAGAAGCACAGAGTACGAGTGTCTGCTTGCAAGCGTGAGTTATTTCAAAACTCAGTGGAGTACCTAGGGTACAGAGTAAACAAAGATGGTTTACATCCAACCATGTAAAAATTGGATGGAATTAGAAATGCACTCACTCCCAGGAATGTCACTGAACTTCGATCATTTTTGGGTCTTTTGAACTATTATGGGAAGTTCCACAAAATTTGGTTACAGTGTTACATCCACTGAATGAGTTGTTGAAAATACAGCTCCATTGGAAGTGGTCACAAGAATGCGATACAGCATTCAAGGAGTGTAAAAGCCAATTGGTAGAGAGCACCATGTTAGTTCTCTATGACATATCTAAGGAGATCAAGCTATCATGTGAAGCCTATGCGTATGGAGTTGGGCAGTGATTTCTCATATACTATGTAGTGGGAGGAGGGACCAATTGCTTTTGCTTCAAGCACTCTCAGTGCCAGTGAGAGTAATTATGCGCAAATCGAAAGGGAAGCTTAAGCATTAATTTTTGGGGCCAAGAAGTTTCACAAATACTTGTATGGTCGTAAGTTTACCATTGTTGCCGAACCTAAGCTCCTGACAGCAATCCTCCATTCAAAATCCCCAGTTCCAACATTAGCTGCAGCCCAAATGCAGTGATGGGCTTTGATTATGTCAGCATATATGTATGCCATTGAGTACAGACGATCAGCTGATCACAGTAATGCTGATGCAATGTCTAGATTGCCTTCCCCATCACAAGTTAGACCCGATAGGAAAGAAGTGTTCTATTTTTCATTCATTGATGATCTGCAAGTCACAGCTGAAGAGATTGGTAGAGCAACCAAATGTGACCCAGTTATGACAAACGTGTATGATTATATTGCAAATGGATGGCCAAACCAGGTAACAAGCAAAGATATTCATCCATACTTCGTTCATAGGACTGAATTATCAATGGATAAAGATTGTATCATGTAGGTTGCAAGAGTGGTTACCCCATATAAGTTCAGGTCCAAATTGTTAGGAGATCTTCATGACCAGCACCTGGGAATGTGCTTGACCAAGAGTTCTGCACAGTTATTTCATCATCATAGGCAGTCCTTCGAAATCGAGGAAGACTTACTTCCACTCTAAAAGTGAGTTCTCAGGTGATTGAACAGTCCAATACAGGAATTACAGTCTCTGTCACAGGTGGGACAGACAGTGGTTGAGGGAAGGGGTGGGTGGGACTGGTTTGCCGCACGCTCCTTCCGCAGTCTGCGCTTGATTTCTGCATGCTCTCGGTGACGAGACTCGAGGTGCTCAGCACCCTCCCGGATGTTCTTCCTCCACTTAGGCCATAAGCTTGGTGCCAGATTTGAGGTCCTGGTATTGGAACACTAAGTTCTTAGCAGTTATTTATGGTGGCCTGGTCTAGATAAAGATATAGAGTAAACATAGAAACATAGAAAATAGGTGTAGTAGTAGGCCATTCGGCCCTTCGAGCCTGCACCACCATTCAATATGATCATGGCTGATCATGCAACTTCAGTACCCCATTCCTGTTTTCTCTCCATACCCCGTGATCCCTTTAGCCATAAGGAACACATCTAACCCCCTTTTGAATATATCTAACAAACTAGCCTCAACAACTTTCTATGATAGAGAATTCCACAGGTTCACAATTCTCTGAGTGAAGAAATTTCTCCTCATCTCTGTCCTAAGTGGCTTACCCCTTATCCTTAGACTGTGACCCCTGGTTCTGGACTTCCCCAACATCGGGAACATTCTTCCTGCATCTAACCTGTCCAATACCGTCAGAATTGTATATGTTTCAATGAGATCCCCTCTCATTCTTCTAAATTCCAGTGAATATAAGCCTAGTCGATCCAGTCTTTCTTCATATGTCAGTTCTGTGCTCCCGAGAATCAGTCTGGTGAACCTTCGCTGCACTCCCTCAATAGCAAGAATGTCTTTCCTCAGATTGGGAGACCAAAACTGTACACAATACAGTGTGGCCTCACCAAGGTCCTCCCTGCTCCTGTACTCAAATCCTCTCGCTATGAAGGCCAACGTACCATTTGCCTTCTTCACCGCCTGCTGTACCTGCATGCCAACTTTCAATGACTGATGTACCATGACACCCAGGACTCGTTGCACCTCCCCTTTTCCTAATCTGTCACCATTGAGATAATATTCTGCCTTCCTGTTTTTGCCACAAAAATGAATAACTTCACATTTATCTATATTATACTGCATATGCCATGCATTTGCCCATTCACCTAACCCATCCAAGTCACCCTGCAGCCTCTTAGCATCCTCCTCACAGCTCACACTGCCACCCAGCTTAGTGTCATCTGCAAACTTGGAGATACTACATTCAATTCCTTTCTCTAAATCATTAATATATATTGTAAATAGCTGGGGTCCCAGCACTGAACCTTGCGGTACTCCACTAGTCACTGCCTGCCATTCTGAAAAGGACCCGTTTATTCCTACTCTTTGGTTCCTGTCTGCCAACCAGTTCTCTATCCACATTACTCCCAATATCATGTGCTTTAATTTTGCACACTAATCTGAAAGTCCAAATACACCACATCCACTGGTTCTCCCTTGTCCACTCTACTAGTTACATCCTCAAAAAATTCTAGATTTGTCAAGCATGATTTCCCTTTCATAAATCCATGCTGAATTGGACCAATCCTGTCACTGCTTTCCAAATGCGCTGCTATTACATCTTTAATAATTGATTCCAACATTTTCCCCACTACCGATATCAGGCTAACCGGTCTATAATTCCCTGTTTTCTCTCTCCCTCCCTATTTTAAAAAGTGGGTTACATTAGCTCCTCTCCAATCCATAGGAACTGATCCAGAGTCTATAGAATGTTGAAAATGATCACCAATGCATCCACTATTTCTAGGCCGCTTCCTTAAGTACTCTGGGATGCAGACTATGGGCCCTGGGGATTTATCAGCCTTCAATCCCATCAATTTTCCTAACACAATTTCCTGACTAATAAGGATTTCCTTCAGTTCCTCCTTCTCGCTAGACCCTCGGTCCCCTAGTATTTTCGGAAGGTTATTTGTGTCTTCCTTAGTGAAGACAGAATCAAAGTATTTGTTCAACTGGTCTGCCATTTCTTTGTTCCCCATTATAAATTCATCTGATTCTGACTGCAAGGGACCTATGTTTGTCTTCACTAATCTTTTTCTCTTCACATATCTATAGAAGCTTTTGCAGTCAGTTTTTATGTTCCCTGCAAGCTTATTCTCATACTCTATTTTCCCCCTCCTAATTAAACCCTTTGTCCTCCTCTACTGAATTCTATATTTCTCCCAGTCCACAGGTTTGTTGCTTTTTCTGGCCAATTTATATGCCTCTTCCTTGGATTTAACACTATCCCTAATTTCCCTTGTTAGCCACGGTTGAGCCACCTTCCACGTTTTATTTTTACGCCAGACATGGATGTACAATTGTTGAAGTTCTTTAAATGTCTGCCAGTGGCTATCTACCATCAACCCTTTAAGTATCATTCGCCAGTCTATCCTAACCAATTCACGTCTCATACCATCGAAGTTACCTTTCTTTAAGTTCAGGACCCTAGTCTCTGAATTAACTGTCATTCTCCATCTTAATGAAGAATACTACCATATTATGGTCACTCTTCCCCAAGGGGCACAACAAGATTGCTAATTAATCCTCT
Organism: Pristiophorus japonicus; assembly: GCF_044704955.1. NCBI lineage: Eukaryota > Metazoa > Chordata > Chondrichthyes > Pristiophoridae > Pristiophorus > Pristiophorus japonicus. The sequence continues at coordinate 93,574,860 of NC_091997.1, read as the reverse complement.
CTCATTACACAACACCTAGTCTAGGATGGCCAGTTCTCTAGTTGGTTCCTCGACATATTGGTCTAGAAAACCATCCCTTATACACTCCAGGAAATCAGCCTCAACCGTATTGCTACCAGTTTGGTTAGCCCAACCTATATGTAGATTAAAGTCACCCATGATAACTGCTGTACCCTTATTGCACGTGTCCCTAATTTACTGTTTGATGCCATCCCCAACCTCACTATAAATGTTTGGTGGTCTGTACACAACTCCCACTAGCGTTTTCTGCCCTTTGTGTTCCGCATCTCCACCCATACAGATTCCACATCATCCAAGATAATGTCCTTCCTTACTATTGTGTTAATCTCCTTAATCAGTTAATCAGTGTACAACATGTCAAGCGGTAGGCTTCCTACGGTGTGGCAAAGGTTACATATAGGTTTTCTGAGCTAGAATGTGATTGAAAACCATTTGAAGTGAGTAGAGGTGTTTCAAATGATGAAAATGAAAACAAGTAAAACACTAGACAATTTGCAAAGATTGTTTTCTTCATATGGCCTCCCAGAAGAAATTGAATCTGATAATGTATCGCAATTTTGTTCAGAAGAATTTGCACAGTTCATGAGCAGAAATGGTGTGAAACATACCAAGGTTCCTCTGTACCATCCTGCTTCAAATTGTGCAGCAGAGTGCACAGTACAAATTGTAAAACATGCCCTCATCAAAAAAATGTTGGATCCAAATCTAAGGAAACGGCAAATGTCGTTGGACCACAAATTTGCAAATTTTCTAATTACTTATCGTAATACCCCTCATACAACTACTGATAGAGTTGTTTCTCAAACAACAACCATGAACCAGATTCTCATTGTTAAAGTCAAACCTGGCACAGTCAGTAGGAGAGAAATAATTAAGACAGAAAGAGAATCTCATCACAGGCGGTCCCTCGAACTCTTGCTTCCCCACGAGTTCACAGATGTTTCAATGAAGGACCCGATGTTCCAGTCCTGAACTCCAATTGAGGGGGTGGAAGATGCCTGTGCGTGGATTTTTTTAACGTGTGGTGACCATTGCACACCAGCCACCACATGGACTTGACAGAGCTAGGTCTTTATCCAGTGGCAAGGATTAACCAGAACGACTAGAGACCTGCTCTGCTGCACGGACCTAGTGCATGCACATCGCAGTGTGGGCTGGTTCCCCTATCCCCCATTTACTGGTGCCCCTCCCCTAGCCCCCATTTACTGGTGCCCCTCCCCTATCCCCCATTTACTGGTGCCCCTCCCCTATCCCCCATTTACTGGTGCCCCTCCCCTATCCCCCATTTACTGGTGCCCCTCCCCTATCCCCCATTTACTGGTGCCTCTAGAGAGAGAAGCGTAAAATTTACCCAGAAGGTGAGAGTGAAGAGCCATCAACATAAATGTTTAAAGTGGTTACCAGGAAGAGTGGTGAAGCTATGTGGCCCTTGCATATATTTGGTCAAGATGGTTGATCATGGAAAGGTTAGATTTGTTCACATTGATCATATTTTACCTATAGACATGGAAGGAGTTGAAAGTTGGAATGATTTCTGATGAGTCAGATAGTCCTGTTACAAGTGAAGGACCAATAACCAATCCTACATCAGCTGTACTGGAAACAAGTCCAAGAGGAAGTCAGAGTCACAATGCAGATCAAGGGCATCCCTTGGAGAGGAACTCTCCTCAGGATCAGCCTAGAATGAGTCTATGTTCGACACCATGTTTGAAAAGTTCTGTTCACGAGCGAAGGTATCCTCTTCGAAACAGAAAACCAGTGGTTAAGTTTGATTTGTAAATATGGCAAAATAAGTCCATATCTTTTGTTGTGTTTACCGTGCAAGTTATGTATGTTGATTATTTTGTTAGGATTTCTTCTTCATTAAGGAGGGAGAAGTGTAATATAGAGCTTCCTCTAGTGGCTACTGCTCCACCTAGTGGACGAATGTTGTAATGCAACTTCTGATGTAAATACAATAAAAGGGTCGTGTGACAAGTCACGCGATGACAACATCCTGTGGAGCTATCATGTGTGTAGTGTGTTTGTGATGTCGTAATGAAAATATTCGGCTAGTTCTGGAGCACAAGTCTTCAGCATGACAGCCAGGCTGTTGTCGGGGCCCATAGCCTTTACTGTATCCGCTCAGCCGTTTCTTGATATCACGTGGAGTGAATCCAATTGGCTGAAGACTGGCTTCTGTGATGGTGGGGACCTCAGGAGATGGCCAATATGGATCATCCACTCGGCACTTCTGGCTGAAGATGGTTGCAAACACTTCAGCCTTGTCTTTTGCACTTGCATTCTGGGCTCCGCCATCATTGAGGATGGGGATGTTCATGGAGCCTCCTCCTCTCGTTAGTTGTTTAATTGTCCACCACACTTCATGACTTGATGTGGCAGGACTGCAGAGCTTTGATCTGATCCGTTGATTGTGGGACCACTTAGCCCTGTCTATAGCAGGTTGCTTCCGCTGTTTAGCATGCATGTTGTCCTGTGTTGCAACTTGCCCCAGGTTGGCACCTTATTTTTAGGTAGCATGCTCTTCTGCACTCCTCATTGAACCAGGGTTGGTCCCCTGGCTTGATGGTAATGGTAGAGTGAGGGCTATGCCGGGCCATGAGGTTATAGATTTTGGTGGAATACAATTCTGCTGCTGCTGATGGCCCACAGTGCCTCATGGATGCCCAGCTTTGAGCTGCTAGATCTGTTCTGAAACTATCCCGATTAGCACGGTGGCAGTGCCACACAACACGATGGAGGGTGTCCTGAGCGTGAAGACGGGGACTGTGCAGTGATCTGCTACCAATGTTGTCATGGACAGATGCATCTGCGACAGATATATTGGCGAGGATGAGGTCAAGTAGGTTTTTCCCTCGTGTTGGTTCTCTCACCACCTGTCGCAGGCCCAGTCTGGCAGCTATGTCCTTCGGGACTCGGCCAGCTCGGTCAGTAGTGGTGCTACCGAGCCAGTCTTGGTGATGGACACTGAAGTCCCCCACCCAGAGTACATTCTGTGCCCTTGCTACCCTCAGTGCTTCCTCCAAGTGGTGTTGAACATGGAGGAGTACTGATTCATCAACTGAAGGAGGGCGGTAGGTGGTAATCAGCAGGAGGTTTCCTTGCCCATGCTTGACCTGAAGCCATGAGACTTCATGGTGTCCGGAGTCAATGTTGAGGACTCCCAGGGCCCCTCCCTCCCTCCTGTATGCCACTGTTCCTCCAACCCGGGTGGGTCTGTCCTGCCGGTGGGACAGGGATGGTGATGGAGGAGTCTGGGACATTGGCTGAAAGGTATGATTCTGTGAGTATGACTCTGTCAGGCTTTTACTTGACTAGTCTGTGGGACATTTCTCCTAATTTTGGCACAGGTGCCAAGATATTGGTGAGGGGGACTTTGCCGGATCGGCTGGGCTGGGCGTGCTGTTGCCTTGTCCAAAGCTGGTGCCAGCGAGTTGGATATATACTGAAACAAGGAAAAGCTGCAGGGCTATGGGGAAAGAGCGGGGAGTGAGACTAATTGCACGGCACTTTCAAAGGGCTGGCACAGACAGGATGTGCAAATAGCCTTGTGTGCAGCGCGATTCTCTGTAGCTGCCACACTCAGGTATTAGTCATGGTGAACCGATGCTGAACAACTCCTCAAGGGGAGGAAAGGAGGGGATCCCATCGTGCAAGGCACTGCAGAGGGCTCCTACATGCCCCCAGACGGTTTAAGAGCAACATTTCAGCGAGCTGGAGGCAAGTCATTGGCCCATCTTGGCCACAGTTTGTCCGCAATGCTGGGATGCGGGTGGAGAACCATGGTACTGAGCTGGAGTCTCGCATACTTTCATCATTTGGGCCATAAAACAAATGACTTATTGATATTACAATCCTGAGTCAAAGCAGGCATAGCTGTGAGCAATGTGTTGTCCCATTCAAAGGCATGAGATAATGACGTTGCAATAAGAATAAGGTACTGATAATGCCAGACACGAATAAGCGAGCGCATTATTAGACCAGCTTGGTTCAAGCGAACAGGAGCAATCTATCCGTTAAATAGCTCAATTATCCTCCATGCATCAAATGCAGTCACACTGTTGACTCAGCTTGACTCAAACAACCAGTGTCGCTTCTTTGAGCATTATGGCGATGTTTGATAAAACAGCCTCTTGGCATTCAAGTAATTTGCCTGCACAAGCAATAATGTGATTAAGTGGCAGGAGGTGACATGCATTCTCAACAAGCTATTTCCAAGCACTGGAAGTAAACAGTGACTATTAACCATGACAGTCCCACAAACCACGGGGACCGATAATGTGATCTTTTTCAAAAAATATTATTTAATCTCAGGATGTGGGTGTTGCTGGAAGCTGGCATTTATTGCCCATCACCTAGTAGTCCTGGATACAAGTGAGTGGCTTTTAGAGAGAGGTTGGTGTGGGAATGGAGTTATGTATAGGCCAGAACAGTGTCCACTTTATGTGCCTCAGTGGGTAGCACTCTCGCCTCGGAGTCAGAAGGTCGTGGGTTCAAGTCCCACTCCAGGGGCTTGAGTACATAAATCTAGGCTGACACTCCAGTGCAGTGTTGAGGGAGTGCTGCATTGTTGGAGGGGCCGCCTTTCGGATGAGACGTTAAACCGAGGCCCTGTCTGCTCTCTCAGGTGGATGTAAAAGATCCCATGGCACTATTTCGAAGAAGAGCAGGGGAGTTATCCCTGGTGGCCTGGCCAATATTTATCCCTCAATCAACATCACAAAACCAGATTATCTGATTAGAATCACATTGTTGTTTGTGGGAGCTTGCTGTGCGCAAATTGGCTGCCGCGTTTCCCACATTACAACAGTGACTACACTCCAAAAAGCATGTCATTGGCTCTAAAGTACTTTGGGACGTCTGGTGGTTGTGAAAGGCGCTATATAAATGTAAGTCTTTTCTTTTTATAAGATGCATGGCCACACACCTCTGTCGGACCCACGCAGCCTGGTGATTCAATCTCAAGCTTTGCACTTGCGAGCAACTATAACTGGGCCGCGCAGTCCCTCAGGGATCACCCGCACTAAACTAATAAGAGAGAATATTGGGCCAGAATGGGTAAAGACAGCAGGTTTCCTTCCCTAAAGAACATTAATGAAAACCAGTTGGGTTTTCTGACAATTCGACAGCATCAGTTTTACTGATGGCCATAATGGTGCTGGGCAGCAGATTACGTCTCCCTGCATTATAGAGCATTGAACCCTGAGACCTACAATACTGCCCCTCATGCTCAGTGCTGCAGGAGGCCACCCACAACATCTCTGCTGCACAGGTTGTCCACTTCGCTTAATTTTTTTTTGAAGAGTTTTATTCTGAAGATTGAGCTCCAACCACCACAGCCATCTATTCCTTTGTGCTGGGTATGACTCCAGCCAGTGGAGAGTTTTCCCTCTGATTCCCACGGGATGTGGGTGTCGCTGGCAAGCCCAGCATTTATTGCCCATCCCTAATTGCCCCTTGAGAAGGAGGTGATGAGCCGCCTTCTTGAACCGCTGCAGTCCGTGTGGTGAAGGTGCTCCCACAGTGCTGTTAGGGAGGGAGTTCCAGGATTGTGACCCAACTATGATAAAGGAATGGCCGATATATTTCCAAGTCAGGATGGTGTGTAACTTGGAGGGGAACGTGGAGGTAGTGATGTTCCCATGCGCCTGTTGCCCTTGTCCTTCTAGATGGTAGAGGTCGCGGGTTTGGGAGGTGCTGCCGAAGAAGCCTTGGTGAGTTGCTGCAGTGCATCTTGTAGATGGTGCACACTGCAGCCACGGTGCGCCGGTGGTGGAGGGAGTGAATGTTGAAGGTGGTGGATGGGCAGCTGATCAAGCGGCTGCTTTGTCCTGGATGGTGTCGAGCTTCTCGAGTGTTGTTGGAGCTGCACTCATCCAGGCAAGTGGAGAGTGTTCCATCACACTCCTGACTTGTGCCTTGTAGATGGTGGAAAGGCTTTGGGGAGTCAGGAGGTGAGACACTCGTCGCAGAATACCCAGCCTCTGACCCGCTCTTGTTGTCACGGTATTTATGTGGCTGGTCCAGTTAAGTTTCTGGTCAATGGTGACCCCCAGGATGTTGATGGTGGGGGATTCGGCGATGCTAATCCTGTTGATTATCAAGGGTCAGTGTTAGACTCTCGCTTGTTGGAGATGGTCAGTGCCTGGCACTTGTGGCGCGAATGTTACTTGCCACTTATCAGCCCAAGCCTGAATGTTGTCCAGGTCTTGTTACATACGGGCATGGACTGCTTCATTACCTGAGGAGTTGTGAATGGAACTGAGCACTATACAATCATCAGCGAACAGCCCCACTTCTGACCCTATGATGGAGGGAAGGTCATTGATGAAGCAGCTGAAGATGGTTGGGCCGAGGACACTGCCTGGGGAACTCCTGCAGCGATGGACTGGGGCTGTGAAGATTGAACTCCAACAACCACAACCATCTTCCTTTGTGCTGGGTATGACTCCAGCCAGTGGAGAGTTTTCCCCCTGTTCCTCATTGATTTCAGATTTACTAGGGCTCTTTGATGCCACACTTGGTCAAATGCAGCCTTGATGTGAAGGGCAGTCACTCTCCCTTAAAGACCTGAATCGGGAGAGATCCCCGTAATGCGATTCCCGCCTCTGTGGGATGCTCCACCAGGTCACTGTATAAAATGGCAGTGTAACAATTTGACATGTGTCTGTCAAGCCCCGCCCCCCAAACATTCTCTCCACTCAGGCCCTGGCCCCGACTCTCTTCCCCCGCTCCGATCCCTCTCGGGAGGCCGAGAGCGGCGGCAAGGGGCCGAAAGGAGGTTGAAGAGAGAGAGATTGGGGGGTGGGGAGGAGGGGAGAGAGAGGCTGGGGGGGAGCGAGAGAGAGAGACTGGGGGAGAGAGAGAGAGAGACTGGGGGAGAGAGAGAGAGAGAGACTGGGGGAGAGAGAGAGAGAGAGAGGGAGGGACTGGGAGAGAGACTGGGAGAGAGAGAGAGAGAGAGACTGGGGGCAGGAGGGGAGAGAGAGACTGGGGGAGAGAGAGAGAGAGATTGGGGGAGAGAGAGAGAAAGAGACTTGGGGAGAGAGAGAGAGACTGGGGGGGAGGGGGGAGAGAGAGGCTGGGGGGGTGGGGGAGTGAGAGAGAGAGAGAGAGAGACTGGGGGAGAGAGAGAGAGACTGGGGGAGAGAGAGAGAGAGAGAGAGGGAGGGACTGGGAGAGAAAGAGAGAGACTGGGAGAGAGAGAGAGAGAGAGACTGGGGGGAGGAGGGGAGAGAGAGACTGGGGAGAGAGAGAGATTGGGGGAGAGAGAGAGAGAGAGACTGGGGGAGAGAGAGAGAGACTGGGGGGGAGGGTGGAGAGAGAGGCTGGGGTGGGGGAGTGAGAGAGAGAGAGAGAGAGACAGGGGGCGGGGGGGAGAAAGAGAGATTGGGGGAGAGAGAGACTGGGGGAGAGAGAGAGAAAGAGAGAGAGAGACTGGGGGAGAGAGAGAGAGGGACTAGGGAGAGAGAGAGAGAGAGAGACTGGGAGAGAGAGAGAGAGAGAGAGAGACTGGGGGGAGGGGGGAGAGAGAGACTGGGGGAGAGAGAGAGAGACTGGGGGGGGAGAGAGAGAGACTGGGGAGAGAGAGAGAGGGACTGGGGGAGAGAGAGAGAGAGAGAGAGACTGGGGGAGAGAGAGAGCGAGAGAGAGAGACTGGGGGAGAGAGAGAGAGAGAGAGACTGGGGGGGGGGGGAGAGAGAGACTGGGGGAGAGAGCGAGAGACTGGGGGGGAGAGAGAGAGGCTGGGGGGGAGAGAGAGGCTGGGAGGGAGAGAGAGAGAGACTAGGGGAGAGAGAGAGAGAGATTGGGAGGGGAGAGAGAGGCTGGGGGGGGCGAGAGAGGCTGGGGAGAGAGAGTGAGAGAGAGATTGGCGAGAGAGAGTGAGAGAGAGACTGGGGAGAGAGAGCAAGAGAGAGATTAGTGGAGAGAAAGAGGCTGGGGGAGAGAGAGCGAGAGAGAGAGACTGGGGGAGAGAGAGCGAGAGAGGCTGGTGGGAGAGAGAGGCTGGTGGGGGGGGAGAGAGGCTGGGGAGAGAGAGTGAGAGAGAGACTGGTGAGAGAGAGTGAGAGAGAGACTGGGGAGAGAGAGCAAGAGAGAGATTAGTGGAGAGAGAGAGGCTGGGGGAGAGAGAGAGAGAGAGAGACTGGGGGAGAGAGAGCGAGAGAGGCTGGTGGGAGAGAGAGGCTGGTGGGGGGGAGAGAGAGAGACTGGGGGAGAGAAAGAGACTGGGAGAGAAAGCGACTCGGGGGGGGAGAGAGAGACTGGGGGGGGAGAGAGAGACTGGGGGGGAGAGAGACACAAAAACGGGAGGAGCGGGGGGCTGGTGGGGGTCAGAGGGGAGAGAGGAAAGTCTGGGAAAACGGATCACGTTCTGCCAACCCCCTACAAGCGACATCGTTGGAGTGGATGATATCCTGAAGTCACCACACTGTTACTATTCACTTCATACCCAATAAACCTGTTAACAATCCGTACACAATGCCCCATCTATGGTGGTGGGGGGGCTGGTGGAGGATGCACTTAGACTGGGGTAAGGCACTTTGGCTGGCCCTTGCTGTCTTCTGGGGACCCCTGTCACTTCAGGAAGTCAAAGTGGATCGAGTTACAATTTGCAAAGTCAGTCGGGATGGGCGGTTCCAGTTACACATTCCTGTGACACTTCAGGGTGTGGCTTATCCTCCAAGGGGACCAATCATAGACTAAGGATGGAGCATGGGGGCCATTTTTGCAGTACAATAAGCGGGTCCATAAAATGGGGCAGTGAGGGGAGAACAACATTAATGGTCGTCTTTTGTCAGGGTTTTTCTGTTACATTGCTGTTGTTGGAGAAAGGATGGTGAGAAAGCTCCCCGATAGCGTCTGTACTTCACTGTTGCTGTCCACTCGTTCCGCGTATGGTGTTAGTCCACGGATCAATGGGGAACCATGTCTTGTGTCTTATCCCGAAGCGATCCCTCAAAATTGCTCTGTATTTGTCGGCCATGGAGGTGTAGGAGGTGGTCCTCAACTATTCTCTACAGGACCTAGTGTAGCAGGACCTCCCCCTATTGGTGCTGCTGATTCGGGCAGTTCTCGTTCCTTGTTGTCTCCAGGCAGCTCCCCCTCCAGTTGCACGACAATTTTGAGAGTGACCAACAGCTGGCAGCCAATGAGAGCAGCCGCTACCCAACAATGTGACCCCTGACCCTGTGGCGCCCTCAGCGCGTCATGCGTGAGAACCAGGAGCGCAAAATATTTCTTCAAACGGTGCGGGGTTAACCTCTGGCCCCAGGAGCACGCAACATCGGCTGTTCGTCAGTCCGTGTGGCGTGAGCTCTGTGAGCTATAACAAGCTCCACTGTTCCGTGCTCACACAATCTTTACTTTCGTGTGGGCCACACTCTACTTCTCTCTCCAGTTAATCTTCTACCTTTTTTCACTGGTATTCCAATGGTCACCGGGGATGACTTAGAATCAGAGAACGGTTACAGCACAGAATGAGGCCATTCGGCCCGTCGAGCCCGTGCCGGCTCTCTGCACAAGCACCTCAGCCAGTCTCCCCCCCCCCCGCCCTCTCCCCGTAACCTCAGCCAGTCTCCCCCCCCCCGCCCTTTCCCCATAACCTCAGCCAGTCTCCCCACCCCCGCCCTTTCTCCGTAACCTCAGCCAGTCTCCCCACCCCCCCCGCCCTCTCCCCATAACCTCAGCCAGTCTCCCCCCCCATAACCTCAGCCCTCTCCCCATAACCTCAGCCAGTCCCCCCCCCCGCCCTTTCCCCATAACCTCAGCCAGTCCCCCCCCCCCGCCCTTTCTCCGTAACCTCAGCCAGTCCCCCCCCCGCCCTTTCCCCGTAACCTCAGCCAGTCTCCCCCCCCCGCCCTTTCCCCGTAACCTCAGCCAGTCCCACCCCGCCCTTTCCCCGTAACCTCAGCCAGTTCCCCCCCCCCCCGGCCTTTCCCCGTAACCTCAGCCAGTCCCACCCCGCCCTTTCCCCGTAACCTCAGCCAGTCTCCCCCCTCCGCCCTTTCCCCATAACCTCAGCCAGTTCCCCCCCCCGCCCTTTCCCCATAACCTCAGCCAGTTCCCCCCCCCCGCCCTTTCCCCATAACCTCAGCCAGTTCCCCCCCCCCGCCCTTTCCCCATAACCTCAGCCAGTTCCCCCCCCCGCCCTTTCCCCATAACCTCAGCCAGTTCCCCCCCCCCGCCCTTTCCCCATAACCTCAGCCAGTTCCCCCCCCGCCCTTTCCCCATAACCTCAGCCAGTTCCCCCCCCCCGCCCTTTCCCCGTAACCTCAGCCAGTCCCACTCCCCCCCACCCCCCCCGCCCTTTCCCCATAACCTCAGCCAGTCCCACTCCCTGGCCTTTCCCCATAGCCCTGCAAATTTTCACATCGGCGAAATGCTGAAACCAGGCACTAGTGTGCGTGTGAGAGCAATGTCTTGCCCTGCAGTGTTCCCTCCTTTTCTCCCCCCTGGGGTTATTAGCTGGCTTCTCTTTGCCACCTCCCAGCTGCTGTGACTGGAAGTGTTGTAGCAATCCCAAAGGACTGGAAGGTGGGAAGGTGACATGAAGTTCTCCCATCGCTGGAGAAGGGGAGAGGGAGCTGCAGATATGAGACAATAAAACACATAACCATTGGGACGTTGTCCGATGCTAAACGAGGAAAACAACGCCTGGTGCAGCCACAGGAAGCCAGAGAGGGAGGGAGGCAGAGAACAATCGCTTATACGGTATCACTCGAGCCCGTTTCCAATCGGACAAGGAACTGCTGCAGGCAAAGCAATCTCGGTGGAGTGGCTCCCACAGAATGTTGAGATCTGCACGCAAAGAGAAAAGGACAAATACGTACTACTTCAAACCGCACTCTCGCTCTCCCAGAACAACCACTAGATCGTCCTGTACCCTGAGCCGTGGTCCACAGTTGTGAGTTTAACCTGAACTGTTGCTTAATGTTGTTCACTCATTGAATGAAGTATTTGGTTATCTCGATGTCGATAGATTTTTGGACTCGAGGGGAATCAAAGGATGTGGGGATCGGATGGGAAAGTGGAATTGAAGTCAATGATCAGCCAGATCTTATTAAATGGCGGAGCAGGCTCGAAGGGCTGAATGGCCGACTCCTGCTCCTAATTCTTATGTTCTTATGATACCAGTTTCTGTGGTTCCTGCCTAAACATAAGAACATAGGAGCAGGAGTCGGCCATACGGCCCCTCAAGCCTGCTCCACCATTCAATAAGATCATGGCTGATCTGATCATGGACTCAGCTCCACTTCCCTGCCTGCTCCCCATAACCCCTTATTCCCTTATCGGTTAAGAAAATGTCTATTTCTGTCTTAAATTTATTCAATGTCCCAGCTTCCACAGCTCTCTGAGGCAGATTTACAACCCTCAGAGAGAAGAAATTCCTCCTCATCTCAGTTTTAAATGGGCGGCCCTTTATACCTCTGCTCATCATCTGAGATTAAAAACTCTACAGAATGGAAACGTCTTGGTGGAAAGTAGCAGTAATGGCGGGGTGAGTGGGCAGTAATGACAAGATGACATCCTACGGCACATTATTAATACAGGGAGCAGGGTGCGGCAGCCAGGCCCGGAAATCGTCGCGGTCCCAGCCTACAAGACCATCAGCAGGCCGGGGTCATTGGAGGGAGCAACGTACGGTGGAAGGCCACTGCAGGGAGCAGCATGTGCTGCTGCAGGAGGGCGCCGGCTGACTGCAGTGCGAGCAGGTACAGCAGGAGGGGCGAAGGAGTGGCAAGAGTTTGTAGGGGGAAGTGGCCGGGGCCCAGAAGAGGCGAGGGCCCAGGGGCAGCACGGGCCAGCCCACACTGCAATATGTGCACGCACTGGATCCATGCAGCAGAGCTGGTCTCCAGTCATCCTGTTTAACCCTTGCCATTGGACCAAGACCTAGCTCTGTCAAGCCCGTGTGATGGCTGGTGTGCAACGGCCACCCCACGTTAAAAAAATCCACGCACAGGCATCTTCCACCCTTCAGGATGTAGTTCAGGACCTGGAATATTAGGTCCTTCATTGAAACACCTGTGAACTCATCCCTTTTTGGCGTGGAGGCAAGTCATCCTCACTTCGAGGGACTGCCTATGATGATGATGATTAATACAACAACAACACTGGATGCAAGAAAAGAATGAAAGACAAGTGTTTCTATAATGCCATCTTCAGGTCATCCCAAAGAGCTTTAAAGCCAATGAAGCCCTTTTGTAATGTGGGAAATGCGGCAGCCAATTTGCGCACAGCAAGCTCCCACAAACAGCAATGTGACAATGGCCAGATAATCTTTTTAAGATGTTGTCTGAGGGATAAATATTGGCCAGGACACCAGCAGGGGGCGGGAAGAACTTCTGTACCCTTCTTTGAAATAATGTCAGGATCTTTTGCGTCCACCTGAGAGGGCAGACTCTGGTCTTGGTTTAAGATCAGATCCAAAACTTGCAGCACCTCCGTCAGTGCGGCACTCCCTCAGCACTGCACTGGGAGTGCCAGCCAGGAGTTTGTGCTCAGCTCCCTGGGGTGGGACTCAAACCCACAACCCTGTGACTGCGAGCTGAGAATGCTGCTCACTGAGCCACAGCTCACACACCAGGAAACACGAGGGCACGACTGGCTGCTATTTATATTTTAGAAGGCCCCTTCACGACTGCAATCAAGCGCAGAACGGTCGATTTACACTCTGGAATCCTGCAAAACGTGAAATATTCTCCCCTTCCGCTGTTCCATGGAGTCGATCCCACCTCTGTGCTCAGGGTCGCAGGGACGTTCTCAGACAATTCCTACTGCTCCCAACATGCCATTGCTTCCACCAGGAGCCTGCCAGGAATAGTTAAAGTTCCCTGATCCAGGAAGACTTGCCAGGATGCACACTGGCCAAGTAAAGCAGGCACATAGCCAGCACGCTAATGACCAACCACCCCACCCCCACCTTCGACCCGTAAAGTGATCAAATCCTCCTCCCTGCTCTGTGAAGCCCTTGCCTCTGACCTGATACCTCGCTGCTTTTTCACACTTCCTCTGATGAATTTTGACTTGTTTTGAGGTCCTCCCATGCTGGATCAGAGTCATGCTGGACTGAACCATTGATGGAGGGGGAGAGGGTCTAATAGTAGGTTGAACAGTATCAATGTTGCAGAATTCAATCAAACAAATCTGAATATATGAGTTATTAGCAAAAATGGATCACGCAGGCATTATCTGAATTGGGAAGGGACGGGACCATCGACAGTCACATCCATCAATCCTACTGCCTCCTCACAGTCTGCTTTTACACATTGTTTTAGGCACATGGCAACAAGAGCGGGTCAGAGGCTGGGTATTCTGTGGCGAGTGTCTCACCTCCTGACTCCCCAAAGCCTTTCCACCATCTACAAGGCGCAAGTCAGGAGTGTGATGGAACACTCTCCACTTGCCTGGATGAATGCAGCTCCAACAACACTCAAGAAGCTCGACACCATCCAGGACAAAGCAACCCACTTGATCAGCTGCCCATCCACCACCTTCAACATTCACTCCCTCCACCACCGGCGCACCGTGGCTGCAGTGTGTACCATCAAAAGATACACTGCAGCAACTCGCCAAGGCTTCTTCAGCAGCACCTCCCAAACCCGCGACCTCCATCGCCTAGAAGGACAAGGGCAACAGACACATGGGAACACTACCACCTCCACGTTCCCCTCCAAGTTACACACCATCCTGACTTGGGAATATATCGGCCGTTCCTTCATCGTCGCTGGGTCACAATCCTGGAACTCCCTCCCTAACAGCTCTGTGGGGGCACCTTCACCACACGGACTGCAGCGGTTCAAGAAGGTGGCTCACCACCACCTTCTCAAGGGGCAACTAGGGATAGGCAATAATGCCGGCCTTGCCAGAGATGCTCACGAATGAATGAATAAAAACACAATCGGATTCTGCGCAAAGACAAATTGCAGGAATGTATTGCCGCTGCAGGAGCGCGCACTGCACAACATCGTGTTTGACAGGTGAACTGTTTACTGTTTGTGGCTTTCTAACGGGTTTTAAACTCCATCTTTCTGACCTGCACTAAGCCACCAAGCAAAGATCCCCCCAGAATGGTTCAGCGAGCATGGTACTGACAGCAAGGAGCAGTGCTCAGTACTAACAGCTGAATAACCTTCCTGCCCTGGGGGAGTTTGCCTCAATCAGCAGTGGCTGGGTGACACAGTCTAACTCTCGAATCAGACATCACCCAGTAAACAACAAAATGACATTAGAAAATGTAAACACTGTTATTACCCGTCGAAGATTTCTGTTTAATGGCTTGCTGTGAAGGTGGATTAAGGGGTCCCGTCCTTACTGCCAGTTTATCACTCCTGCAACTTTGGAGATATTTACAACTCGCTGTTTTATTGCTTTCATAAAAATGTATCTGAATCTGATTAAGTTCCTGGATTAGTTGGGATTCTGACTGTGTCCCACTCTCTCCCTCGATTAACACTGTGAAGCAGGCTGCACATCTTGCACATCGTAACACAGTGAGCTGTCACGTCCCAATCCGCACAGCACTGGGGAACTGTAATCAGGGGTTAATCCATTCAGAATGGATACTGCGAGAGGTAATGGGAGATTAACCCTTTGTGAATGAATCCAGTGAGGAGGACTGTAATAATGGAGACAAGGTGCAAGGATTTTGTATAAAAACAAGGCTGTCTGTTTTCACAGGAGAATCCGTTCAAAGAACAAATAGTGAAGACCTTTTCGGAGGATGGTGAGGGGAACCTCAGCTTCAATGACTTTGTGGACATGTTCTCGGTGCTGAGCGAAATGGCTCCCCGAGAGTTGAAGGCCATTTACGCCTTTAAAATCTATGGTACAGTAACCACTTCCTTCACTTACTGAACTGCTTGCAATTTCATTCAACAGAACAAAACAAAGAATAATACAGACATAAAACACACCAGGGTTCTGACACACACAGCCAGAATACAAGTTGCTCAAGCTTCATGGGATATGTAACGCTATTCTATTTAAAAATAGTCACATTTCCTGTAATATTTATGTTTTAGTCTGTGATTTCACAGTAATACAGTTACAAATAATCTACTCCTGCTCCTAATTCTTATGTCCTTATGTAAGTAGCATGGTTTATGTTGTAAAGAGCATAAGAATTTGGCCCCTCAAGCCTGCTCCACCATTCAGTGAGATCACGGCTGATCTTCTACTTCAACTCCACTTTCCTGCACTGTCCCCATATCCCTGATTCCTTTAATAGCCAAAAAATCTAGCGATCCCCATCTTGAATATACTCAAAGACTGAGCCTCCACAGCCCTCTGGGGCAGAGAATTCCAAAGATTCACCACCCTCTGAGTGAAGAAATTCCTCCTCATCTCTGTCCTCTGTCCTCTGAGACTGTGACCCCTGGTTCTAGACTCCCCAGCCCGGGGGAAAGACCCTCCCTGCATCTACCCTGTCAAATCCTGTAAGAATTTTATACTTTTCAATGAGATCACCTCTCATTCTTCTAAACTCCAGAGAATTTTGGCCTAGTCTGCAAAATCTCTCTGTAAATGGACTTTCAAAAGACATTTGGTAAAGTACATATAATAGACCTGTTACCCGTGGGGTTGTGTCTGCGAGGTATGAAATTGGTGAAGGGACAGAAAGTAAAGAGTAATGGTGAACGGTTGTTTTTCAGACTGGAGGGATGTCTACCATGGGATCCAGGGCACAGTGGCAAGTTGGAGATATTCTGGTTGAAAGAAAAAAGCTTTCATAAACACATAAAATCCCAAAGTGCTTCATAGCCAATGAACTAGCTTTGACGTGTAGTCACTGTTGCTATGTAGGCAAATGTGGCAGCCAATTTGTGCAGGGCAAGATCTCAAAATCAGCAAGGAGATAAATGCCCAAATAATCTGCTTTGGTGGTGCTGGTTGGAGCATAAATTGTGGTCAAGACATTGGAAGAGTTCCCCTGCTTGTCTTTGAGAAGTGCCATGGGATCTTTTACAGCCACCTGAAGAGATGATATGGCCTTGGTTTAACGATCCAAAATTGGCTCAGAGGCAGGAAGCAAAGGGTAATGGTTGATGGGTGTTTTTGTGACTGGAAGGCTGTATCCAGTGGGGTTCCGCAGGGCTCAGTGCTGGGTCCCTTGCTTTCTGTGGTATATATCAATGATTTAGACTTGAATGTTGGGGGTATGATTAAGAAATTTATGGATGACACTAAAACTGTGGTTGATAATGAAGAAGAAAGCTGTGGACTGCAGGAAGATATCAATGTACTCGTCAGGTGGGCAGAACAGTGACAAATGGAATTCAATCTGGAGAAGTGTGAGGTAATGCATTTGGGGAGGATTAACAAGGCAAGGGAATACACATTAAATGGTATGACACTGAAAAGTGTAGAGGAACAAAGGGACCTTGGAGTGCAGGTCCACAGATCCCTGAAGGTAGCAGGACAGGTGGATAAGGTGGTTAAGAAGGCATATGGAATACTTGCCTTTATTAGTCAAGTCATAGAATACAAGAGCAGGGAGATTATGCTCAAACTGTATAATACACTGGTTAGGCCACAGCTGGAGTACTGTGTGCAGTTCTGGTCACCACATTACAGGAAAGATGTGATTGCACTGGAGAGGGTACAGAAGAGATTTATGAGGACGTTGCCTAGATTGGAGAATTTTAGCTATGAGGAAAGATTGGATAGGCTGGGTTTGTTTTCTTTGGAACAGAGGAAGTGGAGGTGTATAAAATTATGCAGAGCCTGGATAGAGTGGATAGAAAGGACCTATTTCTCTTAGCAGAGGGGTCAACAACCAGGGGGCACAGATTTAAAGTAATTGGGGGGAGGTTTAGAGGGGATTTGAGGGGAAATGTCTTCACCCAGAGGGTGGTGGGGGTCTGGAACTCACTGCCTGAAAGGGTGGTAGAGGCAGAAACCCTCACCACATTTAAAAAATACTTGGATGTGCACCTGAAGTGCCGTAACCTACAGGGCTACGGACCAAGAGCTGGGAAGTGGGATTAGGCTGGATAGTTCTTGGTTGGCCGGCGCAGACACGATGGGCCGAATGGCCTCCTACCATGCTGTAAATTTCTATGATTCGAGGATTATATTCAGTGATGTCCCCCAGGGGTCCGTTGGAGCCTCTGCTCTTTTTGATGTATATTAATGACCTGGACTTGGGTATACAGAGCATCATTTCAAAGTTTGCAGATGACACAAAACTCGGAAATATAATAAATAATGACGAGGATGGTAGCATACTTCAGGAGGACGTAGACAGACTGGTGTAATGGTCAGCCACGTGTCTGCAGTGTGAAGTGATTGATGTTGGTAGGAAGAATGAGGAGAGGAATGTACATTAAATGGCAGAATTTAAAGGGGATGCAGGAACAGAGAGACCTAGGGAGTATATGTACACAAGTCTTTAAAGCTGGCAGGTCAAGTTGAGGCTGTTAGAAAGGATAGGGAATTCTGGGCTCGATAAGGAGAGGCCTAGACTGCAAGAGGGAGATCTGGCAAAGCACGAGTTGGCCCAGCTCTGGACCTCACACATTCTAAACACAACTAAACTTTTCTTCAATGACTGATTTTCTGATTTTAACGTAATTTATAATTATTCCATATATTATTTAATTTTATTTAAATACAATGAATCTTGCTTATACTGAATGTACTATTGTAGAATCCTTATTGTAGTATTTACAATGTAAAGTGAATTTATTTTCCCGAGTTTTTCGCTTGGATCTATTTGCTGCACATTTTGTCTGCCGCTTCCGACCCGAGCCATTGACTTCCTTTTACTCTTCCTTCTCCCACTTCTCTCTTTCCTTCCCTGGTCAGTATCTAATGACAATATGCCGCCTCTCATCTGTCCTGTCTGGTATACTCGGTCCTCCACAATCCTTCCACCAACTCTTCATTACTCTTCGACATTCCTACTCTGCTGCCACCGCCCCAGGCTTCACTCCCTCTGACACAGGCCTGCCCCTTCCCTCTGGGCATCTCTTGGCATTCTCCGAAGGGCCCATCGTGGCCCTCGTTGCTGTCTCCTCACAAGCAGCAGCCCCAACTGTCCCATCCTACTCTCTCACCGCCCTTACCGCCCAGGGAAGGCTAATCTTGAAAATTTCCTCCCCGTCCAACTCATCTCTCCAAGCAATGACCATGTGGATGCTGGCAGTAGATCACCATCACGAAGCCTCTCAAAATCTCCTTGCAGAATGTCCGTTCACTTGCAAACAAGGCCCTTGCCATCCATGACCTTATCGTGGATGACTGCATCGACATTATGGCACTAACGGAAACTTGGCTGAGGGATAATGACACACTACCTTTAATCGAAGCCTCCCCTCCTGGTTATACCTTCCACCACTTGCCCCGCCGTGGTGGCTCTCGTCAACAAATCATACCTTGGTCTGTCCCCCCTACTCCTCCGACACTTTCTCCTCCTTTGAACATCTTGCTTTATTCCATCCCTGTCGCCTCTCATTCAACATTCTCCTTCTCTACCGCACATCCAAGTATGATTTAAAAATGTTATCACGGATATATCCTCACTGCTATCCTCCCTCAACTTCTGCACCGAGCGACTTCTCATCCTCGGTGACTTCAACCTCCATCTCAATTCATCATGCTCTCTCTCCTCTTTCACTACTGTCATGCCCTCCCTTAATCTCTCCTCCATGTAAATTCCTCAACCTTTATTCACGGCCACCCCCTTGACCTTGCAATCTCTCGTGGCCTTGCTATTCTAATCGTGTCAATTAAAGATAAAGCCATCTCTGGCCATTTTGTCGTATCGCTCTCGACCCACATACCCCTTCCCCCCCCCACCCAAACCTACTCCCGCCACTGGAAAAAACTCTCTCCAAACTCTCTTACAACTGCACTTATCAACTCAAAACTGTCCTGCCTTTGGCCCTCTTTTAACAATGACATTTCTGCAGCCACCGCTCTGCTCGACCATATCCTCCTCACCACCTTTGATGTCCTAGTCCTTATTAAAACCATTACTCTCTCTCACGCTGGCCGTTAAAGGTTAAAGCCCATGGGAGCCAGGGCAAAGTGGCAAGTTGGATCCAAAATTGGCTTAGAGGTAGGAAGCAAAGGGTAATGGTTGATGGATGTTTTTGTGACTGGAAGGATGTTTCCAGTGGGGTTCTGCAGGGCTCAGTACTGGGTCCTTTGCTTTTTGTGGTATATATCAACGATTTAGATTTGAATATAGGGAGTATGATTAGGAAGTTTGCAAACGACACTAAAATTGGCTGTGTGGTTGATAATGAAGAGGAAAGTCATGGGCTGCAGAAGGATATTAATCTACTGGTCAGGTGGGCAGAGCTGTGGCAAATGGAATTTAATTCAGAGAAGTGTGAGGTGATGCACTTTGGGATGGCTAATAAGGAAAGGGTATACACATTAAGCCATAGGCCACTTAATAGTGTAGATGAACAAAGGGACCTTGGAGTGCTTGTCCACAGATCCCTGAAAGTAACAGGCCAGTTGGATAAGATGTTTAAGAAGGAATAAAGAATGCTTGCTTTTATTGGCCAAGGCATAGAATATAAGAGCAGGGAGTTTATGCTTAAATTATATAATACTTTGGTTAGGCCACAGCTGGAGTACTGGTCACCGTATTATAGGAAGAACATGATTGCACTAGAGGGGGTGCAGAGGAGATTTACTAGGATGCTGCCTGGAATGGAGAATCTTAGTTATGAGGACAGATTGGATAGGCTGGGTTTGTTCTCATGGAACAGAGGAGATTAGAGGAGACCTCATCGAGGTGTATAAAATATTGAAGGCCCTGAACATAGTGGATAGTAAGGGCCTATTTCCATTGGGGGATGGGTCTATTACAAGGGGGCATAATTTTAAGGTGGTTGGTGGAAGGTTTAGAGGGGATTTGAGGTGGGGGCTTCTTTACCCAGAGGGTTGTGGGGATCTGAAACTCGCTGCCTGGAAGAGTGGTGGATGCAGAAACCCTCATCACTTTTAGGAGATGGTTGGATGAGCACTTAAAGTGCCGTAACCTGCAGGGTTACAGACCTAGAGCCGGTAATTGGGATTAGACAAGATGACCTTTTGTTGATCAGCACAGATACGATGGTAAGTACTGCAGGGAATAGAATATGGCCAGGGTCTTCTGGACTAGTTTTGATCACCTGGATCACCAGAAAGGAATTTTCCCAGATTTTTTCTCCCTAAATTGGCCTGGGTTTTTATCTGGTTTTTGCCTCTCCCAGGAGATCACATGGCTCCGGTTGGGGTGGAGTGTAGAATGTTTCAGTGTAAGGGGTGTTGAAGTTGTGTGGGGTGGACTGGTTGGGCTGGGTGCTCTTTACCTTTCTGTCATTGTTCATTGTTCATTGGTTTATATGTAACCTTCAGGGCTGCTGACCGAGGGCCGTGCGGCTCTTTGTCGGCCGGCGTGGACACGATGGGCCGAAATGGCCTCCTTCTGCGCTGTAAATTTCTATGTTTCTATGTTTTCCCCCTGGTATAGCCCTCATCTTTGCCCCCTCAAGTCAAAAGGGCACAGACTTGAATGGATGTGGCGGACAATTGGTTTAGTCATTCACTGCCAAATCTGGCTCAAACACACAACATTATCGGTTCCTACTCTTGTCTACAAAAACTGCTCACTATTCCAGGATCATTCTGGAATGTGAAAATAACCCCCGGCTACAATTCTCTACTGCTAACCATCTCCACCGCACTCGACTCCAACAACAATGAGGAGCTCATGGACTTTTGTCTCACAGATTGAGACCATCCAATCAGCTGCCTGAGTTGCCTTCCTTCATCTTGCCCACCAGGCCAAACTTCATCTGAGGCTCCCACCTGCTCTAGCCCTAAACTCGCATCATTCTCTAGTTTCTCTTTGATCTCCCCTCTTGATCTCTCCGAGCTCATCCTGTCCATGAGACCCACTTCCTGCTCCCTTGACCCTATTCCCACTAAACTGCTGACCACCCAACTTCCTTTTTTGGCTCCCATGTTAGCTGACATTGTTCTCCCTCCTCTCTCCTTCAAATCTGCTGTCATCACCCCTCTCCTCAAAAAAAACAACCCTTGACCCCACTTTGCTTGCTAGCTATCGCCCCATTTCCCAACCTCCCTTTCCTCTCCAAAATACTTGTTCGTGTTGTCGGCTCCCAAATCAGTGGCCATCTTTCCCTGAATTCAGTGTTTTAATCCCTTCAATCTGGTTTTCGCCCCTGCCACAGTACCAAAACGGCTCTCATAAAAGTCACAAATGACACCCTTTGTGACAGTGACAAAGGTAAACTATCTCTCCTCGTCCTTCTGGACCTGTCTGCAGCCTTTGACACAGGTGACCTCTCCATCCTCCTCCAACGCCTCTCCACCACCATCCAGCTGGGTGGGACTGCACTCGCCTGGTTCCATTCTTATCTATCTAATCGTAGCCAGAAAATCTCCTGCAACGGCTTCTCTTCCCACTCCTGCATCGTTACCTCTGGTGTTCCCCAAGGATCTCTCCTTGGCCCCCTCCTATTTCTCATCTATATGTTTCCCCTTGGCGATTATCTTCCCGAAACACTGAGTCAGTTTCCACATGTACGCTGACGGCACCCAGCTCTCTACCACTTCTATCGACCCATGCTTGGTATCTAAATTGTCAGATTGCTTGTCCCACATCCAGTACTGGATGAGCAGAAATTTTCTCCAATTAAATTTTGGGAAGACCGAAGCCATTATCTTTGGTCCCTGCCACAAACTGCGTTCCCTAACCACTGATTCCATCCCTCTCCCTAGCATCAATCTGAGAATGAACAAGACTATTCGCAACCTTGGTGTTATATTTGACCCTGAAATGAGTTTTCAGCCACATATCCGCAGTATAACTAAAACCGCCTTTTTCCAACTCCGTAACATTGCCCGTCTCCGCCCCTGCCTCAGCTCTTCTGCTGCTGAAACCTTCATTCATGCCTTTGTTACCTCTAGACTTGACTACTCCAATGCACTCCTGGTTGGCCTCCCACATTCTACCCTATGTAAACTTGAGGTCATCCAAAACTCGGCAGCCCGTATCCTAACTCGCACCGAGTCCCGATCACCCATCACCACTGTGCTTTCTCACCTCCCGGTTAAACAACGCCTCTATTTCAAAATTCTCATCCTTGTTTACAAATCACTCCATGGCCTTGCCCCTCCCTATCTCTGTAATCTTTTTCAGCCTCACAAGCCCACAAGATGTCTGCGCTCCTCAAATTCTGCCCTCTTGAGCATCCCTCATTATAACTGCTCAACCATTGGAGGACGTGCCCTCAGTTGACTGGGCCCCAAGCTCTGGAACTCCCTCCCTAAACCTCGCCGCCTCTCTACCTCTCTTTCCTCCTTTAAGAAGCTCCTTAAAACCGACCTCTTTCCTGCCTTAATTTCTTCCCTTGTGGCTCAGTTTATCTGTTTTGTCTGAAACACTGCTGTGAAGCATCTTGGGACGTTTTATAGAACATAAGAAATAGGAGCAGGAGTAGGCCATACGGCTCCTCGAGCCTGCTCCACCATTCAATACGATCATGGCTGATCCGATCATGGACTCAGCTCCACTTCCCTGCCCACTCCCCATAACCCCTTATCCCCTTATCATTTAAGAAACTGTCTATTTCTGTCTTAAATTTATTCAATGTCCCGGCTTCCACAGCTCTCTGAGGCAGCGAATTCTACAGATTTACAACCCTCTGAGAGAAGAAATTCCTCCTCATCTCAGTTTTAAATGGGCGGCCCCTTATTCTAAGATCGTGCCCTCTAGTTCTAGTCTCCCCCATCCTCTCTACATCCACCTTGTCAAGCCCCCTCATAATCTTATACATTTCGATAAGATCACCTCATATTCTTCTGAATTCCAATGAGTAGAGGCCCAACCTACTCAACCTTTCCTCATAAGTCAAGCCCCTCATCTCCGGAATCAACCGAGTGAACCTTCTCTGAACTGCCTCCAAAGCAAGTATATCCTTTCGAAAATATGGAAACCAAAACTGCACGCAGTATTCCAGGTGTGGCCTCACCAATACCCTGTATAACTGTAGCAAGACTTCCCTGCTTTTATACTCTATCCCCTTTGTAATTAAGGCCAAGATTCCATTGGCCTTCCTGATCACTTGCTGTACCTGCATACTATCCTTTTGTGTTTCATGCACAAGTATCCCCAGGTCCCGCTGTACTGCAGCATTTTGCATTTAAATAATAACTTGCTCTTTGATTTTTTTTATGCCAAATTGCATGACCTCACACTTTCCAACATTATACTCCATCTGCCAAATTTTTGCCCACTCACTTAGCCTGTCTACGTCCTTTTGCAGATTTTTTGTGTCCTCACACATTTTTCTCCCATCTTTGTATCGTCAGCAAACTTGGCTACGTTACACTCAGTCCCTTCCTCCAAGTTGTTGATATAGATTGTAAATAGTTGGGGTCCCAGCACTGATCCCTGCGGCACCCCAATGGTTACTGATTGCCAACCCGAGAATAAACCATTTATCCCGACTCTCTGTTTTCTGTTAGTTAGCCAATCCTCTATCCATGCTAATATATTACCCCCAACCCGTGAATTTTTATCTTGTGCAGTAACCTTTTATGTGGCACCTTGTCAAATGCCTTCTGGAACTCCAAATACACCACATTCTTTTACTACGTTAAAAGCGCTATATAAATAAAAGTTATTATTATTTTAGGAAGGACGTCACGGCTTTGGAGAGGTTGCAGAGGAGATTGACCAGAATGGTCTCAGGGATGAGAGACTTCAGTTATATAGAGAGACGGGAGAAGCCGGGGTTGTCTCCTTCGAGCAGAGAAGGTTAAGGGGAGATTTGAGAGAAGTGTTCCAAATCATGAAGGGCTTTGATGGAGTAAATAAGGAGAAAGTGTTTTCAGTGGCAGACGGGTCAGTAACGAGAGGACACAGATTTAAAGTGTTTGGCAAAAGAACCCGAAGGGGAGAGGAGGAAACATTTTTACGCAGCGAGTGGCTATGATCTGAAACACGCTGCCTGAGAGGACGGTGGAAGCAGATTCAATCATGGCTTTCAAACGGGAATTACATAAATACTTGAAGGGGTAAAATTTGCAGGACTATGGGAGGAAAGCAGGGGAATGGGACTAAATAGATAACTAGTAGAGTGGAAAGGGGAGAACCAGTGGATGTGGTGTATTTGGACTTTCAAAAGGCATTTGACAAGGTCCCGCACAAGAGATTGATGTGCAAAATTAAAGCAGGTGGTATTGGGGGTAATGTACTGACGTGGATAGAGAACTGGTTGGCAGACAGGAAGCAGAGAGTCGGGATAAACGGGTCATTTTCAGAATGGCAGGCAGTGACTAGTGGGGTACCGCAGGGCTCAGTGCTGGGACCCCAGCTATTTACAATATACATTAATGATTTAGATGAAGGAATTGAATGTAATATCTCCAAGTTTTCAGATGACACGAAGCTGGGTGGCGGTGTGAACTGTGAGGAGGATGCTAAGAGGCTGCAGGGTGACTTGGACAGGTTAGGTGAGTGGGCAAATGCATGGCAGATGCAGTATAATGTGGATAAATGTTCTCCACTTTGGTGGCAAAAACACGAAGGCAGAATATTATCTGAATAGCGGCAGATTAGGAAAAGGGGAGGTGCAACGAGACCTGGGTGTCATGGTACATCAGTCATTGAAAGTGGGCATGCAGGTACAGCAGGCGGTGAAGAAGGCAAATGGTATGTTGGCCTTCATAGCTAGGGGATTTGAGTATAGGAGCAGGGAGGTCTTACTGCAGTTGTACAGGGTCTTGGTGAGGCCTCATCTGGAATATTGTGTTCAGTTTTGGTCTCCTAATCTGAGGAAGGACGTTCTTGCTATTGAGGGAGTGCAGCGAAGGTTCACCAGACTGATTCCCGGGATGGCAGGACTGACATATGAGGAGAGACTGGATTGACTGGGCCTGTATTCACTGGAGTTTAGAAGGATGAGAGGGGATCTCATAGAAACATATAAAATTCTGGCGGTACTGGACAGGTTAGATGCAGGAAGAATGTTCCCGATGTTGGGGAAGCCCAGAACCAGGGAACATAGTGTAAGGATAAGGGGTAAGCCATTTAGGACTGAGATGAGGAGAAACTTCTTCACTCAGAGAGTAGTTGACCTGTGGAATTCTCTACCGCAGAGAGTTGTTGATGCCAGTTCATTGGATATATTCAAGAGGGAGTTAGATATGGCCCTTACGGCTAAAGAGATCAAGGGGTATGGAGAGAAAGCAGGAAAGGGGTACTGAGGGAATGATCAGCCATCATATCGAATGGTGGTGCAGGCTCGAAGGGCTGAATGTCCTACTCCTGCACCTATTTTCTATGTTTCTATGTTCCTAAAGCTCTTTCAATCATGGGCCGAGTGACCTCCTTCTGTGCTGGATGATATTATGGTTGCAATTGGGCCCCTATTTGTATAAATGTGTCAGGCTCTGCCCGTCATACACCTGAAAAATTAGGCATTTTAAAACAGCAGTCGATCAGTGAAATAGCGGGTAATTCACCCTCTCCATTTAGCTGGCCCCCTCCCCAGTCTCCACCAGTCGGAGGGAGTTAAAATCCCCTCCTTAGGAATGAAAATTGGACTTGCCGTATGCCGGACACGTATGGCAGGCCCTCCTCTCAGGCCTGGTGTGTGTCCTGTCGATTTAAAAGGCCCATTTGGGAATCCCATCTGCTTCTCAATGCCGTGTTTTCTTCTCACACCGCCACATCCAATCTGTTAATAGCAAACAGCTGGGTTCTGTATTACCGCAATCTTTATACAGACTCCCCATCGAGTGCAGACCCTGAAGGGGGGAGGACGTAACTCAGTGGATCTCTCCAGGTCAAAGGTCGCTGGCCTCTCCAGGCGAAAGGTCACTGATCTTTCCTGGTCAATGGACTCTGACCAATCCTGGTCCCATGTCACTCTCCTGGAAGTCCTTCCCTTACAGCATTGTGGTAACCTGGGCTGTCTGGACCTCACTGAAATCTGAGGTTGAAGATAACGTCGTTGACCATGGGATTCAGTATCGAAGGGTTTCCGACAAGGATAAGATTGAATTTGGCAACCAGCCTCTTTGACAATCTCTTCCCTCAGCTCATACTTGGAGGTGTGATTGATGAGAAGTGATGTGAACGTGTAGACAGGGGCTGTCACCATGGATATCTCCAACTAGCCCAGTGGTTAGGGTGAGTTATTGGTCTTCATTTTGTGAAAAATACCATCATTAAATGGGACAGGCGAGCAAGAATTCTGAGGCCGTGTCAGGATATAAACATGTGGCGATCCAGTTTTACAATTTAAGTTGAAATGAAATGTGAATTTTTCAAAGTCTTGCCAAAAGTGACCCTTTTAAATCGCAGTGAACCACGATTAACTCAACGTTCAGTTTGATTCTATCTGCTTATCTCCTCATTCAATTACTTTCTTCAAACTGAGTGGTGGACACTCTGCAGTCTCAGAGTTCTCCTGAACGTGACATTTTGATTGTTTACATCAAAGAGATAGACAGTAACACAGAACGCTGGCTGTGTGAGTAGATTTGGCCTTTACTCTTGAGTTTAGAAGAATGAGAGGTGATCTCATTGGAAACATATAAGATTCTGGGGAAGATGGACAGGGTAGATGAGAGGTTGTTTCCCCTGGCTGGAGCGTCGAGAACCGGGAGGCATAGCATCCGAAATTGCCCTCAGCGAGAAATTGGGGAGGGCATTTCGAATTAGCCAGAAGTTTAGCGCCCGGCGGGAGTCGGAGGGAAGAACTGGGAAATTCAGCTGTTAGTTCAAGAAACCATCTCAAAGCTCTGTCAGGCGGTATCGGGGGGTGTCGGGGGGTGTTGGGGGGTCAGGGGGTGTTGGGGGGGCATCATTGTCAGAGAGTCGGGGCAGTGTCCGGGGGTCAGGGGGTGTTGGGTCGGGGGCTGTCGGGGGTTGTCGGGTCCGGGGGTTGTTGGGTCGGGGGGTGTCAGGGTCGGGGGGTTTGAGGTGTCATGGGGTCGGGGGGTCAGGGGTCGGGGATCGGGGGGTGACGGGGTCGGGGGGGTCGAGGGTCGGGGGGTGTCGGGGCGGGGTCCATCACCACCATGCTAACCATGTCACTTTAAGGAGAGAGGCGCTGCGAGTCCCAGTGAAGTTTCCTTGGTGCGCTGGGGAACCGGGAGTGATTGGGCCGTACTCGCCATTGACAGGCTGATTCAGAAGTCAGCCGACAATTAAAACACAATGCCGATCGCGATGCGCACCCCCTGCCCGCTGCCCGCCTTGCAGACTGCCCGGGGGGGGGGGGGGGAGGTGGGGAGCACTGACTGTCAGCGGCGGGCCACGCTCCCCGTGGCAATCGTCCCACAGTCCCAGCATGAGGGAGCGGCCTTTTCACACCAAGATGAGGAGGAATTTCTTCCCTCAGAGTGCTGTGGATGCTCAGTCGTTCCGAGATCACTGAACCTTTTGACTCTCGGGGAATTGAGGGATTTGGGGATCGGGCGGGAGAATGGGGTTGAGGTAGAATGGCGGGGCAAGCTCAAGGGGCCGGATTCCAGATTCCTGCTACAAATTCTCATGGTCTGAAATAAGGCCGCTCCTTTAACATCAGGCGACAGTTCCCCAACTCACTCATAGCTCTGTGGGTGCGAGATATGGAGCTGTGCAGAGACTGAGTGTGGGGGTCTCGGGGGGGACACACTGAGTGTGGGGGTCTCTGGGTAGGCACTGAGTGTGGGGGTCTCGGGGGACACACTGATTGTGGGGGTCTCGGGGGACACACTGAGTGTGGGGTCTCAGGGGACACACTGAGTGTGGGGTCTCCGGGGGGACTGAGTGTGGGGGTCTCGGGGGGGACTGAGTGTGTGGGTCTCGGGGGGACACACTGAATGTGGGGGTCTCAGGGGACACACTGAATGTGGGGGTCTCACGGGACACACTGAGTGTGGGGGTCTCGGGGGGGGGGACTGAGTGTGGGGGTCTCACGGGACACACTGAGTGTGGGGGTCTTGGGGGGGGGGACTGAGTGTTGGGGTCTCGGGACATACTGAGTGTGGGGAGGTCTCGGGGGGGCACTGAGTGTGGGGGTCTCGGGGGGGGGCACTGAATGCGGGGGACTCAGGGGACACACTGAGTGTGGGGTCTCGGGGGGGCACTGAGTGAGGGGGTCTCGGGAGGTGGACACTGAGCGTGGGGGTCTCGGGAGACACACTGACTGGGGGGGGTCTCGGGGGGTGCACTGACTGTGGAGGAATGTCTGTCGCTTTATCTCAATATGTTTTTGTTTATTTTATGATTTGTTGATTTGATTTTGTTGGTTTGGAAATGTCCAACCTGAACGTTGGCCCTGTTGGTGAGAAATTCCTCATGGTGTATGAAGTTGCTCCATTCACAACACTCGGGCCCGATTGGTCCGATCCATTGGCCCAGCTCCGCAGTGCCATCACTGCTGTGCCCGTAAGCTGTAACCAGTGCTGGGTTTACATCCACCAAGCAACCGGTCCGGCAAACTCCCAAACAGCCCGTTATAAAAGAACTGATTTTAATGTTGGCCTCACCGTTCCATGACGTTTCCACCCTGTCATTGAATGCAGTGACCAGCCTCTCCCGCGATGCGGGCTCAGACAGGACTGCATGGGTTAAACCAGGCAGCATTGTCCTTTGTCTCAAAATTCATCATCATCATCATCATCATCATCATCATCATAGGTAATCCCTCGGAATCAAGGAAGACTTGCTTCCACTCCTGAAGTGAGTTCTTTGGTGGCTGAACAGTCCAATACGAGAGCCACAGACTTTGTCACAGGTTGGACAGACATTGGTTGAGGGAAAGGCTGGGTGGGACAGATTTACAGTACGCTCCTTCCACTGCCTGCGCTTGGTTTCTGCATGCTCTCGCCGACGAGACTGAGGTGCTCAGCGCCCTCCCGGATGCACTTTCTCCACTTCGGGCAGTAGTAATACCCGCCCTCCTGTATGGACCATGTACAGTAGACACCTCAAGTCGCTGGAGATATCTTACCAACGATGTCTCTGCAAGATCCTACAAATCTCAAAATGCATTGTGTGAGTGACTGCGCCATTGGTGATAATAGTCGCGCCTTCAATAGGGAGCTGGAGCAGTTCTTGGCTGGAGCAGGGATCACATCATAGTGCAGGTAAGTGGGTTAACAGGTCTCTGGGCATAAAAGATCCCATGGCACTATTTCGAAGAAGAGCAGGAGAGTTATCCCTGGTGTCCTGGGGCCAATATTTATCCTTCAATCAACGTCACTGGAACAGATTATCGGGTCTTTATCATATTGCTGTTTGTGGGAGCTTGCTGTACGCGTTTCCCACATTACAACAGTGACTACACTCCAAAAGTACTTCATTGACTGTAAAGCACTTTGAGACGTCCGGTGGTCATGAAAGGCGCTATAGAAATGCAAGTCTTTCTTTTTAACAGTTAAAGTGTACGTGGCCCGTGTGTTGTCCGAGAGTGGTTTTGATGCCTCGGGGAGTGCAAGAGGAATTCTCCACAGAATTTGGCCTCCGACGGGAGATTGCATGCTTTCGGGGTGGGGTGGGACGTATCCAGTCATTGTACTCCGACCACCATCAGCTGGTCCTTTCCTGCCCATTATCGTCATGTGTCTGTGCTCCATTATCGCCGTGTGTCTGTCCGTCCATTGCCCACACCATGTGCTGCATTTCCCTCCAACAGATTTCAACACAGACAATTTCATCTGCAAGTTGGACCTGGAGAAGACCCTGAATAAACTGACGCGGGAGGAGCTTGCTCCTGAAGAAGTGACGCTGGTGTGTGAGAAAGTGATCGAAGAAGCTGACTTGGACGGTGACGGGAAGCTGAACTATCCGGACTTTGAGAATATGATCGGCAGAGCACCAGACTTTCTCAGGTACAGTACAATAAGGAAAGCCAATCCTGGTCATAGCATAGAAACCCTGAGACTGACAATAAATGGGTGGCAATTACAGACCAGGCTGATTGGGACCGTTGCAATACTTTGCATGTTTCCTGTTTTCAGATTTCGAAAATCGATGTAAAGCTGGAATTCAGGCTGCAGCATATTGCCTGTGGCTCAGTGGGCAGCACTCTCGCCTGTGAGTTAGAGGGTTGTGGGCTCAAGTCCCACTCCAGGGACTTGAGCACATACTCTAGCTGACACTCCCAGTGCTGTGCCCTCCTTGAGCTACATTGTAACCACAATCAGGCTAAGAAACCGAGACGTATCTGCTCTCACTATATGGCCTCAGGTGTGAGCGGGAAGGGTCTTTTTAACTGAATGAATTCAGGCGTAAAACGTAACAGTGGACTGGACAAGGAAATGGAATGGGTTGTAAAATGAGAAGCCAGTCAGCAGCCCTAGCTTTATACCCGCTGCAAGGTGAAAATCTGCCCCACAAAGTCTTTCGCTGGAAATTGGGCCGCGCCTCAGTTGCAGCGTTAACCCGGGTGGAGTGGTACTTTCAGCGCCTTGAAAAGGTTTGCACCTCCCGCCCAGAAATTCGTCAGAATCGGGCAAAGGGGCGATAAATCAGCCATTGCACACCAGAGCTGGGGGGTTGGCCATAACAAAAGTTTGGCCGGTACATTTTGCGAGCCCATTGCGCATGTGTGGAACTCCGAATCGGATCCCGGGAAGTGCCGAGTCTTAAAGGCGCAGCATAGTAATCACCCATTACAGTTTTCTAAATCACTTGTTTTCAACCTGCGCTGTTACGTGTGTCTGCCGCTGCAAACTGGGAGGCTCACGCACCGTGCTGTGTGTAAACGTTGCACTGACTGTGACCTCCGAGGGAATATAAGAACATAAGAAATAGGAGGTTAGATGAGTGGGCAAATATATGGCAGATGCAGTATAATGTAGATAAATGTGAGGTTATCCATTTTGGTGATAAAAACAGGAAGGCAGATTATTATCTGAATGGTGACAGATTAGGAAAAGGGGAGGTGCAACGAGACCTGGGTGTCATGGTATATCAGTCATTGAAAGTAGACATGCAGGTACAGCAGGCGGTGAAGAAGGCAAATGGCATGTTGGCCTTCATAGCGAAGGGATTTGAGTATAGGAGCAGGGTGGTCTTACTGAAGTTGTACAGGGCCTTGGTGAGGCCACACCTTGAATATTGTGTTCAGTTTTGGTTTTCTAATCTGAAGGAGGTCATTCTTGCTATTGAGAGAGTGCAGCGAAGGTTCACCAGACTGATTCCCGGGATGACAGAATTGACATATGAAGAAAGACTGGACCGACTAGGCTTATATTCACTGGAATTTAGAAGAATGAGAGGGGATCTCATAGAAACATTTAAAATTCTGATGGGATTGGACAGGATAGATGCAGGAAGAATGTTCCCGATGTTGGGGAAGTCCAGAACCAGGGGTCACAGTCTAAGGATAAGGGTAAGCCATTTAGGACCGAGATGAGGAGAAACTTCTTCACTCAGAGAATTGTGAACCTGTGGAATTCTCTACCACAGAAAGTTGTTGAGGCCAGTTCGTTAGATATATTCAAAAGGGAGTTGGATGTAACCCTTACGGCTAAAGGGATCAAGGGGTATGGAGAGAAAGCAGGAATGGGGTACTGAAGTTGCATGTTCAGCCATGATCATATTGAATGGTGGTGCAGGTTCGAAGGGCCAAATGACCTACTCCTGCACCTATTTTCTATGTTTCTATGTCTATGTTTCTATAACCCTTGACTCCCTTATCGGTCAAAAATCTGTCTATCTCCACCTTAAATATATTAAATGACCCAGCCTCCACAGCTCTCTGGGGCAGAGAATTCAAAAGATTCACAACCCTCTGAGAGAAAAAGTTCCTCCTCATTACTGTTTTAAATGGGCTGCCTCTTTTTCTGAAACTATGCCCCCTAGTCTAAATTCCCCTTCAAGGGGAAACATCCTCTCTGCATCTACCCTGTCAAGTCCCCTCAGAATCTTACATGTTTCAATAAAATCACCTCTCATTCTTCTAAACTTCAATGAGTACAGGCCCAACCTGTTCAACCTTTCTTCATAAGACAGCCCCTTCATCTCAGGAATCAACCTAGTGAACCTTCTCTGAACAGCCTCCAATGCAAGTATATCCCTCCTTAAATACGGAGACCAAAACTGTACGCAGTACTCCAGGTGTGGCCTCACCAATACCCTGTACAGTTATAGAAGGACTTCTCTGCTTTTATACTCTATCCCCCTTGCAATAAAGGCCAACATTCCATTTGTCTTCCTGATCACTTGCTGTACCTGCATGCTAATTTTTTGTGTTTCATGTACAAGGACCCCCAGATCCCTCTGTACCGCAGCATTTTGTAATTTCCCTCCACTTAAATATTAATTGGCTTTTTTATTTTTCCTACAAAGTGGATAACCTCACATTTTCCCACATTATAGTCCATCTGCCAAATTATTGCCCACTCACTTAGCCTGTCTATATTCCTTTGTAGATTCTTTGTGTCCTCCTCACAACTTGCTTTCCCACCCATCTTTGTATCATCAGTAAATTTGACTACATTACATTCAGTCCCATCATCCAAGTCAGTAATATAGATTGTAAATAGTTGAAGCCCCAGCACTGATCCCTGTGGCACCCCACTAGTCACTGTTTGACAACCTGAAAATTACCCATTTATCCCGACTCTCTGTTTTCTGTTAGTTAGCCAAACCTCTATCCATGATAATATATTGCCCCCAACCCCGTGAGTTTTTATCTTGTGCAGTAACCTTTTATGTGGCACCTTATTAAATGCCTTTTGGAAATCCAAATACACCACATCCACTGGTTCCCCCTTATCTACCCTGCTCGTTACATCCTCAAAGAACTCCAGCAAATTTGTCAAATATGATTTCCCTTTCATAAAACCATGCTGACTCTGCTTGACTGTATTATGCTTTTCTAAATGTCCTGCTACTGCTTCCTTAATAATGGACTCCAGCATTTTCCCAACGACAGATGTTAGGCTAACTGGTCTATAGTTTCCTGCTTCATGTCTCCCTCCTTTCTGAAATACAGGCATTATATTCGAGGTTTTCCAATCCCTGGGACCTCTCCAGAATCCAGGGAATTTTGGTCGATTACAACCAATGCATCCACTATCTCTGCAGCCACTTCTTTTAAGACCCGAGGATGCAAGCCATCAGGTCCAGGGGACGTTCACCTTTAGTCCCATTAATTTGCCGAGTACTTTTTCTCTTGTGATAGTGATTGTTTTCAGTCCGTTCCGCCCCCCACCCCCCCACCCCCCACTAGCTCCTTGATTATCAATTATTGGGATGTTTTTAGTGTCCTCTACCGTGAAGACCGATACAAAATATTTGTTCAAAGTCTCTGACATTTTCGTTTCCCATTAGTAATTCCCCAGTCTCATCCTCTAAGGGACCAACGTTTACTTTAGCTACTCTCTTCCTTTTTATATACCTGTAGAAACTCTTACTGTCTATTTTTATATTTCTTGCTAGTTTACTCTCAATCTATCTTTTCTCTCTCTATCATTTTTTTAGTCGTCCTTTGCTGGTTTCTAAAAATTTCCTAATCCTCTGGCCTTCCACTGTCATTACTAGATTGAATATAGTCTGCTCCGTGTTTGGTTCCACAACGTATTGTTCCAAGAAACCATCCCGAATACACTATGAATGCTTCCTCAAGGCTACCTTTGCCAATTTGATATGTCCAATCAATATGAAGATTAAAATCATCCATGGTTATTGCTGTACCTTTCTTACAAGCCTCCATTATTTTTTGATTTATTCTCCGTGCTACAGTGTGGCTACTGTTAGGGGGCCTGTAGACCACTCCCACCAGTGACTCCTTTCCCTGATTATTTCTTAGCTCCACCCAAATGGATTCTACAGCTTGACCTTCTGAGTCAATATCATTTCTCACCCTTTATTAACAGAGCTACCCCACCTCCTTTTCCTTTCTACCTATCCATCTAAAATGGCAAATACCCCAGAATATTCAGTTCCCAGCCTTGGTCACCTTGCAACCACGTCTCTGTAATGTCAATCAGATCATACTCATTTATTTCTATTTGTGCCGTCAACTCATCGATCTTGTTATGAATGCATTCAGATAAAGAGCTTTTAATTTGGTCTTTTTACCATTTTTCCCTACTCTGATCCTACTTTCGGATGCACTCTTAAGTTTGGGAGTGTTGTCAGGAGATGGGGCATGTGGGGAGTGGTATTTAAAGGGGATGTCGGTGCACGTGAAAAAGATTTTTCCTAATGCCGAACTTACATTTTTCAGCACTTTAGTTTGGTCACGATCGATTCGCCCCGCGCTCTGCTGGACTGTTTAGGACTGATCATGGTGGATCGCTGCTGCCATTGGCGACGAGGGAAATAAATTCAACACAGAGCCGGCAGTGATGGGCCTTCCCTTCAAGGGAGGGAAGGAGCCTCCAATCCCGGCAGCGTTGCCCTCGACATTGGGCCGCGCTGCACCGTTAACGCCCCTCCTGCCGGCGTTAGCGCACCAAGGGAAGTGGTACACCTGATTTAGTGCTCCCCCTCCTTCCTGGAACACTAAACCGGAAGTTCACGGAGTCCCTCGTGTAGTGCATGACCGCAAATGTTACCCAAACGGAGCGCCGCACAATTCCTTTCCCAAATGGTCCATCAAGGAACACAACTCACTTACCAGGGCACTGATATCAGCAAAGACAATTGGTAACCATTTAGAGAGAATGATGTTCCCCTCGCCAAAGCCAATGAAAAGCAGCCACAGCATTGGGTCCCGGACCCGGCAGCCAGTTTATTTCGGCTCGGCCAACAGCGCAATCTCTCGTTCGCTGTCACAGCCTTGCCCATTTCTGGGTATGAGCTCGTGCTGGACTGAGAAAATCCTACCCGACTGTGAGGCGATTTGTATCGTGTTTATGTGTTTGGAACAGGCCGGACGGTTCAAAATCGAGTGGAGCCATTTTGACACCATGTGAACTTGTGGCCTGGGGCTAGGGCTGGGGCTGGGGCTGGGATTGGGATTGGGCTGGGGCTGGGCCTGGGGCTGGGGCTGGGGCTGGAACTGGGGCTGGGTCTGGGGCTGGGACTAGGATTGGGCTGGGTCTGGGCTGAGCCTGGGGCTAGGCCTGGGGCTGGGGCTGAGGCTGGGATTGGGATTGGGCTGGGGATGGGTCTGGGCTGGACCTGGGGCTAGGGCTGGGACTGGGATTGGGCTGGGGCTGGGCCTGGGGCTGGGGCTGGGGCTGGGGCTGGGGCTCGGCCTGGGCTGGGGCTGGACCTGGGATTGGGATTGGGATTGGGCCTGGGGCTGGGCCTGGGCCTGGGCTGGGGCTGGGCCTGGGCCTGGCCTGGCCTGGGCTGGGCCTCGGGCTGGGCTGGGCTGGGCCTGGGGCTGGGGCTGGGGCTCGTCCTGGGCTGGGGCTGGGCTGGGCCTGGGCCTGGGGCTGGACTGGGATGGGCCCGGGCCTGGGCAGTTACCAATGTCAGCCCTTCACATTAGCTTGTTTTCAGCCAATTATCTTCAAGCGACAAAGTGAATCTAGAATCTGACATTCATACACAACGCTGGAGCTCACCTGCTTGTCAATTAGACCCTCATATTTTATTAGAAATTGGAAACTTTATAGGCTTGGATGAAGGAGGCTCTGGGGCCTATTTGATCCCATTATGACAGCACTCTTCCATTGTCCCATTTAACAGTCAGCTGACATGGCAGACAGGCCCTTGATTTAACCTCTCACCCAGCAGTACATGCTGACAATGCAGCATTCCCTCAGCACGCTACTGCTGTGTCATTGCGGAGTATACAACACAGGGGATATTAGTGCAGGTGTCCAAAACCTTGGTCACTGAGTTAGGTTTTGTTATGTCTGTAGTGCACTTGTGAATGACTCCACGAGGCAATGTGTTGTACTCAAACTGTAGTGAACTTGGTCCTTTATTCGTAACTCCAGAGTGAGGCACAAGCATGGTGGGCAATCTTTTATACTGGGCCCTGCACACCTATGCAGGTGACCCTCAGGTCTCCCACCGCAGTGCCCTCTGGTGTACAGCCTCTGCCACAGGGGCAGGAACCCCCGGTCTCCACCAGTTGCACCCTCTAGTGGTGCCAGCATAGTATATACACAGTGTAAACCTTATTGATCATACATCAGGTAACAAGTCTCCATCTTATGCAACTATACAGTGACTACACAGAGAGTATATCTATAGTCTGCATGTATAACATCACTCTCCCCCAAGTCCTTTGTGCCGATTATCTTTGCACTTAGTGCTCTGGCTTAGCTCTCCCCAGACTTAAGTGTCAATAGTCCTTGCACCTTAGCTGTGCTTTGGCTTGGCTCTCTCCCTGTTAACCCCAAGTCATTTTGCCACAACGTTGGGTAGTGGTTACCAGTTTGGATGGTTCGATGATGCAGTGGAGGTTCCAGTGGGTTCTGGGTGTGATCCATATGTGTATCCATTGCTACATACATCCGTTTCCCCTCCACCCCCCCCAGCGAGATCATGCAGTGGGCCTGTTACATTAACATACAGGATCAGACACAGTACAAGTACAAGGAAAGAAAGTTACAGTTTGTATCGTGACACCTTGGTTCAGTGACTTACTCATTACGTTTTGCGGTCATGCGCCAGGATTGGGTAGATTGCATTCATGGTTCAGTCATGGTCAGTACTGAGGTTTGTTGGCGGTAGTCGGGAGCAGCGTCGAGGAGGTCCGTTGGAGAGGCCTATAAAAGGCGTGACTTGTGCAGCTACAGGGAGAAGGCAAAAAAGAAGTAGAAAGAAACAGAAAGGTGATGTCACAGCCAAGGGGGTAAGTGATTGGCTGGTGATTGGTGAGTAGATTTTCTTTTTTCTCTTCTATAACAGTGAGTAAACTTAAGCATTGTTGCCTATCTGAGGGTTAAGTCATGGCAGGAGAGCTCGGTCACGTGATATGCTCCTCCTGTACCATGTGGGAACTCAGGGACGACTCCATTGTCCCTGACGACTACGTGTGTGGGAAGTGTTTCCACCTCCAGCTCCTGACGGACCGCGTTGTGGAGTTGGAGCTGAGGGTGGATTCACTCTGGAGCATCCACGATGCTGAGAATGACGTGAGTAGCACGTGTAGTGAATTGGTCGTACCGCAGGTAAAGGGTCCACAGCCAGCTAGGGAATGGAAAACCAGCAGGAAGAGCAGTGCAAGGAAGGTAGTGCAGGGGTCCCCTGTGGTCATCCCCCTGCAAAACAGATACACTGCTTTGAGTACTGTTGAGGGAGATGACTCATCAGGGGAGGGCAGCAGCAGCCAAGTTCATGGCACCATGGCTGGCTCTGCTGCACAGGAGGGCAGGAAAAAGAGTGGGAGAGCGATAGTGATAGGGGATTCAATTGTTAGGGGAATAGATAGGCGTTTCTGCGGCCGCAACCGAGACTCCAGGATAGTATGTTGCCTCCCTGGTGCAAGGGTCAAGGATGTCTCGGAGCGGGTGCAGGACATTCTAAAAAGGGAGGGAGAACAGCCAGTTGTCGTGGTGCACTTGGTACCAACGACAAAGGTAAAAAAAGGGATGAGGTCCTACGAAACGAATTTAAGGAGCTAGTAGCTAAATTAAAAAGTAGGACCTCAAAAGTAGTAATCTCGCGATTGCTACCAGTGCCACGTGCTAGTCAGAGTAGGAATCGCAGGATAGCGCAGATGAATATGTGGCTTGAGCAGTGGTGCAGCAGGGAGGGATTCAAATTCCTGGGGCATTGGAACCGGTTCTGGGGGAGGTGGGACCAGTACAAACCGGACGGTCTGCACCTGGGCAGGACTGGAACCAATGTCGCAGGGTGAGTGTTTGCTAGTGCTGTTGGGGAGGAGTTAAACTAATATGGCAGGGGGATGGGAACCAATGTAGGGAGACAGAGGGAAACAAAAAGGAGACAAAAGCAAAAGACAGAAAGGAGATGAGGAAAAGTGGAGGGCAGAGAAACCCAAGGCAAAGAACAAAAAGCGCCACTGTACAGCAAAATTCTAAAAGGACAAAGGGTGTTAAAAAAACAAGCCTGAAGGCTTTGTGTCTTAATGCAAGGAGTATCCATAATAAGGTGGATGAATTAACTGTGCAAATAGATGTTAACAGATATGATGTGATTGGGATTACAGAGACGTGGCTCCAGGATGATCAGGGCTGGGAACTCAACATCCAGGTGTATTCAACATTCAGGAAGGATAGAATAAAAGGAAAAGGAGGTGGGGTAGCATTGCTGGTTAAAGAGGAGATTAATGCAATAGTTAGGAAGGACATTAGCTTGGATGATGTGGAATCTATATGGGTAGAGCTGCAGAACACCAAAGGGCAAAAAACGTTAGTGGGAGTTGTGTACAGACCTCCAAACAGTAGTAGTGATGTTGGGGAGGGCATCAAACAGGAAATTAGGAGTGCATGCAATAAAGGTGCAGCAGTTATAATGGGTGACTTTAATATGCACATAGATTGGGCTAACCAAACTGGAAGCAATACGGTGGAGGAGGATTTCCTGGAGTGCATAAGGATGGTTTTCTGGACCAATATGTCGAGGAACCAACTAGGGGGGAGGCCATCTTAGACTGGGTGTTGTGTAATGAGAGAGGATTAATTAGCAATCTCGTTGTGCGAGGCCCCTTGGGGAAGAGTGACCATAATATGGTGGAATTCTGCATTAGGATGGAGAATGAAACAGTTAATTCAGAGACCATGGTCCAGAACTTAAAGAAGGCTAACTTTGAAGGTATGAGGCGTGAATTGGCTCCAATAGATTGGTGAATGATACTTAAGGGGTTGACTGTGGATGGGCAATGGCAGACATTTAGAGACCGTATGGATGAACTACAACAATTGTACATTCCTGTCTGGCGTAAAAATAAAAAAGGGAAGGTGGCTCAACCGTGGCTATCAAGGGAAATCAGGGATAGTATTAAAGTCAAGGAAGTTTCATACAAATTGGCCAGAAATAGCAGCGAACCCGGGGACTGGGAGAAATTTAGAACTCAGCAGAGGA
This sequence comes from Pristiophorus japonicus, assembly GCF_044704955.1. Classification (NCBI taxonomy): domain Eukaryota; kingdom Metazoa; phylum Chordata; class Chondrichthyes; family Pristiophoridae; genus Pristiophorus; species Pristiophorus japonicus. The sequence continues at coordinate 93,535,901 of NC_091997.1, read as the reverse complement.
GGACAAAAGGTTTGATTAGGGCAGGGAAAATGGAGTACGAGAAGAAGCTTGCAGGGAACATTAAGACGGATTGCAAAAGTTTCTATAGATATGTAAAGAGAAAAAGGTTAGTAAAGACAAACGTAGTCAGATTCAGGGGAAGTCATAACGGGGAACAAAGAAATGGCAGACCAATTGAACAAGTACTTTGGTTCGGCATTTACTAAAGAGGACACAAACAACCTTCCGGATATAAAAGGGGCCAGAGAGTCTAGTAAGGAGGAGGAACTGAGGGAAATCTTTATTAGTCGGGAAATTGTGTTGGGGAAATTGATGGGATTGAAGGCCGATAAATCCCCAGGGCCTGATGGACTGCATCTCAGAGTACTTAAGGAGGTGGCCTTGGAACTAGCGGATGCATTGACAGTCATTTTCCAACATTCCATTGACTCTGGATCAGTTCCTATCGAGTGGAGGGTAGCCAATGTAACCCCACTTTTTAAAAAAGGAGGGCGAGAGAAAACAGGGAATTATAGACCGGTCAGCCTGACCTCAGTAGTGGGTAAAATGATGGAATCAATTATTAAGGATGTCATAGCAGCGCATTTGGAAAGAGGTGACATGATAGCTCCAAGTCAGCATGGATTTGTGAAAAGGAAATCATGCTTGACAAATCTTCTGTAATTTTTTGAGGATGTTTCCAGTAGAGTGGACAAGGGAGAACCAGTTGATGTGGTATATTTGGACTTTCAGAAGGCTTTCGACAAGGTCCCACACAAGAGATTAATGTGCAAAGTTAAAGCACATGGGATTGGGGGTAGTGTGCTGACATGGATTGAGGACTGGTTGTCAGACAGGAAGCAAAGAGTAGGAGTAAATGGGGACTTTTCAGAATGGCAGGCAGTGACTGGTGGGGTACCGCAAGGTTCTGTGCTGGGGCCCCAGCTGTTTACACTGTACATTAATGATTTAGACGAGGGGATTAAATGTAGTATCTCCAAATTTGCGGATGACACTAAGTTGGGTGGCAGTGTGAGCTGCGAGGAGGATGCTATGAGGCTGCAGAGTGACTTGGATAGGTTAGGTGAGTGGGCAAATGCATGGCAGATGAAGTATAATGTGGATAAATGTGAGGTTATCCACTTTGGTGGTAAAAACAGAGAGACAGACTATTATCTGAATGGTGACAGATTAGGAAAAGGGGAGGTGCAACGAGACCTGGGTGTCATGGTACATCAGTCATTGAAGGTTGGCATGCAGGTACAGCAGGCGGTTAAGAAAGCAAATGGCATGTTGGCCTTCATAGTGAGGGGATTTGAGTACAGGGGCAGGGAGGTGTTGCTACAGTTGTACAGGGCCTTGGTGAGGCCACACCTGGAGTATTGTGTACAGTTTTGGTCTCCTAACCTGAGGAAGGACATTCTTGCTATTCAGGGAGTGCAGCGAAGGTTCACCAGACTGATTCCCGGGATGGCGGGACTGACCTATCAAGAAAGACTGGATCAACTGGGCTTGTATTCACTGGAATTCAGAAGAATGAGAGGGGGCCTCATAGAAACATTTAAAATTCTGATGGGTTTAGACAGGTTAGGTGCAGGAAGAATGTTCCCAATGTTGGGGAAGTCCAGAACCAGGGGTCACAGTCTAAGGATAAGGGGTAAGCCACTTAGGACCAAGATGAGGAGAAACTTCTTCAGCCAGAAAGTGGTGAACCTGTGGAATTCTCTACCACAGAAAGTTGTTGAGGCCAATTCACTAAATATATTCAAAAAGGAGTTAGATGTAGTCCTTACTACTAGGGGGATCAAGGGGTATGGCGAGAAAGCAGGAAGGGGGTACTGAAGTTGCATGTTCAGCCATGAACTCATTGAATGGCGGTGCAGCTTGAAGGGCCGAATGGCCTAATCCTGCACCTATTTTCTATGTTTCTATGTTTCTATGTACAGGTATGCGAGGGCGCAGGTTCCAGAGCAACCGGACGGGGTCCTAGTCGTCTGATAGAGACGCTGCGTCCCCTGCTCGCGGGGTGGGCTTGGTTCGCTCATCTAGCCAGGACTCGGGGCCTTTGCAGTTGCCTAGTGGTGGGCAGAGCCACAGATGTGTGTGGCCTCCCTGTCCTCCTTTGAGGGCTGCAGAATTTTCTGCCTGCTCTCTAATGGTGTTGGGAACCTGGCTGTTCCAGGTCCCGTTTGGGGAACTCGTTGGTTCTGACCTTTACTCCCGGACATGGCCGAGGTAGCGACTGGGTCTGGGGGCTGTGCCGTCTCCACCCGGGTGGTGGGCAACAGCAGCCAACTCTGTGTATTGGCGCATATTTTTGTTTCCAGGTCCGTGGCGAATAGTGCCATCGGGTGCCTGAAGCGTGGGATAGACCTGGGGCAGGGTATCAGGATCAGTAACTTCACCCTCCTGAAGTCGCTGGCCTATTACTTGTGGGGACACCTGGGGCAAGGCATCAGGATCAGCGCCTTTACCCTCCCGAATTTTCTCGCTTGCTACTTTTGGGGACACTCTATTCCCGACATCTCGCAACAACATTTTGTTCACAATCTTAATCGGTTCATTACATTGATTGCCAAGCATACAGTATCTCTTTAAGTTCTGATGGTTGCAGGTCTCCTTTAAGAGAACCTTGCTGGCTTTACCCCAATCAGATCCTTTGTTAGACACTACGTGTTGGTCCCTCTGCGTTGGTGTGGCCGCGGCCATCTTTTTTTTCCGCCACGCTGCCCCTCGCTGCAGCAGGGACGCCATCTTGCTTCTGTCCTCAAGGTCGACTGCCTTGATCCTTCTCTCCCGCGATTCTGCCACAAACGCTGGAAGGGTACCTGTGAATTCCATCTTCCTCCACAGGAGTCCTGCCACTGGAGCCGGGAAGATACTTTTAAGTCGTTCCGGTCGGATCATTGCCACGCAGTCATGATGGATGGTCTGTGCCTCAGGTGCTGCGCTGGTCTGTTCTCTGGTGCCTGGCCCAAGCGAAGGTGAGGTTTTGCTCTGCCTCTGAGCACAGGGGACTTCGATTGCTGGAGTGAAGAGGTCTTCCCATTTTTACTGGATCTTCCCCATCCACCTTCTTCCGAGTAGCGTTGGACCAATCACCTGCAACAATCCACAGAGGTAACTTGTGCACCACGCCATTATGGATTACATTTACATCCGCGCTAACAAGGACTGGGATCAGCTCCTTGGTGTAGGTGCGCAACTTTTCCTGTACTGGAACCAGCTCGGGTCGTTTTTCGTTCCATAACCTCTCAAAGGCATCCTGGCTCATCACTGACTGGTTCGCTCCCGTGTCCACTTCCATGAAGACTGGAACGCCATTTATCTCGACTTGCACCTTCACTGGAGGACAATCGGTGGTGCAGGTATACACTCCATACACTTCTTCCTGGGCTGAGCTGCCTCTCTGGCCAAATCATCATACTCCCCGCTGGATTTAAAGTCATCTACCGACTCCTCTGCTAGACGGTGAGTCGTATTTCTTTTACACACACGCTGGAGGTGTCCCTTCGTGTTACAGGCTTTGCATACATACTCAGCAAAGTGGCACTGGTGAGCCCTATGGTTTCCTCTGCAACGCCAGCATGGTGCTACTCGATTAGCACCCCTCGGCGGACTCAGTTATGGAACCCTGAGGTCTGTGCTCTCTGCCCTGGGCAGAGCCACGTTCTACAGTCTTGCCTGTGAAAGGTACTATTCTGTGTACAGTACTTGTCGGGTTTGAGTCCATAGGATGAATAATTTGCTTGGTGCTGCAGGTCGAGGTCATGAACGCCTGACTGATGCTGATGGCCTTCTGCAGGTTGACTGTGGTGTCGGCAGTTAATAGCTTGTGAAGGAGGCCCTCGTGGCCAATTCCTATAACGAAGATGTCTCACAATGCTTCGTTGAGGTGTGTGCTGAAATCACACGGTGCCGCAAGTCTCCTGAGGTCGGCAGCATATTTTGCAGTCTCCTGGCCTTCAGGTCTGCATGTAGAATCTGTGCTTGGCCGTGAGGATGCTCTGCTTTGGTTTTAGTTGGTCATTAACTAGTTCAGTCAGCTCATCGTATGTCTTATCCTTGGCCTTCGTGGGTGCCAGCAAGTCCCTGATGAGGCGGTAGACCTCGGGCCCACAACTGGTCAGCAGTATAGCCCTGCGCTTCTCCGCCAATGTGTCCATCTCCCCTGCCAGATCATTTGCCCCGAAATATTGCTCAAGCCTTTCCGTGAAGGCATCCCAATCATCACCCTCTGCGAAGTCTTTTAGCGTGCCAAAGGTAGCCATAATCACATGAAAGTCTGTATTCTCATCGCCAGTTGTTATGTCTGTAGTGCACTTATGAATGACTCCATGAGGCAATGTGTTGTACTCAAACTGTAGTGACCTTGGTCCTTTATTCGTAACTCCAGAGTGAGGCACAAGCATGGTGGGCAGTCTTTTATACTGGGCCCTGCACACCTATGCAAGTGACCCTCAGGTCTCCCACCACAGTGCCCTCTGGTGGTGCCAGCATAGTATATACACAGTGTAAACCTTATTGATAGTACATCAGGTAACAAGTCTCCATCTTATGCAACTATACAGTGACTACAGAGAGTATATCTATAGTCTGCATATGTAACAGGTTTTAAGGAGCATCTTAAAATGAGGAAAGGGTGGTGGAGAGAAGGAGAGGTTCCATAGCTTAGGGCCCAGGCAGGTAGGGCCACGATGGTGGAACAATTATAATCAGGGATGGCAAGAGGGCCGAGTTGGAGGAGCAGAGATCTGGGAGGGTTGTGGGGCAAAGAGGTTACAGAGATACATTCAAATCCTAGTGTGAGGCTCAAGCTCGCGATCTTCTCACCCAGAGGCAAGCGTGCGACCTCTGTACAGTCACACTGTCTGCTGTGGGTGAGTCAAAGGTTCCTCCAACTCAACGTTGAGAAGTCTCACTCTATCTCTCCCCACAGCCCTGTCTCACTCTATCCACAACCCTGTCTTAATCTATCTCTCCCCACAGCCCTGTCTCACTCTCTCTCTCCCCACAGCCATGTCTCACTCTATCTCTCCCCACAGCCCTGTCTCACTCTCTCTCTCCCCACAGCCCTGTCTCACTCTATCTCCCCACAGCCATGTCTCACTCTATCTCTCCCCACAGCCCTGTCTCACTCTATCTCTCCACAGCCCTATCTCACTCTCTCTCTCCCCACAGCCCTGTCTCACTCTATCTCTCCCCATGGCCCTGTCTCACTCTATCTCTCCACAGCCCTGTCCCACTCTATCTCTCCACAGCCCTGACTCACTCTCTCTCTCTCCACAGCCCTGTCTCACTCAATCTCTCCACAGCCCTATCTCACTCTCTCTCTCCCCACAGCCCTGTCTCACTCTATCACCCCACAGCCCTGTCTCACTCTCTCTCTCCACAACCCTGTCTCACTCTCTCTCTCTCCCCACGGCCCTGTCTCACTCTATCTTCCTCAGCTTTGCCCCACCCTATCTCTGCATCCTCCTTCAGCCTTTATCCACTCTCACATCCTTTGCTCATCCCACTCCGGCCTGTCGTGTGCTGGCCATCCCCACCTTGGCCCAGCTCTGGCGCTCCCGCCATAGACCTCGCCATCGTTCCATCATCGCAAAGCTTCCCAAAATGCATCTGGCTGAGACTAAATCATCCACCGAGGCTCCGCCTCCCGTACTCCTTTGTGTTGTTGGTCAAGCAAGTTGTGCTTTTGTTTGAGTTGGTGATATATAAATATAAATTATTGTTACCAAGCCAAGCGGGTGCGTCCTCCATATGCCCCGCCATGTCTTTTAAGTTATTGAAGAAAACACTGTTACGTGACTTATTGGGAAGGTTTTGCATTATCCTGTACATGGGTCAACAGGTTGAGTGTCCGGAGCGGTTGCTCATTCTTCATTGCCGGCGATTCCCTCGGGCAATGGCTGCCGTAACTTTGTGCCATTCTAACCCAATCCTTTCTAACTGCTCTCTCTCTCTCAAAATACATTAAAGCACTCACTTGATTCCTTCTTTCTCCTAGTCAATCAAAGCAATTTTAGATTTGGAGCAGCTTCTACTAAATTAGCCTTTGGATTGGCTGAAAATACATTCGAAGGCTGTTTTTTTGGGCCAATCAAAAGAGTGGTGTGATCAGCCCAATTACAAGTGAGGACAAATCTGGTAAGGTCACAGCTGGAAGTGTAACATCATTGGTGGCTCACAGGGTGCGACTGTACCCAGATCAGCAATCTGTTCCACACTGTGCTGTCGATTACCGCTTCCATTCATAAACACACAACTGACCCATTCATAAATACACAACTGACCCATTCATAAACATACAACTGACCCATTCATAAACACACAACTGACCCATTCATAAATACACAACTGACCCAGTCATAAATACACAACTGACCCATTCATAAACACACAACTGACCCATTTTAAAAAAACACAACTGACCCATTCATAAACACACAACTGACCCATTCATAAATACACAACTGACCCATTCATAAACACACAACTGACCCATTCATAAACACACAACTGACCCATTCATAAATACACAACTGACCCATTCATAAATACACAACTGGCCCATTCATAAACACACAACTGAACCATTCATAAATACATAACTGACCCATTCATAAATACACAACTGACCCACTCATAAACACACAACTGACCCATTTAAAAAAACACAACTGACCCATTCATAAACACACAACTGACCCATTCATAAATACACAACTGACACATTCATAAACATACAACTGACCCATTCATAAATACACAACTGACCCATTCATAAACACACAACTGACCCATTCATAAACACACAACTGAATCATTCATAAATACATAACTGACCCATTCATAAATACACAACTGACCCATTCATAAACACACAACTGACCCATTCATAATATATTGAGAAATTTATAATTTACCCTTTCCTAAATATACATTGATCTCTATTCTAAACACAAAAGGCATCAAGGGGTATGGGGAGAAAGCGGGAATATGGTGTTGAGATAGAGGATCAGCCATAATCATATTGAATGGCGGTGCAGGCTCGAGGGGCCGAATGGCCTACTACTGCTTCTATTTTCTATGTTTTTATGTTAACAAATAAATATTACTTACTTCAATTGCTGTGGGTCTAAAGGGAAGATGGAATAGGCTGGATTTCCTTAATCCAACACTGAAGTCAGGCTGGGACGTCCGATTGCCACTTCGACCCCACCATGACCCCTGCCCAGTTTCCTGGGTCAACGATTATTATCTCCCAGTGGGGGCCCCACCAGTGCCACCCCCCCACCCCTCCCCCCAGCAAGTTCCAAGTGGTGCCGCGGCAGGACTGTGACTGTGGTGCCAGAAGAAGCAGGAGGGATCTTGAAAGGATCCCCAGAACCCACAAGAACTGTAACAAATTGACACCAAGGCCTTTAGCTGGTCATGGATGGGACCAGAATGGAGGGAGAGAAGTGGCTCTCGGGTCAGGGGAGGCAGCTGGCGATCAGCTTCACTGACTCTCTCTCCCCTTCCAGCCACATGTCAGGCTGAACCAACTTTGCCCTCTGCCCTCCCACCCAATTTGGGGCAAATTTGGGTTATACAATCCAGGCCAATATGTCTCGACTTTTAGGTTCATCCAAAAAATCCCTGATAACACCCAGCCCGTGCGAGATGCCTTCTATAACCTAAATAATTTCACAATAATTAGCCTGAGCTTCCCCAAAGTACGAGAATAACTCGAAATGAATGGATTTTGGGCTGCTGGTCGGGGAGGTGAGTAAAATATAACATTATTCCAAACTTTCCCTTTGTTTGGAGGGAAAAGATTTTAAAAAACTAACATTGCACAACTTAAAAATGGCAAGAATAACATAAAAATATCAGCAAAATATTGTTATATTTTTAAGAGCAGTTCCAAAGGGCTCTTTTTTACCTTAACTCTAAACATTCTGTCAGCAACCTTTTAACTTCACATTCACAAAACAGCCCGAAATCATTGGCCCAGGAATGCTGCTATACTGAAGCTTGTGCCAGCTGTGGCTCAGTGGGCAGTACCCTCACCTCGCAGTCAGAAGGTTGTGGGTTTGAGCCCCACTCCTGGACTTGAGCACATAACCCAGGCTGACACTCCAGTGCAGTGCTGAGGGAGTGCTGCACTGTTGGAGGTGCCGTCTTTCTGATGAGCCATTAAACCGAGGCCCTGTCTGCTCTCTCAGGTGGACGTAAAAGATCCCACAGCACTATTTTTAAGGGGAGTTATCCCCGGTGCCAGGGCCAATATTTATCCCTCAATCACCATCACTAAGACAGATTATCTGATCATTTACCTCATTGCGGTGTAATGTGTGTAGCTCCACACTGTGGACGTACAGTGTTACTGCAGCTAGTGCTGTTTAATAAACAGTCAGGTCACCTGACAGGAAGGAGGCTTCCACAGGAAGTTCCGGACCTGCAGCCATTGTACAGGCTGTGTGTCAAGTGTGCTCCTGAACATATCACATGCAGGACCTCACAGTGTGAACATAGGCTGCAGTGTTTCCTACATTACAACAGTGACTACACTTAAAAAAGTACTTCAGTGGCTGTACAGCGCTTCTGAATGCAAGTACTTGAGTTGAATGCCTGCTGTATATTAAACAGGCTCCCTGAGCAGAGGGCAACGACTGTCACTGTGGAACCGGCTGTGAACAGCCGGGGTTTTCACTTGCTCTGTGGCTCCAAGCCATTTCCTTCCAACACGCTGAAATTATGACCCTGGGAGCCTCTGACGAGCTTAATGGTGGTATTAGCAGCATGACTTGGCACTAATCTGCTCTGCAAGATGCATGTATTGGTCTTGTAGGGAATTGCTTTGTAAATCATTTCAGAAATTGATGCTAAACCCTGCCCCAAATTGGCCTGTAATGGTTGCACTGTCAGGGAAACGGCCAGCACTAGTACAATGTTCTCATATCGCCACACTCTTGCCTTGAGGTGTAATGTGAAGGATTCACAGGCTGCTTAACAGACTGACAGGCTCCGGAACATTCTTTCCACAGCCGGAGCCACCTTTACACCAGCCCGTACGATGGAGGTCACCCACCCCCAGCGGACACGCGTGTCCCACTGGATACAACCCAGAATTCAGGGTCTCCACTCGCCGGGCCTGACTGGAGCTGGTCTCAAACCCCGCACCCCTGGACTCAGAGGCGGCTACGTCCTACCACTGAGCCAAAGGCTTGCTCCCGTGCACCTACAGTCATACAGACAAATATAACAAAGCTGACGGCTCTTACACAGGCAGGGTGGTCTGTGCAACACCCGTAACTGTCAGTCGTCATGGCAAAATTACTGCTCAATCATATCCGAATTCAAACAAATTATCCATAAAATCATAGAGATTGCAAAGGGAGAGATCGTGAGGGGGGGGGTGAGATTGTGGGTGGTCTGGAGATTGTGGGGGGAGAGATGGCGGGGGCGGGGGGAGATGGCAGAGGGAGATGGCGGGGGGAGATGGCAGGGGGTAGATGGTGAGATGGCGGAGGGAAGATGGCGGGGTGCGGGGGGAGATGGCGGGGGGAGATGGCAGGGGGTAGATGGTGAGATGGCGGAGGGAAGATGGCGGGGGGCGGGGGGAGATGGCGGGGGGAGATGGTGGAGGCAGAGATCATGCGGAGCGGAGTCTGAAGATCACGGTGGATTGGTTTAATGGACCGGGGGAAAGGTCTCGGGGGGAGATGGCGGGGAGAGCTGTTTGAAGATCACGGTGGATTAGATTAACGGGTCGGGGGGGAGTGCTCCTGCTCCTCCTGGTCCACAAGCCGTGCTGGAAAAGCCCTTCCCTGCAGGGTCCGGCCAGTCAGGCCTTCCTTTAGTTGCCGGGGTTCCCGAGCTGTGACACCATCCCACAGACACTCAATCCAAATCACTGCCAAAACCTGAGGCACGGCCTCATTCACATTTTATAATTACTGACCCGTGTCTCAAGAGCAGGTTACCCACCAGCACCCCCCTCCTCCCCCCACCAACCTGACCCGGTTAACATAAGAACATAAAAAATAGGAGCAGGAGTAGGCCATACGGCCCCTCGAGCCTGCTCCGCCATTTAATAAGATCATGGCTGATCTGATCATGGACTCAACTCCACTTCCCTGCCCGCTCCCCATAACCCTTTACTCCCTTATTGCTCAAAAATCAGTCTATCTCCACCTTAAATATATTCAATGACGCAGCCCCCACAGCTCTCTGAGGCAGAGAATTTTATAGATTTACAACCTTCTGAGAGAAGAAATTCCTCCTCATCACAGTTTTAAATGGGCGGCCCTTTATTCTGAGACTATGTCCCCTAGTTTTAGTTTCCCCTATGAGTGGAAATATCCTCTCTGCATCCCCCTTGTTGAGCCCCCTCATTATCTTATATGTTTCGATAAGATCACCTCTCTTTCTTCTAAACTCCAATGTGTATAGGCCCAACCTGCTCAACCTATCTTCATAAATCAACCCCCTCATCTCCGGAATCAACCTAGTGAACCTTCTCTAAACAGCCTCCAATGCAAGTATATCCTTCCTTAAATATGGAGACCAAAACTGCACGCAGTACTCCAGTTGTGGCCTCACCAATACCCTGTACAGTTGTAGCAGGACTTCCCTACTTTTATACTCTATCCCCCTTGTAATAAAGGCCAACATTCCATTTGCCTTCCTGATTACTTGCTGTACCTACATACTAACTTTTTGTGTTCATGCACAAGGACCTCCAGTTCCCGCTGTACTGCAAGCATTTTGCAATTTTTCTCCATTTAAATTATAATTTGCTTTTCTATTACTTCTGCCAAAATGGATAACCTCACATTTTCCCACATTATATTCCATCTGCCAAATTTTTGCCCACTCACTTAGCCTGTCTGTGTCCTTTTGCAGATTTTTGTGTCCTCCTCACAATTTGCTTTCCCACCCATCTTTGTATCATCAGCAAACTTTGCTACATTACACTCGGTCCCTTCATCCAAGTAATTAATATAGATTGTAAATAGTTGAGGACCCAGCACCGATCCCTGCAGCACCCCACTAGTTACTGTTTGCCAACCGGAAAATGACCTATTTATCCCGACTCTCTGTTTTCTTTTAGTTAGCCAATCCTCTATCCATGCTAATATATTACCCCCAACCCTGTGAACTTTTATCTTGTGCAGTAACCTTTTATGTGGCACCTTATCAAATGCCTTCTGGAAGTCCAAATACACCACATCCATTGGTTCCCCTTTATCTACCCTGTTCGTTACATCCTCAAATAATTCCAGCAAATTTGTCAAACATGATTTCCCTTTCATAAAACCATGCTGACTCTGCTTGATTGAATTATGCTTTTCCAAATGTCCCACTACTGTTTCCTTAATAATGGACTCCAGTATTTTCCCAACGACAGATGTTAGGTTAACTGGTCTATAGTTTCCTGCTTTTTGCCTGCCTCCTTTTTTAAATAGGGGCATTATATTTGCGGTTTTCCAATCTGCAAATCCGGTTAAACCAGAAATAGGCGCGTTGGCAATGTGTTGGGCTAGGGTTTCCCATTTTTAACAATTTACTCTCTCTCCCCTCTCTCTCCTGCCTCTCTCTCCCACCTCTCGCTCCCCATCTCTCTCCCCATCTCTCTCCCACCTCTCTCTCCCGCCTCTCTCTCCCCTCTCTCTCCCGACCCTCTCTCACCCATACTGAAATGGCCTAAATTTCTCCATTATGTCTGCATGCATTTTTTGTCTACACTTCTGTGTCAACGTATTCCACATTTACAAAGGAAATTTCCTATGAAAACTTGTCACACTGTAATTCCACCTTCCTGCCAGTGGTGGCACTGCAGCATTTTTGGTTTTGCATCTCCCAGCTCCTCAGTCTATTATGCAGATAACCTCCCCTGTCCAATGGACTCTCTGCTTCCCAGATTGCTGTAAGTTTGCTATATAATTAAATATATAAAGTGAAAGATAACCCTTTAATATGGGGACTGAATGATATCCCTATGCCTTGGTCCAGATGACCGAGGGTGAGCACAAGCCATTCACTTCAAATACAAGCATCTGCTGGGTTTTATTTCTCAGTATGTTTTCTTGCCCGCCCATTTTCCCTTGAAGCAACACATTTCAATTTTGTTTGGTTTGTTCATTTTTTTTAAATAAAAGTGTTTCTCAAATTGTGTTGTCGATGACATCGGAAATAGAGATAGAGAGATAGATGAGCAAGAGAGACCCTGTAGTACGAGGTAATCCACTTTGGATCTAAAGGACATAGAATGGTTTGAGCACAGAAGGCTGTTCGGCCCGACGAACCCTGCCATAATGGTGACAGACTGGGCTAGAATGAGGGCGAGGTTGTGCGCTCTCTGTTTTTGTAGCAGTGCACAGACAGAAGTGCTCTGTGCATTTTACCCATTGTGAGAAAAAGCCTGCTGACAATTCGAACCAAACTGCACCCCACCCAGTGTTAATTCAGCCCACCTTCGAAGGAGTGTACTTGCAGCAGACATGGTCCATATCGCATGGCTGTAGGACACTGGCAGTCAACTTCCATTCGAAAACAACTTGGTGCTCAGGTCACGGAGGAGAGTGACAGACCGAGACCATATCAGACCCCAACTTGGAAAGGTGGCAATAGCTATCCAAACATGTTGGTCCCCTTTCTGAGTATCAGCCGTGGCTCAGTGGGCATCTCCTCTGGGTCAGAAGGTTGTGGGTTCAAGTCCCACTCTAGGGACTTGAGCACAAAAATCTAGGCTGACATGGCAATGCAGTGCTGTTGGAGGTGCCGCCTTTTGGATGAGACGTTAAACTGAGGCCCTGCCTTCTCTCTCAGGTGGATGTAAAAGATCCCATGGCACTATTTCGAAGAAGAGCAGGAGAGATATCCCCGGTGTCATGGGGCCAATATTTATCCTTCAAAAAACAGATTATCTGGGTCATTATCTCATTGCTGTTTGTGGGAGCTTGCTGTGCTCAATTTGGCTGCCGCGTTTCCTACATTACAAAGCATCTACACTCCAAAAAGTACTTCATTGGCTGTAAAGAGCTTTGAGACATCCGGTGGTCGTGAAAGGCGCTATCTAAATGCAGGTCTTTGTTCTTTCTTTCATGTGAATGGATTGTGGGGGCAATGTTTACCTGTGGAGGACAGCAGTGATTTAACATTTCTGTTATATTTTTTGCCTCTTTTATTTCCCCAGTACTTTCCACATTCGGATCTGAAGGGCAACGACTGAACAGGCATACAATGAGACGGGTACACGTGAGATTGAGGCTGGCTGGCCTCTCCTGCCATCGCCTCTTGAAGCCTTTGTACGCAGATTGCAGTGTGGTTAGACGGCAAGCCCCGTGAGCTGCAGACATAGATGGCCTCACCCTCCCACTTGTCTGTCTGACTGAGCAGCGGCCTGGCTGGATAGCTGGTCATTCGAGTGTCCCTCCTTCTCAGCCCCGTTATGTGACGTTCTGACACCTATCTAACTGGGCACCAATGTTGGAACAGCTGGCAATCTCTTTGAAGTTTCTTACCTTTCGGAAGTTGCTTGTGGACTCTGCCACTGGAGGCAAAGACAGACAGTGAAAATGAAAGATGCCGATATTATACACAGGAAGCACAGACAAACTCCTAGGGCTAAAACTTCACTATTTTCTATCCAGATAGGCAATGGCGCTTTGCCCATCATCTGGCTGCAAAGCGATATTTCTATTCCCCCACTGTTTTGTAATTGCTTGCCGCAGATATCTAAAGTATTCACTTTCAATCAAGGTTGTTTATTGAATGACGGACGGATGAGAAAATCCACCTTATCCCTCCGAAAAGACACACTCGCAATTTTGGCGAGACCTTTGCAGCTATACCGCGGACTGGTGTGTAAACCCTTTATCCCCATACATCCCATAAAACCCAGCAACAGCAAGAGAAAAAAGGCTCAGTGGGCCTGTGGATGATGCGGTGGATTGTGCTGCTGTGACGGACACAGTCTCTGTGTCCTGTGCAGTGGTTGTAGGACGCTGGCTAGGTTTGCACTGTGTGGCTGTCTAACCAGACAGCGCCAGGACCAAGGGCAGACTGCAGAGCGTTTCTTTAAGAGCTATGCAATCTTGATTCATAAAAGTGCATGAATGTGACCTTTTACTGCTTTCCCATTTTTCTATTCCAGTATCGGCGAGGTACTGGGGCACGACGACAATCATGTGACTGTGATACAGTCAGTGGAAGGGCTCCCTCATTACCCTGCCTGGACCCATTCCCACTTGGAGGACCCAACTGCTGGTTTATTGCTTTTCTGTTTGAAAACTCCCTTTGATTGTGTTATTTTTGGGTTTGTTTGTTGCAATCGAATGTAAACAATCGATGTCGACTGGTATCTCCTTTCCCAGCATCTCTCCTCGTCAGAAACCTCCGGGCATATTTTCAATATATGGCTATTCAGTTGCTTGTTGTCTTAATAAATAATTGAAAGCATACAAAACAGCTCACGTTTTGTTCTTGGTCCGTGCCGCTCAGAACTTCGTTACCCCGAGAGTGGCGAGGATGTGGAGCTCGCTGCCACAGGGAGGGGTGGAGACGAGTAGTATCAATGCATTTAAGGGGAGGCTGGACAAGCACATGTTGGAGAAGGGGAGAGAGGGTTCTGCTGATAGACGGGTGGAGGCTGGAGCGGAGCATAAAGCCAGCATGGACTGGTGGGCCCAATGGCCTGTCTGTGTGCTGTATATCCAATGGAATTACATTGCTACCCTTCACATCACACACACAACAGCAAGGTCAGGTCGAGCCCATGCAGAAATTGAAAGGGAATGGATGTCTTCTACTCGAGGTCAGAGCTGAAATAGTGAGGCCGGCCGCCCACTGTTAAAATGAGATGTCTTCCAACAAGCAGGAGAAACTTGTCAGTTTATTATAGAGACGGTCCTTTCCAAAAACTTTACATCCCTCCAAACCTGTACAGCCACCACCCCCCATACCCCCTCCCTCCCCCCCGTCCCCAGCCCCTCCACCGAACCACCCCCTCCCTCCCCCCCGTCCCCAGCCCTTCCCCCGAACCACCCCCTCCCTCCCCCCCGTCCCCAGCCCTTCCCCCGAACCACCCCCTCCCTCCCCCCGTCCCCAGCCCCTCCACCGAACCACCCCCTCCCTCCCCCCCGTCCCCAGCCCTTCCCCCAAACCACCCCCTCCCTCCCCCCGTCCCCAGCCCCTCCATCGACCCACCCCCTGCCTCCCCCCCGTCCCCAGCCCCTCCCCCGACCCACCCCCTCCCTCCCCCCCGTCCCCAGCCCCTCCCCCGACCCACCCCCTCCCTCCCCCCCGTCCCCAGCCCCTCCACCGAACCACCCCCTCCCTCTCCCGAACCACCCCCTCCCTCCCCCCCGTCCCCAGCCCCTCCCCCGACCCACCCCCTCCCTCCCCCCCGTCCCCAGCCCCTCCCCCGACCCACCCCCTCCCTCCCCCCCATCCCCAGCCCCTCCCCCGACCCACCCCCTCCCTCCCCCCGTCCCCAGCCCCTCCACCGAACCACCCCCTCCCTCCCCCCCGTCCCCAGCCCTTCCCCCAAACCACCCCCTCCCTCCCCCCCGTCCCCAGCCCTTCCCCCGAACCACCCCCTCCCTCCCCCCCGTCCCCAGCCCTTCCCCCGAACCACCCCCTCCCTCCCCCCCGTCCCCAGCCCTTCCCCCAAACCACCCCCTCCCTCCCCCCTGTCCCCAGCCCCTCCACCGAACCAACCCCTCCCTCCCCCCCGTCCCCAGCCCCTCCCTCGACCCACCCCCTCCCTCCCCCCCGTCCCCAGCCCCTCCCTCAACCCACCTCCTCCCTCCCCCCCCGTCCCCAGCCCCTCCCTCGACCCACCCCCTCCCTCCCCCCCGTCCCCAGCCCTTCCCCCGAACCACCCCCTCCCTCCCCCCCGTCCCCAGCCCTTCCCCCGAACCACCCCCTCCCTCCCCCCCCGTCCCCAGCCCTTCCCCCAAACCACCCCCTCCCTCCCCCCTGTCCCCAGCCCCTCCACCGAACCACCCCCTCCCTCTCCCCCGTCCCCAGCCATTCCCCCGAACCACCCCCTCCCTCCCCCCCCGTCCCCAGCCATTCCCCCGAACCACCTCCTCCCTCCCCCCCGTCCCCAGCCCCTCCATCGACCCACCCCCTCCCTCCCCCCCGTCCCCAGCCCCTCCACCGAACCACCCCCTCCCTCCCCCCCGTCCCCAGCCCTTCCCCCGAACCACCCCCTCCCTCCCCCCCGTCCCCAGCCCCTCCATCGACCCACCCCCTCCCTCCCCCCTGTCCCCAGCCCCTCCACCGAACCACCCCCTCCCTCTCCCGAACCACCCCCTCCCTCCCCCCGTCCCCAGCCATTCCCCCGAACCACCTCCTCCCTCCCCCCCGTCCCCAGCCCCTCCATCGACCCACCCCCTCCCTCCCCCCCGTCCCCAGCCCCTCCCCCGACCCACCCCCTCCCTCCCCCCCGTCCCCAGCCCCTCCCTCAACCCACCCTCTCCCTCCCCACCATCCCCAGCCCCTCCCCCGACCCACCCCCTCCCTCCCCACCATCCTCAGCCCCTCCCCCGACCCACCCCCTCCCTCCCCCCCGTCCCCAGCCCCTCCCTCAACCCACCCCCTCCCTCCCCCCCGTCCCCAGCCCCTCCCTCGAACCACCCCCTTCCTCCCCCCAGTCACCAGCCCCTCCCTCAACCCACCTCCTCCCTCCCCCACCGTTCCCAGCCCCTCCCTCGACCCACCCCCTCCCTCCCCCCCGTCCCCAGCCCCTCCCTCAACCCACCCCCTCCCTCCCCCCGTCCCCAGCCCCTCCCACGAACCACCCCCTCCCTCCCCCCCATCCCCAGCCCCTCCCCTGAACCACCCCCTCCCTCCCCCCGTCCCCTCCCTCGAACCACCCCCTTCCTCCCCCCAGTCCCCAGCCCCTCCCTCAACCCATCCCCTCCCTCCCCCCGTCCCCAGCCCCTCCCTCAACCCACCCCCTTCCTCCCCCCGTCCCCAGCCCCTCCCCCGAACCACCCCCTCCCTCCCCCCCATCCCCAGCTCCTCCCCCGAACCACCCCCTCCCTCCCCCACTACCCCCTCCTCACCTCGTCCCAACCCCCCCCCCTCCCTTCACCATGCACTAGTGGAAAGCTTGAAGTGAGGCCGAGGCAGAGATTGCGGGCAGTGTGACCTGTGAGCCGCGCTGTCCCCAAGAGCGATTCCCCCCCTGGGAGAGCAGCCCTGGGAATGTCACACACAAGCTCACCACAGAGAGCTGGATCAGTATGTGAGGGGGAGAATGTGGCTGTTGGTGGAACAGTTCATCGCGTGTTGCCATGATGGGCTGAGTTACCTCCTTTTGATGAACCGACCTCGGGTGTTCCTGAACTGCAAAGTTCTAGCGGGCTTTTTTTTAACCAATAATAACATAAGAACAAAAATAGGAGCAGGAGTCGGCCATCAGGCCCCTCGAGCCTGCTCCGCCATCTAATACGGTCATGGCTGATCCGATGGCGTCCCGCACCATGCTGATGGACGAAACAGGAGCTTCTGCTCCATTTGTGGTAGATGGGTGATACACTGATCTGAGCCATGGCTCAGTGGGCAGCACTCCTGCCCCTCAGTCAGACAGTTGTGGGTTCAAGTCCCACTCCAGGGACCTGACCACTTAATCCAGGCTGGCAGTACTGAGGGAGCGCTGCAGTGTCGGAGTGGCAGTACTGAGGGAGCGCCGCACTGTCGGAGGGGCAGTACTGAGGGAGCGCCGCACTGTCGGAGGGGCAGTACTGAGGGATTGCCGCACTGTCGGAGTGGCAGTACTGAGGGAGTGCCGCACTGTCGGAGGGGCAGTACTGAGGGATTGCCGCACTGTCGGAGGGGCAGTACTGAGGGAGTGCTGCACTGAGGGAGTGCTGCACTGTCGGAGATGCTGTCTTTCAGATGAGACATTAAACCGAGGCCCTGACTGCCCCCTCAGGTGGACGTGAAAGATCCCATGATAGGGGAGTTCCCTCCGGTGTCTTGGACCAATATTTATCCCTCCACCAACATCACTGAAAAAAACGATTATCAGGTCATTATCACATTGCTGTTTGTGGGAGCTTTCTGTGAGCAAATTGGCTGCCGTGTTTCCTACATTACAACAGCATCTACACTCCAAAACAGTACGTCATTGGCTGTAAAGCGCTTTGGGATGTCCTAAGGTTGTGAAAGGTGCTATAGAAATGCAAGTCTGACTCAATTCACCCTGCACCGTCCTAGAGCTGAATACTGTGCCTCAGCTCGGCACATCCCAGTCGCAGCAAGATATATTCGAAGCTTCTCAGAAAATGATGACATTGTCAAAACATACAATGTTTTATGTCAGGATGTACTCCACTGAACAAGCAAATTAAGCGGGGCAGAAAGAAATGCTCTCTTCAGCTGAAATGATTTAGAGCAGAAATGATGAGCATTCGGTGCAGATAATTATCCGCATCTTCCAGCCTGCGCTCCCGGCTCACTGACTCATTTCATTTTCACCGCTTTCAGAGTGAGTGATTTTCATTCACACCTCGATGGACTCTAACATTCTCAAGTTGACAGGCGGGAATGGAATAAGCTAATAATGTGACAGTCCAGCACCACGGCGATTACACTTTCTCTCATTCCTCTCGCCGACATGACAGCTGTCCCTGAGTGAACTCACAGCACCTGGGCTGATGTGTTGTGCCTGGAAATATCACATCGCTTGGTCCAACTGACCACTGCCCTCTGACCCCTGCCCTCTGACCCCTAACCACTGACTCCTGCCCACTGACCCCTGCCCACTGATCCCTGCCCACTGACCCCTGCCCTCTTGCCACCTGCCCGCCGACCCTTGCCCACTGACCTCTGCCCACTGAATGTCCACTGACCCCGACCCCTGCCCACTGACCCTGCCCACTGATCCCTACCCACTGACCCCTGCCCACTGACCTCTGCTCACTGACCCCTGCCCTCTGACCCCTGCCATCTGAACCTGCTCACTGATCCTGCCCACTGACTCCTGCCCTCTTGACACCTGCCCACCGACCCTTGCCCACTGACCTCTGCCCACTGAATGTCCACTGACCCCGACCCCTGCCCACTGACCCCTGCCATCTGACCCTACTCACTGATCCTGCCCACTGACTCCTGCCCTCTTGACACCTGCCCACCAACCCTTGCCCACTGACCTCTGCCCACTGAATGTCCACTGACCCCGACCCCTGCCCACTGACCCCTGCCCACTGATCTCTGCCCACTGAATGCAAACTGCCCACTGACCCCTGCCCTCTAATCCCTGCCGACTGACCCCTGCCTACTGACCTCTGCCCACTCAATGCTCACTGACCACTGACCTCTGCCCACTGACCCCTGCCCACTGACCTCTGCTCACTGACCCATGCCCTCTGCCATCTGACCCTGCTCACTGATCCTGCCCACTGACCCTTGCCCTCTTGCCACCTGCCCGCCGACCCTTGCCCACTGAATGTCCACTGACCCCCGACCCCTGCTCACTGACCCTGCCCACTGATCCCTGCCCACTGACCCCTACCCACTGACCTCTGCTCACTGACCCCTGCCCTCTGACCCCTGCCATCTGACCCTGCTCACTGATACTGCCCACTGACTCCTGCCCTCTTGACACCTGCCCACAGACCCTTGCCCACTGACCTCTGCCCACTGAATGTCCACTGACCCCGACCCCTGCCCACTGACCCTGCCCACTGACCCCTGCCCACCAACCCCTGCTCACTGACCCGTATTGTACCTGCATGTTAACTATAATGACTTGTATCCCATCCTCGTCGCCAATTGTAATGACTCAAGAGTCTGGTTGCTGTAAACTCACTCAGGTGCAACCTGATCCATCTTTATTCCAGCCCAAGAGTGCCTGTGTGACAAAGATACCTAGCTTATATACAGGTGACCAAGCACACATGCCACATGTGTACAGCCTGATGACCTCCGACCGCGGCGCCCTCTGGTGTGTGGTGACCCTCAAGCATTAATACATAACATTAACTTTCAGTAATCCGTGTACAAGGACACCCAGGTCCCTCTGAACACCAACATTTCCCAATCTCTCACCATTTAAAAAATACTCTGCTTTTCTATGTTTCCTACCAAAGTGGATAACTTCACATTTCTCCACATTATATTCCATTTGCCATGTACGTGCCCACTCACTTAGCCTGTCTATATCCCCTTGAAGTCTCTTTGCATCCTCCTCACAACTTACATTGCCACCTAGCTTTGTATCATCAACAAACTTGGATATACCCTGTATTACCTTTGTCCCCGCCTGTCTGTCCCGTCTATCTGTCCCGTCTATCTGTCCCATCTGTCTGTCCCATGCCATGTCCCGTGTCGTGTCCCGTGCTGTGTCCCATGCCGTGTCCCGTGGTGAGATGCGGACACTGTTTGCCAGCTAGTTACCAGCACACCACATCCCACAACACTTACACAGGGACCTGGCTGTGGTACTGGTGATAAATTCAACAAGTTCACCAAATGTGCCAGGGTAGGAACCCCCCTCCCCCACCTCACATAGCTCATTGTTCCAACTTCCCAAATCATCATACAATTGAACTCACAATATATCCCATGTAGATACATGCAATTACAAAGCTCACAGTATGCCAGACACATGGGCCGAGTGTCACCCTACTCGCTCAGCAGCAATCTGGTGCGTGCCCTGGCTCTGACCTGTGAGAAGGTCACCATGATAGCAATCTCTGCTCCCCCGAGCAGGCAGCATAGACAGGCGCCCGAAGACAACGGGGTTCATCTTTACATAGGCATGTCACGGCCTGATGCCATCATTGAGACCCACCTGTAATTCTAACTCAGGCCAGCGCGAATCCACCTGCAGTTACAATCGGGGCCTGCAGATGCTGCTTGAGTTGCCGCGCTGTTTGGTAAACACAGAGACACAGACTGGTTGTTTGGCAGCTGATGCTTATTCTCAGCACTCTGAAACCTTCGAGTAACCCGTGTACCATTGTCCCACACGGTTATTCCCCGCCTGTTGGAGCTGTACTCTAACCACACCTTGCACAAGGCAGGAGATTCACCCTCTGCCTGAAGCAGCACTTTGCTTCCTCCATTGCCTGTGAATGGTGACACGATCGGCTCAATCTTCCTGGAACAACGGTGACACACGGCAGGAATACTGCGCGAAGCAGCCAGCAGATTCTGGGATTGTGAGCTGGTCCGTGGGCTGAGAATCTCCAACACTTGCCGGGCAATCTCCATCGCTCCACATGTGTCTCACACAAACACCATCTAACCCTCAGCCAACTTGCTGAATTTGCACATTAATCGCTGCAGAAAGTTGGGGCTCATAATAAACAGTATAAGTCCCCTTCTAATGACATGATCATAGAATTTAGACACTTACAACAAGGAAGGAGGCCCATCGTGTCCGCACCGGCCGACCAAGAGCTACCCAGCCTAATCCCACTTTCCAGCTCTCGGTCCGTAGCCCTGTAGGTTACGGCACTTCAGGTGCACATCCAAGTACTTTTTAAATGTGGTGAGGGTTTCTGCCTCTACCACCCTTTCAGGCAGCGAGTTCCAGACCCCCACCACCCTCTGGGTGAAGAAATTTCCCCTCAAAACCCCCTCTAATCCTTCAATGATAATTGTTGATGCAATGCCTATCAACCTCCCTGGCCCTGTTCAGTCTCATTGATTCAGGTAGTAAATTATTGCTAGAGACTTTTAAAATGTCATATTTTTAAATTTTTAAGTTGTTTTTCTTTCTGATTTTTTTTTCTCCCTTTCCTAATCCAACCTTTCCCTCTCTCTGCATCCCTTTCTGAACCTGACTTGACTCTAATTCCCCTAATACCTTCTCCACCATTCCTCTGTCTCTCCCTCAATCCTTGAATCTGATTGGTTCAGGAGACAGTCTGTTTGCCCCGCCCCTCACTGAGGTCCCCGACACCCCGTTACCCTCGCATGTCCCGCAAGTTCGGGCTGAGGAGGGCAGCAAAAAGTCTAACTAATGGCCCACAGCGTGAGCTGCTCCGCTCCAGCAAGATCCAGCCCCTTGTGACACAGGGGCAAACAGATAAACAAGCTTTTTGGATGGCGAATTACAAAAGTCATTAAACATAAAATAGGAAGTACAAGTGAGTGGTGAAATCCATTAAATTATAGATTTATGGTGCAGTTTTCAATTCTGCGGTTTTAATGGGAACATTTCGCTGCCTGTGTTTACAGCAGATTAACTATCTGCAGAGCTCGCGGACAGGCAAAGTGACACCTATTAGGCCCTGCGTTTCAATTAAAGCTGGATTTTGGAAGCCATCAGAGACTATTCGAGTTTTCATTTTATTTTTAAGTTGGCGTCAGCAGCAATATTTGTGACTTACTCCTTAAAGCTCGGGTCAGTTCTGGGCCTGCAGCTCAGGAAGGATATGTTGGCCTTGGGGGGGGACGCGGGGGGGGGGGTTGGGCAGACTCACCAGAATCTGCGGGTTCAAGGTTGAGGTCAGGTTGCATTCCCTCGAGTAGAGACGATCGAATTGAAGTGTTTAAGACAATTAAAGGAGTAACAGGGTAGACTGGTTCATTCTCGGGTTGGCAATCAGTAACTAGTGGGGTGCCGCAGGGATCTGTGCTGGGACCCCAACTATTTACAATCCAAATTAACTATAATGACTCAAGATTCTGGTTATGGTAAACTCACTCAGGTGCAACCTGATCAAGCCCAAGAGTGCCTGCGTGACAAAGACACCCAGCTTATATGACCTCCGACTGCGGTGCCCTCTGGTGTCTGGTGACCCCCAAACATTAATACATAACAACATCCCCCTTTTAAAATCTTAACAACAGTCTTTTTATAAATTAAGACGGTCTGGGGCTTTCCTCTCACGAGTTGATCGTCTCAGTTCAACTTTGGCTCTGGGCGAGCGTTCTAAGTCCGTTGAGACCGAGGGCTGAGTAGCCGATCTGATGGGAGTGGTCATGACCACATCAGAGACTGAAGTTTCAGAGTCAGTAATGTCAGCAGAGTCCTCTGATGAGTGAACAATGGTTGGTTGGTCACTGACTGCATCTTCCTCACTCAGTTCCAGTTCATCCGTGTACCGCAGTTTTATCTGATCAACATGTTTCCTGCATGTTTGCCCATTCTTGAGCACGACAATAAACACTCTGTTAACCTCCTTGGCTGTAACAGTGCCGGTGATCCACTTTGGACCTTGACCATAGTTCAGTACATAAACCGGATCGTTGACCGAGATGTCACGTGACACGGCAACACGATCATGACACCATTGCTGACTTTGACGTCTGTTTTTAACACGATCATTCAAAACAGGATGAACAAGAGAAAGCTTGGTCTTGAGATTTTTCTTCATCAGTAGTTCAGCAGTAAGCGTATGAGGTATTGACCTGTAACTGAGCAATATACATGACAACCGTCTCTGCAGTGAGCCCTGAGTTACACGTTTCATACTTTGCTTGATCGTTTGAATGGCACGCTCTGCTTGACCATTAGAAGCAGGCTTGAATGGAGCTGATCTCACATGTCTGATGCCATTGAGTTTCATGAACTCCTGGAACTCAAGACTTGTGAAGCAAGGTCCGTTGTCGCTCACAACAATGTCAGGCAAACCATAAGTAGCAAATATGATACGAAGACCCTCAATGGTAGCTGTAGACGTGCTAGATGACATAATAACACACTCTATCCACAGAATATGCGTCCACTATGACAAAAAACATCTTTTCTAGGAACGGGCCTGCAAAAATCAATGTAGATCCTCGACCATGGTTTGGATGGCCACAACCAAAGACTCAGCGGAGATTCCGCTGGTACTTTACTTAGCTGCATACAAGTATTGCACTGATGCACGCAATTCCAGGCCACCATACATTAGACCAAGCAATGACAATATCAGGATGAGTGCTCTGAAGTTCAGGGACAAATTTTTCTCAACCTTTCTTTGGCATGATTACATGATTACCCAACAATAAACAGTCTGACTGAATGGACAGCTCATCCTAGTGACGGTTGTAAGATTTGGTCTCCTCACGCATCTCCATATGTATGGCAGACCAATCACCACTGAGTACACACCGTTTCACAACTGATAAAATAGTGTCATGGCTGGTCCTTGTTGAGCAGTGACAGGGGCTCCTTCACTCTCAAAAGTATCCATTACTAATAGATCTGCAGGTTGAGGCGTCTTCATCTCAGTTGTGGGCAAGGGCAGACGACTCAGTGCATCGGCACAATTCTCAGTATCAGGTCTATGATGGATGACATAAGCATAGGCAGACAATGTCAGCACCCAGCTTTGAATGCGGGACGATGCATTGGTATTAATACCTTTGTTTTCAGCAAACAATGAAATGAGTGGCTTGTGATCTGTTTCTAGTTCAAAACGAAGACCAAGCAGGTACTGGTGCATTTTTTTTACCCCATACACACAGGCCAAAGCTTCTTTCTCGACTATACCGTAAGCTTTTTCCGCTTTAGACAGACTTCTTGAAGCATACGCGACAGGTTGTAGCTTGTCCGATTCATTTGCTTGTTGGAGTACGCAGCCAACCCCATATGATGAAGTATTACAGGCCAATACAAGACGCTTACACGGATCATAATGAACAAGCAACTTGTGAACATAGCA
Source organism: Pristiophorus japonicus (assembly GCF_044704955.1). Taxonomy (NCBI): domain Eukaryota; kingdom Metazoa; phylum Chordata; class Chondrichthyes; family Pristiophoridae; genus Pristiophorus; species Pristiophorus japonicus. The sequence goes on along the minus strand of NC_091997.1, from coordinate 93,511,308 downwards.
GATTCTTGGCTTTCTCAAAGGCTCTATCTTGAGACACGCCCCAGACCCAGTTGTCGCCTTTTCTTAGTAACACATGCAGTGGCTCCAGTAAAGTCCTCACTCTGGGTAAGAAATTACCAAAGTGGTTGAGTAGCCCAAGGAACAAATGCAGCTCCATCATATTCTGAGGCTGGGGTGCATTTTTGATGGCCTCGGTTTTCAAATCAGTGGACCTGATGCCATCAGCAGCAATCTTCCTCCCGAGGAATTCGATTTCAGGTGCCGTGAATACACACTTCGAGCATTTCAGCCTGAGTCCCACTTTGTCCAGATGCTGTAGGACTTCTTCAAGATTTTTCAGATGTTCAGCAGTGTCATGACCTGTGATCAGAATGTCATCTTGAAACACGACAATTCTAGGAACGGACTTCAGTAAACTCTCCATATTCCTCTGAAATATAGCTGCAGCCAAACGAATCCCCAAAAGTACACCAGTTGTAGACGAACAGTCCTTTATGGGTGTTGATGCAGGTGAGTTTCTTCGAAGTGTCGACAAGCTCCTGTGTCATATAGGCCGGCGTCAGATTCAGTTTCGTGAATGACTTTCCACCAGCTAGTATGGCAAACAGGTTATCAGCCCTCGGTAACGGATACTGATCCTGTTTTGAAAATCGGTTAATCGCCACAAATCCTGACAGTGCCATCACTCTTCAACACAGGAACAATGTGACTAGCCCACTCGTTAAACTCGACCGATGAAATGATCCCTTCACACTGGAGTCTAGTGGCTCAATTTCAACCTTCTCCCTCATCATGTACGGAACAGACCAAGCTTTGTGATAGACAGACCTTGCATTGGAGTCCAGGTGAATCTGCACCTTGCTCCCGTAAAATTACCAATGCCCGGTTCAAACAAAGAAGGAAACTTTTTCAATACTTGAGCAAACGAAGTATCATCACCGAGGACAACATCTTGACATCATTCCAGTTCAGTTTGATTTTCTCGAGCCATTTCCTGCCGAACAGCGTTGGACCATTACTTGGGTTGATCCATAATGGTAGCTCGTGAACCACACCATCATATGTCACCTCGATTGCTGCACTGCTGAGCACCGGTATGAGTCCCTTAGTGTAAGTACGCAACCTGGCATTGACTGGACTCAGCTTCGGTTTCGCAGCCTTAGTGTCCCACAGCTTGTCGAATGTCCTTTGGCTCATTATCGACTGACCCGTGTCCAGCTCCATTGATACAGACACACCATTCAGCTTCACATTAACGACTATCGGCTGGCTCTTGCTCAGGAATGAATACAGTCCATTCACTTCCTCCTCGGGTTGTGTATCCGGGCCATCACTGAACTGGTCCTCATCAACCACGTGGTGAGCCGCACCACGCTTGCTCCGTTGTGGACACATCCTGTGAAGATGCCCCACTTTCGAACATCCATTGCATGAGTATTGTCTAAACCAACACTGATGAGGCCGATGATTGCCCCCACAACGCCAACAGGGTGAAATCTGGACCGAACCATTTGGCGGGCTCTGAGCAGCAGATGGTTTTGCGTAAGCAGCTCTGCCCGAAAATGACGCCATCTTGTTTACAGTACTTGCCGTGGAACTCCGACTCATCGATGATATCTGCCTCAAATTATCATCCGTCGTCATGCATGCCTGGGCAGTCGCGACGGCCTTTTTCAAATCCAGCGTCTCTGCAGCCAACAGCTTCCTGAGGATCACATCACGGCTGATGCCTATCATGAAGACATCACGCAGCATGTCTTCCAGCATGTTCCCGAACTTACACGGCTCAGCCAGGCGTCGCAGGTTGGCGACAAATCCTGACTCAACCTGGCCCTCAGCATGAACATGCGTGTAGAAGCGATTGCGTGATATGTTGATCCCCTCTTGTGGCTTCAGATGATTACCCACCAACGTACACAATTCACCTACCCTTTTTCTGCCAGACGGTCAGGCGAGAGAAGATTCTTCACGAGGCCGTAAATTTTCGGACCACAAACGGTGAGGAGATCTGCCCTGTGCTTAACTGCGTAGGCCTCTGCCTCCATGCTGTTGGTCACAAAATACTGATCCAGGCGGTCGACAAAATCCACCCAATCCTCACCCTCCACGAATCTCTCCAGGATTCCAACCGTGCCCGTTGTGCATGCGAAGGTTCTTAAATTACCTCGTTACCAATTGTAATGACTCGAGTCTGGTTACTGTAAACTCAATCAGGTGCAACCTGATCAATCTTTATTCCAGCCCAAGAGTGCCTGCGTGAAAAAGACACCCAGCTGATATACAGGTGGCCAAGCACACATGCCACATGCGTACAGCCCGATGACCTCCGACCGCGGCACCCTCTGGTGTCTGGTGACCCCCAAGCATTAATACATAACATTAATGACCTGGAAGAATGGACTGAGTGTAATGTAGCCAAGTTTGCTGACGATACAAAGATGGGAGGAAAAGCAATGTGTGAAGAGGACATAAAATATCTGCAAAAGGACATAGACAGGCTAAGTGAGTGGGCAAAAATTTGGCAGATGGAGTATAATGTTGGAAAGTGTGAGGTCATGCACTTTGGCAGAAAAAAATCAAAGAGCAAGTTATTATTTAAATGGAGAAAGATTGCAAAGCGCCGCAGTACAGCGGGACCTGGGGGTACTTGCGCATGAAACACAAAAGGTTAGTTTGCAGGTACAGCAAGTGATCAGGAAGGCCAATGGAATCTTGGCCTTTATTGCAAAGGGGATGGAGTATAAAAGCAGGGAAGTCTTGCTACAATTATACAGGGTATTGGTGAGGCCACACCTGGAATACTGCGTGCAGTTTTGGTTTCCATATTTCGAAAGAATATACTTGCTTTGGAGGCAGTTCAGAGAAGGTTCACTCGGTTGATTCCGGGGATGAGGGAGTTGATTTATGAGGAAAGGTTGAGGAGGTTGGGCCTCTACTCATTGGAATTCAGAAGAATGAGAGGTGATCTTATCGAAACATATAAGATTATGAGGGGGCTTGACAAGGTGGATGCAGAGAGGATGTTTCCACTGATGGGGAGACTAGAACTAGGGGGCATGGTCTTAGAATAAGGGGCCGCCCATTTAAAACTGAGATGAGGAGGAATTTCTTCTCTGAGAGGGTTGTAAATCTGTGGAATTCGCTGCCTCAGAGAGCTGTGGAGGCTGGGACATTGAATAAATTTAAGACAGAAATAGACAGTTTCTTAAATGATAAGGGAATAAGGGGTTATGGGGAACGAGCGGGCAAGTGGAGCTGAGTCCATGATCGATCAGCCATGATCTTATTAAATGGCGGAGCAGGCTCAAGGGGCCGAATGGCCTACTCCTGCTCCTATTTCTTATATTCTTATGTCAGACCCCAGCTGGAGTAACTGTGGTCGTCCTGTATGTCCTGTACCACAGCAGAGGAAGGATATGTTGGCCTTGGGCGGAGGGGGGAGCACAGACGCACCAGAATCTGCGGGTTAAAGGATGAGGTCAGGTTGCATGGACTGGATGTGCATTCCCTCAAGATCAAATTGAAGTGTTTAAGACAATTACAGGAGTTGAAAGCATCGATCGAGAGAAACTGTTTCCTCTGCTGGGGGGAGTCCAGACAAGGATCGTAATCTTCAGGGGTAACGTCAGGAAGCATACACAGGGTCAGGAAAATCTGGAACTCTCTCCCCCAAAATGCCCTCACGCCTGGGGGCCAATTGAACATTTCAAAACAAGGTGAGAATTTTGTTCGGCACGGGATGTGGAAGCAAAGAGCTGAGACATGGATCAGCCAGGCTCAAGCTGAATGGCGGAACAGGCTCGAGGGGTTGAATGGCCTCCTCCTGTTCCTATATTCCCGTCTTTACATCAACAGTAGCGGACCTTTGACCAAGTCCTGAGGAGGTCGGTGCAGGTTGTGGAGCTGGGTGGGCAGAGTTTGGCCCCCTTCCACTTTGCGGAGCCGGTTATAGTTGCCAGTGAGCCGGTGGTATGTTGAGATAGGTGACCCCACAGTGCCAGGGACACTGCGGGTAGCGCGTACATTGCAGTATGGCCTGGGAAGGCAGGAGCTGATTAACGCACAGGCCTTTGGATCCTGCTGTACATGCCACCCTCCGGTAAACCTCACCACAATGCAGAAACACTGCCCACTATCGCGGGACCAGTTCTCGGCCGAGGATATTGTGATATAATTAGCTTTATCAATATTGCAGTGTGTCAGCAGCCCACTCGATCTATTTCACCAAGCACTTGACTAAACCTTTGTGTATTAGTGGAGCGGGGGGGACGAGCAGTGAGGGGCGTGTACGCCCTGGGTCCCAGGAATTCCCCACTGGGCTGTGGGAGAAGGGTTTGGTTCTGGCCACAGTGACATGATGCTCATACAATATCCAGAGCCCTCCCTCGCTGCAGACAGTTGGAGATCAGTGGCCACAGTATCAACCGTGGCCCACAGGGCAGCTCGGAGTCAGAAGGTTGTGGGTTCAAGCCCTACTCCAGGGACTTGAGCACATAACCCTAGGCTGGCACTCCCAGTGCAGTGCTGAGGGAGTGCTGCACTGTTGGAGGTGCCGTATTTCGGATGAGACATTAAACCGAAGCCCTGTCTGCTCTCCGGTGGATGTAAAAGATCCCGCGGCACTATGTTGAGATAGAGCAGGGGAGTTCTCCCCGGTGTCCTGGCCAATATTTATCCCTCAATCAACATCACTAAAACCAGAGGGGCTGAGCTTCCCCTGTTGTGTGATAATGGGGCGCGAAACTGTTTTCGGCCGGTGGGGGGGAGGGGGGGCAGTACCCACTCTCGTAGAATTGCCGTGCTCGCTCGTAGCACCTTGGGACACTGCACCTTCAGTATTGACCTCATCGCCTTGCGGGCGACCCCTTCGCGCCCTTTCCGGGCCGGTCACCCATCGCAGCGTGAACCTTCAGGGGAGGTGCGCTGCGCCGCGCGCCGCCATCTTTGTTTTTCCCGCCTCCCCCTTACCGGTCGGGCCGTGCGCCGCTCCTTCCGTGGCCTCGTGCCATTACAGCAGTGACCACACTCCAACAGTACGTCACTGGCTGTGAAGTGCTTTGGGACGTCCGGTGCTCATGAGAGGCGCTATAGAAATGCAAATCTTACTTTTCTTTTAAGATGTTCACCCTCCCCCCCGACCCCAGGGTGGGCGGAAGAGGAATGTTTCCCAGGGCTCGGGAAACCTGGCAGTGAAAGGGAGGTGGGAGCGTCTGCCGCCATTCCCAGCACTCCCTGTGGGTCAGGTTCAGTGGGACTGATCCACCCCCCCTGACCCATCGGCCCCCCCTCTGCTGTGAATGGCGACATCGCCCCGGGGCCCCTCACCAAGCCCCGACCTCTCGTTCGCTCCCTCCCGATTGGCGGAGTTCACGCCCCGCGGTCCCTGCCCACAGGTCTGTCAGTGTGCTGGGGAACATGAGGGGGAAACAAATAATGAGGATGTGCTGTTAAATTCAGCACGACCTCCTGCTCTCTCCAGGTTCCCCGCGCTCCCCCTCACCCTCCCTGCCTCGCCTCATTGACTTCCCTCATCAGCCATTGCTGGCTGGGCATCTTCTTTGTTCTGATGTAACCAACAGATGGACTCGGCACCATTATCAGCCTCTGTGGGACCAGCACAGAGATCCATGTTTTAAAACGTCATACCCTCTTCTCAGACGCTTGGCCCTCAAGGAGCTGAGAAACCGACAAAAACTCCTGCCAATCTGAACATTCCAGCCCCTACAGTCTCCCGATTCACATTCTGGCCCGGGCTGTGTGAGAGAAACCCCCTGATTCAACACAGGTCCTTCCTGCGGTGACTAAAAGTAGATAGACAGTGATCAACGCAGAATGAAATCGCGACGATTACATTGTAAGATACTGTTGACAATTGCGACTCACTGCCGTTTAGTTTTGTAATTTGACATTTATCTCCCGAAGCAGGAAGAGAGAAATGAAGTATTTAGGGCGATTCCATATCCAGGGGATGGCAGCATTTTTCCTCGGATCAGGTGGAGGCCATTCAGCCCATCGAGCCTGTCATGTATACAGACATGTTTACTGCTTGCACTACTATGGGAAACTTATACACCAGCTGTATGGTCACCAAGGTGTGCCACCAGAGGGCATTGCAGTGGGAGACTCATAGGTTACCTGTGCAGGTGTGCCAGGGCTAGTATATCATCACTCTGGAGTTATATTAAATGGACTAAGGTCACTACAGTTCAAGTGCAATACTTTTCCTCGTGGAGCCATTGTCGGAGCATCTAAAGACATAACAGAGCCCGTTCTATTTGATCCAAGTTTGAGGAGCAGGCAGAAAACAGTGGCTGTATAAAATCCGCCTCCAAATGGGGTCGAAATTCCACATAGTCAGGAAGGACTTAATAATCTCCTCCAGTGCTCAGAATATCGATGTTTCTTGCTGGTCCACTCAGTGTATTTGCTCAATATCACAGAATATTACAGCACAGGAGGAGGTTGTAGTGTCCTTACACCTTACTATGGAATCACACGAGGCATGTACTGCAGACAAGGTCACTCTGTGACCTGTACCTTTATTCACAGGACCAAGAAGTGCAGACCCTGCGTGGGACCTCCCTTTATATACCTGGGTGACCAGGTGAGGTGTGTCTTCCACAGGTTCACCCCCTGTGGTCAAGGTGTGCATTACTCAGGTGTATACAGTGTACAGTGTTGTTACATACAGGTTACAGTTATGTGAAGGTTACAAACATGACAGAGGCCATTCGGCCCATCGTTCCTGTGCTGGCTCTGTGACAGAGCGATCCAATTAGTCCCACTCCCTGCTCTTGCCCCTCAGCACCCTGCAGTTATTTCCTCTTCAAGTATCCAATTCCCTTTCGAAAGTTATTATTGTGCATTGTTACGTAAAACATTATCCTTATCTTCCCTGTGATTCCTTAGCCAATTATCTTCAATCTGTGTGCTCTGGTTACCGACCCTCCTGCACTGGAAACTGCCTCCTCCTCACTACCCTTCATGATTTAACGCCCCTTACCCTTCTCTGCTCTGAGGAGAACAATCCCAGCTTCTCCAGTCTCTCCCCATAACTGACATCCCTCATCCCGGGCACCATTCTGGTCAATCTCCTCTGTGCCCTCTCCAAGGCCTTCACATCCTTATACATCTGTGTACTGATAACTGGACAGATTTGGGCTGAAATTTCCCCTTCCCTGAAGGCCTGTTACCGCTAGAAATCGGCGGCCGCGCTGCGGAGTGGAATGGCCGCCATTTTGAAAATTCCGCTCGTGCGGTATCCTGTGCTAACCCACTCCCCTCCTCCCCACCCCACCAACCCGCTCGCTCCACTGCTGCCAATCCACCATAAGTGCGTCCTCAGAGCACGCATCACTGACGTTGCCCCCGACGGCGAAATTCCACCGAACAAATCTTGCTCCCGCCACTCGCTGCCGACGACAGCTTTTTGTGCCGGTGGGCTGAGCTGGGAGTCCCTCTAAAATGGCGGCGCGGCTCCTGTCAACAGGTAGGGTGTACTGCCGCTGCAGCCATGACTTATTTTTGTCGGCCGACTGCCATGTCGAGCCGACAATTGAGTGCCTGGGTTCGGCCGGGCCGCCAACAGGCAGCCTGGCACCCCCCGCGCCCCCACTTGGGTGCCAGGCCACTGGCCCGGCCGAAACCCTCCCTGGTGACCCAGTGGACCGATTGCGCAGGCTCGGCCCTTTAAGTGAAGGAGAGTCGTGGTGACGCAGCACCGTGATGATGTCATCAGCGCCATGGTGATGAGCGAGAGCGGCAGCCACTCGGCCCGCCCACCTAGACTGCGAACTCCCGCTCACGCCCGCACATCCGTCCCCGTTATGACCGACTTCCGGGCCGCCTGAAAAAAAAGCCAAAGAGTAGAATTTCGCTCAAGAGGCTACCACATCCATCGCGCCGGTAAACCCACAGAAACAGGGTGGGTGCACCCCACTTCCCACCGGGGGCCATTCCGTCCCCAAACCATTCTCAATACCACAGCTTCTCATCACAGCCTCAGTGAATGCCAAAGCAAAGCATTCCTTGTGAAGTATAGTCACTGTCAGACTCGGCAGCCGAGATGCGCACAGCAAGATCCCACAACAGCCACTGAATGAGTGGTGGTTAATCCAGGGCCCCACGCCTTTCTTTTTCCTGCATTTACATGTCAAAATATTCATCGATAATTTGCTCGGTGTTTCGCTCGTTCTGGAAATGAAGATTTGTGAACATGTTGGTCAGTTGTTGGGAAGCAGCCAACACAGGCGATGTTTGTGAATTGGGGATGCCTGCTCGACGGGGCAAAGCAGATAACAGCAGCCCACACAGGAACCGGCACAAGGAATCACCATTCTGTAAAACCCCAAGCAGCATCTCTCCACGGGCAGGATGCTTGACAAAGGAGTTAATAAGTTGAATTAAAAAAATAAAAACCTTGCATTTATATAGCACCTTTCACAACCTCAGGACAGCCTATGAAGTATTTTGTGAAGTGTAGTCACTGTTGTAATGTGGGAAACACGACAGCCAATTTGCGCACAGCAAGCTCCCACAAACAGCAATGAGATATGACCAGATAATCTGTTTTTTTAGTGTTGGTTCGGGAATAAATATAGACCAGTACATCAAGGAGAACCCCTGGCTCTTCTTCGAAATGGTGCCATGGGATATTTTGTGTCCACCTGAGAAGGCAGATGGAGACTCAGTTTAATGTCTTATCTGAATGACGGCACTACTGCAGGGGTCCCTCAGTACTGCCCCTCCGACAGTGCTGCGCTCCCTCAGTACTGCCCCTCCGACAGTGCAGCGCTCCCTCAGTACTGCCCCTCCGACAGTGCCGCGCTCCCTCAGTACTGCCCCTCCGACAGTGCCGCGCTCCCTCAGTACTGCCCCTCCGACAGTGCGCCGCTCCCTCAGTACTGCCCCTCCGACAGTGCGGGGCTCCCTCAGTACCGCCCCTCCGACAGTGCGGTATTCCCTCAGTACCACCCCTCCGACAGTGCGGGGCTCCCTCAGTACCGCCCCTCCGACAGTGCGCCGCTCCCTCAGTACTGCCCCTCCGACAGTGCAGCGCTCCCTCAGTACTGCCCCTCCGACAGTGCAGCGCTCCCTCAGTACTGCCCCTCCGACAGTGCGGCGCTCCCTCAGTACTGCCCCTCCGACAGTGCTGCGCTCCCTCAGTACTGCCCCTCCGACAGTGCGGCGCTCCCTCAGTACTGCCCCTCCGACAGTGCCGCGCTCCCTCAGTACTGCCCCTCCGACAGTGCGCCGCTCCCTCAGTACTGCCCCTCCGACAGTGCGGGGCTCCCTCAGTACCGCCCCTCCGACAGTGCGGTATTCCCTCAGTACCACCCCTCCGACAGTGCGGCGCTCCCTCAGTACTGCCCCTCTGACAGTGCAGCGCTCCCTCAGTACTGCCCCTCCGACAGTGCGGGGCTCCCTCAGTACCGCCCCTCCGACAGTGCGGTATTCCCTCAGTACCACCCCTCCGACAGTGTGGCACTCCCTCAGTACCACCCCTCCGACAGTGCGGCGCTCCCTCAGTACTGCCCCTCCGACAGTGCGACGCTACCTCAGTACTGCCCCTTCGACAGTGCGGCACTCCCTCAGTACTGCCCCTCCGACAGTGCGGGGCTCCCTCAGTACCGCCCCTCCGACAGTGCGGCGCTCCCTCAGTACTGCCCCTCCGACAGTGCGGGGCTCCCTCAGTACCGCCCCTCCGACAGTGCGGCGTTCCCTCAGTACTGCCACTCCGACAGTGCGGCACTCCCTCAGTACTGCCCCTCCGACAGTGCAGCACAAAGACATTTTTTTGTTCAGTAAAGGACAACTGAGGCTAACTCAGCTCCTCTACATTGCTAAGAGATGAATATTTCTGCAGTCAGATCAGATCTTGGCATGGGTATAAGGTCAGCCCTTTGGTCTGATTACCTGTTTGACGTAAGACGGGACATATGTATGAATATGTGGCACTTTGTTAGTTCATTGCCGAGTCTGGCTGTTCCACGAAGGGAGAATGAGATTTGCAAGGATTCTGCAATCTTATTTCATTACATTCTGCCTGTTGTTTGTACTTTACTGATACAAACTCCAATAATAACTTCCTTCACCCTGCTGAGTGCGAGGGAATTTGTCTGGAAAGTGTGGCGAAGGGAGTTGGACGAACATTGATTCTCATTACACTGAGTAACCTCCCCGACAGCTGCTTGATGCACAGCCCTAAATTCTCCAGCAATTGCTTTCTCCAAGCAGGCGAACAATCCAATCTGCTGCTGTACCTACTCTGCTTACGTAACCCTTCAATGAAAGAAACGAGGTCCAGCGGAATCTGTTAACCCCACACATCCCAAATTTATTACATCTGGACATTCCCGTCCATTATGGTAAATACAGAATGTCGAAGCAGGAAGAGGCCATTCGGCCCCTCGAGCCTGTTCCATCATTCAATCAGATCATGGCTGATCTGTGCCTGAACTCCATCTCCCCACCTTTGCTCCACATTGATACCCTTACATACATCTATCACTCTCAGTCTTGAACATTCCAATCAACTGCCTGATTTGTATTGAGTTCACCCCCTGCAGCCAATCACAAAGCCAGTTACAGGCTGGGCCACCAAGTTGAACGTCTACCCCCATTGGCCAATTAAATGTGAACAGTTTCACTAGGGGGCGCAATTGTGGGCGGTAACCGTGGCTGGGAGTTTTAGCGCCCGGCACGGAAGCTCCGCCCCCGACGTGGAATTGTGCTCATCGCCCCCCCATTGGAGACCGAGCGCAATTTCCAGCGCTGCACTTCCTTTGGGGCAGGTGGCGGGGCGTGGGCACTGAGTCAAGCGCTACGCGGATGCTCCACGTGGCACCCACGTGCTTCGATTAAAGGGGAGGGCCTCTGATGGCCAGCCTCTGGGCCACCACTGGGCCACCATTGGGCCACCACTGGGCCAGCCTCTGGGCCACCACTGGGCCACCACTGGGCCAGCCTCTGGGCCACCACTGGGCCACCACTGGGCCAGCCTCTGGGCCAGCCTCTAGGCCACCACTGGGCTACGTCTGGGCCACCACTGGGCCCCCACTGGGCCACCACTGGGCCAGCCTCTGGGCCACCACTGGGCCACCACTGGGCCAGCCTCTGGGCCACCATTGGGCCACCAGGGCAGTGTGTCACCGTGCCAGCATCCTGCCACCCAACACTGAATGCCAGGCTGCCCTGTGGCAGCCCGCACCACGCCAGGGCCACCATCGTCGAGCCAGCCTGAGAGTCGCCCGACAAAAAAAATGTTGGCCTGGCGCACAGCGCCCTGACCTTTAACCATCGCCCCGAGAGCGGATGCCGGACAGCCTCATGGCCCGTGGGGCAGTTTCCTCGCGGGGCGGTGAGAGGTCGGGGCGGTGAGCGGTCGGGGAGGTGAGAGGTCGGGGCAGTGAGGGGTCGGGGAGGTGAGGGGTTGGGGCAGTGAGAGGTCGTGGCGGTGAGCGGTCGGGGAGGTGAGGGGTCGGGGCAGTGAGAGGTCGTGGCGGTGAGCGGTCGGGGAGGTAAGGGGTCGGGGCAGTGAGGGGTCGGGGAGGTGAGGGGTTGGGGAGGTGAGAGGTCGGGGCGGTGAGGGGTCGGGGCAGTGAGGGGTCGGGGAGGTGAGGGGTTGGGGAGGTGAGGGGTCGGGAGGTGAGAGGTCAGGGAGGTGAGAGGTCGGGGCGGTGAGGGGTCGGGGCGGTGAGAGGTCGGGGCGGTGAGGGGTCGGGGAGGTGAGGGGTTGGGGCGGTGAGGGGTCGGGGAGGTGAGGGGTCAGGGAGATGAGAGGTCGGGGAGGTGAGAGGTCGGGGCGGTGAGGGGTCAGGCGGTGAGAGGTCGGGGCGGTGAGGGGTCGGGGAGGTGAGAGGTCGGGGAGGTGAGAGGTCGGGGCGGTGAGGGGTCGGGGAGGTGAGGGGTTGGGGAGGTGAGGGGTCGGGGAGGTGAGGGGTCGGGGCAGTGAGGGGTCGGGGCAGTGAGGGGTCGGGGAGGTGAGGAGTCGGGGCGGTGAGGGGTCGGGGAGGTGAGGGGTCAGGTAGGTGAGGGGTTACTGTGCATGGCGATGACCTCATCACTGGTTGAGGGGCGGCTCGGGGCGCTGCCATGGCAACGGCTCCACAACCTCCAGGGCAATTTCCCGGAGGCGGCAGTGCCTCCGCCCACCGCGGGAGGTACTAACGGGTCTGTAAAAAGGGGCAATTTTGCACCCCTAATGTTGGCGCGCATTGAGACAAATTTAAAACGAATGGGACATTTTAAGTTCCAATCTGTTTAATTATATGCAGCAACAATCTAGCATGGGTTGTGCAGAGCAAGTGTAACCTTCAGGTGAAGCGAGGGTCAGGGCGCGAGGGTAATAGGACCAGGGCATCAGTATCCCAATCTCATACATCCTGCCCCTATTGCTGTACAATACTTTGATTTTATACATAGAATGACATGGAATTTTACAGCCATTCGGCCCAATAGGTCCTCCCAGCCCTCGTCAGCCCACCCTGTCGACATATTACGTTATATTATACGTCAAAAAACAAAAATCACCGCAATGTGTAGTTTCTCTGCAAAACAGACGGGAGATAAAGAGCAGGGATTCTCCCGGGGTCTTGGCCAACATTCCCTCCTCACCAAACAACAAAGTCACTCGTTATTGATCTCATTTCAAAAAGAAAAGAAAGGGCTAGAGATTCCGTGGTGCGGGGCACGAATTTGTGAAATCTCGGAGAAGTGGGGCCATTTCCTGCTCCTGGGAAATTCAGCTTTCGCGCTCCGAGAGGGAGGTGGAGCGAAATCCAGCGTGAACCCTCCTCCTCGGGTGCTGCGGGGGGGAGCGGGGTGGGGGGGGGTGCGGGGGTAGTGGGGCGGGGGGGATCGGGGCGGGGTGGGCGGTGCTGGGCGGAGGGTGTGGGGCGGGGCGGGGGCGGGGGAGTGGGGTGGGGGGGAACGGGGCGGGGGGAGCGGTGCGGGGCGGGGGGAGTGGGGTGGGGGGGAACGGGGCAGGGGGAGCGGTGCGGGGCGGGGGCAGTGGGGTGGGGGGAACGGGGCAGGGGGAGCGGGGCGGGGGGAGCAGGGCGAGGGGAGCAGGGTGGGGGGGTGTTGCAGGGGGAGCGGGACGGGGGGGGCAGGGCAGGGGGAGCGGGGCGGGGGGAGCGGGGTGGGGGGGAGCGGGTCGGCGGGGGGGGAGCAGGGGGAGCGGGGCAGGGGGAGCGGGGCGGGGTGAGCGGGGCGGGGCGGAGGGTGTGGGGCGGGGCGGGGCGGGGGGAGCGGTGCGGGGGGAGCGGTGCGGTGCAGGGGGAGTGGGGTGGGAGGGAACTGGGCGGGGGGAGCCGGGCGGGGGTGAGCGGGGTGGGGGGGAGCGGGTCGGCGGGAGCGGCGCAGGGCGAGGGGAGCGGGGCAGGGTGGGAGGAGCCGGGCGGGGGGAGCGGGGCGGGTGGGAGCGGGGCAGGGCGGGGGGCAGCGAGGCGGGGTGGAGCAGGACGGGGGGGGAGCGGGGCGGGGGTGAGCAGGGTGGGGGGGAGCGGGGCGAGGGGAGCAGGGCGGGGGGATCGGGACGGGGGAGCGGGGCGGGAGGAGCGGGGCGGGGTGAGCGGTGCAGGGCGGGGGGATCGGGACGGGGGAGCAGGGCGGGGGGAACGGGGCGGGGGGAGCGGGCCGGGGCCGGTGGGGAAGCGGGGGGAGCAGGGCGGGGGGGCGGTGAGCGAGGCGGGGAGGAGCAGGGCGGGGGGGGGGAGCGGGGTGGGGGTGAGCAGGGCGGGGGGGGGAGCGGGGCGGGGGGAGTGGGGCGCGGGGAGCGGGGCGGGGGCAGCGGGGCGCGGTGGGTGGAGCGGGGCGGGGGGAGCGCGGCGGGGTGGCACGGGGCGGGGGGAGCAAAGCGGGGGGGAGTGGGGTGGGGTGAGCGGTGCGGGGCGGGAGGAGTGGGGTGGGGGGGAGCGGGGTTGGGGGGAGTGGGGCGGGGGGAGCAGGGCGGGGGGGGTGCGGGGCGGGGGGAGCGGGGTGTGGGGGAGCGGCAGGAGCGGGGCGGGGGGAGCGGGGTGTGGGGGAGCGGCAGGAGCGGGGCGGGGGGAGCGGGGCGGGGGAACGGGCCAGGGCCGGGGGGAAGCGGGGGGAGCAGGGCGGTGAGCGAGGCGGGGAGGAGCAGGACGGGGGGAGTGGGGCGGGTCGGGGGGAGCGGGGCGGGGGGAGCGGGGCGGTGGGAGCAGAGTGGGGGGGAGCGGGGCGGGGGGAGCGGGGCGGGGTCGGGGGGAGCGGGGCGGTGGGAGCAGAGTGGGGGGGAGCGGGGCGGGGGGAGCGGGGCGGGGTCGGGGGGAGCGGGGCGGGGGGAGCAGGGCGTGGGGAGCGGGGCGGGGTGGGTGGTGCGGGGCCGGGTGGGGGGGAGCGGGGCGGGGAGAGCGGGGCGGGGGGAGCGGGGTGGGGGAGCGGGGCGGGGGGAGCGGGGCGGGGCGGGGGGGAGTGGGTGGGGCGGGAGCGGGGCTGGGGGAGCGGGGCGGGAGGAGCGGGGCAGGTGGAGCCGTGCGGGGCGGGGGTAGCTGGCGGGAGGGGAGCGGGGTGGGAGGGAGCGGGACGGGGGGGAGCGGGGCGGGTGGAAGGGGGAGTGGGGCTGGGCGAGTGGGGCGGGGGGAGCGGGGCGGGGGGAGCGGGGCGGGTGGGAGCGGGGTGGGAGGGAGCGGGACGGGGGGAGCGGGCGGGGGGAGTGGGAAGGGGAGGGGGGAGCGGGGCGGGGGGAGAAGGGCGGGGGGAGTGGGGTGGTGTGGGGGGAGTGGGCCGGGGGGGAGCGGGGCGGGGGGGAGCGGGGCTGGTGGAAGGGGGAGCGGGGCGTGTGGAGCGGGGCGGGGGGAGCGGGGCGGGGATGCGGGACTGGGGGAGCGGGTCGGGGCGGGGGGAGCGGGGCGGTGTGCGGGGAGCGGGGGAAGCGGAGTGGGGGGGAACGGGGCGGGGGGAGCGGGGCGGGGGAGTGGGGCGGGGGAGTGGGCCGGGAGCGGGGAGCGCGGCGGGGGGAGCGGGGTGGGGGGAGTGGGGCAGGAGAGCAAGGCGGGGGGGTAGCGGGGCGGGGGAGCGGGTGGGTGGAGATGGGCAGGGGGAGCAGAGCGGGGGGAGCGGGGCGGGGTGAGCAGAGCGGGGGGGAGCGGGGCGGGAGGAGCAGAGCGGGGGAAGCGGGGCGGGTGGGAGCTGGGCGGGGCGGGGGGAGTGGGGCGGGAGGAGCAGAGCGGGGGGAGCGGGGCGGGGCCGGGGGAAGCGGGGCGGGGGGGAGCGGGCGGGGTGGGGGGGAGCGGGGCGGGGCAGGGGGAGCGGGGGCGGGGGAGTGGGGTGGGGTGGAGCAGGGCGGGGCTGAGCGGGGAAGGGGGAGTGTGGCGGGGAGGAGCAGGCCGGGGGGGAGCGGGGCGGGGGGAGCGGGGAGGGGCTGAGCAGGGTGGGGGGGAGCGGGGCGGGGGGAAAGTGGCGCGAGTAGCGGGACGGGGGGAGCGGGGCGGGGGGGCAAAACGGGGGGGAGTGGGGCAGGGGGAGCGGGGCGGATCGGGGGGAGCGGGGCGGGGGGAGCGGGGCGGATCGGGGGGAGCGGGGCGGGGGGAGCGGGGCGGGGGGGCGCGGGGCGGGGGGAGCAAAACGGGGGGGAGTGGGGCAGGGGGAGCAGGGCGGTGGGGTAGCGGGGCGGGGGAGCAGGCGGGGGGAGCTGGGCGGGGGAGCAGAGCGGAGGGAGCGGGGGCGGGGGGAGCGGGGTGGGGGGGAGCGGGGCGGTGGGAGCGGTGCGCAGGGAGCGGGACGGCGGGGAGCGGGACGGGGGAGCGAGGCGCCTCGGGGATAGCGGGGCGGGGGGAGCGGGGGCGGGGGGGCAGGGAGGGGGGGAGCAAAGCGGGGGGTGTGGGACCGGGGAGCGGGACGGGGGGAGCGGGCCGGGGCCGGAGGGAGTGGGGCGGGGGTGAGCAGGGTGGGGGGAGCGGGGCGGTGGGAGCGGTGCGCGGGGAGCTGGACGGGGGGAGCGGGGCGGGAGGAGCAGAGCGGGGGGAGCGGGGCGGGGTGAGCAGAGCGGGGGGAGCGGGGCGGGGCCGCGGGAAGCGAGGTGGGGGGAGCGGGCGGGGTGGGGGGAAGCGGGGTGGGGCGGGGGAGCGGGGGCGGGGAGCGGGGCGGGGTGAGCGTTGCGGGGCGGGCGGGGAGCGGGGCGGGGCGAGCTGGGCGGGGGTGCGGGACTGGTAGAGCGGGGCGGGGCGGGGTGAGTGGGGCAGGGGGGAGCGGGGCGGGGTGAGTGGGGCGGGGGGAGCGGGGCGGGGTGGGGGAAGCGGGGGGAGTGGGGTGGGGAGGAGCGGGGCGGGGTGAGCGGGGCGGGGGGTGTGGGCCGGGGAGCAGAGCGGGGAGAGTGGGGCGGGGGGAGCAGAGCAGGGTGAGCGGGGCGGGGGGGAGCGGGGCGGGGGGTGAGCGGGGCGGGGGGTGTGGGCCGGGGGAGCAGAGCGGGGAGAGCGGGGCGGGGGGAGCGGGGCGGGGGGGCGCGGGGCGGGGGGAGCAAAACGGGGGGGAGTGGGGCGGTGGGGTAGCGGGGCGGGGGAGCAGGCGGGGGGAGCTGGGCGGGGGGGAGCGGGCGGGGTGGGGGGGAGCGGGGCGGGGCAGGGGGAGCGGGGCGGGGGGAGCGGGGAGGGGCTGAGCAGGGTGGGGGGGAGCGGGGCGGGGGGAAAGTGGCGCGAGTAGCGGGGCGGGGGAGCAAAACGGGGGGGAGTGGGGCAGGGGGAGCGGGGCGGATCGGGGGGAGCGGGGCGGGGGGAGCGGGGCGGATCGGGGGGAGCGGGGCGGGGGGGAGCGGGGCGGGCGGGGGGGCGCGGGGCGGGGGGAGCAAAACGGGGGGGAGTGGGGCGGTGGGGTAGCGGGGCGGGGGAGCAGGCGGGGGGAGCTGGGCGGGGGGAGCAGAGCGGAGGGAGCGGGGCGGGGGTGAGCAGGGTGGGGGGGAGCGGGGCGGTGGGAGCGGTGCGCAGGGAGCGGGACGGCGGGGAGCGGGACGGGGGAGCGAGGCGGGAGGAGCGGGGCGGGGGGAGCGGGGCGCCTCGGGGATAGCGGGGCGGGGGGAGCGGGGCGGGGGGGCAGGGAGGGGGGGAGCAAAGCGGGGGGTGTGGGACCGGGGAGCGGGACGGGGGGAGCGGGCCGGGGCCGGAGGGAGTGGGGCGGGGGTGAGCAGGGTGGGGGGGAGCGGGGCGGTGGGAGCGGTGCGCGGGGAGCTGGACGGGGGGAGCGGGTCGGGGGGAGCAGAGCGGGGGGAGTGGGGTGGGGGGAGCAGAGCGGGGGGAGCGGGGCGGAGAGAGTAGAGCGGGTGGAGCGGGGTCGGGGGAGCAGAGCGGGGGGAGCAGAGCGGGGGGAGCGGGGTGGGAGGAGCAGAGCGGGGGGAGCGGGGTGGGAGGAGCAGAGCGGGGGGAGCGGGGTGAGGGGGAGCAGAGCGGGGGGAGCGAGACGGTGGGGAGCTGGGCGGGGTGGGGGGAAGCGGGGTGGGGGGGAGCAGGGCGGGGGAGCGGGGTGGGGTGAGCGTTGCGGGGCGGGCGGGAGCGGGGCGGGGCGAGCTGGGCGGGGGTGCGGGACTGGTAGAGCGGGGCGGGGCGGGGTGAGTGGGGCGGGGGGAGCGGGGCGGGGTGAGTGGGGCGGGGGGAGCGGGGCGGGGTGGGGGAAGCGGGGGGAGTGGGGTGGGGAGGAGCGGGGCAGGGTGAGCGGGGCGGGGGGTGTGGGCCGGGTGAGCAGAGCGGGGAGAGCGGGGCGGGGGGAGCAGAGCAGGGTGAGCGGGGCGGGGGGGAGCGGGGCGGGGGGTGAGCGGGGCGGGGGGTGTGGGCCGGGGGAGCAGAGCGGGGAGAGCGGGGCGG